>NW_025422049.1:22191785-22815000 GCF_011764305.1 Mustela putorius furo
TTTCTCAACTGGGTTTTAACCTCCCAATTTTAAAAGATATAATAATTTATAATATATATTTATTAGTTTTTGTCCCTGTTCATTTGTAAAAAGGTGGCATATTCTACACCAGTGCTCTGCAATAAAAATTTCTGCAGAAATGAAAATGTTCTGTATCTGTTCTATCCAACTTGGTAGTCACTAGCTACATGTGGGTGTGTTTGGCAACTAAAATGTGGCTACTGGAACTGAGGAATTGAATTTTTAATTTCATTTAATAAAACTAATTTAAATTTAGGGGCACCTGGGTGGCTCAGTTGGCTAAATGTCCAACTCTTGGTTTTGGCTCAGGTCATGATGTCAGGGTCCTGGGACCAACCAAACCCTGGGTCCAGTGGGGACTCTGCTTCCCCCCTCTCTCTCCATCTGCCCCTCCCACTGCTCTTGCTCTTTCTCTCTAAAATACATCTTAAAAAATTTAAATAGTCCTGTGTGTCTATGACTATCATATTGGACAGAAATAGATCTATACATTTTTCTGTACCTTGCTTTTTTCACTAAACAATACAGCTATAGCACTATAGGGAGGGAGTCCTCATTGCTTTTCTTTTTTTTCTTATTGCTTTTCAAGCTGCATAGTATGCTAGGATATAGATGTGCCATAGCGTATTTATCCAGTCCCCTATTGGTGGACAGCTGTCTTATTTCTAGTTTTTTGCTGTTACGAATTTTTCTTTAAGGAATGACCTTGTTTGTAACTGATACCTTTTCATTTTTTGTATTATTTCTTTAGGATAGATTCTTTTTTTTTTAACTGCATATTTTTTTATTAACATATAATGTATTATTAGCTCCAGGGGTACAGGTGTGTGCATCACCGGGTTTACACACTTCACAGCACTCACCATAGTAGGATAGATTCTTAAAAGAGAGATGACTGGTTCCAAGAGGAAATACGCATGTCATTTTACTAGATAGCATCAAATCCCATCTACAGAGTTTGAACCATTTCATATTACCTTCAGTGATGCATGGGAATGCTGATTTCCTCACATGCTAATTGGTGAGAAGAAATTTTTTTTTTTTTAATGTCTTATCATGAGTTAGGCTGAGCAATTTTTACATGTTTAAGACACTTTTTTTTTTGGTGAAATAGTTGTTTGTATGTATTGTCCCTTTTTCTTTCCTGGTGTTTTTTGGGGGTGTTTTGCCTTCATTTTTTTCATGACTCTGTGTATTATGGGTATAACCATTTGCGATGTAGGTTGTAAATATTTTTCCCAATTTGTAATTTTTCATTTTGCTTTTGCTTTTGTTTTTTTTTTTTTGCCATGTAACTTTTATTTTTTATTTAAAGATTTTATTTATTTATTTGACAGAAAGAGAGGGTTAGAGTGAGAACACAAGCAAGGTGAGTGGGAGAGGGAGAAGCAGGCTTTCCCGCTGAGCAGGGAGCCTGAAGCGGGGCTCAATTCCAGGACCCTGGGATCATGACCTGAGCCACAGGCAGGCACTTAATGACTGAGCCACCCAGGTGCCCCTGCCATGTAATTTTTAAATGAAATTAAATACATCACTTTCCCCCTAATTGCCTCTAGATTTGTAGGCATAGCTGGAAAAGTTCCCTCCACCTCCACGTTATAGAGGAATTTCAGTGGGTGTGCTTCTGTGGGCAGGAAGAGAGATGAGAGAAGTGAATCATATTAGGGTGTCAGGCATAGGAGGAGCACTTAGGGGAGGTGACCATATTGTAAGAAATCTGTGAAAACCATGTTACTAAGTCAGGAGAACTAGATGGTGAAGTCAGGATCCTGGTCTTGGGCTTGTCTTCGAGAGCTCAGTCTCTCTTCTTTCTCCTGTGGATGTGTGTCCAGACCCCACACAACTGGGAGATGAGGTCTTTAGTGAAGTAGAAATTCCATGCCACCTTAGATGGATCCTTCGTAGGTCTAAATGAGAGGACCACCCTTCTAGTGATAAGGAGAAACACAAAATCATTTCCAAAATCTTCCACATAACTTGGCTATGGACTAAAGAGAAAGTAAAACCTTTAGTTTGCAACCATGAGAGAACCAACACCGAAACCACACAATTGTTATCTTGTCTTTCACTCTCTGTGAGATCTCCTCAGGAGAAGGTTGCAGTCTCTTAGTGATATTCAAGATGATGGAGGTGTGTGTTACAAATTGCCTTTTCCCAGCGTCCCAGGGAATAGCATCTCTCTGTTCAACCACCTTATTTCCTGCTTAGATGCTGGGTTTCCATCTTGACTCAGGGTCATGGTTGGGCTAAAGTTGCTTGGAATGGAGTCTATTTAAGGCCATACCTCACCATTCCTGGGTTGGACACTAATATTCACCTTGTAGCCTGTGGGTATTTCTAGATCTCCAGTCTAGATATCAAGAGAGGGAAGATGTGGATGCAGATGTGGAATTGGATGGACAGTGCCTGTCACACAGCAGGCATCTGATTCACATTTAATTAACATGAGATGTAGGTATAAAGGCATAAGTAGGGTATAAAATGATGCATATATCCTTTCATTGTTTTTATATAAATGTTTTTATGTAAATGTTTTTCAAGGAGATTGGGATCACATCACAGTTACTGATTTTGTAATCTGCTGTGAAGAAAACATTTTGTTTCTGTTTCTAAACATTGTGTCTTTTTACTGGGAAAAAATAACCTGTAGAAAATGAAGAAAGATGCTTCTAAGTAGATGCGTGTGGTCCTGTAGTTGGTCATCTGTAAAATGGGCAAGTTGGTACTAACCTCACAGACTGCTATGAGGAGAAATGAACAAACCAACAGGAAGTATCTGACATGTAATATTGTAAAACTTTGACACATATTCTGTGTTCTCTCCCCAGTAGAGGAGATGACTTTACCATGAACAACTCATAGAGACCACTGGGATTTGGAGCAGGAAAGCAAGTATATATCTTACGAGTATATATCCGGTATGTATTCTCTTTCAGAGCTTCCAAAGCAGACACACCCATTTTCTCACTTTATATGCTGTAGGAGCTCTAACAGAATCAGCAGATAGGATACTGTTTTTAGACATATATATATATTTTTTACTCAGCTATGTTTGGTCTTGGAGTTCCCAGCCTCTGGCTAGCCCAAAACATTGTCAGGTGTCTCCTGAACCTGAAACATCTTCCCTTTTCCCAGGCCTTATTTTCAGGCTTTTATTCACATTGTTACTCACTGAGGCCTGTACATCTGCAGCCTGATCTGGGCCATCCTGGTGAGAGATGCAGTGACTGCAGGGAGTTCATTCTCTTGTGTCCAGACTAATATCCACATCCCTACATTCACTGAGGGACCCATTCTATTTTGAACTTGAGCTGATTTGTATTACATATGCTGGGCTGTATATATTTTCCTTTCCTTTTACTATTTTCATTGTACAAAGAAGGTGCTTTAGAAGTGTTTTAATCCACGTACGTTGGTTGCCCTGGGCCCTGGGCTGAAGTAGCTGGTAACTAAACCTCCCCCTGAATCCCGCTGGTGAAACATTTCCCTTCTGGAAGCTGTGGGCTGAGAGCACTGGGCCATCTCATGCTCCCTCCCACATTCTCTCCACTGTAGGTTCCCACTTGGCTAACTGGGAGGTTAGACCCAGGAGCCTGCTTTCAGTTCAAGGGGCTTTATTTGGAGAGAAGAGAAAGAAGCATGCTGTGAAACTACTTTCCTCTCATGACCTTTACCAAGTCCTGGGGAGTGGAGACATCAGAAGACTTCTCCAGTGTAAGATTTTTTTGAGCAGCATGCTCGCCTTTCCCCTAGGCATCTGTAGTGTCCCTTACACTGTCATGTAGATTCAAAAATTAGTTTTGAGACCGCCTAGTATGTAATTCCCTTGGTTTAGTGATGTTCCCCATTCTGAGGCCGAACCACTTTGCTATGGGGAAGTCTAGGGATATTTACTTATTCTTCTTATTTTTTCACACTCAAAGCCAAGACAATTTTATGGTAGTTAAAAATGGATACTGCTCAAAAGGAAAAAAAATCATTAAATACTTGGAAGTCTATTTTCCATGGATAAGCACTGTGATCATTTGTATTTTTTTTTCAGAAATTTTACTATGCTTGTATAATCATGCATTTTTAAGCTTAGCAATGATATAACCATCTACTTACAGTTTTGTAAATTACTTTTTTATGGTAAACACCATATTATTAAAGTGACTTCAAGCCAATCAGTATAATCCCATATAATAATAAAAGTGATATGTCGTTTGCAAATATCTTCTCCCATTCTGTCAGTTGTCTTTTGATTTTGTTAACTGTTTCCTTTGCTGTGCAAAAGCTTTTGATCTTGATGAAATCCCAGTAGTTCATTTTTTCCCTTGCTTCCCTTGCCTTTTGCGTTGTTCCTAGGAAGATATTGCTGCGGCAGAGGTCGAAGAGGTTGCTGCCCGTGTTCTCCTCAAGGATTTTGATGGATTCCTTTCGTACATTGAGGTCCTTCATCCATTTTGAGTCTATTTTTGTGTGTGGTGTAAGGAAATGGTCCAATTTATAAAAGTGACCCTAAGATCTCTAATGACGCATTCTGGCATGATAATAATGATAAGAAAGTCAGTATTATGACTGACTCCCTTTGTTCTCCATAGTGGTGTACATGATAAACCTATACTTACTCAGTCATCACCACAGCCTATGAGGAGGAGCTACTGCTGCCTGACTTGAAGTATCAGGGAACCGAGGTGAAGTGAGGGCAGGGCTAGCAAGTCATAAGACCAAGATTTGAACAGATTCTGTGTGGCTTCTGAAACCCTGCATTTAACCAGTGTGCATAGACCCTCAGTCTTACTGTTGATTGCATTTAAAGGGCCACTGAAGTCATACTACATGCCATATACTCCAGGCAGATTTTCTTTTTCTTTCTTTTTTTATTAAGTTAGCCAACATGTAGTACATCATTAGTTTTTCATGTAGTGTTCAATGATTCATTAGTTGCATAACACCCAGTACTCATCAGATCATGTACCTTCCTTAATTAGGCAGGTTTTCTTATTTACTCATTGAGACAGCTCTGTGACAAAGGTCTGGTGAGTCCCATTTCACAGGTGTCCAAGCTCAGACTGACAAAGCCTACCTAAGTTACCTCTCTAGATTAGTGAAGGATGGGAATGAGGTTCCATCTCTTGCCCTCCCTAAGGGACACAGAGCAACCTCCCTTTCAGAAGATGGGCTTCCAAGGCTGGAGAACTGATTGGATCAGCTCCCGTACTATTGTAGCTTTGCAGGTACTCATTAAGCAACCCCTCTGGTTGATGAGGATAACAGAGGAGATGAAATCTCACCCTTTGTGCTAAGAGACCTGGGTATTGGGCCACGTGTGTTGGCTGATCCTCTAAGTGCTGACTTAGGCTGGGGCAGAAGCACAGATCAGACAGGTGATCCAGAGAGAAGGGAAGCAATAAGAACAGAGCTACTTTAAGCAAATGTATTTTATATTTAATTTCCTCTAATCTTAACAGCTTTAAATATACATTATTCAAATCAGGTACTGACTTTAAGGGAGTTTAAATACATTAGGGAAACAACTTATGTTCTTGGAATCAACAGCGAACTGGTATTATTTTAAAGTTTTTCACCTTTTGTCTTGAATCCTCCTGGGCTCTGAATGACTTAAACCCTAGGCAAGGTCTCTATGTGTTACTTAATTTTTAGAATTGTGAGCTACATAGTTTTTGTTACAATATTATTGAAATTTAAAACATTCTAAATGGAGAATATACTAAGAATTGTGTGAAAACAAGGGAGAAATCATTGGCAAACTACAGCTCATCTACTGGATTAGTGTCCATAGTTTGTGAAACACACTTAGTAATAAAAATTGGCTTGTAATTTAAATAGCAAATTCATGTAAAATTATAAATGAATAGTAAACATGTCAAAATATGCCCAAATCACAAGCATTAAAAAGATGCGAGTATAAATGCTTAGATTCATGTTGAGTGGAAAATATAATATGCAAAAGATGAGAAATGTGATTCCTTTTTTGGAAAAGACGTATGTGTGTGTATGTGTATATTTGTGCACACACACACATGTGCAGGCATCTGTTTTCATGTATCCTTCACTTACAGGGACACATCTGGAGAGGAGCACTGTTCTATGACAACAGACCCCTTTGAGTCAGGCGGTAGGACTGTGGCTGGTAAGAAATGCAGGACAATTTCCGTTTATAAATGTACTTGCATATGTTGTTTGAAATACAGTATTTAGGAAAAAAGTATTTTGATGAAAATTTGAAAGCAGAATATACTTATAAACAGATTCAGAAAAGTAATGCACACATGTATTCATTACTTTGGAAAAGCATTCATTTTAAAAAATTACTTAGAAAAATGATGTAGGAAAAAATAGAATTGAAAGTGTTTCTCCCTGTACGCATGTGTGTTTATAGGTCTCTCTAGCTGTATCACCCCACATACTCACATTCACAAGTGCATCTTTATCTTCAGCTCAGACCAATGCTGGACAGCCAATCTCAGGCCGAGACAGCCCAGAAAGTGATGGTGATACAGCTGGATGGCTGCTAGTGGGTTAAAAAGTTCCATTAAATTCTGGCTGAAACTATTAGACCAAGATCCAAACTCCCGTCCCTTTCTTCCCCTTGCCGATCCCCCAGGTTTGAAACTCTTAGTGCTGACATTCTAGATCTGGCTACCTGGTGGCGTCCATCTCCCTTTTCCTTTTCTTTCTTTCTTTTTTTTTCTCTTTTTCTTTCTTTTTATTTATTTAATTTTTAAATAATATCTCTTTTTTTAAAGATTTTATTTATTTATTTGACAGAGAGAGATCACAAGTAGACAGAGAGCAGGCAGAGAGAGGAAGGGAAGCAAGCTCCCTGCTGAGCAGGGAGTCCAATGCGGGACTCGATCCCAGGACCCTGAGATCATGACCTGAGCCGAAGGCAGCGGCATAACCCACTGAGCCACCCAGGCGCCCTTCCTTGTTTTTTTTTTTTTTTTTTTTTTTTAGAGGAAACGAGTGCATTTAGCAAAGGGGAAGAAATATCAGATGGTTTGTTTACTAAGACACACCAATTGGTTCAGTTGGTTAAGCATCTGCCTTTGGCTCATGTCATGATCCTGGGGTCCTGGGATTGAGCCCTGCATTGGGCTCCCTGCTCAGTGGGAAGTCTGCTTCTTCCTCTCCCCCTGCTTATGCTCTCTCTTTCTCTCTCTCAAATAAATAAATAAATAAAATCTTTTTTAAAAAGTAAAAAATGGGAAAATTCATATGAATACTAAAGGAATTCCATCCATAGTTGACCCTAAATCTAGTTCATGTTCATTGACGTATTTCTTCCCTCCCCAATATGGGTTGACATGTCCACATTGTAGAAGTTCTCTCCGAGAGAGTAGGGCATTCATCCTCCATTGTTCCATCCTTATAAGCCTTCCAAACCTTCTTCCACCCCCTGTCATCTGTCCATGACACAGCACACAGCTGTCCAGACCCTGCCCAAAGGCCCCATCCTTTCAGTCACCTCCCTCCTGCCTCAGCTGCCTCTTCACACACACTGCCAAGGCATGCTGCTGCCACCTAGTGTTTCATCATCTGCAGGACCTGGAGCATATGTTTTCGAATCTTCTACATTCATCAGTTTTCTCAGACAGAATTAGAATCATTCTGAACGTGGATTCAAAGGCTGTATTTTAAATGAAGGTATTGTGGTTTTTTGCTCCTAGCTGACCTTTCTTTATAGAGAAATTTAATGGTGGTGGTGAGTTGGTGCCATCTTGTGACAAAAAGCTGAACTGCAGCTTGAACTTGGCAGAGCAGGAAGGTGGGAGGGAGGGGCTGTGGCCCCAAACTACCCAGACAGAGCCTTCTGGAAATTGTGTGGAAAGGGGACATTTCCAAGGTATGGTTATTAAGGACCTTTGGACAGAAAGTGTAGTTTCCCATGTTGAAGAAAAAGCTCTATGTGAGTGGAGGCAAAAGATCCTTCTATTTTATTTTGTTTAAAGATTTTATTTATTTATTTGACAGGGAGAGCATGAGTACACAAGCAGGGGGAGAGGCAGGCAGAGGGAGAGGGAGAAGCAGGCTCCCCACTGAGCAAGGAGCCTGACTTAGAACTCGATACCAGGACCTTGGGATTATGTCCTGAGCTGAAGGCAGATGCTTAACCCACTGAGCCACCGAGGCACCCCTAAAAGATCCTTTTTATTTTTATTTTATTGGCCCATTAATTGGCAAAAAGGTTAGGTTAATGTAACAATAGAAAATAGTGACATAAGCTCAATTACATTTAAAAAACTAAAGTATGACTAAAGCAACATTTCAAATCTGTGGAGATATAATGGATGATTAAGAAGTGGTATTGAGATAGCTAAGTAACCAAAAGGTTAAAAAATAAATAGGAGCCCATTTCTCTATCTTGAAACAGCAGGATAGATTCCAAACAATTCTGAATGAAATGTAAAAAGAAAAGAAAATCCATACAAGTATTAGAAGAAAACATAGGCGAATTATTCTATAACCCGTGTGGAAGAAAGTTTCCTCAATATAAATCAGTATCCAGGAGCAGTAAAGAAAAAGATTGATATATTTGACAATATAAAAATAAAAATGACAACTCTGCATGGCAAAAACATGCTAGCCTAGCCATTTAAGGACACTGGAAGAAACATTTGCAGCTAACATCTTTAACAAAGCATTGATATCCCCCCTATGTAAATGCTTATCAATATAGAGGCATGAAAAAACAGTGCTATCAAAGACAAAGAAATTAACAGTTAACAGAAAACAAGTTGTTTTTAAATGTATGAAAAATTGCCTTTAAATGTATGAAGAGTTTCCACCTTGCTTTAATTAAGAGAGATGCAATTAAAACTACACTAAGATATTGTTTCTTAACTGTTAGATTGGCAAAGATCCAAATATTTATCAATATATTCAGTTGGTGAGAATGTGGAAAAATATGTCCTTTCACTCCCTGCTCACGGAGGTGCAAAATGGTATAATTGCTGGAGTAGGCTTAATAGTGGTCCCCAAAGATACTAGGTCCTAATCCCTGGAACCTGTAAATATTGCTTATATGGAAAAGGTTCTTTGCAGATGTGATTAAGTTGATGCTTTTAGGTATAATCATAATATATATATATATATATATATATATATATATGGCTGTTCACTGTGGCACTATCTGAATAGCAAGAGAATGGGAACAACCTAATGGTGGAGTTATTCTGGATTATCAAAATGGGTCCTAAATGCAAACCCAAGTGTCTTCATAAGAGAGATGGAGGGAGAGTTGACATAGACAGAAGAAGAAAGACAATGTGACCAAGGATAGAGAGGCTGGAGTCATGAAGCCATAGCCTGAGACTGTTGGTAGATATTGAAAGCTGGAAGAGGCAGGGAAGCTTCCGTAGAGTCTCCAGGAGTGAAGCACTACTAATACCTTGATTTTGGCCCCATAAAACTAATTTTGGACTTTTAGCCTCCAAACTGTGAGATAATATTTCCATTTAATGACACTGAGTATGTGGTAATTTTTAAAGTAACTATAGGGAACAAATCATTACAGTGGGGAAATTGAAAGTATCTTGCAATTTTATATATGACCTTACTTTTTGACTCAGAAATCCTATTTCCAGAATTGTCCTAAAGATATACTGGCAATGACACAAAAAGATTTTTGATAGGGGTATAATAATAAATATAGATATAGATACTCACTCTGGTACTATTTGAATAGCAAAAGAATGGGAATAACTTTATACATCAGTTGTGTAATGGATAAGTAAACTATCACACAGTCACACAAGGTGTACACAAAGTACATTGTAAAAAGACTGATGAAAATCTCCACATATGACTGTGGAGGGATCTCCAGAATATAATGTTAAATGAAAAAGTCATTGTATTCAAAGTTATAAATTGCATGGTACTTTTTATCTAGGAAAGGGGGAATGCAAATGTAAAAATGTTTTACTTGTATTAAAAGTAAAAGGACTTCTCTTTTGGGGACCAGAAGGAGTAGATACACTCCCTGTTACTGCTAGGTGCAGCTGAAATCTCTGGGTATTACATGGGCAACAAATACAAGACTCTGAAAGGTGGAGAGGAAAAAGACAGACTGTCTTGGGACTTTGGAACCTAAGTAATGATACACAGTGAATTCTCTTGGTTGTATTTTGCCTTGTATATACCAGACTGGGTGCTAGAGGAATAGGGAACTAAAAAAATGCCAATAGGAAAAGATGAGAAGAACCCCCAGAGAATCTTTTCTCTGGACAAAGAACCAGAAAGGGGGGAACCCAACAAGAAAGATAGTTTTTAGACAACTGCCCAAACACCACAGAGTGAAGCATAGCTCCACCTCCACCATGCCAGCAAAAGTTGAGTGGGGAGCATGGGTTCCATGCCCACACAATTGTAATTAGGCACCCATCCTTACCCTTGGGGGATATGAGAAAAGACTGTATGTAGAACAGAGACTTTCATTCCAACCTGGGGGAAATGAGCACCCCTCCTCATGGCGTCAGTGGAGACCATGTGGGAGCCTACCTTCCAACCCCATTCAGTGATAATGAGGTACCTTCTCCTCTTTTAGAAGTTTTGTGACCATCCAATAAGGAGAAGGCCTCCTCCCCTCCACAGTGTCAGTGGAGATCACACGGAAGGCAGTAAGGAAGGGTCCTCCCCACCTGCCAGGGTGGTGTCAGTGGAGGCCTGGCGGGGGGTAGTGAAATCATACTTCTGCCAAACAGGAACAAGGCATTCCTTCCCTTCCACTACCATGCACAAACACCCCCCCCCCCATGTCAGTGGAGCTGAGAGGGGGAACCTGGACTTTTATCTTTTTGCTGTCTGTTTCTGGTTAGGAACACATGCTTGGAGTTGCAAACATCCATGAAGAGAGGATAGCAACACCTCATAGCAAGTTTGCGGTGAAGAACTAAATCTAGTCAACAACATGAAGAACCTTTCCCTAGGGCCTGCTTTAACTAAATGCTTCATAATATGAAGGGTCCCTTCATTCCTCCAATACCAGCTTATTATTGCTAATATGGTTGCTCATTTCCCTGAACTTGCTCCAATGGAGGGGTGATCACCGGCAGCTAGTGGTGGTGGTCTGAAGAGTGAAGGTGGTTTGCTTTTGGTGAAAGGGGACCTAGTGTTGTATTAGGCACTTAGTTATTCCAGTAAAACACAGTGATTGCTGGATCTGTCTCTCCCTGTATAGCTCTTCATGGTGGATGGCCCAGCTCATATCAGGTGCCTGAAGGAGGCAGGTTCTGAGGATGTGTCCGGATGGCTTCTACTCCAGCAGTCCTCAGGAGAGCCCATCACCTTACATCCCTGGTGGAATATGGTATCTGGCTAAAGAGAGTGCATAGATCTGAAAAAAGCATGTTGTGGAACAGCTCCTTTGAGGTTCACAAACTAGCCTAAAAGTAGAGAAGCTGCTTTGATCTCATCATGGGAGAAGAGGTTTAGCAGGTGGAATTTTATTTCATCAGCAGCTATAGCCTGTGTAGTAAGCCCTTGAGGCCCATCTTAGAGAGACTTTTTTTTCCCTAAAAACAATGAATCATCCGGTTTAGGAAGAAACTTACTTGGTCTTAAACATACATTTAATATACATTAACATAAATACACCTAAATTGTTCTGTGTAAATAATCAGCAATTCTCATGTCTTTCAGATGGGTATGGAAATGTGCATTTGTTAGATCTTCCTAGTAATATGACATTGTAACAGATTTTTCTCTGGTGCCCATGATTTTTTCCTATTATATAGTGAAATGTTTTAAAGAGCCAGAAAATTTCCAAGTGTTAGTTAAAGATATCAGTGACAAGAAATTATTATTATTACTGTTATTATATTATTATTGTTATTATTATTATTTTAAAGATTTTATCCACTTGTTTCAGAGAAAGAGAGAGCAAGGGGAGTAGCAGAGAGAGAGGGACAAACAGACTCCTCACCGAGTGCAGAGCCCAACGTGGAACTCGATCCAAGGACCCCAAGACCACGACCATAGCTGAAACCAAGAGACAGACTCTCAAACAACTGAGCCACCCAGGTACCCCTAGAACTTAACATAAAAAAGATAATTATTATCCTAGAGTTTGCCCTCTTATAATGATACTCAGCTACATTCCCTAAAATAACCAGTTACACTTAAATATCATTATGATTATTTTCCTAGAATAGAATATTTTTATTTCCATACTTTAGAAGGATATGGACATCAACTTTCCCTAAGTATTTGGATATATTTCACTAAAATGATTATTTCTATTTTGGTTATATGTAGCATGGACAAATTTGGTAAGACAGTGTGTGGATCTGCTAATGTTACAAGAACACAGTTGTGGAAATCTTTTCCCTGATTTATTTAATTGCATCAGAGAATTTGAATATATAAATATATGTAAAGTACTTTATTGATGTATGATTGACATACAGTACACTGCATATTTAAAGTATATGCTTTGATAAGCTTTGTTGCATGTATGTACCTGTGAATCTAATACTAATACAGTCAAGATAATGAACATATCCATCACCTTAAAAACATTCTTTGTGCCCCTTGGTAATACCCCCATCTACCGCTTTCCATCCTCTCTCTCTCCACATCACTCTACCCCATTCCCAGGCAATTACTGATCTTCTGTCAGTATGGGTTAGATTTCTTTTCTTACAGTTGTATGTGAATAGAATATTCAGTGTGTATTTTTTGTGTCTTGTTTCCTACAATCTAATTATTTCTAGATTTATCCATTTGTTGCATGTATGGATAGTTCCTCCTTTTTATGATTGACTAATATTCCATTATTCCATTGTATGGATGTATCACAATTTGTTCTGTCCATTTACCTGGTCATGAATATTTGAGTTGTTTCCGATTTGGGGCTCTCTGCATTGGTGGTATAGTGGTGAGCATAGCTGCCTTCCACTTTGGGGCTCTTATAAATAAAGCTGCTATGAATATTTGTATATGAGTCTTCATTTGGACATAACATTTTCTTTCTCTAGGGTAAATACTTAGGAGTACAATGGCTGGGACATATAGTAGGTGTAAGATTGACATTTTAAGAAACTGGCAAACTGTTTTCCAAAGTGTTGGCACCATTTCTCATTGCCATTAGCAGTGTATGAGAGTTCCATCCTCCACAACCCTGCCAGGACTTGGTATGGTCAGTTTTTTTAATGTTGGCTGTTCTTAGAAGGGTGTAGTGGTATGTTGTAGTTTTTATTTATATTTCCCTAATGGATTTGAATATTTGAGAAAAGTTTGTTTAGCATCTTTTCAAGTGCTTATTTAACATTTATGTATGTTTTTAAAAAATATTTTATTTATTTATTTGATAGACAGAGATCACAAGTAGGCAGAGAGGCAGGAAGAGAGAGAGAGAGGAGGAAGCAGGCTCCCTGTGGAGCAGAGCCCTATGCGGGACTCGATCCCAGGACCCTGAGATCATGACCTAAGCCATAGGTAGAGGCTTAACCCACTGAGCCACCCAGGTGCCCAAACATTTATGTATCTTTTTTTTTAAATTATTAAAGTGATTTATTTATTTTCAGAAAAACACTATTCATTATTTTTGCACCACAGCCAGTGCTCCATGCAATCCATGCCCTCTATAATACCCACCACATGGTACCCCAACCTCCCATCCCCCCACCACTTCAAACCTCTCAGATTGTTTTTCAGAGTCCATAGTCTCTCATGATTCACCTCCCCTTCCAATTTACCCCAACTCCCTTCTCTCTAACAGTGTTTATTCAAAATTTTTTTGCCCATTTATTTGTTAGAGTAACTGTTTTCTTGTTAATGACCATTGTGAGAAATTCTGTATTCTGGATACAAGTCCTTTATCAGAGTTCTAATTTACAAATATTTTCTCCCGGTCAGTGGCTTATCTTTTAATTCTCTCAATAGTGTCTTTGGAAGTGTAGAAATTTTTAACTTTGAGGAAGTCCAGTTTATTGATTTGTTCACTTATTAATTATAGTTTCGATTTCGCATCTATGAAATCTTCACCTAACCCAAGGTCATAAGGATTTTTTTCCTTTCTTTTTCTTTTCTTTTTTTTAATTTATATTTTATTCATTTATTTGACAGAGAGACAGTGGGATCAGGAACATAAGCAGAGGGAGTGGGAGAGGGAGAAGCAGGCTTCCCGCAGAGCAGGGAACCTGACACAGGGCTCCATCCCAGGACCCTGGGATCATGACCTGAGCCAAAGGCAGATGCTTAACGATGGAGCTACCCAGGTACCCCTCTCATTTGTTTTATTTTAGAAGTTTTGGGTTTTATATTTAGGTCTATGATCCATTTTGAGTTGATGTTTGTATATGGTAAGATACATGGATGATTGTTTGTGCATATGGATATGCACTCATATTGTACTCAATATGTCTCAACTCCATTTGTTGAAAGACTCTCCTCTCTCCACTGAATTGCTTTTGCAATTTTGTCAAAAATCAGTTGTTCATATGGGTGTGAACTCTGGACTCTTAATTCTGTTCCTTTGATCTTCTTCCTGTCTACCTTGATGCCAATACCACACTGTTCTGGTTACTGAAGGCTTTATCATAACTCTTGAAATCAGGTAGTTTTGATCTTCCAGCTTTGTTCTTTTTTTAAAAAAAATTTGAGTAGTTGACACACAATGTCATACTAGTTTCAGGTGTACAACATTTTGATTCAAGAAGTTTATACGTTATTCTGTGTTCATCACAAGTGTAGCTACCATCTGTCCCCATACAAACACTATTACAAAGCTGTTGACTATGCTCTGCCTTTTATTTCTGTGACCTATTCATTCCATAGCTGGAAGCCTGTATTTCCCATTTCCCTTCAGCCATTTTGTCCATCCTCCAACCCCCTCCCCTCTGGCAACCATCAGTTTGTTCTCTGTATTTATAGGTCTGATTCTGCTCTTTGTTTATTCATTTGCTTTTTTAGATTCCACATATGAGTGAAATCATATGGTATTTGTCTGTCTTAGTCTGACTTGCTTCACTTAGCATAATACCCTCTGGGTCCATCCATGTTGTAAATAGCACAATCTAATTTGTTCTTTTTCAAAGTTGTTCTTATAATCTAGGTCCTTTACATTTCAACATGAATTTTAGAATCAACTTCTTAGTTTCTTAAAAACAAAATGTGTGCTAGGATTTTTATTAGGATTACAGTGAATCTGTAGATCAGTTTGAGCAGAATAGAATCTTAATAATACTAGTGTTCTGACACATGAAAATGGTATATCCCTCTATTTAGTTGGATCTTTAATTTCTGTCAGCAGTGTTTTGTACTGTTCAATGTACCTACCTTTACATATAAGTAGAGAGATGATTCCCAAGTATTTTATACTTTTTGGTACTATCATGAATGATAGTATTTTTTAAAAATTTTTATTATTTTTTAAAGATTTTATTTATTTGACAGAAAGAGAGACAGCCAGAGAAAGAACACAAGCAGGCGGAGTGGGAGAGGGAGAAGCCGGCTTCCTGCCGAGCAGGGAGCCTGAAGCGGTGCTCAATTCCAGGACCCTGGGATCATGACCTGAGCTGAAGGCAGACACTTAATGACTGAGCCACCCAGGTGTCCAAATGACACTATCTTTTAATTGCAATTTACACATATATTTTCACTAAACTCTCAGAAGCCAAAATGTTGAAAAATAGCCATCGAGGAATCTTTTTGGTTGAAAGCTCAGGCTACTTCCTCTGCAGTGGAAAAAGTACTTGATGTATAACATGCATTTGTTTGTATTTTTATATCAGCTTTTAGAGGTTATTGGCAATGTATTGAAACTAGGGAGAAAATGTTCCAAAGACAAGTCTACAGTTCATCTGTAAAAAATAGTTTAGTAGTTTTCAAGTTTGTATGTGTATTTAGAATTGAATCCATTGAATTGTAGTGTTTTTCTTTTTTACTCCCCAGATATTCCACTATAATGAATTCTTGGGATCTCGAGTGGGGAGAGAAGAGGAAGAAGCATATGTGAATGTGGTACATATGTATGCACATATGTATATATTACTAAAGCTGCTGGGAATATATTGTCAGGAATACTTGAGGGGTGAATTACTGTGTGTTATGTCAGTCCAGCCCAATTCCTAGCACATGTTAGGAACCAAATGAGGGTGGTTGCTGTTTGCTTTTTCCTAGCTTTCCCTGGCCAATATGTTTATATGTTTACCATAGTGACTCAGTGACTGCTGTGGGATTTGATGCAGACTGATGCACTCAGATCTGTTGCCTGGATCATTTGTTACTATGATAGTTATCAAGTGTTGCTTTCCTTTTTTTTTTTTTTTTACAAACTAAATGTTATTAATTTCATTCCTTATATAAAACTTTAATCATTTCATTTTATTTTTTTCATCTGATAAGTGGCAATGTGGGTGGAGGAAATAGGAGATGGAGATTAAAGAGTACACTTATCATGATGCATGATGTTGAGCATCTTTTCATGTGTCCATTGGCTATCTGGATGTGTTCTTTGGAGAAATGTCTATTCATGTCTTCTGTCTATTTTTTAATTGTGTTATTTGTTTTTTGGGGTCTTAAGTTTTATATGTTCTTTAATATTTTCACACTAACCCTTTATCAGAGATATCATTTGCAAATATCTTCTCTCATTCCATTGGTTGCCTTTTAGTTTTGCTGATTGTTTCCTTCATTGTGCAGAAGCTTTTTATTCTGATGTAGTCTTGATAATTTATTTTTACTTTTGTTTCCCTTGACTCAGGAGACATATCTAGAAAGAAATTGCTATAGCTGATGTCAAAGAAGTTACTGCTTGTGTTTTAGGATTTTTATGGTATCAGGTCTCACATTTAGGTCTTTAATTCATTTTAAGTTAATTTTTGTGTATGGTGTAAGAAAGTGGTCTAGTTTCATTGTTTTGGATGTTGCTGTCCAGTTTTCCCAACACTATTTGTTGAAGAGCCTGTCTTTTTCCCGTTGGATATTTTTTCCTGCTTTGTTGAAGATTGACCATATAATTGTGGGTTTATTTCTGGGATTTGTATTCTGTTCCTTTGACTTGTGCCAGTATCATAGCATGTTTTTTTCTTTTTTATTTTTCAGTAGACTCCATGCCCAACATGGGACATGAACTCATGACCCTGAGATCAAGAGTCCCACACTCTATTGATGGAGCCAACTAGGTGCTCCTCATTACCATACTGTCTTGATTAGTATAGCTTTGTACTATAGCTTGAGGTCTGGAATTGTGATGCCTCCAGCTTTGCTTTTCATTTTCAAGATTACTTTGGCTATTTGGGATCTTTTGTGTTTCAATACAAATTTTAGGATTATTTGTTACAGTTCTGTGAAAAATGCTGTTGGCATTTTGATAGGGATTGCATTAAGTGTGTACATTTCTTGGGGTAAAATAAACATTTTAACAATATTTATTCTTCCAATCCATGAACGTAGAATGTCTTTCCATTTCTTTGTGTCATCAATTTCTTTCATCAATGTTTTATAGTTTTCAGAGTATAGATCCTTTACCTCTTTGGTTAGGTTTATTTCTGGGTATCTTATTGTTTTGGGTATAATTGTAGATGGAATTGTTTTCTTAATTTCTCTTTCTGCTGCCTTGTTTTTGGTGCATAGAAATGAAACATTTCTGTACACTGATTTTGTGTACGGTGACTTTGCTGAATTTGTTTTTCAGTTCTAGCAGTTTTTTGGTGGAGTCTTTAGGGTTTTCTATATATAATACCATATCATCTGCAAATGGTGAAAGTTTTACTACCTTCTTGCCTTTGGATGCCTTTTATTTCTTTTTGTTGTCTGATTGCTGTCGCTATGACTTCCAGTACTATGTTAAATAACAGTGGTGAGAGTGGACATTCTTGTCTTGTTCCTGACCTTAGGGGAAAAGCTCTCAGTTTTTCCCATTAAATATGTTAGCTTTGGGTTTTTCATAGATGGCCTTTACTATGTTGAGGTATGTTTCCTGTAAACTGACTTTGTTGAAGGTTTTTAACGTGAATAATACTATATTTTGCCAAATGCTTCTTCTGCATCGGTTGAAATAATCTTATCCTTTCTCTTATTGATATGATGTATCACGTTGATTGATTTATGAATATTGAACCAGCCTTGCAACCCAGGAATAAATCCCACTTGATTGTGGTAAGTGATTTTTTGAAATGTATTTTTGGGTTTGGTTTGCTAGTATGTGGTTGAGAGTTTTTCATCTATTTTTGTCAGAGATACTGGCCTATAGTTTTTTTGTTGTTGTTGTCTTTATCTGGTTTCTGATAATGCTTGCCTCATAGATTGAGTTGGGAAGTTTTCCTTCCTTTTTTATGTTTTGGAATAGTTTGAGAAGAATGGATATTAACTTTTCTTTAAATGTTCAGCAGAACATGTGAAGCTCTCTGGTCCTGAAGTTTGGTTTTTGGGAGTTTTCTGATTAGTGATTCAATTTTTCTCTTCCAATTTTCTATTTCTTCCAGCTTTACTTTTGGTAGTTTATATATTTCAAGGAATTTATCCATTTCTTCAAAGTTGTCCCATTTGTTGGCATATAGGTTTTCATAATATTATGTTACAGTTTATATTTTTGTGTTGTTAGTTGTTATTTCTTTTTTTTTTAAATTTTATTTATATATTTGAGAGAGAGAAATCACAAGTAGGCAGAGAGGCAGGCAGAGAGAGAGAGGGGCAAGCAGGCTCCCTGCCCAGCAGAGAGCCCAATGCGGGGCTCGATCCCTGAGATCATGACCTGGGCCAAAAGCAGAGGCTTAACCCACTGAGCCACCCAGGCGCGCCCCGTTGGTTGTTATTTCTCCTCTTTCGTTAGTAATTTTGTTTGAGTCGTCCCTCTTTTTAAAATGACTCTTGCTATAGGTTTCTCAATTTTGTTGATCTTTTCAAAGAACCAGCTTCTGGTTTCATTGATCTATTCTGTTGTTTTCTTTTTAAATTTCTATATCATTTATTTCTGCTCTGATCTGTTTTTTCCATCCTTTTGCTGGTTTGGGGTTTTGTTTGTTCTTTTTCTAGCTCTTTTAGGTATAGGGTTAGGTTGTTTATTGGAGATTTTTCTTGCTTCTTGAGGTATGCCTGTGTTGCTATAAATTTCTCTCTTAGAACCACATTTGCTGCATCCCAAAGATTTTAGACTGTTGTGCTTGCATTTTCATGTAATTTTTTATTTCTTATTTGATTTCTATGTTTACCCATTCATTGTTTAGTAGCATGTTATTTAACCTCCATGTATTTTATGATCTTTCCAAGTTTTTTCCTGTGGTTGATTTCAAGGCAGAGGCTTTAAGCCACTGAGCCACCCAGGCGCCCCTCCCCTTAATTTTAATCTGTAGGTGTGTTTTGGTCTGAAACAAGCCTCTTATAGTCAGTACATAGATGGTCTTTTTTTTTTTTTAAGTAGGCTCCATACCCAGCATGGAGCCCCATGTGGGAACTGGACTCAACGACCGTGAGATCAAGACCTGAGCTAAAAGCTCAGAGTTGGACACTCAACTGAATGAGACACACAGGAACCCCAGGTCTTCTTTTATTTATCCACTCTGTCACCCTGTGTCTTTTGATTGGAGTGTTTAGTCCATTTACATTCAAAGTAGTTATTTACAGATAGTATTTATTAGCATTTTGTTACTTGTTTTGTTTTTTTTTTTTTCCTATAGATTTTCTATGATTCTTCTCTTGCTCTCTTTCATGATTTGTTGGCTTTCTTTCTTTTTTTTTTTTTAAAGATTTTATTTATTTGTCAGAGAGAGAGCAAGCGAGAGCGAGCACAGGCAGACAGAGTGGAAGGCAGAGTCAGAGGGAGAAACAGGCTCCCTGCGGAGCAAGGAGCCCGATGTGGGACTCGATCCCAGGACGCTGGGATCATGACCTGAGCCAAAGGCAGCTGCTTAACCAACTGAGCCACCCAGGCGTCCCTGATTTGTTGGCTTTCTTTAGTGATATACTTGGATTCCTTTCCTTCATTTTTTGCATATCAATTACTGGTTTTTGATTTGTGTTTGCCATTAGGTTTGTATGTAATATCTTCTGCATATAGCAGTCTATATTATCTTGATGGTTGCTTAAACTCATTCTTTACTCCTCTTCCTCCCATGTTTTAGGTATGTTATGTCACATTTTATATCCTTTTGTTTTATGAATTCTTTGCCTGATTTTTACAGTAATATTTATTTTATTGCTTTTGTGTTTTTTACTTTTTATACTCTCACTTATTATTTTCCTTTCTACTCAGAGTCCCCTTAAATATTTGTTGAAGGGCTGCTTAGTGGTCATGGACTCCTTTAGTTTTTGTTTGTCTGAGAAACTCTTTATCTCTACTTCTATTCCGAATGATAGCATTGCTGGATAGAGTATTCTTGGCTGCAGATTTTTCCCATTCAGCACTTCAAATATATCATAACACTCCCTTCTAGCTTGGAAAGTTCCTGCTAAAAAATTCACTGATAAGCTTATGAGGATATCCTCTTTTTTTCTTAAAAGATTTTATTTATTTATTCATGAGAAATGGAGAGAGGGAGGCAGAGGTAGTGGGAGAAGCAGGCTCCCCACAGAGCAGGGAGCCCAATGTGGGACTCAATCCCAGGACTCTGAGATCAGGACCTGAGTGGAAGGCAGATGCTTAACTGACCAAGCCATCCAGGTGCCCCATGGGGATTTCCTTTTATGTAACTGTCTTCTCTTGCTGCTCTAAAATTTTTTTCTTTATTGCTCTTTTAAAAAAAATTTTATTAATTAATTTAAGAGAGAGTGAGAGAGAGGGCATGAGCAGGGAGAAGGAGCAGAAGCAGAGGGAGAAGCAGACTCCTCACTGAGCAGGAAGCCTGATGTGGGACTTGATCCCAGGACCCTGAGATCACAACATGAGCCGAAGGCAGACGCTCAACCAGTTGAGCCACCCAGGCACCCTATTGCTCCTTTTTGACCTTTTAATTACTTTGGTCTCTTATTGTGGTTTGATCCTGTTCTTTCATTTAGGAGATGTTTAACTATCTCCTCATTTTGTCTCACTTTCTATGTGTTTCTGTATGTTAGGAAAGTCTACTAATTCTCTTGTTCTGTATGATAATAGCCTTATATTACAAGGTGTGGACCTCCTTGGGGTGAATTTGGAGGGGAGTGGATCTCTATGCCTCGTGGATCTAGATATATGCTTCTTTCCCCAGACTAGTGAGATTTTCAGCTATTATTTCTTCACATAAAATTTCTGCCCCTTTATCTCTCTTCTTCTGCTGAGATCCTAATAATGAAGATGTTATTACACTCGATGGAGTCACTGAGTTCCCTAAGACCATTCTCAATTTGCATAATTTTCTTTCCTCTCCTTTGTTCAGCTTGGTTATTTTCCATTACTCTGTCTTCCCGGTCATTAATTCACTTGTTCCTCTGCTTTACCTTGCTTGCTATTTATTCAATCAAGTGTATTTTTAATTTTAATTTCTTTTATTGTGCACTTGATCTCTGATTGGTTCTTTTTTTTTTATCTCTGTGTAAAGGGTCTTCCTGATGTCCTCTACTCTTTTCTCTGTTCCAGTGAGTATCTTTATGATCATTACTTTAAATTATCTATCAGACATACAACTTGTACCTGTTTCACTTTGGTCTCTTGTTGTGGTTTGGTCCTGTTCTTTCATTTAGGAGATGTTTCCCTATCTCCTCATTTTGTCTCACTTTCTGTGTGTTTCTGTATGTTAGGAAAGTCTACTAATTCTCTTGTTCTGAATGATAATCGCCTTAAAAAGAAGAGGTCCTGTAGTGCCCTGCAGTGTAGTGTCCCCTGCTCCCCAGGGCCTGGTGCTTCTGCTTGTGTTTCCTGTGTGTATTGTATGTGTTCTGCTATTGAGTCTTGGCCTCTTTTTCCTTCAGTCCAGTAATCTGCAGAGGCTCCCTTTGCTTATTTTGGGTAGCAAGTTGTGCAGTGGTCTGCTTGCTGAAGCTGAGGTCCCGCCATCCGAAGCTTCTTCAGGTTGGCTTCTCTGTCTGTTTGTCATTTCCTTAGGGGTCTTTGAGCATGGACTTTTTACTTTCTGAGCTGGAGTATTTCCCTGTCTATAGAAAGAAAGCAACGTTGCCCATGTTAGAGCAATACTTTGAGGATTTAAAGAAAAAAAGTCTGAAAATAATGACATATTGGGTGGCATTTAGTAGGCCCTCTAAATGCTAGTTGCCTCTTCCAACTTGGCCTCCTTAATTCTGTCAATGTGATCCCACCTCTGACATAAACCTCATAGTATAACTACCAGAGAGAGTACTTGGACATGGAACAGTAAACAGGGATGAGGCCTCATTTCCATGATATGAGAGCTTCAGTGTCACTTGTGTGTGTGGGAGGGGGCTATGCATCATTGCACAGCTTTCTGTGAACTGAGTGGGCACAGGCAAGCTTGTGCTCACCCTTTCCCCTGTCTTTCATGTGCTTTCCCTTCCTCTCACTTTTTCCTCTATTCCAACTGCTGTCTGATTCCTTGAATTTCCCTTCTAGTAGAACATCAGAGAAAGGTGTGGAGTGTAGGCCCTCCAAACAGGAGCTGATAGAGAAGAACCAAGTATAATTTCCAGTGTGCTAGTCAGTTTCCTGGAGCAAGAATGAAGACATCGGGTTCCCATCATTGGGAAACGTTAGGTAAGTCACTACCCTTCCACCAGCCTCATCTATACTTTAGTAAAGTGATACCCAATTCCTCCCCCTACACAGGAATATTGTTGAATTTAAGTGTGATTTTATGTGGGGAAGCAATCTGTGGTCATAGGTAGGAGGGAAGGACCAGTGCCCCCTTTGAGTAATTATATTAATGGAGATGCCCTTCATATCACATAATCTGCATGGTATGCATTAATGTTACACAAATATCAGATGTTTAGGTCAGGATTTTGCCAAGTGTGGTTCATGGACCACTTCATCAAAATTGTCAGGGAGTGTTGGTGGAAACTTAAGATTCCTGGGCTCATCCTAGGTCTGCTGTATCCCAAACAGGGAGGTAGGTGGGAAGGGTTTAAATTTTGAATAATTTGGTTCAAATAGTTGGTTCTGGCTCATTCCAATTTGAAAAGAACTCTGGATTTACAACAAAATGTTCTTAAAATTTTGAATCTTTGGCATCTAATTTATTTGTCAAATATCTGTGTCTGCTCCTGTGTGTCAAATAGGTAATAATTCCTTCATTTAGGTCATACATTTTTAGTGATTTATATGTGAGGCCTTAAACTAGGTACTGGGAATATAGCACAGAGAACAAGATAGGCAGAGTTTCTGGTGCTTTCATTCAGATTCGGGAAAACTGGCAATAAGCTGTTAGATCATAAGTGGGTCAGTTCCATTTGGGCTTTAGGAAGGTAAACACATACACAGAAGAGAAAATGATGGGTCAGGGATTACTTAGATTGGGCTGTCCATAAAGTTCTTTCTCAGGAAGTGGCATTTGAGGTGAGTCCTGAAGGACAAGAGGCTATTAGGCCTAGGCTGGCTTCTTGATTTGTGATGTGTGTGGCATCATTTGTTCCAGGAGCTGATGATGAGCTTGAGTGGCTGGAACCTGGCAGATAGAGTACAGATGGTAGGAAATGAGGTCAGAAGGGGAGATGGAAGCCAATCCAAGGAGAAGTAAAATATTCACACTCACACTTTGTAAATGGCAGAACTAGGGTTTGGCCCTAGTCTGTCTCCAGAGGCTACATTCCTAACCAGTGTACTGAAGAAGAATTAAGAAACATGTGTTGGGGGTGCCTGGGTGGCTCAGGTGGTTAAACATCTGTCTGCCTTCAGCTCAGGTCATAATCTCGGGGTCCTGGGATTGAGCCCCGTGTTGGGCTCCCTACTCAGTGGGGAGTCTGCTTCTCCCTCTCCTCCTCCACCCCCCAACCACCAATCATACTGTCTCTCTCAAATGAATAAATAAAATCTAAACAACATCAAGAACAACAACAAAAACATGTGTTGAACTATGTCAGCTCATACTGGGTGATGTTAGGCTGGAGCTATATGGTTTTTTTAAAGTTTATTTATTTTTTTTAAGTAATCTCAGCCCCCAGTGTGGGACTCAAAACCATGACCCCAGGATCAAGAGTCACATGCTCTACTGACTGAGGAAGCCAGGTGCCCCCAGGGCCATGTCTTTGGGTTAAAGCTATGCTTCAGTGTGCATTTTTTAAAAAATACATAGGGGGTATTTATTTAAGAAAAACGAGAAGGTAATAATTATAAAAAACAAAAAAAATAATTATCATAGTTACTATGCATTGGACAACTTGTCTATAAAAATAATACCTTGGGCTTCCACTATGAATTCTTTCTGTAAATTCAGAGTGCTCTTCAAGATGAGAATGACATTTTTTTGTGTCTGAGGCCTCGGTTGTTGGGTGGGAAGTATGATCTGACCCCTTTTGACTGGTGAGGCAAGCAGAGCTGTCTTAACTTACCCAAGGTCACCTAGAATTAGTGGGTTAGGTCTGGTGCAGGTCAGATATATCTCCTGTTAATACTCAGTTTTCTTTCCATCAGATATGGTACTCTGTGCAGTGCACCACTTTTCAAGAGTTCAGAGGATATGTGCTTCTCTGAGGTTATTCTGAAGGTAATATAAGGGGACACTAAATACTTTCAAATGAAAGGAAATGAGGTGTTGATTTTCCTCTTCTTTCTTAAACTCAGTAGGGAGATTCGAAGAAAAAAATTTCTGGAATTATACAGCATGTACTCTTTTACGTTTGGCTCCTTCAGATCAACATAACAGGGATTTGTGTGTGTATGTGTGTGTGTGTGTTTGAGTATGTGATTTATATTATCATTGTAGTTGCAGATCATTCTCATTGGTGTATAGTATTACATTGTAGATACTTTAATCTATATATCTGTTATGGGGATTTGGGTATTTTCTAGTTCTTTTACTTAATGTTGCTATGGATGTCCATACTTGTACCTACCTTTTAGATGGATACTTACTTTCCTTTCTCTGGGGCACATACCTAAGACAGGCATTTCTGAGTCATAGTATGTGTGTGTGCATGCTGAGCTTAGTAGATACTACCAAACACTTTTTCAAAGTGGTTGTTTCAGGCTATATTTCCAATCTCAGCAACACTTGGTACCTTTCGTCTTTTTCATTTTTGTGGTTTAGGTAAGCTTGTGGTAGTATCTCATTGTGGTTTTAATTTTAATTCTCTGAAGTCTTCAATGGCATTTTTTAAAATTTTATTTTTTTTAAAGATCTTATTTATTTATTTGACAGAGAGAGAGATCACAAGGGGGCAGACAGGCAGACAGAGGGGGAGGGGGAAGCAGGCTCCCCAGTGAGCAGGAAGCCCGACACAGGGCTCGATCCCAGGACTGTGAGATCATAACCTGAGCTGAAGGCAGAGGTTTAACCTTCAGTGGCTTCTATTTTTATTTTATTTATTTATGTGTTTAAAATTTTCATTTTTAATTAACATATATTATTAGCCCTAGGGGTACAGGTCTGTGAATGGCCAGGTTTACACACTTCACAACACTCACCATAGCACATACCTTCTGCAATGTCCATAACCCTACCTCCCTCTCCCTACACCCCTCCTCCTGGCAACCCTCAGTTTGTTTTGTGAGATTAAGAGTCTGTTATGGTTTGTCTCCCTCCCGATCCATCTTGTTTCATTTATTCTTTTCCTACTCCCCAAACCCCCCACATTGCCTCTCAACTTCCTCAAAACAGGGAGATCATATGATAATTGTCTTTCTCTGATTGACTTATTTCGCTAAGCATAATACCCTCTAGTTCCATCCATGTCATCACAAATGGCAAGATTTCATTTCTTTTCATGGCTGCATAGTATTCCATTGTATATATATACCACTTCTTCTTTATCCATTCATCTGTGGATGGACATCTAGGTTCATTCTATACTTTGGCTATTGTGGACATTGCTGCTATAAACATTCTGGTGCACGTGCCCCTTCAGATCAATACATTTGTATCTTCTGGGTAAATACCCAGGAGTGCGATTGCTGGGTCGTAGGGTAGCTCTATTTCAACTTTTTGAGGAACCTCCATGCTATTTTCCAGGGTGGTTGCACCAGCTTGCATTCCCACCAACAGTGTAGGAGGGTTCCCCTTTCTCTGCATCCTGGCCAGCATCTGTTGTTTCCTGACTTGTTAATTTTAGCCATTCTGACTGGTGTGAGGTGGTATCTCATTGTGGTTTTCATTTGTATTTCCCTGATGCCGAGTGATGGGGAGCACTTTTTCATGTGTCTGTGGGCCATCTGGATGTCTTTGCAGAAATGTCTGTTCATGTCCTCTGCCCATTTCTTGATTGGATTATTTGTTCTTAGGGTGTTGAGTTTGAGAAGTTCTTTATAGATTTTGGATACTAGTCCTTTATCTGATATGTTGTGTGCAAATATCTTCTCCCATTCTGTCAGTTGTCTTTTGGTTTTGTTGACTGTTTCCTTTGCTGTGCAAAAGCTTTTAATCTTGATGAAATCCCAATAGTTCATTTTTGCCCTTGCTTCCCTTGCCTTTGGTGACGTTCCTAGGAAGAAGTTGCTGTGGCTGAGGTCAAAGAGGTTGCTGCCTGTGTTCTCCTCAAGGATTTTGATGGGTTCCTTTCTCATATAGAGGTTCGTCATCCATTTTGAGTCTATTTTTGTGTGTGGTATAAGGAAATGGTTCAGTTTCATTTTTCTGTGTGTGGCTGTCCCATTTTCCCAACCCCATTTGTTGAAGAGACTGTCTTTTTTCCATTGGACATCCTTCCCTGCTTTGTCGAAGATTACTTGACCATAGAGTTGAGGGTTTATTTCTGGGCTTTCTATTCTGTTCCATTGATCTATGTGTATGTTTTTGTGCCAGTACCATACTGTCTTGATGATGACAGCTTTGTAATAGAGCTTGAAGTCTGGAATTGTGATGCCACCAACTTTGGCTTTCTTTTTCAACATTCCTCTGGCTATTCGAGTTTCAACATTCCTCTGGCTTTTCTGGTTCCATATAAATTTTAGGATTATTTGTTCCATTTCTTTGAAAAACAAAATGGGATTTTGATAGGGGTTGCATTAAACGTGTAGATTGCATAGACATTTTCATAATATTTGTTCTTCCAATCCATGAGCATGGAGCATTTTCCATTTCTTTGTGTCTTCCTCAATTTCTTTCATGAGGATTCTATAGTTTTCTGAGTACAGAACTTCACCTCTTTGGTCAGGTTTATTCCTAGGTATCTTATGGTTTTGGGTGCAATGGTAAATGGGATTGGCTCCTTAATTTCTCTTTCTTCTGTCTTGTTGTTGGTGTATAGAAATGCAACTGATTTCTGTGCATTGGTTTTATATCCTGACACTTTACTGAATTCCTATACAAGTTCTAGCAGATTTTGGAGTGGAGTCTTTTGGGTTTTCCACACAAAGGATCATATCATCTGCAAAGAGTGATAGTTTGACTTCTTCTTTGCTGATTTGGATGCCTTTAATTTCCTTTTGTTGTCTGATTGCTGAGGCTAGGAGTTTTAGTGCTATGTTGAATAGCAGTGGTGATAATGGACATCCCTGCCGTGTTCCTGACCTTAGTGGAAAAGCTCTCAGTTTTTCTCCATTGAGAATGATATTCGCAGTGGGGTTTTCATAGATGGCTTTGATGATATTGAGGTATGTACCCTCTATCCCTACATGTTGAAGAGTTTTGATCAAGAAAGGATGCTGTATTTGTCAAATGCTTTTCAGCATCTATTGAGAGTATCATATGGTTCTTGTTTTTTCTTTTATTAATACATCACATTGATTGATTTGCAGATGTTGAACCAACAACCTTGCAGCCCTGGAATAAATCTCACTTGGTTGTGGTGAATAATCCTTTTAATGTACTGTTGGATCCTATTGGCTAGTATTTTGGTGAGAATTTTTGCATCTGTGTTCATCAAGGATATTGGTCTGTAATTTTCTTTTTGACGGGATCTTTGTCTGGTTTTGGGATCAAGGTAATGCAGGCCTCATAAAATGAGTTTGGAAGTTTTCCTTCCATTTCAATTTTTTGGAACAGTTTCAGGAGAATAGGGATTAATTCTTCTTTAAATGCTTGGTAGGATTCTCCTGGGAAGCCGTCTGGCCCTGGGCCCTTGTTTGTTGGGAGATTTTTGATGACTGTTTCAATCTCCTTACCGGTTGTAGGTCTGTTCAGGTTTTCTGTTTCTTCCTGGTTCAGTTTTGGTAGTTTATATGTCTCTAGGAATGCATCCATTTCTTTCAGATTGTCAAGTTTGCTGGCATAGAGTTGCTCATAATATGTTGTTATAATTGTTTGTATTTCTTAGGTGTTGGTTGTGATCTCTCCTCTTTCATTCATGACTATATTTATTTGGGTCCTTTCTCTTTTCTTTTTGATAAGTCTGGCCAGGGGTTTATCAACCTTATTCATTCTTTTAAAGAACCAGCTCCTAGTTTTGTTGATTTGTTCTATTGGTTTTTGGTTTCTGCTTCATTGATTCTTGCTCTGATCTTTATTTCTCTTCGCCTGCTGGGTTTAGGCTTTCTTTGTTGTTCTTTCTCAAGCTCCTTTTGGTGTAGGGTTAAGTTGTGTATTTGAGACCTTTCTTGTTTCTTGAGAAAGGCTTATATCACTATATATTTTCCTCTCAGGACTGCCTTTGCTGTGTCCCACAGATTTTGAACCATTGTGTTTTCATTATCATTTGTTTCCATCAATTTTTTTCAATTCTTCTTTAATTTCCTGGTTGACCCATTCATTCTTTAGAAGGATGCTGTTTAGTCTCCATGTATTTGGTTTCTTTCCAACTTTCCTCTTGTGATTGAGTTCTAGCTTCAGAGCATTGTGGTCTGAAAATATGCAGGGAATGATCCCAGACTTTTGGTACTGATTGAGACCTGATTTGTGACCCAGGATGTGATCTATTCTGGAGAATGTTCCATGTGCACTAGAGAAGAATGTGTATTCTGTTGCTTTGGGATGGAGTATTCTGAATATATCTGTGATGTCCATCTGGTTCAGTGTACAGTGTATCATTTAAGGCCTTTATTTCCTTGTTGATCTTTTGCTTGGATGATCTGTCCATTTCAGTGAGGGGGGTGTAAAGTCCCTTATTATTGTATTATTGTCGATGTCTTTCTTTGATTTTCTTATTAATTGGTTTATATAGTTGGCTGATCCCACGTTAGGGGCATAGATATTTAAAATTGTTAGATCTTCTTGTTGGGCAGACCCTTTGAGTATGATATAGTGCCCTTCCTCATCTCTTATTATAGTCTTTGTCTTAAAATCTAATTGATCTGATATAAGGATTGCCACCCCAGCTTTCTTTTGGTGCCCATTAGCATGGTAAATTGTTTTCCATCCCCTCACTTTAAATCTGGGAGTGTCTTTGAGTCTAAATTGAGTTTCTTGTAGACAGCATATTGATAGGGTTTATTTTTTATCCATTCTGATATACTGTGTCTTTTGATTGGGGTATTTAGCCCATTTACCTTCAGGGTAACTACTGAGGGATATGAATTTAGTGCCATTGTATTGTCTATAAGGTGACTGTTACTGTATATTGTCTCTGTTCCATTCTGGTCTACTACTTTTAGGCTCTGTCTTTGCTTAGAGGACCCCTTTCAATAATTCTTGTAGAGCACATTTGGTGTTTATAAATTCTTTAGTTTTTGTTTGTCCTGGAAGCTTTTTATCTCTTCTTCTATTTTCAATGATAGCCTAGCTGGATATAGTATTCTTGGCTGCATGTTTTTCTCGTTCAGTGTTCTGAATATATCATGCCAGTTCTTTCTGGCCTGCCAGGTCTCTGTGGATAAGTCTGCTGCCAATCTAATATTTTTACCATTGGATATTACAGACTTCTTGTCCTGGACTGATTTCAGGATTTTCTCTTCGTCACTAGACTTGTAAGTTTTACTATTAGGACCTAGTCTTACTGATTTTGAGTGGGGTTCTCTGCGCCTCCTGGATTTTGATGCTTGTTCCCTTTGCCATATTAGGGAAATTCTCTACAGTAATTCACTCCAATATACCTTCTGCTCCCCTCTCTCTTTCTTCTTCTTCTGGAATCTCAATTATTCTAATGTTGTTTTGTCTTCTGGTATCACTTATCTCTCGAATTCTCCTCTTATGGTCCAGTAGTTGTTTGTCTCTCTTTTTCTCAGCTTCTTTATAGGATAAATGAGGCAGAAGAGAGAATTAGTGATTGGTCTTCTATATCACTAATTCTCTCTTCTGCCTCATTTATCCTAGCAGTAAGAGCCTCCATTTTTTATTGCACCTCATTAATAGCTTTTATCATTTCAGCTTGGTTAGATTTTAGTTCTTTTATTTCTCCAGAAAGAGCTTTTATTTCTCCAGACAGGGTTTCTCCTATATCTTCCATGCCTTTTTCGAGCCCAGCTAGCACTTTTAGAATCGCCATTCTGAACTCTAGATCTGACATATCACCAATGTCCATATTGATTAGGTCCCTGGCCTTCAGTACTGCCTCTTGTTCTTTTTTTTTTTTAAGATTTTATTTATTTATTTGACAGAGAGAGATGACAAGCAGGCAGAGAGGCAGGCAGAGAGAGAGGAGGAAGCAGGCTCCCCGCTGAGCAGAGAGCCCGATTTGGGACTCGATCCCAGGACCCTGGGATCATGACCTGAGCCGAAGACAGTGGCTTAACCCACTGAGCCACCCAGGTGTCCCTCTTTTTTTTTTTTTTTTTTTGTGGTGAGTTTTTCAGCCTAGTCATTTTATCCAGATAAGAATATGTGAAGGAGAGAATAAAGTACTAAAAGGGTGGAAAAGACCCCAGAAAAATGTGTGTTAACCAAATCAGAAGAGACCGCAAATCGTAGGGGGATTTATGATTGAGTTCATCTTTTAAAGCATTGTGGTCTGAAAATATGCCTAGTATAATCTCAGTTTTTGGGTAGCTGTGAAGATGTGATTTGTGACCCAGTATCTGATATGTTTTGGAGACTGCTCCATGTACACTCAAAAAGAATGTGTATTTTGTTGCTTTAGAATGAAATGCTGTGAATATAACTGTGACGTCTATCTGGACCAGTGTGTCAATCAAAGCCATTGTTTCTTTCTTGATCTTCTTCTTAGACCATCTGTCTATAGCTATGAATGGCGTGTTAGTATTCCCTACTATTATTGTATTATTATCAATGAGTTTCCTTAAGTTTGTAATTGATTGATATATTTGGCTGTTCCCAAGTTGGGGGCATAAATATTTAAAGTTGTTAGATCTTGTTGTTGGGTAGACCCTTTTATTATGATATAGTGTCCTTCTTCATCTCTTATTACAGTCTTTGGTGTAAAATCCAGTTTATCTTTCATAAGGATGCTACTCCAGCTTTCTTTTGATGTCCAGTAGCATGATATGTGGCTCTCTACCTCCTCACTTTCAATCTGGAGGTGTCTTTGGCTCCAATATGAGTCTCTGTAGACAGTATATGGGTAGGTCTTGTTTTTTTATTCAATCTGATACCCTGTGTCTTTTGATTGGAACGTTTAGTCCATTGACATTCCCTGTAGTTATTGAAAGATGAATTTAGTGCCATTGTATTACCTGTAAAATTACTGTTTCTGTAGATTGTCTCTGTTCCTTTCTGGTCTTTATTACTTTTGGGCTCTCTCTGTGTTCAAAGGATCCCCTTTAATATTTCTTCCAGGGATGGATTAGTGCTCATGAATTCCTTTAGTCTTTGTCCTGGAAACTATCTCCTTCTGTTCTGAATAACAGCCTTGCTGGATAAAGTATTCTTTGCTGCATGTTTTTCCCATTTAGCACATTGAATATAACATGCCAATCCTTTCTGGCTTGGCAGGTCTCTGTGGACAGATCTGCTGCCAACCTTATGTTTCTAAGCTTGTAGGTTAAGGACCTCTTGTCCTGAGCTGTCTTCATGATTTTCTCATTGTCTCTGAAATTTGCAAGCTTCACTCTTACATGTCAAAGTGTTGACCTATTTTTATTGATTTTGAGGGGGGTTCTCTGTGCCTCCTGGACTTGAATGCCTGTTTTCTTCTCCATATTAGGAAAGTTCTCAGCTATAATTTGTTCAAATAAACTTTCTGATCATCTCTCACTCTTTATCTTCTGGGACCCCTATTATCTGGATATTATTTCACTTTATGGTATTGCCGATTTCTTGCAGTCACTCCGCGTGATCCAGTAGTTGTTTTTTCCTTTATTCTCAGTTTCCTTATTTGCCATCATTTGTCTTTTAGATCACTGACTCATTCTTCTGCCTCATGTATCCTCACCGTTAGAGCCTCCATTTTTGACTGTATCTTAGTAATAGCATTTTCAATTTCAGCCTGATTAGATATTAGCTCTTTTACTTCTATAGTAAGGGATTTTCTAGTGTCTTCTATGCTTTTTTTCTTAGCTCAGCTAGTATCTTTATAATCATTGTTTTGAATTTTTGGATTCTAGTTCTGACATCTCACTTATATCCATATTAATTAAATCCCTGGCAGTGAGTACTTCCTCCTTTTCTTTATTTTGGGGTGAGTTTCTCTATCTTATCATTATGTCCAGAAAATAATAGAAGAAAGAGAGAGAAAAGACAAAAATAACAAGGCCAGAATTGTAGAAACAAAACGAACTAGAAGAAAGCATAAACAAAACAAGGTAAGAAAAAAATAAAGCAAGAAGTAAAACAGAACAAAACAATAAACCAGATCTTGGGTATATTTTGGTCAGTTGTTAAAAGAAACTAGATCCCAAAATAGGAAAGAAAGTAAAACTTATAAATATATACAAAAATAAAATAAAAGACAATGGAAAGAAACAAAAAATAAATATATATATATATATGTGTGTGTGTATGTGTGTATATAATGTATACATAAAAATAAACATTAAAAAAGAATAAGAGATAGAATTGAGAAAGTAAATAAATAGTTGGAAAGAAAATAAAACCAAAAGACTAAAGAATAATAATAAAACCTGTGGGAATTTGTAATACCTGGCTAGGTAAGTTTTAATAAACATATGCCTCCCTGGGTGAGACTAGTTGAAAAGCAAAGAACGAGTGTCCATAAAACTTCGCCTTTTTAAACGGTTTTGGACTAAAAACAGCTAGATTGTTATTGCGGCTCAATGTACCCATCCAGGGAGTAAATCCTTAGGAGAAAGATTTATCTTTGGTGGTCACGTACTCCCTGCCTGCATGTGCATCAAGAGCACAGCTCATTCTAATCACATGATACTCCCCTATATCGCTGACCTGATTATTAAACCTTTGCACTCCTTTTTGTTTCTCTTATTCCTTTGATATACTGATAACATTCCTAATAAAAGTAGAGGCAGCGCTTAGCTCGGGCCTTTTGCCACTAGAGCATCTGGTCCCGCTGCCCTCTCCTTTCTTCTACTTAGGTGTCTGGAGTGATCTTTTCATTTACTGCCTCAGGATTTGCTGGCCAAACCTGAGACCTGGCCAAAAACCATGTCCGCTATATACCTTTTTCCCCAAGGGCTGAAATTTTGCAGTTCTCTGATCAGCAAACTCGGTGCTAGCTGATTGTTCCTGCTGGTCTTCTGGGAGGCACCTGTGTGCTGATTCTTGATGCCCTTGCTCTGGTGGAATTGCATCCCCCTTGCCAGGGGGCCAGGTTCAGTGCAAGAGGCTCCAGATTGCAATATGTAGCGCAGTTTTGCTCCCTGATGGCTTTTGGCACAGAGGTGTGGGATGAAAATGGTGAGGCCTTGATCTCTAGCTCTGGAGCCGAAAGTTCGTGCTCCCCACTCTTCAGTGAGCCCTCACAGAAAAGCAGTTATCTTGTCTCTCTGGTTTCTGTCCAAACTATTTTTCCCCAGCCTGTGACTGAGAATTTTTATCTCAGGCACACAACTGAGTTTCAAGTCTCCAAACTTTACAACTCCTGTGGCATGGACCTGCGCTATTCCTCCCGGGTAAATGTGCTTCTGCATTTTACCGGGCCCCTGCTCTGAGAGCAGTCATGCAACCATGCACTGGTTCTCAGTTTATGGCAACACCAAGCAGAAAGCTGGTGCCTAGACTCACTGTTTACAGTTGGCTTCCCCACTCTGATGCCTGGCATCACTGCCACACTCAGCTTCCCCTCCCCCTGTTCTTATGACCCCAGGGATCCTGATACCTCACTTTCCCACCTGGTTTTCTGCCCTGTTTCACCACCTGAGAACCTTTAAGCCAGAGACATGCCCCACTGTAGCAGACCTAAAAGTTCTGATTTTATGTTCCACTGCTTATAATACTTGACAGTAGCCTCCTTAAGAAGGTTCCCTCCCCTTGTAGTATCCTCTCACATCCCACCCCAGATTCATGTCTCCACACCTCCTACATTGCAAAAAGTGGTCACTTTTCTATTTTTAGAATTGTAGCACGATTCTTTTCTTAGATCTTTGATTGATTTTGTAAGTCTTCAAAATGATTTGATAACTATCCAGTACAATTCCTGGGACCAGATGAACTTAGGGACCCCTACTCCTCTGCCATCTTAACTCTCTAAATGCACCTTGCTTTTTTCGCTTAATGATGTATCTTGGATACCATGCTATATCCCTACAGAGAAGGAGTCTTCATTGCTTTATTTAAATAATTATTAAGTTAAAACACACATAAATTTACCATCTTAACCATTTTTATATTTTTTAAGATTTTATTTATTTATTTGACAGAGATCACAAGTAGGTGAAGAGGCAGGCAGAGAGAGAGAGAAGAGAGGGGAAGCAGGCTCCCCGCTGAGCAGAGAGCCCGATGCGGGGCTTGATCCCAGAACCCTGGGATCATGACCTGAGCCAAAGGCAGAGGCTTTAATCCACTGAGCCACCCAGGCGTCCCAATCTTAACAATTTTTAAGTTTATAGTAGTGTTAACTATATGCATATTGTTGTGCAACAACAACAATTATAGAACTTCCTCATCTTATAAAACTGGAAACTCTGTTTCCATTGAACAATGCTTTCTCCTTCCTCGAAGACCCTGCCAACCACCATTCTACTTTGTGTTTCTATGAATTTGACTACTTTAGACACTTGTATCTGTGGTATCATGTTGTATTTTTATCTTTTTGTGACTGGCTTATTTCACTTAGCATAATGTCTTTAAGGCTCATCAATGTAGTAGCATATGACAGGATTTCCTTCTTTTTTAAGGGTGAATAATATTCTATTTTATGGATATGTCACATTTTGTTTATCCATTGGTAGTTGGACAGTTGCTACCTCATCGTTATTGTGAATATTGTTTTGGTGAAAAATAGTACAAATACCTCTTCAAGATCTCGTTTTCGGTTCTTTTGTATCTATACCCCAAAGTAGAATTGCTGGATCATATATTAATTGTATGGATTTTTGAAAAGATTTCATTTATTTATTTGACAGAGTGAGAGAACACAAGCAGGGGGAGCAGCAGAGGGAGAAGGAGAAGCAGGATCCCTGCTGAGCAGGGAGCCTGATGTAGGGCTCAATCCCAGGACCCCGGGATCATGACCTGAGCCAAAGGTAGATGCTCAACTGACTAAGCCACCCAGGTGCCCCTAATTGTATCTTTTAATTTTTGAGGAACCTCCATACTGCTTATGATAGGGGCTATAAACCATTTTACATTCTCACCAACAGGGCACAGGCTTCTAATTTCTTTACATCTGTATCAATACTTGTTATTTGCTGTTTTTTTAATAGTGGTCATCCTAGTGAGTGTGAAATGATATCTTATTGTGGCTTTGATTTGCATTACCCTGATGATCAGTGATGTTGAACATCTTTTTATAGACTTCTTGGCCATTTGTATATCTTCTTTGAAGAAATGTCTACTCAAGTCCTTTGGCCATTTTTTAAATCTAGTTATTTGTTTTGTGTTGTTGACTTGTAGGAACTCTGTATATTCTGGATATTAACTCATTATCAGATACATGATTTAAAAATATTTTCTCAGGGCACCTGGGTGGCTCAGTGGGTGAGGCCACTGCCTTCGGCTCAGCTCATGATCTCAGGGTCCTGGGATCGACCCTGCATCGGGCTCTCTGCTCAGCAGGGAGCCTGCTTCCTCCTCTCTCTCTGCCTGCCTCTGTGCCTACTTGTGATCTCTCTCTCTCTGTCAAATAAATAAATAAAATCTTTAAAAAAAAAAAGAAAATACTTTCTCTCACTCAGTATGTTACCTTTTCAGTCTGTTATTTCCTTTTGCTGCACAGAGGTTTTAAAAATTTTTAAGATTTCATTTTTAAGTAATCTCTATACCCATTGTGGGGCTTAAACCTACAACCTCAAGATCAAGAGTACGTACCACCAATTGAGCCATCCAGGTGTCCCAGAAGTTTTTAAATTCGATGTAGTCTCATTTGTCTATTTTTGTTTGTTTCCTGTACTTTCAGTGTCATGAAGAAATCATTGCCAAGTCCACTGTCATGAAGGTATTCCCTTATATTTTATTCTAGGAGTTTTATCGTTTGAGGTTTTTAATACATTTTGAGTTAATTTTTCTATATGGTGTAAGTTAAGGGTCCAGCATCTTTTTTTTTTGCATGTGTATAGCCAGTTTTCCCAGTATCATTTGTTGAATTGACTATATCTTTTCTTCATTGTGTCACCTTGACAACCTTATCAAGGATCATTTAGCCATATATGCAAGGGTTTACTTCTGGGCTCTCTAGTCTGTTTGGTCTATATGCCTGTATTTATGCTAGTGCCCTACTGTTTTGAGAACTATAACTTTGTAATATGTTTTAAAATCAGGAAGTGTGAAGCCTTCAACTTTGTTTCTCTTTCTCAAGATAGACTTTCCCAAGTTTTGCCTATTAGCAGGTCCTTTGAAGCTCCAAATGAAGGTTAGGATTATTTTTTCTATTTCTGCAAAAGATGGCATTGAGATTTTGATAGTGACTGCACTGATTCTGTAGATCACTTTGCGAAGTATGGATATTTTAATAATTTTAAGTCTTCCTGTCCATGAACCTGAGATGTCTTTCCATTAGTTTGTATCTTTAGTTTTCATCCATGTCTTGTAGTTTTCATCGTATAAGTCTTTCACTTCCTTGATTAAGTTTATTCCTGAGTATTTTATTATTTTTTGATATCACCTAAAGTAGAGTTGTTTTCTTAATTTCTTCTTCTGATTGTTTACTGTTAGTATATAAAAATTCAAGTGACTTTTGAAAGTTGATTTTATATCCTGTAACTTACTGAATTTGTTTATTCTAACAGGTTTTTTTTGGTGAAATCTTTAGGATTTTCTACATGTAAGATTATGTCATCTGTGAGCAGAGATAATTTTACTTTTCCTTTCCAATTGGGATGGCTTTTCTTTCTTTCTTTCTCTTTCTTTCTTTCTTTCACCTTATTATTTTGGCTAGGACTTCTAATACTATGTTGAATAGAAGTAGTAATAGTTGGCATTCATGCCTTTTCCTGATAATTGAAGGAAAGGCTTTCAGTTTCTCAAGGCTGAGTTCAATGTTAGCTATATGCTTTCTATATACAGCCTTTATTATGTTGAGGTGATTTCTTTCTATTCCTAGTTTGTTGAAAGTTTATCATGAAAGAGTTTGGATTTTCTCATGTTTCTTGTGCATCAGTTGAGATGATTACATGAGATTTTTTCCTTTTATTCTGTTAATGTGTGATATATTACATTGACTGATTATCATATGTTGAAATGTCTTTGTGTTTCAGAAATAAATCCCAGTTGGTCACGTTATATATATATATATATATATATATATATATACATATATATGTACATATATACACATATATATGTGTGTATATATATATATATTTTTTTCCTCTCTGGTGTATATTCTTTTTAATGTGCTATTGAATTTCATTTGTTAGTATTTTGTTGAGCATTTTTACATCAATATTCATCAGAGATATTGTTCTGTAGTTTTCTTGTATCTCTGTCTTGTTTTGGTGTCAGAGTTATGCTGGACTCATACAATGAGCTTGGGAATATTCTCTCCTCTTCAAATTTTTGGAAAGTTTGAGGAGGATTGGTGCTACTTTTTCTTTAAATATTTGGCAGAATTATCCTGCAAAGCCATTTGGGCCTGGATTTTTTTGTTTGTTTGATTTTTTTTTTTTTTGGTTGGGAGTTTTTTTTTTTTTTTGCATATTTTAATTAATTAATTTATTTATTTATTTTATTTTTTATAAACATATATTTTTATCCCCAGGGGTACAGGTCTGTGAATCACCAGGTTTACACACTTCACAGCACTCACCAAAGCACATACCCTCCCCAATGTCCATAATACCACCCCCTTCTCCCAAACCCCCTCCCCCCAGCAACCCTCAGTTTGTTTTGTGAGATTAAGAGTCACTTATGGTTTGTCTCCCTCCCAATCCCATCTTGTTTCATTGATTCTTCTCCTACCCACTTAAGCCCCCATGTTGCATCACCACTTCCTCATATCAGGGAGATCATATGATAGTTGTCTTTCTCTGCTTGACTTATTCCCCTAATTCTTTTTTAAAAAATTTCTTTATTTTAGTGAGAAATCACAAACGGAAGGGGCAGAGGGATAGGGAGAGAGAATCTGAACCAGACTCTGCACTGAGCATGAGCCCAAGAAGCTCCATCTCATGACCATGAGATCACGATCTCAGCCAAAACCAAGAGTCAGATGCTTAATCGACTGTGCCACCCTGGTACCCCCAGATTTCATTTTTAATGGCTGAATAATATTCCATTGTATATGCATATATATACACATTTTTCCCTCTTTTGTTTTAGATTTTATTTATTTAACAGAGAGCGACTATGAGTGTGCAGCAGAGGGAGAAGGAGAAGCTCCCCACTGACCAAGGAGCCGGATGCAGGACTTTATCCCTGGACCCTGGGATCATGACTTGAGCTGAGGATGGACGCTTAACCAACTGAGCCATTCAGGTGCCCTTTCCCTCATGTTTTTTTATACTTGCTTAGTACTCTAGGATGTAGATGGAGTACCCTATGGTACCTCTCCCCCCAGTACCCTATGGGGAGACATTTGTCTTATTTCTTATCTTCTGCTATTGTGATTGTTTTGCTAGTCATGGCCCTGTACTTATGCTTTTTTGTCTTTTTGCATATATCTTTGGGATAGAGTCTTAGGAGAGAAAGTGCTGGTTCCAAGAGGAAATAGTCTAGTAATTTTACTAAATAGTATCAAATCCCCTTAATATGAATTGTAATATTTTACATGGTTGTTGGCCTTTATTTCTTTAAATACTTTTTATCCATACACCCTTTCTCCTTTCTTTCTAAGATAACCATGACACTAATTTCAGATTTTTGATATAATCTCACAAGTCCCTGAGTCATTGTCTTTTTTCTTTAGTCTCTTTTCTCTCCATTGCTCAAATTGGGTACTTCTTATTGTTGTGTATTCAAGTTCATTGATTCTTTTTATTTTCCTCTTCATTCAGTTGTTGAGTCCATATACTGAGTTTTAAAATTTTCAGTTATTGTGTTTCAGGTCTAAAATATTTATATTGTTCTTCATATATATTGTCTGTTTCTTTCCTGAGAATTTCTGTCCCTTAATTTATTTCAAGTATAATTATAATTACTCTTTGAAACATTCTGAGAATGACTACTTTAAAATCCTTATCAGATAATTCCAACATCTGCGGCATCTTGCTGTTTTTATATGTTGACTGTCATTTCTCATTCAAGTTGAAATTTTTATGGTTTTTGAAGTAGTGGGGTATTTTTAAATTTTCTTTATGTTATATGTATGATTTGGTAGCATTTCTTATTCCTATAAGAAGTTACGTGGGGATGATGGGAAAGAGGATGCAGATCATCTTCTCTTTACTTTTTACTTCATCTTCTCATAAAATTTTTATTTGATCTTTAACTTTTGAATCTTTTTTTTAATTAAAAGATTTTGACATTTTGTTTGTCGTCAATGTCAAAAAACAATGTCTGTTTTGACATTGGAATAGCTGGCCCCACTCATTTCCAGAAAGGAAACAGTACAGAATAACAGAGTATGAAGATGGGTCAGCTCTGCAGCTGACTGGGAACAGGAGACCTACATCCAAAATATCAGAAAAATTCTTGCCCACAGGACTGTGGGTAGCTACCTCCTCTTTGCTGACCTCAGCCCTGACACAGAAAAAGATTATCTACTCAGTGGATAGGGACATGGGCTCTGTGGAGTGTGATTTAAATTTGGGCATGTTTAATTGCTGGTTTCATGATCTTCATAAAGCAAATTATAAGTCTTCAGATCTATGAAACCCATATGTGTTGTATATACATTATATATGCATGCATAGTGAATATAATGGGAGGAAATGAACATATGTGACAATATCTTTTTTTTAGAGAAGGAGGAGGAGAGAGAATGGGTAGGGGAAGGGTCAGAGCAGGCTCCATGTCCAACATGGAACCCAATGTGGGGCTTGGTCTCAACACCGAGATCTGACCTGAGCCAAAATCAAGAGTTGGACGCTTAACCCACTGAGTCACCTAGGTGCCTCTGACAGTATTTTTTTTATATTAATAGGTGGTTGGTTTGCTGAATAATTATGTATCACTGGAATTAACTGTGCTTTCCGAAATTTTCAAATTGATGTGTATTGTTGCTTACAGCATATATAAACCATTTAATGGTGATTGTTATGGTATTTCACACATACAAAAAGTTATAGAAATCATATAATGGAGTTTGGTACTCATATTAATAAATAAAGCATTACATATCTCATTTGAATTCTTTTCTGATAGCATTAGTCTCCTTCTAACCCAGGCATAACTACTAGCAAAACATTGGATTTTTCATTCTTAATACTTTTCTCTGTAGTTTTATTATATATGTATATATTCTTTACAAAAAATACGGTATTATTTTGTTGCATATGTTTACCCATAGATGCTTGGCTATCTCACAGAAATTAAACAGGAAGAAATATGAGAAAAACAAATCCACATTCACATTTTAGCAGTGTGACCTGCCCTATCAGCGTCCTTGCTATATGTGTTTTCTTTCTAAGCTTCTAAAATGGACACACCCATTTTCTCAGTTTATATGTTATAAGGAGCATGAATAGATTTTGAACATACTGTTTTCAGTAACTTTTTTGTGTGTGATGTTCAAAGTTTTAGTTTGTTAGGTGCCAGCCACTGTGAAATAGTACCTGAATATGTCCTGAATGCAGAACATCTTCTTGTTTATCCAGGCTTAATTTTCTGGCTTTAATCCTCTCTGTTACTCATCTAGGTTTGTAGATCTGGAATCTAATCTGGGCCACTCTGGTGAAAGAAGACAGTGATTGTAAGGAGTTTGTTTTCCTGTGTACAGACTAATGACCAAATCCTTGGGTTGGTTTAGGGATGCATCCCATTCTGAACTTGAGCTGATTTCAATTACAAATGCTGGGCAACTGTATATTTTCCTTTCCTTTTACTATTTTAATGCTTGGCTAACCAGGAGGCTAAACCCATGAGCCTGCTTTCCATTCAGGGGGGTTTTATTTGGGAGTTAAGAGAAGCATGTTGTGAAAATACTTTTGTCTCATGACCTTTGCTAAATCCTGGGAGGTAGAAACATTGTCTGTCTGTAGAATGCAAGGTTTATATGAGCAACATGCTTGCTCTTCCCTAGGCATCTATAATTTTCCCAAAGACACCCAATTAGAACAGTCATGTGGTAGATTACTAAATTAGTTCTAAGACCATTCTATTACCTAATTCCCGAGGGTTAGTGATATTACGCATTCTGATCCTGAACCACTTTCTTATGGGAAGGGCTGAGGGTATATATTTCTTTTACTTCCAAAATCAAGACATTTTTACTTATTATTATTATTATTATTATTATTATTATTTAAAGATTTTATTTATTCACTTGACAGACAGAGATCACAAGTAGGCAGAGAGAGGAAGAGAAGCAGGCCTCCCGCTGAGCCCAGATCCCCATGCGGAGCTTGATCCCTAGACCCTGGAAACATGACCTGAGCCAAATGCAGAGGCTTTAACCCACTGAGCCAACCAGGCGCCCCCCAAATCAAGACATTTTTTTCCCCAAATCAAGACATTTTTAAAAGAAGATTTATTTATTTATTTTAGAGAGAGGGAGATCATGAGTGGGGGGCAGGGCAGAGGGAGAGAGAGTGAGTGAGAGAGAGAGAGAGAAGCAGACTCCTTGATGAGCATGGAGCCTGACCCGGTGCTTGATTTCACAAACCTGAGCTGAAATCAACAGTCATATGCTTAACCAACTAAGCTACCCAGGTGCCCCTCAAGTCATTCTTGTTGTAGATAAAAATGCAAAATGTAGGAGATGAAAAGATTGTTAAGAACCCTTAGAAGTCTACTATTCATGAGTAACCACTGTTATCATTTGAATATATGTTTTTTCAGAAATTTTATATGTTACTGTATATTTAAGAACAAAAATGAAATTATATCTACTTAACAGTTTTGTAAATGGCTTTTTTACAATAAATATGTTATAAAGATCAATCCATGCCTATCAGTGTACATCCATATAGTAATAAAAATGACAGTAGAATCTCTAATGCATTCTGGTGTGATAATAATAATAAGAAAGGTTAATATTTCTGACTTCCTCAGTGCCCCACACTGGTGTCAGGGCTAAGCTTTCACTTATTTCAACCTCACCACAGCCTATAAAGAGGAGCTATTGTTGCCAGACTTTAAAATCAGGGAACCGAGGCACAGTGAGGACAGGGCTAGTAAGTCATTAGGCTTATATTAGAACACAGGCTTGTGGCTCCTGAGTCACTTCATCCAACCAGTATATGATACTGCCTCTCATATGGTAAGACTGTCAACCTTACTTTTAATCCGGGTGAAGAAAAATGAAACAAACTAGGGTACCATGTTTTTCCCCAGTTAACTAAGCAGAGATCTGAAGTATTGATAATAATTATTGTAGTTTGGAATTTGGGGAGCTGTGTCCTGTTTTACTGTAGAAGGGGCTCCCCCAGTATCTTCTTTCCTGTCCTGTGCCTTTGGGATGTCCCTGTTCTAAAGCTGACAGCTTTCCTATAGATGGGCTGAGACTGCTTAAATTTTACTGTTGTTTCATTGTTTTGTGTAATTGTAAGAGTATTTATTACAAGGCATTTAGTATAGTAAAAATTAGATAGCAGAAAAAATACTAACAATTAACGTAAAAAGAGAATAATTTTATCCTCAAACATAAGCACCAGAAGAAAAGTCCTGCTAAGATTTTCATCTGTGTTATATCCTTTCAGAAATTTTCTTATGCTGGTATTTATACATTTATGCACATATGCATTTATTTAGTTTTGTAACCTGCTTATCTTTTCAAAAGATTTTATTTATTTATTTGACAGAGAGAGCATGTGCACTAGCGGGGGAACGGCAGGCAGAGGGAGGAGAAGCAGGCTCTGCACTAAGCAGAGCCCAATGTGGAGCTCGATCCCAGGACGGTGGGTTCATGACCTGAGCTGAAGGCAGATGCTTAACCAACTGAGCCACCCAGGCGCTCCGACCTGCTCACGTCTAACAATGTACCTCTAAGGTCATTGATTGTGAATAAAGATTAGTACATATCATATGGATAGTAGAGATAATAATGGCCAACAAAGACAGTGACTGAGAAATTAAAATGACTAAGAGGTATTATGTAGCAAGTACCTTATATGTATTGAGTCATTTATGCTTACAGAACTATTATGAGTTAGATATGGTGTTAATCCCCATTTTTACAGATGAAGAGCTGAGGTACAGAGAGTATAAGGATTTAGCCCAGGACTACATATTTAGGGAGTAGTACAGCTTGGATTCGTACAGTACCTCATGATCTAGAGCCTGGAAACTGTCAGATTTGTTAAGTGACAGAAACAGTTTGCACAAGCATGAGTGTTTTAGGTGTTCATTAAAAGCTATATTTATATATTTATATTTTTATACAAAATTAGTGTACCTAGTGACAAAATGTGGCTTGTGACCTTAGTGAGGCCATGTTCATTGCAGTCATGGGGACAGAGCTATAGTGCAGTGGAAGGAGGTATTAGTGGGAAGTAAAGAATGTTACCAAGGAAGGTAAGAAACTCTTTTTGGAATTTTGATGAGGAGAGCAAGGAGGGATTTTTAGAAATCTTCAGTTCTTTGAAATTTGAGTGAGTTTAAAAGTTAATAGGGAGGAACTAGCCCATCTCAGATTTAACCCTTGAGTTTGCCCATATACTCATAAGCTCAATATATATTTATTAGTTACTAGTGAATGGAGGAATAGATAATGGTGTATCAAAGAAATGATAATAATTCTTGGATTTTTGTCTCCTAGGAAAGCAGTAAATGGCTGGTAGCTTGGTATGGTGTGGCTGAATAATGTACTGGTGACTTCAAGATGGATCCAGAATTTTTCCATAAATGTATTAAGATATGGAGCAGTCCAGGAGCAGTAGCTAGGCAAACAGCATAGCATGCTGCCCTGGTGCCATTTCCCACTGAGCGCATGAGCTGAATCAAAGACAAGCCTGTCTTCCCAGCATGGAGGCCTGCATTAGGTTCTGTTGAGCAGAACCTAATGATGGTGAGCAGCTATAATAAGCTTCAGAAATATCCAGGAAAGTAGATCACCATCCATCCCCAAACCTTTGAACTCAAGCCATGTCAGAGACATATTTGTTCATCTCCTCTACATGTCCGTAACCTCATTAGGGGAAACAATGAGAAACAACTTTTCATGAAACCTGCCTTAGCCCTGAGGCTCAGCCAACCCCTACTGCCAAATCACAACATTTAAAGGGCCAAGCAATCCCCCTACGTGTTGTATTCTCTGGGCAGGTTTTCTCACCCCTTGGGACTGCTCTGTGACAAAGGAATCAGGTATCATGAGTCTTATTTCACAGATGACCAAGCTCAGGCTGATAGAACCTAAGTCGTCACTCCAGGTCTGTGGCAGGGTGGGAATGAAGTTCCATCTCTTGCCCTCCCTAAAGGACACACAGCAGCCTCCCTCTTAGAAGATGGGCTTTCAGGGCTAGAGAAATGGTTGGTCACAATTTCCTGCTGCTCTCACCCCTGAGTAACCCAGTCAGAAACCCATTTGGGTAATGAAGAAGACAGAGGAGTTGAAATCCCATCCCTTGTGCCCACAGATCTGACTATGCATATGTCAGGCTACATGTAGTGGCTAATCCCTGAAGTGCTGAATCAGGCTGTCCCAGCATAGATGGGACAGATGATCTAGAGGGAGAGAAAGTGATATGTGTGGAACTGCATTAAGTAAATACACATTCTGTTTCATTTTTTTTTTAAATTTTTTATTTTTTATTGATTCATAGACCTGTACCCCTGGGGATAAAAATATATGTTTATAAAAAATAAAAAATAAAAAATCATTTTTTTAAAAGATTTTTATTTATTTATTTGTCAGAGAGAGAGCGAGCGAGAGCGAGCACAGGCAGACAGAGTGGAAGGCAAAGTCAGAGGGAGAAGCAGGCTCCCTGCGGAGCAAGGAGCCCGATGTGGGACTCGATCCCAGGACGCTGGGATCATGACCTGAGCCGAAGGCGGCTGCTTAACCAACTGAGCCACCCAGGTGTCCCTGTTTCATTTATTTAATCCTAACAGCTGTTCAAGTTACCTATCATTATGACCATTATTCAGATCAGAGTACTGACTTGGTGTTGTCTAATTAGTCAGGGAGATAACTTTATTATCTCCTGATCAGCAACTCACTCTGGAATTAAAATATTTTTCCATTTTGCTTTGAGGTCCATAGGGAAGTATAAATGGTTTGTTAACTTTGCTTATAGTTTTTCTGTACTCGTGGACATTTAGATTGCTTATATTTTTCTTTTCTTTTTTTTCTATTTCATGCAATACTGTATCAGATGATCTCTTACCTCCTTACTTTTGCACATATTAAAAAATTTCTGTGCATTGCATTGCTTAATGATCTTCCCTGGGGCTTCATTTCAGTAGTTTAAACTCCCTCAAAAAGTGAGTGTTCTCATTTAAAAAAAAAGATTTATTTAAGAGAGAGCATATGCAGGGGCTAGGGGCAAAGGGAGAGAGAGAGAGAATCTCAAACAGACTGGTGCAGAGCCCGAGATGGGGCTTGATCTCATGACCCGGAGATCACAACTTGAGCTGAAATCAAGAGTCAGAGGCTTAACCAACTATGCCACACAGGTGCCCCAAGTGTTCTCATTTCTTACCCACCTCTATACTTGTTCATAATATTTAAATTGGTCTCTGTGTTTCCATTTCCTTGACTCCTACTGAAATTGAATCTCCTTCTCTCTTCCTCTACCACACACATGCAGACACACACACACACACACACACACAGAGCCATTTTCACATTTTTATTTGTGAATTTTAAATTTTTATTCATTTTTCTCCATATATTTTTTACTTTTATTTTTTATTTATTATTGAAGTGTAATTGTCACATCATGTTATGTTAGTTTCAGGTCTACAACATATTAATTCCACAATTCTATACATTACTCAGTGCTCACCACATTAAATGTGGTCATCATACAATGTCATTACAGTATTATTGATTATATTTGCTATACTGTACTTTTCATCTCTGTGACTTTTATTTTTTTTTCTCTAAATTTTTATTTATGTTCCAATTATTTAACATGCACTGTAATATTAGTTTCAGGTATAGAATTTAGTGATTCATCACTTACACACAACACCCAGTGCTCATCACAAGTGCAGTCCTTAATCCTCATCACCTGTTTAACTCATCCCCCCCCACCCAGTAGCCATGTGTGTTCTCTATAGTTAAAAGTCTCTTTCTTGGTTTGCCTCTATTCCCCCCATGTTCATATATTTTGTTTCTTAAATTCCACATAGGAATGAAATCATACAGTATTTGTCTTTCTCTGACTGTCGTATTTCGATTAGCAAAATAGACTTTAGCTCCAACCACATTATTATGAATGGCGAGATTTTATTCTTTTTGATGGCTGAGTAATATTCTATTACACACACGCACACACACACCCCACCCCACCCCACCCCACCCCACACCACACCACATCTTTATCCACTCATCAGTTAATGGACATTTGGGCTCTCTCCATAGTTTGGCTAGTGTTGATGATGTTACTATAAACATCAGGGTGCATGTGTCCCTTCCAATCTGTATTTTTGTATTCTTTGGGTAAATATTACTAGTACAGTTGCTGGATTGTAGGGTAGTTCTATTTTTAACTTTTTGAGGAACTTCTGTACTATTTTCCAGAGTGGCTGCACCAGTTTATGTTCCCACCAATAATGCAGTAAGGTTCCTCTTTCTCTGCATCCTTGCCAACACCTGTTGTTTCCTAACTTGTTAATTTTAGCCATTCTGACTGGTATGAGGTGATATGTCATTGTAGTTTTGACTTGTATTTCCCTGATGATGAGTTGTGTTGAGCATCTTTATGTGTGTCTTTTGGCCATTTTTATGTTTTCTTTAAATGTTCATGTCTTCTGCTAAAACATTTTCTTAAATTGGATTATTTGTTTTTTTGGGTGTTGAGTATTTTAAGTTCTTTATATATTTTGGATACTAACCCTTTATCAGATATGTCATTTGCAAATATCTTCTCCCATTCTGTAGGCTGCCTTTTAGTTTTGTTAGTTGTTTCCTTCGCTATGCAGAAGCTTTTTATCTTGATGAAGTCCCAATAGTTTGTTTTTACTTTTGCTTCCCTTGCTTTTAGAAACATGTCTTGCAAGAAGTTGCTATGGCTAATGTAAAAGGGGTTACTGCCTGTGTTCTCCTCTAGGATTTTAATGATTTCCTGCCTCACATTTAGGGTATTTTGTAACTGGAAGTTTCATAACTGTGAATGGGGAGGTGGACAAAATAGATGAAGGGAATTAAGAGGTACAATTTTTTTTTCTGTATTTAATATATATCAGATGGTAGGTAATAAAAGGATATTTAGATGATTTCATTTGCATTATTTAAATTATTAGTGATTTAGAACATATTTTCTTGTGATTATTGACCATTTATTTGCTTTTCTTCAACTGTGAACTCTTTATACATTTTGTCCATTTTGCTGTTTTATTATAGGAGCTCTACATGCATTAATGGTAATACTCTACTGATTCATGGATTTGTGATTTCAATCAGTTTTTATTGGGTGGGTACTATTTGCCAGAAATTCCAGTGAAAATCCATGTCCCAGATCCCTCATCTGAGACCTAAATGCTTTCATTTGCTGAAAAGGTCCACTTGGAGAAAGTATACTAGTGTCCATACATGCACAGCTTGTCAAGAAGAGCATGTGCAGACAATTCAGAAACACTTATCTCTAAGCTTTGCATGGCTACAAAGTAAAAAGGATGCATTGTGTTATATGAGGAGAATACCGCCTCAGGATTAGGATTTCTGTGATCTTTACACTTAGGGCAAGATTTTTAAAAACTATGTAATATTTCTTAGTTTGCCTTTTCTCATTTATAAAACAGAAACCCTTTATAGTTGATATGAGATAACTGTTGAGGAAAAAAAGCAAAATCAAAACTATCACCCCATTTCACTTTATTTCATATACTTTCCCATCCCACCTTTTTTTTTTTTTTTTTAGAGAGGGAAAGTGGGGGAGTGACAGAGGGGAGAGGGAGAGCATCTTTTTTAAAAAAATATTTATTATTTATTTATTTATTTAACAGACAGAGATCACAAGTAGGCAGAGAGGCAGGCAGAGAGAGAGCGGGAAGCAGGCTCCCTGCTCAGCAGAGAGCCTGATGTGGGGCTCTATCCCAGGATCCTGGGATCATGACTGGAGCTGAGGGCAGAGGCTTAACCCACTGAGCCACCCAGGCGCCCCAAGAGGGAGAGAATCTTAAGCAGACTCCACAACCAGTGTGGAGCCCAATGCAGGGCTTGATCTCACAGCCCCAAGATCATGACCTGAATGGAAATCAAGAGTTGGATGCTTAATTGACTGAATCACCCGCGTGCCCCTTCCATCCCACTTTTAATCTTCTGCGTTAGTCTCTCAAAAATAGTATGTACAGCATAACTCTGAGAGAAGAGGCTCTGCAAAAGGACCCTGTAATAGAACACTGGGAACACTCTGGGTAAGTCATTTTCCCTGTGCTCATGTTTTTTGGATAAAAGCTTTCAGACAAGACTAGAGGTAAATGGAATTCCATTTAGGAAAGCACTTTTGGGGCACCTGGGTGGCTCAGTCGGTTAAGCAGCTGCCTTCAGCTCAGGTCATGATCCCAGGGTCCTGGGATTGAGTCCCACATCCAGCTCACTGCTCAGAGGGGAACCAGCTTCTCCCTCCGCCTGCTGCTCCCCCTGCTTGTATGTACGTATTCTCTCTCTCTCTCTGTCAAATAAATAAATGAAATCTTAAAAAAGAAAGAAAGCACTTTTGAGACCTTAGTTGGGAGGGAAGGAGCAGTGATTTCCAGGTAATTATTTCCAGTCTTCACTGCAGCTGTTGTCATACTCTGTATTAGGTGAACTCAGTAAGTTTTTAGAGTGTTTTATAATTGAACGACCATTTGTGCATGGTCATAGAGTGGTTGGAACTTAAAACTCTCACAAAAAGCAGGACTCCTGACCTCAGGAAACCCGGGAGGACTCGATGTCCCTGAATTCAAGCTACCATTTTGTCTCATGTGTTTCCCACAAAATTCTAGGGACGCAGAGGATGTGATTGCCCCACCATTTTAGATCTAGTAAAATGACACTGTACAGAGAGGTTGAGGAACCTGGTTGGAGGTCACACTGCTACTGAGACTAAAAGCAGAGACTGCAACCTTATATGTTCAAATGTAGACTACATGATACTCAGCTGCACATCACACAATGAAGAAAATCTTGGTTTCCTGTTCATCTCTTTCACTTCTGAAACCTGTATTTTTGTTTATGATTCCAAGATGCTGGTGCTGTCTGTATTTATGCAAGTCAGTGAAGCTGTTTCAACCACAATTTTCTATTCTGTAAAAACAAGGAGTGTGAAAGGAACACAGGGAAATTTTTGGAAGTGCTGGATATGTTGAGGACCTTGGTTGTGGTGTTTGTGCTATGGGTATATGCATAGGTCCAAGCTCATGAAAATGTACACATTAAATGTGTGTAAATTTGTATGTATCATTTATACCTTAATAAAGCTAAAAAAACCCAAGAGAATATGTTTAAGATATTTTTGAAGGTAGGGGGCTCAGACAACATGATTCAAGGAATATGGATTCTCTGAGAGGGATGAGGGTCATGCTGAGGATGAACACTTGAAGGAGCAAGCCCCAAATATGTAGAGACTGGGAGAACAGAAACTTTTGGTAAACACTGACAACTCAACCTAGAAAGAGGTTGTAGTTATTGACATCCCCACTAGCAATAACAGGACTGCAGGCTTCCCCACACGCACACCCACATTGGGAATCCTCAACAGTTTGTTATACTTTGCTGACATAATAAGTAGAAAATCTATCATCATCATATTTAACTGAATATTAAGATTATTTAAAAAGCTTTCCTACTATACAAAAGACTCTGTTAACCATTATTGTCATTATTTTTCCATGCAAAGGGGTCCAGTTACATATGCAGCCTAACAATGAGCAACAGCCACAAAGGCCTGCAGGTTCTCCTAGTACTACTGTTGGCTAGTAGGCTCCAGGATCTGTGTGTGAGTGTTTGTGTAGCCTCTGGGGGTTCCTAATTACAGTATGTATGCCTAGAAGGAGATTGAGAAAATCTCTCTGTGATACATTTTGAATTCAAGTTTGGGGAGGAGCTGGAGCTGCTCTTCCTTGAGACTTTGAATGACACAAGAACTGAACCACAGCATGTTTCTGAGCAGACTGTAATCCCACACCCTTGAAGGATGGCAAGACTGTCTTCCTGCTTGGGGCAGGATCCCTCCAGGACCTGTGCGGCAGTCTGCCTAAATCTGCCTATGAACCCTGAAGTTGAGGGCTCCCATCTTACAGCCCTCACTTGCAGAGTCCTGAGAAGCTGTGTTTTCTCAGCTATTCAACACTACCAGTTCGTCAGTTGAATGAAGAGTTCTATCCTGATGCAAAAATCTCTAACTTCCCAGCACATGTTTGACATCTCCTGCATCCATCCATGCATCCAATCAACAGGCATTAGCACCAAACTACATCATTGCTTTGGTTAAGTTTCAGGCTGCTCCAGAATAGAAACAAGGAAGTAAAATGTGGAAAGGGTCAAGTGGTAAGTTCAGATAGTAGATTTTTTAAAAAAAGATTTTATTTATATGACAGAATGAGAGAAAGCACAAGCAGTGGGAGCAGCAGAGGTAGAGGGAGACACAGGCTTTCCATTGAACAGGGTGCCCAGTGCAGGGCTCAGTCCCAGGACCCTGGGATCTTGACCTGAGCGAAAGGCAGACACTTAACCAGCTGAGCCACCTGGGCGCCCCTTTAGGTGGTAAATAAGAAAAGATGGCTCCTTCCCAGTAAGCTTTCAGTCTGCTCAAGTTTCCTCTAGTTGACAATTTCAAATGCAGTTTAATACCATGAACCCTTCTCTATTCCTCTAGTTTCTGTCCTCTTTACATATATTTTCCCCTTCGCCCCAAAGTCTTATAGAGAATTCTTTTTTTTTTTTTAAAGAATTTATTTAGAGAGGGGCACCTGGGTGGCTCAGTGGGTTAAGCCTCTGCCTTCTACTTTGGTCATGATCTCAGGGTCCTGGGATGGAGCCCCGCATCGGACTCTGCTCTGCAGGGAGCCTGGTTCCACCTCTCTCTGCCTGCCTCTTTGCCTACATGTGATCTCTTCCTCTTGTCAAACAAATAAATAAAATATTTAAAAAAAGAATTTATTTAGAGAGAGAATGCATGTACAAGCATGGCAGGGTGGGACAAAGGGAGAGGGAGAGAGTCTCAAGCAGACTCCATGCTGAGCATGGAACCCGACTCGGAGCTTGATCCCATATCCCATGAGATTGTGACCTGACCTGAAATCAAGAGTTGGACACTTAATGGACTGAGCCACCCAGGTGCCCACCCTATAAAGAATTCATGAATCTCAACTTATATGCCCCACACTTCTCCAGTTCAGACTTTATCCTTCATCTAACAGAGCTCTGTTCCACCATGCTTCCATGGACATTAACCTTGGCAAGGTCAACAACCACCTCTTTGTCACATTTATAGAACAAGGTTGTTGAAATGAAGGTTCAAAGGAGACAAGTAGCTACTTCTCCAGGAGGTATTTCTGTCCTAAGGACAGAATTCATTTACTTGTGTATAGACAAGGATTATGTTGCAGTGCTACTAGTTACCAAAAAAAGTTGTAAAATACCTTCTATAGAGTCAGATAATGTGAATGCTGTGCTTTGGACAGCAGGCTTTCAAATAAAAGCTTTTCACACTTCTTACATCCTGTATTTTTGTTTCATTAAAATAGATTTTGTAAATAAATTTAGTATATGTTACAATTTTTTATGGTCACTTTATTAAACTGTCTTATCTGTTATTTCTTTCTCAACTGATTTCCAAGTATGCAATAAAATAATCTAAAATTATGTCTCAGACTCTGCCATGCTTAAATGTATTGTCTAAAAACATTGGTATACCACAATTAGACAGTATAATGGTTCTGAAATGTAATAGTGGTGATAAATCTTTTGTAGGTTCCTGTCTCTAAAATACTTACATTTCACCACAGAAATAACATTTTTGGGATATATCCTTCCAGTAAAATAATACCTTTATAATAAAAATATACATGAATCCATATTAATATAAGTGAATTAATAAATAGGAGAGGAGATTTAAAAAATTTCTTTTTTATTGAGGTATAGTTGACATATTAGTTTCAGGTGTACAACAGTGATTTGACCATTCTATACATTATGAAATGCTCACCACAATAAGTGAGTTACCACCTGTCACCATAAAAAGTTATAACAATATTATTGAACCTTTTCTTGTGCTGTACTTTTCATCCCTGTGACTTATTTATTTTACAACTGGAAGTTTGTGGGCCTAGTGGCTTGGTCAGTTAAGCATCTGCCTTCAGCTCGGGTCATGATCTCTGTTTCCTGGGATGGAGTCTCAAACTGGGCTCTCTCCTTGCTTAGTGGAGAGTCTGCTTCTCCCTCTCCCTTTGCCCCTCCCCCTGCTCATGTGCATACTCTCTCTCTTTCTCTCTCTCTCACTTACTCTCAAATAAAAAAAATATTTAAAAAAATAACTGAAGTTTGTGTCTTTTTATCCCCTTCACCTGTTTTGCCCATACCACTCCCCCCATAAAACACTCTGGCAATCAACAGTTTGTTTTCTGTATTTGTTTGTTTGTTTTTTTTTGCTTGTTTGTTCATTTGTTTGATTCCACATTTACATGAAGTCATACAATATTTGTCTTTGTCTGACTAATTTCACTTAACATAATACCCTCTAGGTCCATCCGTGTTGTAGCAAATGGCAAGATTTAGTCCTTTTTTATGGTTGTGTAATATTCCATTATATATACACATGCCACATCTTTATTCATTCAACTATCGACACCTAAGTTGCTTTCAAATCTTGGGTATCATAAATAATTCTGCAATAAACAGGAGTGCATGAATTTTTTCAAGTTAGTGTTTTCATTTTCTTCAGCTACTTACCAAGAAGTGGAATAACTGGGTTGTGTGGTATTTCTATTTTTAATTTTTTGAGGAGCCTCCATACTGTTTTGGACAGTGGCTGCATCAATTTACATTCCCACCAAAAGTGCACAGGAGTTTCTTTTTACCCATATCCTTGTTAACACTTGCTATTTCTTATCTTTTATGACTATTCTGGTTTGAGATAATATCTCATTGTGGTTTTGATTTGCATTTCCCCAATGATTAATGATGTTGAGCATCTTTTTAGGTGTCTGTTGGCATGGATGTCTGGATGTCATCTTTGGAAAAATGGCTTTTTGGTCCTCTGTCCATTTTTAATCAGATTATTTGTTACTCCCTTTTGCTACTGGAGATACATTTTCTTTAGCAGATAGCTCAAAATAATATGTATAAATACCTTCCCTCCATGAGTTGAAACATTCTGCCTCCTGCACCTGAGGGCAAGGAAGACTTAGTGATTCACTTCTAAGGAACAGAGCAGGTGAATGAAAAATGCATACTGTATAATGGGGAAACTAGACAAGTACCATCTTAGCCCAGCGATGAAGGTGAACATCTCCGATTTAAAAAAAAAAAATTTATTTATTTGTCAGAGAGAGCACAAGCAGGGGGAGCAGCAGGCAGAGGGAGAGGGAGAAGAAGGTTCCCCGCCAAGCGGGGAGCCCAATGTGGGGCTTGATCTCAGTACCCTGGAATCTTGACCTGAGCTGAAGGCAGATGCTTAATCTGCTGAGCCACCCACGTACCCCTCTGATTTTTTTTTTAAGAGAGCATGAAATTTATTAAATGTAAACTACAAAAATAAAACCACCAAAATCGGGACCCAGTGAGCCCCCACCCCAACCCCCATAAAAACATTTCACATACACACACAATAGCTAGCAAAGACTAAAAGGATGCAAAGCTTCCCATGCGACAGATGCTCAGCTGGAGAAGGTTGATGACTAGGTCAGATAAGCCCATTCCTGGAGGAGCCCACTGTTGGCTCAGTCACAGCACTAGGCCCCAAACCCCAGGCTTCTGGCCCAGTGGTTGATGGCAGGGCATCCCTGAGCATGTGATAGGCTGCAGGCTCTGGGTGGGAGGCAGACCACAGTGATGTTACATGAATATTACATTCTCCTAAATATGTGATGAGAAGGGCACTTCAACTCTGGTTTTCTTTCTCAAAACCAAAAATTACGGTCCAATCAAGAGAAAAATAAGACTATGCATGTACTCCCCAACACTGTCACAGGCATGAAAACAGTCTGACAGTTCCTCAAATGGTTCAACAGAGAGTTATCAAATGACCCAGCAATCCATTCCTGGGAGAAAAGACAACATATGCCTACATAAAAACTTGTACATGAATGTGTGGAGTATTAGCCAAAAGTGGAAATGTGTGTGCAGTTCAGGCTTCTGTCACAAGATGGCACCAACGCACCACTGTCATCAAATTTCTAAGCTGTGCCTGCCAGGAGTAAGTAAGTAAGTAAGTAAATAAATAAGTAAATAAATAAAATCTTTAACAGAAAGAAGGAAGGAAAGAAGGAAGAGAAGGAAGGAAGGAAGGAAGGAAGGAAGGAAGGAAGGAAGGAAGGAAGGAAGGAAACTGCCTTAAGACACAGCCTATGAACTTATGTGTCGAATGATTGAAAAAAAAACTGATGGATGTAAAAGAAGACTGTAAAAACATATACTTCAGGACCTGAGAAGATGAAATAGTGCTCCTTGACAATGGGCAGCAGGTAGGTGAAGAGCAGGGCAGGGCAGGCAGGAGGTGCCAAAAAAGATGGGGCATTGAAGTGTGATCTGGGGTTCTGTGTCTAGTGTCCTGGACAGGGAATGGTAGGGGGCTGGGAGAAGAAATGGGCAGTTTGTAGAGGGATGGGATAATGAAAGATGAATACCCTGTCCTCTTGGAGGTAACTGCCTCTACACTATGGATCAGTCATCCTACACTGATGAGGGAAGAGCAAAATCAGTAAGTGTGATGTAGATTTGGGGTCAACAGCAGATGGAATTGCTATGATAAACATGTCATTTTTCTACACAGAATTGGTAATACACTAAAGAAACCATTCCAAGTGTTAAAAAGTAAACCACAGGCCCCAGGTGGTGTCACTAGGTTAAGGCCCCAAGTCAGTAAACCAAGACCCAATACCCAACCTAACTGCATTTCCAACCTCCCAGAAAGGTAAGCTTTAACCAGTGAACATGGGAATTTCTCAGTCAGCACTAGGAATTTATTGGTGGACCCCTCCTCTTCCCTTAGGAGCACGACCTTGCCTAAAACAATACATTTTTCTTTTCTAAAAAAAATGATTTTATTTATTTGTCAGGGAGAGAGAGAGAGAGAGCAAGCAGAGAGAGCCACAGGCAGAGGAAGAAGCAGGCTTCCCACTGAGCAAGGAGCCCAATGTGGGACTCCATCCCAGGACTCTGGAGTCATGACCTGAGCTGAAGGCAGACTCTAAACTGAAAGAGCCACCCAGGCATCCCAACAGTACATTTTTTCTCTAATAATTTCCTTTTTTCTGCTCTCTCGCTCTCTCCCTTTAACAAACCTTTCTCTCTCTTACTCTTTTTTTATAGTCCTTTGGAGTTTCCCTCTATTTGCTAGATGGGATGCTGCCTGATTCATGAACCGATTAATAAACCCAGTTAGATCTTTAAAATTTACTTGGTTGAGGGGCGCCTTGGTGGCTCAGTTGGTCAAGTATCTGCCTTCTACTCAGGCCATGATTCCAGTGTTCTGGGATTGAGCCCCACATGTAACCCCACATCTAGCTCCCTGATGGTCATTTGGGCGGGGGGCGGGGAGGGGCGGCAGGGAAGGCTGCTTCTCCCTTTGCCCCCCAGCCTGCTCGTGCTCTCTCTCGCTCACTCTCTCTCAAATAAATAAATAAAATCTTTAAAAAAATGTACTTAGTTGTTTTTTGTTATCTAACACAAGACATGTTATTCTTTGTAAAATGTGCTCCTTTTCATTAAAAATTGGAGCGGGCTCCCACCTAGTGGCCATATCCAGGATTGCAGCTCAGAGAGTCCCGCCTGGGGGATAAGCAAAGTGCGGCGGTGGAGTTTGGGATCTTAGTTTAATGGTATCAGCCAGGTTTCTAGAATTATTCTTCAAAGGGAATAACTCCTCTGAAGCTATCATTTTCTGGGATCTCTAAACCTTAATTTGTTTGTCCAACCTTTGTCAAACGGAAGATAAAGCTGTACTTGTGAGTTTGTATTTGAGGGGTGATCCAGCTGGAAGAGACAAACACAAGACCACACATACTCCCCCCACGCCCACAGATACACTGTCAATTCAATTTTTATTGGCTTAATTACCCCATAGTTGAATACAGTGAAAGTTTTTCAAAGTAAGAAATATATGTGCATATTACTTCTGTCAATTTGTCCACAAATATATTGTGTTCAAATTTTTATCCAAATACTTTTCCCCTCAATACTACATTTCAAACAATATATGAAAGTATATTATAAATTAGTCTGCATCTCTCATCAACCCAACTGCCACCCTTTGACCCGAAGGGGTCTATTGTCAGTAAGATGTGTCCTTGTAGGTAAGGGTTACATGAACATAGACACCTGCACACACACAGTGTCTCTCAAACAAGAATCACATTTCTAATCTTTTTCATATTATTTTTTTCCAGTTAATATTCTTCTTGGGGTTTATATTTTCATCTTATTAGTTCAGTAGTGATGGTTAATTTTATATGTCTGTTTGACTGGTCATGGGGTGCCCAGTTTAAACATTATTTCTGGGTGTGTCTGTGAGACTGCTTCTGTATGAGATTAGTATTTGAATTGGTGGACTCAGTAGATTGTCATCCCTAGGACAGCTGAGTCTCACCTAATCTCGTTGAAAGCCTGAATAGAACACAGTGTAAAGAGGAAGAATTTTCCCCTTTTTCCTGCCTGCAGCACTGCTTGACATCTCATCTTCTCTGGCTCTCACATTGGGATTTAAACCATTGTCTTCCCAGGTTCTCAGGTCTATGGACTCAAGCTGAATGTTACCACTATCTGTTCTGGGTCTCCAGCTTGCAAATGGCAGACTGTGAGACCTCTCATCCTCCATGAAAGCATGAGCCAATTCCTCGTAAATCAATCAATCAATCTCTCTCTCTCTATATATATATACACATATATGCACGTCCTGTTTCCATTTCTCTGGAAAACCCTAAGACACTACTGCTTTAAGTATGTTCTAACATACTTATTTTTTTAAAAGAATTTATTTATTTGACAGAGAGAGAGATCACAAGTAGACAGAGAAGCAGGCAGAGAGAGAGGGGGGAAGCAGGCTCCCTGTTGAGCAGAGAGCCCGATGTGGGGCTCGATCCCAGGACCCTGAGATCATGACCTGAGCCGAAGGCAGAGGCTTAACCCACTGAACCACCCAGGCACCCCAATACTTATTGTTGCTATATATATTTATTTGAATTTCTTGCTGAAATTAGTTGCTAATCATTTCTTTCAGTTGTCATTTATTTTTGGCTCTTGGAGCAATGTTATTTTTCAGTATGAAAAAAAGCAAATTCAACACAAAATAGAAATTTGAAGAGTAGGGCAGGATGAAATCAAGGGAGGAGAGTGGGTAGGTAATAGCAAAAGGAAGAACTGAGATGTTGCCAAAAGGTGGAGGGTCTCCTTGTCCCCTGTCTGGAAGAATGATTCAAAAGATTTAGGTGCCAATACACACCTTTCCACATGTACACAGTAGAGCTGGGTTTCTTTTCTTTTTTCTTTTTTTTTATTTTTTTAAAATATTTTATTTATTTATTTGACAGACAGAGATCACAAGCAGGCAGAGAAGCAGGCAGAGAGAGAAGTGGAAGCAGGCTCCCCGCTGAGCAGAGAGCCCGACGCGGGGCTCGATCCCAGGACCCTGGGATCATGACCCGAGCTGAAAGCAGAGGCTTTAACCCACTGAGCCACCCAGGCGCCCCTAGAGCTGGGTTTCGACTAAGAAAAGGTGGGGATGGCCTTTCTGGAGGCTTTAGGGATCAAGGGAGGGCCTTTCTGGAGACTTTAGGGGTCAAGGCTAGTTTCTTGCCCTGCCTTCTCCAACCAGGAGAAAAAGAAGGAATCTAACGTGTGAAGGAGGTTATAGAGGAGAGGGAAGGATCTTGCTTAACAGAGCGGGGTAGACCCCTGCAAAAGGAACATTTCAGGACAGAGCTTGGAAGAAGACTAAAAATAGAACTAATATTGTCAACACCTCCTGTGAAGCTGAGAGAGGAGCAGGAAAATTCATGGAAATGAGGACTCAATAACCTGGATATCCTTCTCCAAAACTGCTCTAGAATAGAAAACTCTACCCCTTCCTTACAGCTACCGCTACTACTATGAGGTAGCTTGGTTTCCTTTCCCCTGGTATACCACATGGGCTTAAGATAGTGTCCATCAACTGGGTTTTTAGTACGTGGTTCTAAATGAGATATGATTACCTAGCTTCTTGGAGAATTATCTTAAAAAACAAAGAGAAATATCAACTTAACAGATAGGAGAAATGGACAGCAAAACAAAATACAGGGTTACCCAGAATGGCAGAATATCTAGGTTTCCCAGAGTGGAAGAGAAGAAACATTCAACACCCAACAAATACTAATTGAGTGCCTATTATGTACCAGGCACTGTTCTAGGACCCCCCTTCCAAAAAAGGAAGCAAAGCAAAACAAAACAAGATGAGACAGAGGCAGAAAATGCAAAGTCTGAGGGAGAGAACCAGGGCAACTGAGGAGGAAGGCTGAAGGAACAGAGAAGCCTTAGATGATGGTGCTCTGCCTTAGGCCTCCTCTTTGGCCTCCTCACCAAAATCCTCCTATTCTTCTGTGGTGGCATCCTGGTACTGCTGGTACTCAGAGACAAGGTCATTCGTGTTGCTCTCAGCTTCAGTGAATTCCATCTCATCCATGTCCTCACCTTTGTACCTGTGGAGGAAGGCCTTGGCTGGAACATGGCCATGAACTTCTCTGAGATGCTCTTGAAGAGCTCCCAGATGACTCTGCTATTTCCAATGAAGGTGATTGCCATCTTGAGGCCACGGGGTGGGATATCTCAGACAGCTGTTTTGACACTGTTGGGGGATCCAGTCCACAAAGTAGCTGCTGTTCTTGTTTTGCGCATTGAGGGTCTGCTCATCTTCCTCCTTCATGGACATCTGCTCACGGAAGACAGCAACCACAGTGAAGTAATGGCATGGCAGGCATCCCAGGCAGCATCATGTTCTTGAAATCAAAGACCTGCTCATTGATTTCAGGCACAGTGAGCGCTCAATACCGCTGACTTCCAAGGCTGGTCAGAGGTGCAAAGCCAGACATGAAGAAGTGAAGATGTGGGAAGTGCACCATGTTGACTGTTAGCTTGTGGAGGTCAGCATTGAGCTGACCAGGGAAGCAGAGGAGTTGTCAATCATTTTGTTACTGAGTGCACTTCACTAATCATGACTATTAACCCAGTACCTGAGGTGCAGTTTATAAATGTTTTTCCCTTTTAAAAACACAACACTTAGTGTTTTTTTATTTAGAAATTGTTTTTGAAAAAAGGAAGTATTTTAAATTTCAATAATGTGACTTAGAAACAACAGTATAATTAAAAAAGGAAAAATGTGGGGAGCCTGTATTGTTAGCCTCAGGAAGATTATAGCATTTAGAACCCTGGCATCAAGACATCAAGACAAGCGGAAGGAAAAAAAAAAAAAAAAGCTTGAGTAATTCCAGAGTGAGCTGCTGATCAGGAGATAACAGAGTTGGCTCATTGATTGATTCAACTTCTCTAAAAGAAGTACTTTTAGTTGGTCATAATGATAGGTAACCTGCATAGCTGTTAGGATCAAAGGTGATAAAATATATATTTGCTTAATGTGGCCCTGTACATATCACTTTCTTTCCCTCTAGATCATCTGTTCCAAGGGTAACACCTGAGTTTCTGCCTGAACCCCACTTCTCCCTAGAGATCAGCCAACAGATGTGGTCTGACACCCAGGTCTCTCCGCATAAAGGCCGTATTTCATTTCCTCAGTTATCTTTATCACCCAGAGCGGTTGCTGAGTGAATACCTGAGCGGCCACAATGGCAGGGGGTTTGTGATCCAATGACTTCTCCATCCCTGGAAGCCCATCTTCAAAAAGGGAGACTGCTCTGTGTCCCCTAGGGAGGGGTAGGATGAAACCTCATTCCCATCTCCACTGATCTAGAGAGGTAACTTAAGTAGGCTTTGTCAGTCTGAACCTGGACACCTGTGAAGCAGTACTCACCATACCTTTGTACAGAACTGTTTCAAAGAGTAAATGAGAAAAGTTGCCTATATTATATGCATGTAGTGGGACTTCAGGGGCCCTTTAAATGTTGAGCTAGAACACACAGTCTGTGCTGGCTGAGCCTCAAGGATAAGGCAGGCACCGTGAAAAGTTGTTTCTCTTAATGAGATTACAGAAAGGTAGAGGAGGGAAGCAATTATCTCTCTGATATGCCTTGACTCAAAGTTTTGGACAGAGAGATTCTTCACTTTCTTGGGCGATTCAGAATCTCATAAGAGCTGTTCAACATTGTGCCCCTGAGAAGACCTTAAAGCAGTTCCCCATGCTAGGAAGACAGGCTTGTCTTTGACTCACCTGGTGAGCTCAGTGGAGGATGGCACTAGGCAGCAAGCTGTTGTGTTTCTTAACTGTTATGCCTGGACTACTCTATATTCTAACATATTTATAGGAAAATTCTGGACCCGTCATGCAGTCACCAGTGCAAGCGTGCTCAGATCATGCATTATCCAATAACACCACACTAGGATTCCTGCCATCTGCTGCCTCCCCGAGAGGCAAAAAATCCACAAAGCCTAGTTTTTTGTTTTTTGTTTTTTTTGACATGCAATTATCTGTTCTTCCATTCACTAAATATATTGAGCTCAAAACCCATGCTGTTACACGGGAGATGTCTCACTAAATCTTCAGTGGAAGTGAGAATGGTAAGAAGGAAAGTCAGTATATGGGGAAATTCAAGAATTAAACCAGAGAAGAAACGACTCTTCACACGAACTTTTAAAACTTTCAGGGAACTGGAGATTTTAAAAAATCCCTCCTTGGACCCCTCATCCCCATATAGTCACAAGTCTTCCTCACTCTCTCTCTCCTCCCTCAAAATAAGATTTCCAGAGTTTTTTTTAAACATGCCATGTTAACATTTTTCCATCTCCTACAGTGTTGGTTTGAAACCCTCCCAGGAGCTTCCCGATGTTATCTGAAACTGGATCCTGTACTTCGAAGGCAGGGAGAAACTGAAGAAAGAACAGGCCACTCCAGGTTGGTAAGTGGCAGTTTTAATAAGGAAAGGGAACTTACATATAAAGCTTGTCTTGGGCAACAGCAAGATGAAGGGATCCCGGCACCAGCCCTCCAAATCTTTAAAGTTTTTATAAAGATGCCCTAACTGGGTTCAGTCATGTATACTGTACAGGTGTTTTCAATACCACATCAACATCTCAACACTATGTTCTTGGGGCAGCCCCTGGGAACAGGAAAGGCAAGAAAAACTCACATTCCAAGAACAGGAGAGGGGGTGAGAAGTTTTTGAGTGCCTGAGTCCAAGCTCACAGGTCAATCAGAGGTTGCGTCTTTTTCATGACGTTCCCCAACACAAAGACTCGTTCTTCAGTTGTACTATAGCTTCTGCCCCTGTGATTGCAATGAACCCTTGCTTTCTCACACCAAGGTCACAAGCCATCTCTTTGTCACTAGGGTCTAGATATTTTATATAAATATTTTAACATGTTGAGTATTACATTTAATGACCTTCTAAATTACACATGCTTGTGTAGACTGTTTCTGTCACTTACATCATCTTTGCCTAAGTGATTTGTATCCTGTGCCAGTCAGAGTGTCTTGCCAGTGGGATAGAGATTTGATGATTCCCATCTTTTGTCTAGATCACCCATTATTATTCTTTACTATTCTGTTCTACTTCTTGGAGCTCAGTAAGCAACTGCTTTACCCATGTCAAACTAGAAAGAAAATAAGAGACCAGAAGATACATGGAATGAAGGGAATGATGACAGGGGACCAAAATTTGCATTCTATTTATGAGACAAAGGTGTTTTCTCTTGGAGCCAGGAATCTCTTCTTAGACTTTGTATAGGAGATACCACGTAAAAAGACAAAAAGGCATTAGCACAAAGCAATTCTTCACAGAACAAATCATAACAGCAAAAGACAAGAAATAAGACATATGTTTACCAATAAGGTTAAATGATAATCTAAGGACATCTAATACTAGAGTACTATGCAGCTATAAGGAGCAAAAAGGAACTCCTCCCTATATTGTTATGGCATGATCTCCAGGATATATTGTTCAGTGAAAGAAGCAAGGTGCAGGAAAATGTGTAAACTTGCTGCTATCCAATATGGTAGGCACAGACACATGTGGCTATTTAAATAGAAGATAATTAAATTTATATGAAATTAAAAATTCAATTCCTCAGTCGCATTTACCACACTTCAGATGTTCCACAGCTATAAGCAGCTAGCTACTGTGTTGGACAATGAAAACACAGAGTATTTCTATCTCTGCAGAAATTTCTATTGGATAATGCTAATGTAGAATATACCACCTTTTACCTATGAAAGGAAAGACAATTAAAATATATTTGTTTGTATATTTAAGAACTTAAAGGTTAAAACAAAACAAAACAAAAACAGATAAAGATTATTATGTGTAAGAGGACAGAGAAAGAGCCCAGGATGGAAGGTTATGATCTGTATTCTCTTAAAAATACTATACAGATTTATGAGCTCTATATACTGAAGAGGGCAGGGAAACAGTGAACAACCCAGTAGCAGTGAGCACCCCTAGTCCTCAAACTGAATCCTCTGAAGCATTCTCTACTGAAAGGAATTCAGCTTTCTTGGAGAAATGGTTCATTCCAGGTCTGGGTAGGAATTGTTCCAGGTGAGCCTGAACCAAACTCTCATACCAGAAAGCATGTCAAAGACAGAGAAGTCAACCTGAAAGGGCGTTCACTGATGAAAGATAAAATCATTTGATTGTCAAATAAAATAATGACTGCAATGTATTAAAACTCATCAAAATATAAATGAATCAAGAGCTCATGATGACATTTTGAAAGAAAAAAAGCAACAAAACCAACTTATTGCTTACTTTCGAAGGATCCTAGGGAAATAATTTATTATTTTGAAAACAAATATAAAGGGCACCTGGGTGACTCAGTGGGTTAAAGCCTCTGCCTTCGGCTTAGGTCATGATCCCAAGGTCCTGGGATGGCCCCCCACATCAGGCTCTGTGCTCAGCAGGGAGCCTGTTCCCCACCCCTCTGCCTAGTTGTGATCTCTGTCTGTCAAATAAATAAATAAAATCTTTAAAAAATTTGAAAACAGAAATATTGCAAAAGAATTAAACATTCATCCTTCCTGTGTGAACCATACCACAGTATAACCTAACAGGAGATTAGGGGAAGTTCCTTTTATGGGAGAATTCCAGATAATAAATGTAGAAGAGATTGTAAGATTAGAATATCACCATTTTGTGATCTCTAATGAAATGTAGATCTATACAACAATCTTTATTTATTTGTTTATTTATTTGTTTAACATATATGTGTGTATTATTGCTTTCAGGAATACAGGTCTGTGATTCATCAGTCTTATGTAGTACCCAGTGCTCATTACAATATATAACCTTCCCAATGTCTATCACCCAGTTACCCCCTCTCCCCTTCCCTCTAGCAACCTTCAGTTTGTTTCCCAAGATTAAGATATGGGTTGTCTTCCTCTTTGGTTTTGTCTTGCTTCATTTTTTACTCTCTTCCCCTATGATTCTCTGTCTTCTTTCTCAAATTCCACATATGAGTGAGATTATATGATAATTATCTTTCTCTGATTGACTTATTTTGCTTAGCATAATACCCTCTAATTCCATCCACATCATAGGCAACAATCTTTACATGCTGCAAAAAACTTGAGGTGAAAAGCAGATGGGAAATCTTATAATGGACAGATCAGGCTGACAACATCTGAACCAAGTGACTAATCTCAGCATCACAAGGTGGAAGACAACTAGACACAATGAGCCTCCTGGTGTAATACTGTGAGGATAAACAACAATACATCTGAGGTAATTTTGCCAAAAAAATATGAATTGGATCAAGGCTCTGAATCTAATCACCAGCTTAATAGAAATAGGGGAGGGAAGCAAAAAAAACAAACAATACAAGAGGGATATGATCAGCAAAATCCAGAATAAAAACACCACAGGACAAAAATAAAAGGCAGTTTCTTAAGCAAATTAATTGAAAGGTGTGGTTGTTAATTTCATGTGTCAAGTTGATTGAGACACAGTATGTAATGTTTGTGCAAACATTATTGTTGTGTTTGTGAGGTTATTTATGGACGAGATCAACATTTGAATGGGGAGGCTGAGTAAAGTGGATTCTCCTCTCTAATGTGGGTGGCCACATCTAATCAATTGAAGGCTTGAGGGAGCAAAAAGGCAGTTCTTGTCTGCCTTTAGACTCAAACTGAGAAATAAGCTCTTGGATCTCGAGCTTGCTAAATTTGGACTGAAGTTTACACCATAGGCTCTTCTGGGTCTTAGTTTTGGAAATGGACTGGAACTACACCAAAGTCTCTCTTGGGTTTCTAGCTTGCCGACTGCAGGTCTTGGGATTTCTCAGCTTCTATAATCACATGAGCCAGTTCCTTAAAATAGATCTATGTATGTATATATATCTATATATCTATATTTACATCCTATATATATGACCTATTCGTTCCATTTCTGTGGAGAATCCTGAAATAAGCTTTTTGTACTGAAAGTGGTACTAAGGGAACAGTAACTTAAGGATGAGTTTTCTGAATTCGCTCTGGTTTCTGTAGTTGCTATTCTCAGTGATCCTATGGGTGAAGCATTATTATCCCCATTTTGCAGAGGAGGAAGCTGGGGCACAGAGTTATTAACTGTCTTCCCTCCTGTGCCTCTACCTTTAGAGGAAAGCAGCTCCTAGACACCCCTGTAGCAGGACCCACACTCCCTGGAGCTGGGCAGGACCCCAATGGCTTTACCTATAAGATGGCTGGGGCACTGAGCCTCAAAGTGGGAAAGAGCTGGATCTGGATCCCTTTGTCTCTCCACACCCCAGAGTGGTTTAGCCTCCACAGCAGGGGCCCACTCCCTCAGCTGATTGCCAGATATCTGAGGAAGAGAACTGCTCTCCTCACTAAGGCACATTTATCTCTGTAAAAGTCACCATGCTCACCCTATTGCAGGATGGCAGAGTTCTTGTCTCACTGAGTTGAAGAATGAATCTCGTGGACACAAAAGGGTGAGTTTATTAAGTGAAGGTGAGAGCTGAAAGGAAAGGAAAAAAACTCTCTAGAGTGAGAGGGGTCCCAAATGTGTTGCCACTGACAGCTTTTACTGGCAGTCTTTTTTTTTTTTTTTTGGTTGGTCTGATGTTTTTTTTCACTTTTTTTTATTAATTTTTTTTATAAACATGTATTTTTATCCCCAGGGGTACAGGTCTGTGAATTGCCAGGTTTACACACTTCACAGCACTCACCAAAGAGCATACCCTCCCCAATGTCCATAACGCCACCCCCTTTCTCCCAACCTCCCTCCCCCCAGCAACCCTCAGTTTGTTTTGTAAGATTGAGTCACTTATGGTTTGTCTCCCTCCCAATCCCATCTTGTTCCATTGATTCTTCTCCTACCCACTTAAGCCCCCAAGTTGCATCACCACTTCCTTATATCAGGGAGATCATATGATAGTTGTCTTTCTCTGCTTGACTTATTTCGCTAAGCATGATATGCTCTAGTTCCATCCATGTTGTTGCAAATAGCAAGATTTCATTTCTTTTGATGGCTGCATAGTATTCCATTGTGTATATATACCACTTCTTCTTTATCCATTCATCTGTTGATGGGAATCTAGGTTCTTTCCATAGTTTGGCTATGGTTGACATTGCTGATATAAACATTCGGGTGCATGTGCCCCTTTGGATCACTACGTTTATATCTTTATGGTAAATACCCAGTTGTGCAATTGCTGGGTCATAGGGCAGTTTTATTTTCAACATTTTGAGGAACCTCCATGCTGATTTCCACAGTGGTTGCACCAGCTTGTATTCCCACCAACAGTATAGGAGGGTTCCCCTTTCTCCGCATCCTTGCCAGCATCTGTCATTTCCTGACTTGTTGATTTTAGCCATTCTGACTGGTGTGAGGTGATATCTCATTGTGGTTTTGATTTGTATTTCCCTGATGCCGAGTGATATGGAGCACTTTTTCATGTGTCTGTTGGCCATTTGGATGTCTTCTTTGCAGAAATGTCTGTTCATGTCCTCTGCCCATTTCTTGATTGGATTATTTGTTCTTTGGGTGTTGAGTTTGCTAAGTTCTTTATAGATTTTGGACACTAGTCCTTTATCTGATATGTCGTTTGCAAATATCTTCTCCCATTCTGTCAGTTGTCTTTTGATTTTGTTAACTGTTTCCTTTGTTGTGCAAAAGCTTTTGATCTTGATGAAATCCCAATAGTTCATTTTTGCCCTTGATTCCCTTGCCTTTGGCGTTGTTCCTAGGAAGATGTTGCTGTGGCTGAGGTCGAAGAGGTTGCTGCCTGTGTTCTCCTCAAGGATTTTGATGGATTCCTTTCACACATTGAGGTCCTTCATCCATTTTGAGTCTATTTTTGTGTGTGGTGTAAGGAAATGGTCCAATTTCATTTTTCTGCATGTGGCTGTCCAATTTTCCCAACACCATTCATTGAAGAGGCTGTCTTTTTTTCCACTGGACATTCTTTCCTGCTTTGTCAAAGATTAGTTGACCATAGAGTTGAGGGTTTATTTCTGGGCTCTCTATTCTGTTCCATTGATCTATGTGTCTGTTTTTGTGCCAGTACCATGCTGTCTTGATGAAGACAGCTTTGAAATAGAGCTTGAAGTCCAGAATTGTGATGCCACCAACTTTGGCATTCTTTTTCAATATCCCTTTGGCTATTCGAGGTCTTTTCTGGTTCCATATAAATTTTAGCATTATTTGTTCCATTTCTTTGAAAAAGATGGATGGTACTTTGATAGGAATTGCATTAAATGTGTAGATTGCTTTAGGTAGCATAGACATTTTCACAATATTTATTCTTCCAATCCAGGAGCATGGAACATTTTTCCATTTCTTTGTGTCTTCCTCAATTTCTTTCATGAGTACTTTATATTTTTCTGAGTATAGATTCTGTGCCTCTTTGGTTAGGTTTATTACTAGGTATCTTATGGTTTGGGGTGCAATTGTAAATGGGATTGACTCCTTAATTTCTCTTTCTTCTGTTTTGTTGTTGGTGTAGAGAAATGCAACTGATTTCTGTGCATTGACTTTATATCCTGACACTTTACTGAATTCCTGTACAAGTTCTAGCAGTTTTGGAGTGGAGTCTTTTGGGTTTTCCACATATAGTATCATATAATCTGCAAAGAGTGATAATTTGACTTCTTCTTTGCCGATTTGGATGCCTTTAATTTCCTTTTGTTGTCTGATTGCTGAGGCTAGGACTTCTAGTACTATGTTGAATAGCAGTGGTGATAATGGACATCCCTGCCGTGTTCCTGACCTTAGCGGAAAAGCTTTCAGTTTTTCTCCATTGAGAATGATATTTGCGGTGGGTTTTTCATAGATGGCTTTGATGATATTGAGGTATATGACCTCTATCCCTACACTTTGAAGAGTTTTGATCAGGAAGGGATGCTGTACTTTGTTAAATGCTTTTTCAGCATCTATTGAGAGTATCATATGGTTCTTGTTCTTTCTTTTATTGATGTGTTGTATCACATTGATTGATTTGTGGATGTGAACCAACCTTCCAGCCCTGGAATAAATCCCACTTGGTCGTGGTGAATAATCCTTTTAATGTACTGTTGAATCCTATTGGCTAGTATCTTGGTGAGAATTTTTGCATCTGTGTTCATCAAGGATGTTGGTCTATAGGTCTCTTTTTTGATGGGATCCTTGTCTGGTTTTGGGATCAAGGTGATGCTGGCCTTATAAAACGAGTTTGGAAGTTTTCCTTCCATTTCTATTTTTTGGAACAGTTTCAGGAGAATAGGAATTAGTTCTTCTCTAAATGTTTTGGTAGAATTCTCTCAGGAAGCCGTCTGGCCCTGGGCTTTTGTTTGTTTGGAGATTTTTAATGACTGTTTCAATCTCCTTACTGGTTATGGGTCTGTTCAGGCTTTCTATTTCTTCCTGGTTCAGTTGTGGTAGTTTATATGTTTCTAGGAATGCATCCATTTCTTCCAGATTGTCAAATTTGTTGGCATAGAGTTGCTCATAGTATGTTCTTATAATAGTTGTATTTCTTTGGTGTTAGTTGTGATCTCTCCTCTTTCATTCATGATTTTATTTATTTGGGTCCTTTCTCTTTTCTTTTTGATTAGTCTGGCCCGGGGGTTATCAACCTTATTAATTCTTTCAAAGAACCAGCTCCTAGTTTCATTGATTTGTTCTATTGTTTTTTTGGTTTCCATTTCATGGATTTCTGCTCTGATCTTTATGATTTCTCTTCTCCTGCTGGGCTTAGGGTTTCTTTCTTGTTCGTTCTCCAGCTCCTTTAGGTGTAGGGTTAGGTTGCGTACCTGAGACCTTTCTTGTTTCTTGAGAAAGGCTTGTACCGCTATATATTTTCCTCTCAGGACTGCCTTTGTTGTGTCCCACAGATTCTGAACCGTTGTATTTTCATTATCATTTGTTTCCATGATTTTTTTCAATTCTTCTTTAATTTCCCGGTTGACCCATTCATTCTTTAGAAGGATGCTGTTTAGTCTCCATGTATTTGGGTTCTTTCCAAACGTCTTCTTGTGGTTGAGTTCTAGCTTCAGAGCATTGTGGTCTGAAAATATGCAGAGAATGATCCCAATCTTTTGATACCGGTTGAGTCCTGATTTAGGACCGAGGATGTGATCTATTCTGGAGAATGTTCCATGTGCACTAGAGAAGAATGTGTATTCTGTTGCTTTGGGATGAAATGTTCTGAATATATCTGTGTTGTCCATCTGGCCCAGTGTGTCATTTAAGGCCTTTATTTCCTTGCTGATCTTTTGCTTGGATGATCTGTCCATTTCAGTGAGGGGAGTGTTAAAGTCCCCTACTATTATTGTATTATTTTGATGTGTTTCTTTGATTTTGTTATTAATTGGTTATATAGTTGGCTGCTCCCACGTTGGGGGCATAGATATTTAAAATTGTTAGATCTTCTTGTTGGACAGACCCTTTGAGTATGATATAGTGTCCTTCCTCAACTCTTATTATAGTCTTTGTCTTAAAATCTAATTGATCTGATATAAGGATTGCCACTCCTGCTTTCTTCTGATGTCCATTAGCATGGTAGATTGTTTTCCACCCCCTCACTTTAAATATGGAGGTGTCTTCAGGCTTAAAATGAGTTTCTTGGAGGCAACATATAGATGGGTTTTGTTTTTTTATCCATTCTGATACCCTATGTCTTTTGACTGGGCATTTAGCCCATTAACATTCAGGGTAACTATTGAGAGATATGAATTTAGTGCCATTGTATTGCCTATAAGGTGACTGTTACTGTATATTGTCTCTGTTCCTTTCTGATCTACCACGTGTAGGCTCTCTCTTTGCTTAGAGGACCCCTTTCAATATTTCCTGTAGAGCTGGTTTGGTGTTTGCAAATTCTTTCAGTTGTTGTTTGTCCTGGAAGCTTTTAATCTCTCCTTCTATTTTAAATGATAGCCTAGCTGGATATAATATTCTTGGCTGCATGTTTTTCTCACTTAGTGCTCTGAATATATTATGCCAGCACTTTCTGGCCTGCCAGGTTTCTGTGGATAAGTCTGCTGCCAATCTAATATTTTTACCATTGTATGTTACAGACTTCTTTTCCCAGGCTGCTTTCAGGATTTTCTCTTTGTCACTAAGACTTGTAAATTTTACTATTAAGTGATGGGGTGTGGGCCTATTCTTACTTATTTTGAGGGGCGTTCTCTGCACCTCCTGAATTTTGATGCTCGTTCCCTTTGCCATATTGGGGAAATTCTCTCCAGTATACCTTCTGCTCCCCTCTCTCTTTCTTCTTCTTCTTCTGGAATCCCAATTATTCTAATGTTGTTTCATCTTATGGTGTCACTTATCTCTCGAATTCTCTCCTTGTGGTCCAGTAGCTGTTTGTCTCTCTTTTGCTCATCTTCTTTATTCTCTGTCATTTGGTCTTCTTCTGCCTCATTTATCCTAGCAGAGAGAGCCTCCATTTTTGATTGTACCTCGTTAATAGCTTTTTTGATTCCAACTTGGTTAGATTTTATTTCTTTTATTTCTCCAGAGAGGGCTTTTATATCTCCTGAGAGGGTTTCTCTAATATCTTCCATGCCTTTTTTGAGCCTAGCTAGAACCTTGAGAATTGTCATTCTGAACTCTAGATCTGGCATATTACCAATGTCTGTATGGATTAGGTCCCTAGCCTTCGGTACTGCCTCTTGTTCTTTTTTTTGTGGTGAATTTTTCCGCCTTGTCATTTTGTCCAGATAAGAGTATATGAAGGAGAAAGTAAAATACAAAAAGGGTGGCAACAACCCCAGGAAAATATGCTTTAACCAAATCAGAAGAGATCCCAAATCGTGAGGGGGAACAAGGGGATAAAAAGAGGTTCAAAAAGAAAGAAAGAAAAAAAAAGAAAAAAAGAATTAAAAAAGAAAACAAATAAAGAAAAATATAAAAAAGAAAAAATATATATATTAGATAAACTAGTTAAAAAACGTTAAAAAAGAAAAGGGTAAAAGTTAAAAAAAATTTTAGCAGAAGAAGAGAAAAAAAGAAAACAAAATTAAATTAACAGCAAGACTAAAAAAATCACAGGGAGAAAGCTATGAGGTCCGTGCTTTGCTTTCTCCTCCTCTGGAATTCTGCTGCTCTCCTTGGTATTGAAACCGCACTCCTTGGTAGGTGAACTTGGTCTTGGCTGGATTTCTTGTTGATCTTCTGGGGGAGGGGCCTGGTGTAGTGATTCTCAAGTGTCTTTGCTCCAGGCGGAATTGCACCGCCCTTACCAGGGGCCGGGCTGAGTAGTCCGCTCGGGTTTGCTTTCCGGAGCTTTTGTTCCCTGAGCGCTGTCCGTAGAGTTCTGAGGACGGGAATACAAATGGCGGCCTCCTGATCTCCAGCCCAGAGGAGCCGAGAGCCTGGGGCCCCACTCCTCAGTGTGCCCTCAAAGAACAGCGCCCAGTTACTCCCGTCTGCCTGACCTCCGCCACGCTCCGAGCTCACCGAGCCTGCAGCTGGTTCAAGGTAACCTCCGAGCTGGGAGCTTACTGTCGGCTCTGTCTCTGTAGCCGACTTTCCCATTCCAATACCCGCAAGCTCTGCGACACTCAGACACCCCCGATCCTTCTGTGACACTGCGGGACCTGAGGCCACGCTGACCCCGCGTGGGCTTTGCCCCAGTTTAGCCTCTGGAGCGATGTCCCTCAGTGGAACAGACTTTTAAAAGTCCCGATTTTGTGCTCTGTTTCTCCGCCGCTTGCCGGGAGCCGGCCCCTCCCCCTGGGGTCTATCTTCCCTCGCTTTGGATTCACTTCTCTGCCAGTCCTACCTTTCAGAAAGTGGTTGTTTTTCTGTTTCCAGAATTGCTGTTCTTCTCTTCGATTTGCCGATGGATTTGCAGGTGTTTGCAATCTTTAGATAAGCTATCTAGCTGATCTCCTGCTACCTGAAGTAGTCTCAGCCTGCTACTTCTCCGCCATCTTGACTCCTCCCTCCTCTCTCTCCAAAGCTTCTTGACCTGAAAGCAGTCTCAGGTGTTTAATTTCCTGGTTAGCCATGTGGGGAACCAACAGGGGAGGGAAAGGGAAATTTTTAACTAATCTGAAATTTTTGTTTTAGGTATATGTCTGTAAAATTTTTGTTCTGTATTTTCCTTTAATAGACAATTTGGAAACTATTTCTTTTACTAAGTGAGTTAAATACATTTACATTTACTGATATAATCAATGTCTTTGATTATTTATATTCAGTTCCAACCAATTGTTTAAAAACTTATGATATACTCTTATACTACATGGTGTGTTGCACTTTCTCTTTTTATTTAGTATTTAGAATGGTTCTTGTTTTGTTCTAGTGGTTCTTTTATACTAAATTCTTAAGTATCCTACTTAATTATCCTTGGTATGTAATAAAGTCTTACTAATAATAGAGAAATGGTTAAATGATATAAATAGATAATTCATATAACAAGCAAATTACATACTCATTGAAATTTAAAAATATGTCATGTTACAATACATAAAGGAATGCAAATTAATATCCTGAGCTATCATGCAAAAAAGACAAGTTGCTTAGGTGTACCTTGGTGGCTCAGTCAGTTAAGCATCTGACTCTTGATCTCACCTCAGGTCTTGATCTCAGGAGTGTGAGCTCATAATCCCATGCTGGTCGCCATGAGGGGTGTGGAGACTACTTAAAAAAAATGCTTAAAATGCTTAAAATTTGTTATAATATAATTTGACCAGAGTATATATGTAAATGAACATATTTTGTTTTATAAGTATGTGTGTATGTGTGTATATGTGTGTGTGTCTGTATCTATATCTATCTACATTCTTGCCTCTAAAGATGTGTTTGACACTGGAGTAGTAGTGACCTTGAACTTATTCATCTGTAAAATGGGAGTATTGGTATTTACCTCAAGGGGCTGTTATGACAAATGAGGAAAACTTTAGAAACCATCTGATACATAATATTTCAGCAAATATATGTATGGTCTTCAATGTGTTCTTCCACTCACAAAACAGATGGTTGAAAATTAATCATCCATATAGATCTATCAGATTGAAGCTGAAGGAAAGGAAATGTATACATATTTATATGAGAGATAAGATTTTGTGGTATTTCTTTATAGGATGAATTACCTAAAGATGGTGTAAACGAAGAAACAAATCAACATCTCTTTATTATTTTGTCCATTCTGATCTTTTTGCCTTCCATTTGACACTGGAGAAGCAAGATTCCTTTAAGTCACAGAAAAGAGACAGTACAGATAATAGAGTACTTCAAGTACAAGAAAAGAGACAGTACAGAATAACAGAGTACAAAGACATTGTACAGTCTTTGCTGTAGAAAGACTGAAACGAGGAAGCTTTGGTCCCAAATACCAGATCAGTTTTTTCTTATAGTGCTATAGGTAATCACTTTTCCTGTGCTAGCCTTAGCCCTAACACAGAAAAAAATCTTGCAATTCTCAATAACTTGTGATGAAGATTTGGGGTCAGATAGAGTTGTCAACTTGGGAAAACTTAATAACTGGTTTAATGATCATTAACAAATATTGAATAATACGTGAAACCCACATGTAATGAATTTACAGATGCATACATAGAGAAGATAGTAGGAGGAAATGCACAAATATGGTATTCTCAAAAAAAATCAATTCATGTTAGGATTGCTTCTTAATTATATATTTCATTCTGGACTTAATAATTTTTCCACAATTTCTAAATTAGTATGGAATATTTTAAAAATCAGAATGAAAGTGCATAGAAACAAGCATCATTGGTTATATAATTTTTAGACAGACATTATAAAAATAATAGAGCAAATTTCCACATTTTTCTTATAAATATTAAATATTACATATATGGTTGTAACTCATTTGAACTACTTTTCTTACTGTATTAGATATCTTCTTTTTTTTTATTAAAGATTTTATTTATTTATTTGACAGAGAGAAAGAGAGGGAGAAAGACCACAAGCAGGGAGAGTGGCAAGCAGAGGGAGAAGCAGGCTGCCTGCTGAGCAGGGAGGCTGATGTGGGACTTGATCCCAGGACCCTGGGTTCATAACCTGAGCCCAAGGCAGACAGTTAATGACTGAGCCACCCAGGCACCCTCTATTAGATACTTTCTCATCCAGGGGTAATCACTAACAAGAATTTGGACCTTAAAATTTTCAATATATATATATATATATATATATATATATCACATTTATATATTCCTATGTGAAATATGCTATTATTTTCTTTCATGTTTTTTTTGAAGTCTATAATCTTTCTTTCATGTTTTATTTATAGTCGCCTGGTCTTGTCTGTGTGTGGGTTCATATGTGCCTACGGATTTTGAACATTTCCTCAATTCACTCTTGAAAGGATTTCCAAAAGAAATTTGCATGATGTCTGATTTTCATCCAGCTCTTTGAACTTTGAAATTCATTACAATCCCCTTCCACAAGAAGAGACTCCACTGCTATGCTCCTTTATAAGAGAATGAGAGGTGTTGCCACATACTGCTGACTGAGATACATGGAAAGCCACTTCCTCAGACAGTGACTTGGTGAGTATGTAGTCAGAACAAGGGATGTTTATTCACTTTGAGAAGTTTTTTCAAAGACGTTCTCCTGAGATAATTTGTATTGCCACAGGGAGAGACTTGCAAGGAAGCCAATTTTCTTTTATTGAAGTATAGTAAATACACAGTGTTACATTAGGTGTATACATCAGGTATACATCGGGTATACAGAAGCCACTTTTCCTGAGTACACATAGACAGGACTCCTTTACTGGAGAAAGGATACTTAAGTATTGAAGTCCCTGATTGTCTTATGCAGCCCTGCTGGGTGGAAGGATCTATACAGTTCTGGGGTCTATTAAGAGGAAGCCCAGCTACCTTGCAGCAAATCTAAGCCACATTCTTCAATATTATCTTTGTAAGGATTAAAGTCAATGCATTTTTCTCCTTCTTTTGTCCTATTTCTTAGCTTTTCAGTGGTTTCTTAGTTCAAGATGAAATATGGAAGAGGGGCATATTTGGGGGGCCCTCCAAGGTCCAAGAATTTTTTGTTAAGACCACAGGAATAATTTGGGAGCCAGAAAGACAGAAAAGAAGAAAATGGTTGTGGATGTATTTTTAGACCAACTCCTGAGGGCAGAGGACAAACATGTATTTCATAAGGGGAGCTTGCCAAGAGTTTTAAAGGGAGAGGCCCGTGCTGTGCAACTCATTTGTCCTTCAACCCCACTATTCAGGTAAGTGACTCTCTAGATAGAGGAGTGAGTGCAGGTGGAGGATGTGCCCACACCTGGAAGAAAATATCAGGAATGGAGGATATGAATTCCCCAGGGTTCATATATACAATGGAATATTACTAAGCCATCAGAAAAGATGAATACCCACATATGCATCCATATGGATGGAACTGGAGGAGATTACGCTAAGTGAATTAAGTCATGCAGAGAAAGACAATTATCATATGGTTTCATTTATATGTGGAACATAAGCAATAGTATGGTGGACCATAGGGGAAGGAGGGAACTGAATGAGAGGAAATCAGAGAGGGAGATAAACCATGAGAGATTCTTGACTCCAGGAATCAAACTGAGGGTTGCAGAAGGGAGGGGCGTTGGGAGGATGTGGTAACATAATGGGATATTAGTCACTTGATGTGATATGATGAGCATTGGGTGTTATATGCAACTAATGAATCACTGAACACTACATTAAAATCTGTTTTTGATGTGCTACATGTTGGCTAACTGAAACTTAATAATAATAATAATAATAATAATAACAGAAACTCTCCTCCCCCAAAGAAAGAATTCCCCAGGAAAGACAATGTATGGTTCAACTGGCTAGGTTTCTGCCTGTTAAGTGACTGTAATAGTTTAGGCCTGTTTCCCTGAAGTAACTCTGAGATTCTTGAATGACATTTTTTTGTGTATGTATGTATTTAGGTCATTCAGTCACATGGTTAGAGACAGTCTATTAGTTTTCTGCCACAGATGGCTGACTGCTTACCATAACCTTGATTTTATATGTGCACCCTCTGAAGGCAGGTTCATCTACAAGAACCCTAGAGTAACTCCCTGAATCTCTGCATACTGATAATATTCCCCCACTGTCTCTTTAAAGCAAACACAGTTCCTGATGACAGGGATATTCTTTGTTTCATCAACTTGAGCAGAGTTCCTCAGTTGCCCAGGTCCCAGTCTAGTGCATCTAATTAGTATGCTTTCTCACGTGATGGCCTAAAGTATTAAAGTATTTTCCTTTCAGCGACTTCCAGAAAGATCTAGTGGATTTGTGTCACAGATTCTCCCTCTCTCTTTCCTTTTATTACAAGCTGGAATTCAGGCTTTTGTCACAAGGTGCCACCAGAGTACCACCTTCATCAAACTCCACACTGAAGAACTGTCTGCAAAGAGAAAAAAACAATAACAAAAAAACCCACAATAATCTCCCTTAAAACAAGGACTTGGACCTATGCAGAATAGTACTAGGGATGTCTGGGTGGCTCTGTCGGTTAAGCATCTGTCTTTGGCTCAGGTCATCATCCCAGGGACCTAGGATTGAGTCCTGCATCAGGTTTCATGCTCAGTGGGGAGTCTGCTTCTCCCTCTGCCCGGCACACCCCCTCCTTGTGTGCGCACTCGTTCTCTGACAAATAAATAAAATAAAATAAAATAAAATAAAATAAAATAAAAAAGAATGATTCTAATTCTGTCTAAAGAATGATTAGATGTAAAAGAAGATTCTGAACACATATATTCTGGGAACTCCCGACCATGAAACAAATGGTGTGAGTGGTGTATTGTGGTATTTAGTGGCAGATGTGTGAAAGTGGTGTAGAGCAAAAGATGGGGTAGGTGACTGAGAGAGGCTGGGGCATCAGATCTAGGTCTGGGCAGTTGTGTTCTTTGTCATGGACAGGAAATGATAGATAGGGGTGGGAGGTCTCAGTAACCTATACAAGGGTAGGTTAGTGGAGGGTGAATGCCCTGTTCTATTTCAGAAATATGCCCAAGTTGATGGAACAAAACAATGTCTCGGTCATCAGGAATTTTGTTTGCCTTAAAGAGACAGTAGGGAAGTATCTGTATATTGAGATACAGGGTGATATCTTAAAGTTCATGGGGGTGGGCTAGTCCTTGGAGAATGAACATGTAAAATTAAAGACATGCTAAGTGATTAGGCATCTGTGGAAGAAAACTAAGAGATGGTCTATAATTATGTAACTGAATAATTTAGATACATACACACAAAAAGTTATTGAAGAAGTTTCAGTTATTGGTACACCTGAGTAGCTCAGTCAGTTAAGCTTTTGACTCTTGGTTTCAGCTCAAGTCATGGTCTTGGCAGTCGTGGGATTGAGCCCTGTGTTGGGCTCCATGCTCAGTGCAGAGTCTGCCTCAGACTCTTTCTGCCTCCCATTCTGCCCCTCCCCATTCATGTGCTCTCTCGCTCTCTTAAATAAATAAATAAAATCTTAAAAAAAAGAATTCTCAGTTATTTCAGGGAAGAATGGCAATACTATTCCAATGACTTAGAAGGCAGAAACCTAGTCAACTGAACCATACATTGGATATTCCCAGAGAATTCCTATCCTCCATTCCTGCTGATTTCTTTCTGGTGTAAGGACACCCACAACCAGACACATCTAACCTCTCTACACACTTGCTTCTCTACCTAGGGAATCAACTACCTGATTAGCGGGGTTAAAAAAGACAAATGAGTTGCCCTCAAAAGAAATTCCATAGTATTACATTACACACACAGACACACACACACACACACACACACACACACACACATATATCACATCTTCTTTATCCATTCTTCTATTGATGGACATCTAGGTTCTTTCCATAGTTTGGCTATTTTGGACATTGCTGCTATAAACATTTGGGTGCACGTGCCCCTTCAGATCACTACGTTTGTATCTTTTGGGTAAATACCCAGTAGTGTGATTGCTGGGTTGTAGGGTAGCTCTATTTTCAACTTTTTTAGGAACATCCATGCTGTTTTCCAGAGTGGTTGCACCAGCTTGCATTCCCACCAACAGTGTAGGAGGGTTCCCCTTTCTCAGCATCCTTGCCAGCATCTGTCATTTCCTGACTTGTTAATTTTAGCCATTCTGACTGGTGTGAGGTGGTATCTCATTGTGGTTTTCATTTGTATTTCCCTGATGCCGAGTGATGTGGAGCACTTTTCCATGTGTCTGTTGGCCATCTGGATGTCTTCTTTGCAGAAATGTCTGTTCATGTCCTCTGCCCATTACTCAATTGGATTATTTGTTCTTAGGGTGTTGAGTTTGAGAAGTTCTTTATAGAATTTGGATACTAGCCCTTTATCTGATATGTCATGTGCAAATATCTTCTCCCATTCTGTCAGTTGTCTTTTGGTTTTGTTGACTGTTTCCTTTGCTGTGCAAAAGTTTTGATCTTGATGAAGTCCCAATAGTTCATTTTTGCCCTTGCTTCCCTTGCCTTTGGCGACATTCCTAGGAAGAAGCTGCTGTTGCTGAGGTCAAAGAGGTTGCTGCCTGTGTTCTCCTCAAGAATTTTGATGGATTCCTTTCTCATATTGAGGTCTGTCATCCATTTTGAGTCTATTTCATGTGTGGTGTAAGAAAATGGTCCAGTTTAATTTTTCTGTGTGTGGCTGTCCCATTTTCCCAACACCATTTGTTGAAGAGACTGTCTTTTTTCCATTGGACATTCTTCCCTGCTTTGTCGAAGAATACTTGACCATGGAGTTGAGGGTTTATTTCTGGGCTTTCTATTCTGTTCCATTGATCTATGTGTCTGTTTTTGTGCCAGAACCATACTGTCTTGATGATGACAGCTTTGTAATAGAGCTTGAAGTCTGGAATTGTGATGCCACCAACTTTGGCTTTCTTTTTCAACATTCCTCTTGCTATTTGAGGTCTTTTCTGATTCCATATAAATTTTAGGATTATTTGTTCAATTTCTTTGAAAAACAAAATGGGATTTTAATAGGGGTTGCATTAAATGTGTAGATTGCATAGACATTTTCACAATATTTGTTCTTACAATCCATGAGCATGGAACATTTTTCTATTTCTTTGTGTCTTCCTCAATTTCTTTCATGAGGATTCTATAGTTTTCTGAGTACAGATACTTTGCCTCTTTGGTTAGGTTTATTCCTAGGTATCTTATGGTTTTGGGTGCAGTTGTAAATTGGATTGGCTCCTTAATTTCTCTTTCTTCTGTCTTGTTGGTGTATAGAAATACAACTGATTCCTGTGCATTGATTTTATATCCTGACACTTTACTGAATTCCTATACAAGTTCTAGCAGATTTGGATTTGGAGTGGAGTGGAGTCTTTTGGGTTTTCCACATAAAGGATCACATCATCTGCAAAGAGTGATAGTTTGACTTCTTCTTTGCTGATTTGGATGCCTTTAATTTCTTTTTGTTGTCTGGTTGCTGAGGCTAGGAGTTTTAGTACTATGTTGAATAGCAGTGGTGATAATGGACATCCCTGTCGTGTTCCTGACCTTAGTGGAAAAGCTCTCAGTTTTTCTCCATTGAGAATGATATTCGCAGTGGGGTTTTCATAGATGGCTTTGATGATATTGAGGTATGTACCCTCTACCCCTACATGTTGAAGATTTTTGATCAAGAAAGGATGCTGTATTTGTCAAATGCTTTTCAGCATCTACTGAGAGTATCATATGGTTCTTGTTCTTTCTTTTATTAATGTATCACATTGATTGATTTGCAGATGTTGAACCAACAACCTTGCAGCCCTGGAATAAATCCCACTTGGTTGTGGTGAATAATCCTTTTAATGTACTGTTGGATCCTATTGGCTAGTATTTTGGTGAGAATTTTTGCATCTGTGTTCATCAAGGATAATTTTATTTTTTTTATGAGTCAATTCATTTTAATAATGATGTTCACTTCAGTATTTAAGATAGATATTCTGTTACTGCTAACTCTTTTTTTAAATTAATTTTTTATTTTTTATAAACATATATTTTTATCCCCAGGGGTACAGGTGTGTGAATCACCAGGTTTACATACTTCACAGCACTCACCAAAGCACATACCCTCCCCAATGTCCATAATCCCACTCCCTTCTCCCAATTTTTGACGGGATCTTTGTTTGGTTTTGGGATCAAGGTAATGCAGGCCTCATAAAATGCGTTTAGAAGTTTTCCTTCCATTTCAATTTTTTGGAACAGTTTCAGGAGAATAGGAGTTAATTCTTCTTTAAATGCTTGGTAGGATTCTCCTGGGAAGCCGTCTGGCCCTGGGCCCTTGTTTGTTGGGAGATTTTTGGTGACTGCTTCAATCTCCTTACTGGTTGTAGGTCTGTTCAGGTTTTCTGTTTCTTCCTGGTTCAGTTGTGGTAGTATATATGTCTCTAGGAATGCATCCATTTCTTTCAGATTGTCAAGTTTTCTGGCATAGAGTTGCTCATAATATGTTCTTATAATTGTATTTCTTTGGTGTTGGTTGTGAGCTCTCCTCTTTCATTCATGATTTTATTTATTTGGGTCCTTTCTCTTTTCTTTTTGATAAGTCTGGCCAGGGGTTTATCAACCTTATTAATTCTTTCAAAGAACCAGCTCCTAGTTTTGTTGATTTGTTCTATTGATTTCTGGTTTCACTCATGGTTTCTGTTTCATTGATTTCTGCTCTGACCTTTATTTCTCTTCTCCTGATGGGTTTAGGCTTTCTTTGTTGTTCTATCTCAACATCCTTTAGGTGTAGGGTTAGGTTGCGTACCTGAGACCTTTCTTGTTTCTTGAGAAAGGCTTGTACCACTATATATTTTCCTCTCAGGACTGCCTTTGTTGTGTCCCACAGATTTTGAACCATGGTGTTTTCATTATTATTTGTTTCCATCAATTTTTTCAATTCTTATTTAATTTCCTGGTTGACCCATTCATTCTTTAGAAGGATGCTGTTTAGTCTCCATGTATTTGGTTTCTTTCCACCTTTCCTCTTGTGATTGAGTTCTAGCTTCAGAGCATTGTGGTCTGAAAATATGCAGGGAATGATCCCAAACTTTTGGTACTGATTGAAACCTGATTTGTGACCCAGGATGTGATCTATTCTGGAGAATGTTCCATGTGCACTAGAGAAGAATGTGTATTCTGTTGCTTTGGGATGGAATGTTCTGAATATATCTGTGATGTCCATCTGGTCCAGTGTATCATTTAAGGCCTTTATTTCCTTGTTGATCTTTTGCTTGGATGATCTGTCCATTTCAGTAAGGGGGGTGTTAAAGTCCCTTATTATTGTATTATTGTCAATGTCTTTCTTTGATTTTCTTATTAATTGGTTTATATAGTTGGCTGCTCCCACATTAGGTGCATAGATATTTAAAATTGTTAGATCTTCTTGTTGGACAGACCCTTTGAGTATGATATAGTGTCCTTCCTCATCTCTTATTATAGTCTTTGTCTTAAAATCTAATTGATCTGATATAAGGATTGCTACCCCACCTTTCCATTAGCATGGTAGATTATTTTCCACCCCCTCACTTTAAATCTGAGGGTGTCTTTGAGTCTAAAATGAGTTTCTTGTAGACTACATATTGATGGGTTTTGTTTTTTTATCCATTCTGATAGCCTGTGTCTTTTGGTTGGGGGCATTTAGCCCATTTACATTCAAGGTAACTATTAAGAGATATGGATTTAGTGCCATTGTATTGTCTATAAGGTGCTGTTACCTGTATATTGTTTCTGTTCCTTTCTGGTCTACTACTTTTAGGCTCTGTCTTTGCTTAGAGGACCCCTTTCAATATTTCCTGTAGAGCTCATTTGGTGTTTATAAATTCTTTAGTTTTTGTTTGTCCTGGAAGCTTTTTATCTCTTCTTCTATTTTCAGTGATAGCCTAGCTGGATATAGTATTCTTGGCTGCATGTTTTTCTCATTCAGTGCTCTGAATATATCATGCCAGTTCTTTCTGGCCTGCCAGGTCTCTGGATAAGTCTGTTGCCAATCTAATATTTTTACCATTGGTTTACCTATAGGGGTGGAATTGATTGGGGAAAGGGGATTACCTTGAAGTTTAACTCTATATGAATATTAGAAAATAAAAATTAGAAAAGGAATAAACTACACTAAACTAAACTAAAATAAAAAAAAGAAATTTAAAAAAATAGAAATGCAAAAAAACCCCACAGATCTATGTATCAAAAAGTTCAGGTTAGAAGGTTATTATGGAATTTGATGTACTGGACATCTCACTGTGATGGTAAATAGGTTAAAAAATTATCTATATAATAATAAAAATTATCTATATAAAAAAATAAGCCAGAATAGTGGGATCAAATTAATAATAAAAATTGTCCTATGAAGTAGTGGTGGTTGTTCTCTTGTTGTCTTTTTTTTTTTCCTTTCCTGGTTGGTTTTCTGGGGGAGGGGCCTGCCACGTGGGTTTTCAGTCAATGATGTTCTCTGAGTTAAGTCCTGCCGCCCCCTTCAAGGGGGTGGGCTCTGAGGAAACTTTTTTTCTGGCTTTTGTTCTCTGGAGGTTTTTATATTTGTTCACTTTTGTTTTTCTCTCTCGTCTTGACCGCTTTTGATGGTTTTTGTAGGTTTAGAGGAAAGCAAACTGCACTCTGAACTTCCTCTCAGAGAGAAGCCTCAGTCTGGCTGCAGAGCCCAAATTAATCCCCCCTTGGACACTGGCAGAGCAGGTTCCCAGTCGCGGTCCCTGGGAACTCAGGATTTTTTGCTTGTACCCAAAACCACGGCAGCCATGGCTGTCTGGGCAGCTCCGGACTGCCAGAGAAGTTCCAAGCAGCAATTGCACACTGAGATTTTCCCGCTGGCCTGGGCTGGGAGTGCCTGGTATTTCCAGTCCGAGAGCACCCAGCTGGCGCCTGTGTGCACCTCTCTCAGGGGAGGGCGTGGGGCACAACTCAGACTCTGATGGCAGGGCAGGACTGCAAAAAGGCTGTGCTTCTGTTGGCTGGTGAGGCTCCCAGCCCCTCACAGGAGCCGGGCGCCATGCGCTCTCAGGCGCGCTGGTGGTTCAGGGACTGAGACCTGGTATCTCTGCTGCACTCTCTCTAGCTCTGCACCAGGGGTGGCTGTCCTGGGTCTGGGGACTTAAGCCCCTGACCCTAACACCCCAATTCCCGCAATTTACCCCTGGTGATCCTTTGCTCTTTTTGAGTGCTTTCTACCAGACTCCCGAGTTAATGCTGGTCCCCAGGCACAGGGCACTCTCGTACTGGGATATTTATTACTTTCCAAGGGGTCGCCTCTGGTGGCTCCCTCCCCCTTTTGTTTATCTTCCGATATCAGTCCGACTTTCCCACTCTGCTTTACCTGCCCACTGGCGTCTTCTGCTCCAGTAGAGATCCAGACGTGTATAATTCCGATCTCAGGCTGATTTCGTGGGTGATCGGAGTTCTTTGGAAGGTAATCAGCTCACTTTAGGGTACAGGTTGAAAGGGCGCCTCCTCCTACTTCCCCGATGTTAGAGACTTCTTGTCCCGGACTGATTTCAGGATTTTCTCTTCGTCACTAGACTTGTAAGTTTTACTATTAGGACCGAGTCCTCCTGATATTGAGTGGGGTTCTCTGCGCCTCCTGGATTTTGATGCTTGTTCCTTTTGCCATATTAGGGAAATTCTCTACAATAATTCACTCCAATATACCTTCTGCTCCCCTCTCTCTTTCTTCTTCTTCTGGAATCCCAATTATTCTAATGTTGTTTTGTCTTCTGGTATCACTTATCTTTCAAATTCTCCTCTTATGGTCCAGTAGTTGTTTGTCTCTCTTTTGCTCAGCTTCTTTATTCTCCATCATTTGGTCTTCTATATCACTAATTCTCTCTTCTGCCTCATTTATCCTAGCAGTAAGAGCCTCCATTTTTTATTGCACCTCATTAATAGCTTTTATCATTTCAGCTTGGTTAGATTTAAGTTCTTTTCTCCAGAAAGGGCTTTTATTTCTCCAGACAGTGTTTCTCTTATATCTTACATGCCTTTTTTGAGGCCATCTAGCACCTTGAGAATCATCATTCTGAACTCTAGATCTGACATATTACCAATGTCCATATTGATTAGGTCCCTAGCCTTTAGTACCACCTATTGTTCTTTTTTTTGTGGTGAGTTTTTCAGCCTTGTCATTTTATCCAGATAAGAATATATGAAGGAGAGAATAAAGCACTAAAAGGATGGCAAAGACCCCAGAAAATGTGTGTTAACCAAATCAGAAGAGACCCGAAATCATGGGGGGTGGGGGGGAAAGAAGTTAAAAAATTAAAGAAAAAAGAAAAAGAGGGAAAAAGAAAATATACATATTAGATTGGTGATTAGAACAGAGCCACCTACTTAATTTTTTTCCAGTTATATTTTTTAAAATTTATTTTCAGTGTAACAGTATTCATTGTTTTTGCACCACACCCAGTGCACTATGCAATCCGTGTCCTCTCCAATACCCACCACCTTGTTCCCCCAACCTCCCAGCCCCCGCCCCTTCAAAACCCTCAGACTGTTTTTCAGAGTCCATAGTCTCTCATGATTCACCTCCCCTTCCAATTAACCAACTCCCTTCTCCTCTCCATCTCCCCTTGTCCTCCATGCTATTTTTATGCTCCACAAATAAGTGAAGCCATATGATAATTGACTCTCTCTGCTTGACTTATTTCACTCAGCATAATCTCTTCCAGTCCCGTCCACGTTGCTACAAAAGTTGGGCATTCATCCTTTCTGATGGAGGCATAATACTCCATAGTGTATATGGACCACATCTTCCTTATCCATCCATCCGTTGAAGGGCATCTTGGTTCTTTCCACAGTTTGGTGACCATGGACATTGCTGCTATGAACATTGGGGTACAGATGGCCCTTCTTTTCACTACATCTGTATCTTTGGGATAAATACCCAGTAGTGCAATTGCACGGTCCTAGGGAAGTTCTATTTTTAATTTCTTGAGGAATCTCCACACTGTTCTCGAAAGTGGCTGCACCAACTTGCATTCCCACCAACAGTGGAAGAGGGTTGCCCTTTCTCCACATCCCCTCCAACACATGTTGTTTCCTGTCTTGCTAATTTTGGCCATTCTAAGTGGTGTGAGATGGTATCTCAATGTGGTTTTAATTTAATCTCCCTGAGGGCTAGTGATGATGAACATTTTTTCATGTGTCTGATAGCCATTTGTAGGTCTTCATTGGAGAAGTGTCTGTTCATATCTTCTGCCCATTTTTTGATATGATTGTCTGTTTTGTGTGTGTTGAGTTTGAGGAGTTCTTTATAGATCCTGGATATCAACCTTTTGTCTGTACTGTCATTTGCAAATATCTTCTCCCATTCCGTGGGTTGCCTCTTTGTTTTGTTGACTGTTTCCTTTGCTGTGCAGAAGCTTTTGATTTTGATGAAGTCCCAAAAGTTCATCTTCACTTTTGTTTCCTTTGCCTTTGGAGACATATCTTGAAAGAAGTTGCTGTGGCTGATATTGAAGAGGTTACTCCCTATGTTCTCCTCTAGGATTCTGATGGATTCCTCTCTCACGTTGAGGTCTTTTATCCATTTTAAGTTTATCTTTGTGTATGGTGTAAGAAAATGGTCGAGTTTCATTCCTCTACATATAGCTGCCCAGTTTTCCCAGCACCATTTATTGAAGAGACTGTCTTTTTTCCACTGTATATTTTTTCCTGTTTTGTCAAAGATTATTTGACCATAGTGTTGAGGGTCCATATTTTTGGGAGAGTTTTGGTCTCTTAGAAAAACTACCTCCCCATATTTAAAAGAATGAAACACACACACACACACACACACACACACACACAGACACACACACACACATGTATATATATACACAAAAATAAGGGTAAACATGATGAAGGGATGGAATATGACTATAGTCTTTGGCTTAAAGTCGAATTGATCTGATATAAGGATTGCCACTCCTGCTTTCTTCTGATGTCCATTAGCATGGTAAATTCTTTTCCACCCCCTCACTTTAAGTCTGGAGGTGTCTTCAGGCTTAAAATGAGTTTCTTGTAGGCAACACATAGATGGGTTTTGTTTTTTTATCCATTCTGATGCCCTGTGTCTTTTGATTGGGGCATTTAGCCCATTAACATTCAGGGTAACTATTGAGAGATATGAATTTAGTGCCATTGTATTGCCTGTAAGGTGACTGTTACTGTATATTGTCTCTGTTTCTTTCTGATCTACTACTTTTAGGCTCTCTCTTTGCTTAGATGATCCCTTTCAATATTTCCTGTAGAGCTGGTTTGGTGTTTGCAAATTCTTTCAGTTTTTGTTTGTCTTGGAATCTTTTTATCTCTCCTTCTATTTTAAATGATAGCCTAGCTGGATATAATATTCTTGGCTGCATGTTTTTCTCATTTAGTGCTCTGAATATATCATGCCAGCACTTTCTGGCCTGCCAGGTCTCTGTAGATAAGTCTGCTGCCAATCTAATATTTTTACCATTGTATGTTACAGACTTCTTTTCCCAGGCTGCTTTCAGGATTTTCTCTTTGTCACTAAGACTTGTAAGTTTTACTATTAGGTGACGGGGTGTGGGCCTATTCTTACTGATTTTGAGGAGAGTTGTCTGCACCTCCTGAATTTTGATGCTCATTCCCTTTGCCATATTGGGGAAATTCTCTCCAGTAATTCTCTCCAGTATACCTTCTGCTCCCCTCTCTCTTTCTTCTTCTTCTGGAATCCCAATTATTCTAATGTTGTTTCATCTTATGGTGTCACTTATCTCTCGAATTCTCTCCTCGTGGTCCAGTAGCTGTTTGTCCCTCTTTTGCTCATCTTCTTTATTCTCTGTCATTTGGTCTTCTATATTGCTAATTCTTTCTTCTGCCTCATTTATCCTAGCAGTGAGAGCCTCCATTTTTGATTGCACCTCGTTAATAGCTTTTTTGATTTCAACTTGGTTAGATTTTAGTTCTTTTATTTCTCCAGAGAGGGCTTTTATATCTCCCGAGAGGGTTTCTCTAATATCTTCCATGCCTTTTTCGGGCCTGCCTAGAACCTTGAGAATTGTCATTCTGAACTCTAGATCTGACATATTACCAACGTCTGTATTGATTAGGTCTCTAGCCTTCAGTACTGCCTTTTGTTCTTTTTTTTTGTGGTGAGTTTTTCAGCCTTGTCCTTTTGTCCAGATAAGAGTATATGAAGGTGCAAGTAAAATACTAAAAGGGTGGCTACAACCCCAGGAAAATATGCTTTAACCAAATCAGAAGATATCCCCAAATCGTGAGAGGGGAGAAAGGGGATAAAAAGAGGTTCATAAAGAAAAAAAAAGCAAAGAAAAGAAACAATTAAAAAAAGAAAACGAATAAAGAAAAAGTATAAGAAAGAAAAAAATATATATATTAGATAAACTAGTTTAAAAACGTTTGGAAAAGAAAAGTGTAAAAGTTTAAAAAAATTTAGCAAAAGAAGAGTAAAAAAATTAAAAAGAAAAAAAAATTAAATTAACTGCAAGACTAAAGAATCATGGGGAGAAAGCCATGAGTTCCATGCTTTGCTTTCTCCTCCTCTGGAATTCCGCTGCTCTCCTTGGTATTGAAACTTGGAATATTACTATAAAGATGAGAAATTTTAAAAAATTCTAAAAAAGGAGTTGGTAAGATACGTTGGTTGGGAAAAGAAAGAAAAAGAGAGTGTAGAGAATTTGCTCAGGTTGGAGACTAGAACAAAGCCCTGTGCTAGATTTAGGGTATATTTTGATACATTAGAAGAAGCTGTATCCCAAAATACAGCTTTTTAGAAGAAAAAATCCTAGGTGTGTACAACAAATAAAACAATGAAGGATAAAATAGGACTATAGTAATGAAGTTTCAAAAGACTTTTTTTAAATGAAAGGTATCGTTAAGATAAACTAGTGAAAAAAGTTAAAAGAGGAAAGAGTAAAAGTTCAAAAAATTAGAATAAAATAATAAAAAAAATTAACTAACTTGGCAAGACTAAAGAATCATGGGGAGAAAACCATGAATTCCACTCTTTGCTTTCTCTTCCTCTGGAATTCTGCTGTTCTTGATATGTGAGCTTGGTCTTGGCTGGATTTCTTGCTGATTTTCTGGTCGAGGGGCCTGTTGTAGTGATTCTCAAGTGTCTTTGCCCAAGGCAGAATTGCACCTCCCTTGCCAGGGGCCGGACTGAGTAATCTTCTCAAGTTTACTCTCAGGGGATTTTGTTCCCTGAATGCCTTCCATAGAGTTCTAGAGGATGGGAATGAAAAAGTTGGCCTCCCCATCTCAAGCCCTGAGGAACTGGGAGATCAGGGCCCACTCCTCAGTGCACCCTGGGAGAAAAGTGCTCAATCACTTCCATCTTCCTGGCCTCTGGCCATGCCCTGAGCTCACCCAGACTGTGAATGAGCATTTCTGTCTCTGGCACACAGCCCCACCTGGAGTCCAAACCCAGCAGATCCTTGCTGCTCTTCCAAGGGGGTCTTCCAGGATCTGCCACTTGTGGGGTCCCTGCTCAAAGAGTAGTGGTTTCACTGTGCCACAGAACACAGTTTAAGGTAACCCTGGGTTGAGAGCTCAGTCCTTGGCTCCATCTGTGTAGCTGGCTTCCCCACTCTAATACCTGCAAGCTCTGCTATACTCAGACACCCCCAATCCTTCTGTGACCCCGCAGGACCTGAGACTACGCTGTCCCCATGAGGGCTCCTGCCCTGATTAGCCTCTGGAGCGATGTCCCTAAGTGGAACAGACTTTTAGAAGTTCAGATTTTGTGCTCCATTGCTCTGCTGCTTGCCAGTGACCAGCCTCTTCCCCTGCAGTCTATCTTCCCGTCGCTTTGGATTCACTTCTCTGCAGGTCCTACCTTCCAGAAAGTGGTTCATTTTCTGTTTCTAAAATTGTTGCTCTTCTCTTCAATCTCCTGTTGGATTTGTAGGTGTTTAGAATAATTTTATCTTTTTTTTAACAAAAAGATTTTATTTATTTTTTGATATATAGAGAGAGATCACAAGTAGGCAGAGGCAGGTAGAAAGGGAGGGGGAAGCTGAGCAGAGATCCTGATGTGGGGCTTGATCCCTGGACCCTGAGATCATGACCCAAGCCAAAGGCAGCAGCTTAACCCACTGAACCACCCCGGTGCCCCCAATTTTATCTTTCTTAAAAGTGTCTCTCTCTCTCTCTCTCTCTCTCTCTATATATATATATATATATATATAATATATTTTGTTTTTGTTTTGTTTTAAAGTAATCTCTATACTCAATGTGGGGCTCTATCTCCCAACTCCAAGATCAAGAGTTGAATGTTTTTCCAACTGAGTCAGGCAGGTGTCCCATGTCAATTTTATCTTAATAAAACTAGATTAAAAATTAAAGTTAAAAAACAATTAGACTCGAATACACCTTGTTAAGACTCACCACATTCAGGTAGGGATGAAACAATGCCCACAACAGGCAAAGAGAGTCTCTGCAAATGATTGGACTGAAGGATAGAGCAGTCATAACACGATAGCAGAGTGTACCTAACACACACCAGAGACACTCTCTGAAGTGCCAGGTCCTGGGCACTACATGACTTCTTCTTAATAAAACCATCAATTTTGAGAGCAGGAGATAAAGCACAGAAGAGACTTAGACAAAATGTGCAGAGAGAAGAATTTATTTATAGAATTTATTTATTTATTTATTTATAGAATAAATTTATAAATAAGATAAGGCCATGGCCAGAGATCTAAGCAAAAACAGATATGAGTAAAATGACTGGTGAAGAATTTAAAGCAACAATACTCACTGGGCCTCACAAAAGATAAAGAACTCCAGTGAGACCCTTACCACAGAGATAAAATAGTTTAAAAAGAATTTAAAAAGAGCTAAAAAGATAAAAGAGTTAAAAAAGAAAGAGATGAAAAATATAATAAAAGAGATTGGAAACAGGCTTGGTGCAATGAATGGCTGGCTGGAAGAAGAAAATAAATAAATTAGAGGTCCAGAAGACAAAATAATGGAAAGTAATAAAGTTGAACAACAGAGAGAAAGAAAAATTATGCAACATGAGAATACACATAGAAACTACACAGAGAGGGCCACCTGGGTGGCTCAGTGGGTTAACCCTCTGCTTTCAGCTCAGTTCATGATCTCAGGGTCCTGGGATTGAGCTGCGCATCGGGCTCTGTGCTCAGCGAGGAGCCTGCTTCCCCCTCTCTCTCTGTGCCTGCCTCTCTGGCTACTTGTGATCTCTGTATGTCAAATAAATAAATAAAAATCTTTAAAAAAAGAAACTACACAGAGAAATACATATTACATCAAATGTAATAACATTAGCATCATATGACATCAGAGGCACTAACATGATGTTTTCTTCATAAGGGTATTAATTTTAGGAGCAGGAGACATAACTGGTTTTTATAAAACACAGAAGAGGACAGAGACTTAGACAAAATGTGAAGATGGAGGATTTTATTGCAAATGAAAGAACAAGATAAAATCCTCTTTAAAATAATGGAAAATAATGAAGCTCAACAATAGAGAGAAAAAAATTATGCAACATGAGAATAGACTAATGAACTCAGTGAATCCTTCAAATGTAATAACATTCATATCATAAGAGTCCCAGAAGGAGAAGAGGGAGAAAAGGGGGCAGAAAATTTGCTCAAAAAATAGTAGCAAAAAACTTTCCTAATCTGGAGAAGGAGATGGACATTCAGACCCAAAAGGCACAGAGAACTCCCATCAAAATCAACAAAAACAGGCCAACACCAAGATATACTGGGAAGATATAGTGATAAAGAAAAAAATCTTAAAAAGAAAGACAAAAGAAATCCTTAACTTACAAGGGAAAACTCATAAGGCTAGCTGGAGATTTCCCAAAAGAAATTGGTGTGGTATATTTTATGTGCTGAATAGGAAAACTCTGCAGCCAAGGATACTCTATTCAGCAATGCTGAATAGATAGCAGTGCTATCATTCAGAGTAGAGGGAAAATGAAGAGTTTCCCAGACAAACAAAACTAAAGGAGTTCGTGACCACTAAACCAGCCCTGCAAGAAATATTAAAGGGAACTCACGGCAAAGGAGAAACCAAAAGTGACAGACAAGAAAGGATCAGGGAAAATGTCTAGAAACAAAGACAAAACAAATAATAAAATAGCAATAAATACATATCTATCAAAAATAACTTCCAATAATTACTTAGAATGTAAATGGACTAAATACTTCAATCAAAAAACATAGGGTCTCGGAATAGTTAAAAAAAATGCACTTGGGGCATCTGACTGGCTCAGATGGTTAAGCATCTTCCTTTGCCAGGTTCTTGGGATCAAGTTCTGCATCGGGCTTCCTCCTCCATAGGGAGCCTGCTTCTCCCTCTCCCTCCTGCTTGTGTGTTCTCTCTCTCTCTCAAATTAATAAATAAATATTTAAAAATTAAAAAAAAAGAAAAGCTGGAGGCATCACAATTATGGATTTCAAGTTATGTTACAAAGCTGTAGTGATCAAGACAGTGAGGTACTGGCACAAAAGTAGACACACAGATCAATGGAACAGACTAGAAAATTCAGAAATAAACCCACACCTATATGGTCAATTGATCCTTGACAAAGCAGGAAAGAATATCCAATGGAAAAAGACAATTTCTTTAACAAATTGTGTTGGGAAACCTGGATAGTCATATGAAAAAGAATGACACTGGACCACAAAAAAGGATAGAGAATGACTCTTTCTTACAGAAAACAAAAAACAAATTGAAAATGGATTAAAGTCCTAAATGTGAGACCTGAAACCATAAAAGTCCTGTGGATAACACAGGCAGTAACCTCTTTGACATCGACATTAGCAACTTCTTTCTAAATATGTCTCCTGAGGCAATGGAAACAAAAGGAAAAATAAATGATTGGGACAACATCCAAATTAAAAGTTTCCACACAGTGAAGAAAACAATCAACAAAACTGAAAGGCAATCTATGGAATGGGAGAAGATATTTGTAGGGTTAGTATCCAAAATATATAAAGAACTTATAAAACCGAACACCCAACAAAGTGAATAATCCAATTAAAAATAGGCAGAAGACATAAATTGACATTTTTCTAAAGAAGACATACCGCTCTAACAGACACATGAAAAGATGCTCAACATCACTCATTATCAGGGAAATACAAATCAAAACTATGAGATATTACCTCACACCTGTCAGAAGGGTTAAAAAAAAAGGAGAAATAGCAGGTGTTGGTGAGGATGTGGAGAAAGGGGAATTCTCTTGCACTGTTGGTGGGAATGCAACCTGGTACAGCTACTGTGGAAAACAGTATGGAAATTCCTCAAAAATGTAAAAAAAAGATCAAGCTTTTTATCCAGCAATTGCATGACCAAGTATTTGTCCAAATAATACAAAATACTAATTCAAATGGATACATACATCTGCATGTTTATAACAGCATTAACTACAATAGCCAAATTATGGAAAGAGCCGAAGCATCCACTGATAGATGAATGGATACAGAAGAGGTAGTAGTAGAATATTATGAAAGAATGAAATCTTGCAATTTAAAATGACATGGATGGAACTAGAGAATATTATGCTAAGTGAAATAAGTCAATCAGAGAAAGACAAACACCATATGCTTTCACTCCATTGTGGTATTTAAGAAAAAAAAAAACCAAATGAGGAAAGGGAAAAAGAGAGAAAAGCAAACCAAGAAACAGACTCTTAACTATAGAGAACACACTGAATATTACCAAAGGGGAGGTAGGTGATGGGGAAATGATAATCATTTTACAAGTGTTAATTAAAAATGGTAGGTAAATATAATTTTTACTGTATTCCTGGGCCATCATACTTTAAACCTATACTCTTCAACCACCCATTTCTTCACCTGTCCCCAAGCAACCACTGATCTTTGGAATGAGGTGATTATCATTCTCATACATTCCTTTATCAACATTTCCATACAGTACCTGGTGCTCATTGCAACAAGTGCCCTCTTTAATCCCCATCACCTAGAAAAATTTAGGCTTTTAAAAATGTTCATTGTAGAATGGATAAAAACATGATTACCAGGAACAAATCCATGTTACAATCTCAAATTACTAGGAACCCTTCTAACTGCATATTTTCACATCCTTCTGAGAGAACATATGATTTATTATTGTTTATGTGTTCAGAATATAAATATGTATTTATTACAAGTGTCTGTTGAAGATCAAGTCCATGTTGAGCTGAACTGTTCATTGCTTTCACATATAAGCAGACTTCTCTAACATGGGCCTCAGGGCTATTACACAACATGCACATGCTCAAGGGTTGCAATTCCATCTGCTAAATATCTTTTCTCATGATGAGATCATAGCAGTTTGTCTATTTTTATGTTAGTTTGTGAACCTCAAGGGAGCTATTCCACAACATGCTTTTGTTCAGATCTGTTAACTTACTTGTGTCAGGTATCATATTCCACCAGGAATGTGAAGTGCTGGTGTTTCCTAAGGACTGCTGCCCTTGCATCTGAAGTAAACATTTCAGCATTGATGAGAACAGAGATACATGGAATCTGCCTCCTTCAGGCACCTGATAGCAGCTCAGTCACCAGCATGAAAAGATGCACTGTGAAAACAGATCCAGGAATCATTATGATTTACTGGAGTAACTATGTGCCTGGCACCATGCTAGGCACCAGTGTTAGTGACAGACTGATACAATTCCATCATGGTTGAAACGACATGTCTCAATGGGCTTTACAATAGGTCTTCTTAAACCTTCTTTCCAAGTCTGTCCCTTAACAGCAAAGTTGAAAGAAGTAAGAAGTGGCCTGAATTCATACAGACATTCATGATTCCACAGTAACCACAGGGACATGGATTCACTCATGTGTATCACTGACTGTTCTCACATATCCTGGGTGAAGCGTTCTCATCCCCATTGTACAGATGGGAAAGCTGGGGCTTAGAGAGGGTCCTTAACTGTCATACCTCTAGTGTCCCTGCCTTTAGATGAAAACAGTTTCAGAAAACTCCTGGAGCAAGACCCACAATCACAGGGGCAGGACATGGCCTCCATGTCTTTACCTAGGAGACTATCTGGGCACAGACTTCCAAGGCATGAAAAAGGTGACTAGGATCTTCATCGCTTCTTATCCTGACACCCTAGAGTGGTTCAGCTCCCAATGTGGTGCCCACACCCTCAGTTGAGTCTCAAATACTTGAAGGTTGCTTTTCCTCCCAGGCTGCATTTGTCTCTACTAAAAAGTCACCAAGGTCACTGTGATGATGTCAGGTTTCTATGGTAAAGGCGACTCTCATGCCTGTCTTCCACACTTGAAATGCCCTCCACATTTAGCCACTTGTTGTTGAGTTCTGAGCAGCTGAGTCCTTTCAGGAACATACAGCTTTAGTCAGCTGTATGAAGAGCTTTGCTCTGTGACATAAAAATCCATGACTTTTCAGGGCATATTTGACACCTCCTAAATCCATACAACCATCCAGTTAACATACATTTCAACCAAACTCTACACCATACCTTTGGTTAAGATTTAGGTTTCTCCAAAATAGAAAGAAGGACATAATGTATGGATAGGGTGGGGTGGTATATTCAGAAGTTAAATGGAAGGAGAGATGACTCCTTGCCATGAAGATTTCAATCTGCTCAAGTCTTTTATAATTAATCATTTAAAATATGCTTTAAAACCCTGGGCCACTCTCCACATCTCTAACATCAAACATCTCCATATTACTGTCCTTTTTACATATATTCTCACCTTTGCACCAAAATACTAAGAATTCTAGGTGCTCATTTCACATCCCCTTCCAACTCAGTCTTCATCCCTCATCTAAGAAGACCATGTTCCCCATGCTTCATTGAAAATTATACTTGCCAGCTCAACAGCCATTTCTTTGTCACATGTACAGATCAGAAATGTTGAAGTTATTATTCAAATGAAGACAAACAAGCATTTCCACAAGAAAGAATTCCTTGCCCCCAGAACAGAATTTAATTTCTTGAGAATAGACAAGGATTATTATGAGTTACATAAAAGTTAGTAGTATAATATCAGCTCTGGACTAAAAAGCTGGGGAAGAAACTTAATTTTATTTTTTGCATAAACCAGAAAAACAACTGGTGTATGCAGTTTCCTTGTTGACCTCAGCAGATGAACTGAGCTGACAGTGTTAATTCAGATTCAATAAATTATCTGAATCTTGGTTTGTGTAGACTTGCAATCTACATGCAATTTTAACTAAGTCAGATAGCTTTTACATTTTCACTTGTGTACATAGGCTCTCCCCACCCTTTTCAACATCCATTAGTTAACTGATCTTTTCAAACTGGCATTGAAACATTACAATTTTATTAACTTTTATGGTGCAATACGTGTTATTTTTCTGAGAAAAACCAAAGTTTAAATTCTTAAGGTTCTTGCTGCCTGCTTTAGCAGCATTTGATGGGAGGATCTTTTATATACATTTGTAATAGATGAAAAATAAACCAGATTTCAAATCCTTTTTTTTTTTTAATATGAGCTTAAAGCATGTACCGAGTCTTTGGTCCAAATTGTGTAGGATAAGTTAAACTTAAATTGCTTTTTATTGGCCAATATGAGTGTATTTCTGTAAGCATAGTTTTGTTGAAATAAAGTTTTAAAAAGCAAAAAAAAAAAAAAAAAAGGAAAGAGTTATAAAATATCTTCCGTAGAGTCAGAGTCTCATAACTGGAGGCTTTGCTGTAGACAACGGGCTTTCAATGAAGCCCGTTCTCCGACATATTTCATACTTTTTTTTCACTTGAAAAGGATTTTATAAATTTTTTTTCATGTTAGCAATAATTTTTTATTGTCACTTCAGGAATACCTGGCTTATCTCTTTGTTTTTGTTTGCTTATTTGTTTCTCAAGGAATTACCAAGTACAGAATAAAGTCATGTGAAATTATAATGTTTTTCCAAACTCTATATGGTTAAATATATTGCCTAAGTGTATTTTCTAATATACCATATTTAGACGGTACAACAATGGTGATACATAGTGGCGGAGATAAAGATCTTCTGCAGTTTTATGAGTGTTTGGTTAAAATTCCTTTAATGCATAATAAAACCCTGATGCTAGACTTTCTTGTGGTATGTATCCATGAAAAAGAAAATCTACAGAACAGTATGCATGAGTCTAAATATATAAATAAATATAAATGTAAAAAATGAATTAATAAAAATGGGTGATGAGACAAACTGTCTTTTCAAATAATTCCAAATGATACATGTATATACCATGCCCCTATGAGGTGAACTCTAATTCCATCTCCCGCACTTGAGCCCAAGGCAGACTGTGTTTCACTTCTAAAAAATAGAGTAGGTGATTGAGTAATAGTCACTGTAAATTGGAGAAAGTAGACAAAAACGGCCTTAACCCTGCCATGAGGGTCAACGTTTCCAGAAATCCAGTGATGCCTCGTGGGTATCATGTCCTCTCGATATGAGGTAATTAGAAGGGCACCTCAATTCTGTCATTTTTTTCCTTAAAATTCGTAGCTACAATCTAATAAGGAGAGAAGTAACAGACTATGCCTGCATTCCTCAGTACTCTCAGGGTCATGACCATAATCTGGCAGTTCCTCAAACATTTCAACAGAATTATTATATGACACAGCAATCCTGCTCCTAGGTACACAACCAGAAGAAACAACTACATATGTCTACATAAAAACAAACTTGTACACAAATGCACATAGCATATTACTGAGAATAGACAAAAGTGGAAACATCTTAAATATCCGCCAATTCAAAAGTGAAAAAGGAAAAATGCGGTATATTATTTGGCAATAAAAAGAAAAGAAGTACTTATATGTGCTACAATATGGATGAAATTTAAAAATGTTAAGCTGGGGGAAAAGGGCCAAAAATGCAAAGACCACATATTGTATGATTTCATTTAAAATTTCCAGGGAGAGTTCACCAATATGCTTTACTCAAGGAGATTTTCACTTTCCACCCTGACTTCTATAAATCTACGTCTGGTGAGTTTGTGTCACAGACCCCGCCTCCGATTTTCCTGTTCCATATTGTTCAAGCAGCAGTTCAGATTTTTTGTCACCAGATGGCACCAAAGTATCACCGTCGTTAAACACTGCTCCCAAGAACTGTGTGCAAGAAGCGAAAGAAAAACAAAACCAAAACCAAAAGACCCAAACAAACTCCTTTAACCCCAGGATTTTTATGTATACAGAATGATTCTAACGCTGTCTGAAGAAATGGTTGGATATAAAAAAAAGATTGTGAAAACATACTCTAGATCCTGAAGATGATGAAACTCCAGGTGCCAGTGGCATGCCTTGGCATCAAGAGGCCAGTTTGTGAAGGCAGTGTATACCAGAACAGGGGATAAGTGGCTGAGAGAGGATATGCCATCAGAGCAGGATATGGGAAGCTGTGTCCTGTGTCATGGACAGGGGATGACAAACGGGGTGTGTGAGAAGGTCTAGGCAGCCGGTACAGGGGTGGGATATGGGACGGTGAAAGCCCTGTTTTCTGGTAGAGACCCTCTGTACAGTCCACACTGAACATCAGCTGACAGTGATGAGGGAAGAGATAAATCAATGAACATGATGAGGTTTGGGGTCAATAGCAAATGGAACTGCTTTTATATACATATGAAGTTGCAGCAGATTTGGTATTATAGTAAACAAACCATTTCATGATATATTTTTTTTACTCTTTTGTAACATATACTCCTTTCAATTAAAAGATAACAATGAAAATGAAGAGAAATGTGATGGCATCTGGTGGCTAGATCCAGGACTTTCATAAGAAAATAAGACAGACCGAGTGGCTTAAACAATAGAAATTTATTTTCTCACATTTCTGGAAGCTAGAAGATCAAGGTCAGTGTCAGCAGGTTTGGTTTCTTCCGAGATTTCTTTCCTTGGCTTGCAGATGGACACCTGCTCCCTGTATCCTCATGTGGTCATCCCTAGGTCTGTCTTTTTTGTGACCTATGCTTCTTTATTAAGACCCAATTACATTGGTTTAGGGCCCATCCATAGGAGATAATTTCACCTTAATTTCTTTTTAAAAGCCTCATCTCCAAAAAAAAAAAAAAATCACATTGTGAGGTACTGGGAGTGAAGATTTCAATATATAAATTTTGTGAGAGCACAATTCAGTTCACAACACTCCCATCATACTTCCCATGTGCACACATGTAATGCATATCATTACATGGGGGTCTCATATATCTGGAGACTTAACATTTGCTAAAGATCATAAAATGAGTAACTAAATGTGTTCTGTTTTCTCCCCACTCTAACCATTGAAATATGCAGTATTTTTCTGTGTTAGGCCTGCAGCCAATGCAGGGGAAGTGACTACTATAGGACAGGAATGATCTGGTATCTGAGGCTCAAGTTTCCTCTTTTCAGTCTATTGTATAGCAGTCACATCTTTATACTCTGTTATTCTATACTGTGTCTATTTTGGGATCAGTAGGAGGCTGATATTTTAGTATCAAAGTGGAAGGAGAAGGAGAGCACAGAAATTGAAAAACAATATCCAATAAGGGTTAATAACCAAAATATTTAAACTCGTGCAACTCAGTAATAAAAGTAAACAATCCAGTTTTTTAAAAAAGAATAGATCTGAGTAAAATTTTTTTTCCAAGAAAGACATACAGATGGCCAACAATACCTGAAAAGATGCTCAATGTCACTAACCATCAGGAAAACACACAATGAAATATCATCTTACATATGTTAGAATAGGGATTATGAAAAAGACAAGAGATAACAAGTGTTGGTGAGATGTGAAAAGGAAACACTTGTGCACTGTTGGTGAATACGTAAATTGGTACAGTTACTACGGAAAATAATATGAGGGTTCCTCCAAAAATTAAAAATAGAGCTACCATATTATCTAACAAATCTAGTTCAGGGTTTATTTATCTGATAAAAATAAAAACAATAACTTGAAAAGATATATGCACCCCCATTTTAATTACAGCACTATTTACAATAGCCAAGATGTGGAAACAACCGAAGTGTCCATTGACAGGTGAATGGATAAAGAGATTGTGGTATATATATACTATGTAATACTAGTGAACCATAAAAAATGAAATCTTGCTATTTGTGATAATCATGGATTTTATGGGCATTATGTCCAATTAAATAAGTCCCACAGAGAAAGAAAGAAAAAGACCATATAATCTCAGTTATATGTGAAACCTAAAAAAAACCAACAGAAAACCAAACATGGGTATATAAAGAAAACTTTGGTGGCTGCACAAGTTAGTGGCTGAGGGGTAGGTGAAAAGAGGAAAAGGTTCAAAACATACAAATTTCTAGTTATAGAATAAATAAGTCACAGGACTCCTGGGTGGCTCAGTTGGTTACGTGTCTGCCTTTGGCTTAGGTCATGATCCCAGGGTCCTGGGATCCTGTCCCACATCAGGATCCTTGTTCAGCAGGGAACCTGCTTCTCCCTCTGCCTGCCACACCCCTGATTGTGTTCTCTCTCTCTCTGCCAAATAAATAAAATCTTAAGAAAATAAGTCATGAAGATGTCATGTATAGTAATGGTGACTATAGTTAATAATACACTACTGCATATGTGGAAGTTGATAAGAGAGTGGATTTTAAAAGTCTTCATAACACACAAAAATCTGTAACTATGTAAAGTGATGCACATTAATTAGACTTACAGTGGTCATCATTTCATAATAAACATATAAATATCAAATTATTACGTTGTACACAATCACACGCAAATATAACAAGGGGATGATTTTCGTCGTCCTCCTCATAATCAGGTAAAGCATTTAAGAAATAAACTGCACCAAAGCTGATCCAGCAGATAAACATGAGTACGTTTTCTTTCCTGCTGCATCAAACCCAATGATCTCTATGAGTTATTCATGGTTAAGTCATTTCTTTTGTTGGGAGGAATCACAGGAGTGACCATACTCATATTTGTTGAAATATTACAGCATCGGAAGTCAGATAGTTTTTATTGTTTTGTTCATTTCTCTTCACAGAACTCTGAGATAAGTATCAACCTGCCTATTTTACAGATGACTCACCACAAGGTCACACACATCTATGTAGATACATCATTTTCATTTCTACAGGTCATTTTTTTTCCCAATGAAAAGACATTATTTTAGACACAGAAACAAAATCTTTTCTTCAAACCAGGTTATAAAACAATAAATACAGGGTGATCCCAATGTTCTTGAAAACTTCATGTGTATATAAAAAGAATGAAAGAACATATTCATAGTTTCGTTTTCTACTTTCATCTATATCTCATTTTTATTAAATGTGAATTAGATGTCTACTTTGTGCCAGACACTATCCATCCAATTCCATATCTGTATCCACATCTTCTTTCTTTTGATATGTAGACTGGATAACTGGAAATGTCCACTAGTGGTAAGGTGGTTGTTAGTGCCCACCCCATGGGCTGGTGAAATATGACCTTAAATGATCTCCATTCCAAGCAGGTTTAGTCCAAGCTTGACCCTGAGTCCTGCAAAACTGGCACCTAAACCAAAATAAATGGGGTTGAACAGAGAGAGGTTGTACATTGCGAAACTGAGGATATTTGCAATCCAGACCTCTCATCCTCCTGAATAGCTGTAAGAGGCCACGACCTTCTCCTCCACTCTCCTAGACAGATAACACTCGTGTGGTTTTAGTCTTGGTTTTCTTATGGGTGTGAACTAGAGATTTTACTTTCTCTTTAGTCCATGGCCAGGTTGTGTGGTAGATTTCAGAAATGACCTTGTGTCTGTATTATCCCTAATAGGTCTGTTCCTCCCAATGAGTCCTCTGAGGGGTTCATCTGAGGTAACATGGAATTTCTGCTTCATTTAAGACCTCATCTGCCAGTTGTGGTGGCCCGGACCCACAGCCACAGGAGAGATAGAGGAGAAAACAGGTTCTCAAAGTTAAGCACAAAACTGGAACCCTGATCTCAATATCAAATTCTCCTGACTTAGGACACCCGGTGATATCCCTCTATAACCTGGTGGTGGAGGAAACTCTTTATCTCTGATTAAAAATCCAGAAACAGGGGCACCTGGTTGGCTTAGGGACATCTGGTTGGCTCAGTTCAGTAGATTATGCAGCTCTTGATCTTGGGGTTGTGAGTTTGAGTCCCACATTGGGTGTAGAGATTACTTAAAAATTGTGGTATAGTAGGTGAATCTAGGCTCATCTCATCTCTGGAACACAACTGGCTAGCTATCAAACCATCCTGAATAGCTAAGAAGTCAACCTGAGGACTAACGGAACAAACTCCACAACTAGAAGGAAAGAAGAAGCCACCTCGAAGAGGGTAGGATGTGCACAGACAGGAGTGTCTCTCTGGGGACAAAAGAGCCAGTGGGCTCCACTTCACTCCTGCATCCCTTGGTGTAGATGAAAATCACCTGCTGAGGATGGCTCACCCAACACTGGCAGTCTAGCCTGCTTTCTCCAAGTCCCATGCCTCTGTGCTCTGGTGTTAGTTCTCTTTTTAGTTAAACCTGCATCAGCCCCACTGTAGCGAGACCCACCTCCAGCACACCAGCACAGGCCACTGACACACCACTTCCCTAAAGCTTGGAGTTTTAAAAGTCATCAGGCTTGGCACTTGGTAGAGCCCAAGTGCATGTGCTGCTCCAGGCAGGTAAGCAACTTGAAGAAAGACAGCATGTAAGTGGCGATTTGAAAAGTGCCTGGGACCCATGGGGGTGGGGGTGGGGAGACTATTCATTCTTCTGAGAGTGCTTCCATGAGAGCAACAAGCATGGAGATTCCTCTCTGGGGACAAAAGAGCTGACTGACACCATTTCCCTCCCTTGCCCCTCAATATTAACCAGCTTCAGTAACAGCTTAGCACAGAAGAAAGCCTGCTTAACTTGCTTACAAGTTACACCCCCTGTGCTCTGCTGGAACTGCTTTTCTTGGGCACGTGTGTCTAAGTTCCAGAACTGTGGGCCCTTTGCTCAGAAGACCAACAGTAATGCTGGATATACCACATTTCTTGACCAAAGATTTCTACAAAACTTCAGTGGAAGAAACATCAGGTTTCATTTAACAAGCAGACAAGAGCATACCTAGTTAAAACTATGGACTCTGAAAAACAATCTGAGGGGTTTGAAGTGGCGGGGGTGTGGGAGGTTGGGGTACCAGGTGGTGGGTATTATAGAGGGCACGGATTGCATGGAGCACTGCGTGTGGTGAAAAAATAATGATACTGTTATGCTGAAAATAAATAAATGAAAAAAAAAAAAAACTCGCCACACTCTGGCCAAGATCCAAATACTGCCCACTGCAGGCAAGGAGAGCCTGTGCAGATGACTGGCCTGAAAGAGCAAGAAAAACACAGCAGCAAACAAACAAACACCAAAAAAGCACAGCAGCAGAATGCATGCAGAACACACCAGGGACACTCCCTGAAGTGCTAGTCCCTGGACACTATATGGGCTCTTCTTTTTGAGTGCATGTGGAATAGTCTCCAGAATAGACCACATACTGGAACACAAATAAGTTATCAAGCAGTACCAAAATATTGGGATTATTCCCTGCACGTTTTCAGACCACAATGCATTGACGCTTGAACTCAATCGCAAGAGGAAATTTGGAAGAAACACAAATAGAGGAAGGTTAAAGAGCATCCTGCTAAAGAGTGAATGGGTCAAACAGGAAATTTAGGAAGAACTGAAAAATTCATGGAAACAAAAGAAAAAGACCTTCTTCCCTCTCATGCTCTCTCTCACTGTCCCTCTCTCATATAAATAAATAAAAATCTTTTTAAAAAAACAACCTAAACCAAACAGGAGAAGAGAAATAATTAAGATTAGATCAGAAATCAGTGAAATGGAAACCAAAACAACAGTAGAACAAATTAACCAAACTAGAAGCAGGTTCTTTGAAAGAATTAATAAGATCAATAAACACCTCACCAGACTTATCAAAAATAAGAAAAGGGACCCAAATTAAAATCATGAACGAAAGAGGAGAGATCATGATGAACACCATGGAAATACAATTTTAAGAACATATTATGAGCAACTATATGCCAAAAAATTGGGCAACTTGGAGAAATTGATGCATTCCTAGAAACTTATAAATTACCAAAACTTTAACAGGAAGAAAGAGAAAACCTAAACAGACCCATATCCAGCAAGTAAATTGAAGTAGTAATAAAAAATCTCCCAATAAACAAGAGTCCAGGGCTTGATGGCATCCCAGGGGAATTCTACCAAATATTTAAGAAGAACAAATACCTATTCTTCTTAAGCTATTTCAAAAAATAGAAATAGAAGGAAAACTTCCAAATTCATTTTATGAGGCCAGCATTACCTTGACCCCCAAACCAGACAAAGATCCCACCAAAAAGGAGAATTACAAACCAATATCCCTGATGAACACAGATGCAAAAATTCTCACCAAAATACTAGCCAATAAGATCCAACAGTATATTAAAAATTATTATTCACCATGACGAAGTGGGATTCATTCCTGGGCTGCAAGTGCTGTTTAAAAATCTGCAAATCAAGCATCATGATACATCACATTAGTAAAAGAAAGGAAAGAACCATATGATCCTCTCAAAAGATGCAGAAAAATATTTGACAAAATACAGCATCCTTTCTTAATTAAAACTCTTTACAGTATAGGGATAGAGGGAACATATCTCAATATCTTAAAAGCCATCTATGAAAAACCCACAGTGAATATCATTCTCAATGGGGAAAAGCTGAGAACTTTCCCCCCTATGGTCAGGAACATGACAGGGATATCCACTCTTACCATGTTCAACATAGTACTAGAGTTCTAGTCTCAGCAATCAGACAACAATAACAAAATAGAAATCGTTCAAAATGGCAAAGAATTCAAACTCTCACTTTTCACAGATGACATGAAACTTTATGTGGAAAACCCAAAAGACTCCACCCTAAAATTGCTAGAACTCATACAGGAATTCAGCAACGTGGCAGGATACAAAATCGATGCACAGAAATGACTTGCATTTCTATAAACTAACAATGATGCAGAAGAAAGAGAAATTAAGGAATCGATCCCATTTATAATTGCACCAAGAACCATAAGATATCTAGGAATAAACCTAACCCAAGAGCTAAAGAATCTGTACTCTAAAAATTATAGAACACTCATGAAGGAAATTGAGGAATACACAAAGAAATGGAAACACATTCTATGCTCATGGATTGGAAGAATAAATATGTTTAAAACGTCTATACTTCCAGAGCAATCTACACATTCAGTACAACCCTTATCAAAATATCATCAACATCTTTTTTACAGAGCTGGAACAAATAATCCTAAAATTTGTATGGAACAAGAAAAGACCCCAAGTAGCCAGAGGAATGTTGGAAAAGAAAACCAAAGTCTGACCACAATGTCAGACTTCAAGCTATATTACAAAGCTGTAATCATCAAAAGAGTATGGTACTGACACAAAACCAGACACATAGATCAATGGAACAGAATAGAGAACCCAGAAACAGACCCTTAACTTTGGGTCCATTAATTACTCAAGTAATCTTTGAAAAAGCAGGAAAGAAGATCCAATGGAAAAAGGACAGTCTCTTCACCAAACGGTGAAAATTGGACAGCCATATGAAGAAGAATGAAAGTGGATCATTGCCTTACACCATGCACAAAAATGAACTCAAAATGGATGAAAGACCTAAATGTGACATAGTAATTCATCAAAATTCTAGAGGAGAATATAAGCAGGAACCTCTTTGACCTCGGCCACAACACCTTCTTTCAAGACACATCTCCAAAGGCAGGGAAACAAAAGCAAAAATGAAATATTGGGACTTGATAAAAATAAATAGCTTCTGCAAGGCAAAGGAAACAGTCAACAAAACTAGAAGGTAACCTATGCAATGGTAGAAGATATTTGCAAATGACATATCTGATAAAGACTTAGTACCCCAAATATATAAAGAACTTTTACAACTCAACACCAAAATCCCCCAGATAATCTACTTAAAAATAGGCAAAAGACATGAACAGATATTTCTCCAAAGAAGACATACAAATGGCTAACAGACACATGAAAATATATTCAACATCACTAATCATCTGGGAAATACAAATCAAAACCACAATGAGATACAGCCTCACCTCTGTCAGAATGGCTAAAATTAACTTCAGGAAACAATAGATGTTGGTGAGGATGTGGAGAAAAGGGAACACTCTTACACTGTTGCTGGAAATTCAAGCTGGAAAACAGTATGGAAGTATGCATGGTGTAAGAAGGCAGGACAATTCCATTCTTCTGCAGGTTGCTGTCAAGTTTTCCCAACACCATTTGTTGAAGAGACTGTCTTTTTTCTATTGGATATTCCCTATCAGGGATGCACTCCATGAAGAGTGAGTAATCTCCCCCTTTGCGTGCCCCAGGTGCTCTTCGGATTGCTGTTTTCATGGTATCTGCCCCTCGATTCTCTCCAGGAGCAGTGCAGTCTCCTCTAGGCTCTAGCCCGGTCAAGTCTCCTGACCTTTAGAACTCTAGTCTTTAAGGCCACTCATTGCAAGAACTCATGAAATTCAACCCCTCTCCTTTTCCAAGCCAAAGGCTTTGTGTTAATTTTCTCCTTGTGCATTCCCCATGCGCTTCTCTCTCTTTCACTCTTCTCTGTGATCATGGCTTCCTTTCTTCCTTAGCAGCCATGATACATTTCTCCCTTAAATCACGCCTCCACACTTCCTACCTTCTTGGTTGTTGTTTCTTTTCTCCGTTTAGTTGTGGAGTTAGTTCTTTCAGTTTTCAAACCAATTTCTGGAGTGTTATGATAATTTGATAGTTATATTGTTATTTTTGTGGGACCAGGAGAGCCTAGGGTCTTCTACTCTACAACCATCTTTCTGCTGCCCACTGATGGATATTTCAGTCACTATCACAGCAACCACCTTTTAATCTTAACTAATTCTCATCAGAACATCTCAAAGACACTTAAAACAGCAGATCTTGGGAAACAAAACCACCATATCTGCACCTGACTAAGGAAAAGGCCAAGGGCTCATCCTGAATTCACTTCATTATCACAAACCACTACCATCCATCACTGCAGTTCTTGCTTGTCCTACCTACATCACACTCAGTCCAGGGTCACTTCTGTCCCCTGCACACTGTTGCAGCACTGGGGCAATCAACTCTTATCCCTCCCTTGATTTCTGCAAGATTCTCCTAATGGTCATTCCTGCAGCCATCTTGTCCCTGTCCATTCTATTCTCCAAACAGTGACCAGAGTCATCTTCTGAGCACATGAATGAGATCATGTCACTCTCATAATGCAGCTCTCCAACCTCAGAATATCTCCAGAATGATGTGGTTCCTGTCTGACTTTTTGACCTCAGCTCCTACCATCTGCACGTTGTCTGCTGGACTCCAGTCTGTTCCTGGAAAAAATGATGTCAAGCCTCATAACAAACCAAAGGCCATCCCAGACCTGGTTTCCTCTTGATCTTCAGAACTCAGCTGAAATGTTACTTCCTGAGAAAGAGCTTCACTGACAATCCCACATATAATAGTCCCATTCTGGGGCACCTGGGTGGCTCAGTCAGTTAAACACCCAACTCTTGGTTTTGGCTCAGGTTATGAGCTCAGGGTCTTGAGATTGAGCTCCATGTTGGGCTCTGCACTTAGCAGGGAGTTTGCATCTCTCTCTTTCCCTCTGCCGCTCCCCCCAGTTGTGCTTTTTCTCTCTCTCTCTGAAACAAAAATAATCTCATCTCCATTATTTTCTACTCAGTGGATTCACTTACTTTAAAGCACTCATTTTTATATACAGTTATCATGAGTACTGATTTTCTTACATGCTTACTGCCAGTTTTCCCATGTTAGAAACAAAGTGCCATGGATATTGCCTTGTCTTGTTCACTGTGTTGGGTCCCCAGGAACTAGTTCAGTGACTGCTATAGGTTGAATTGTACCACTGCAAAGAAGATATCTTGAAGTTTTATCCTTAATTACATCAGAAACCTTATTTGGAGAGTTATTACTGCAGATGTAATGAATTAAGATAAGGTCATACTGAAGTAGGGTGTGTCCCTAAACCAATGTGACTCCTGTCTTTATTAAGAAGACAGTCATGTGAAATAAGAACAGGAGATAATGGCTTGTGACAATGAAGGCAGATATTGGATTCAAACATCTGCAAGCCAAGAAATGTAAACATTGCCAGACAACCATCAGAAGTTAGGGAGAAGAATGTATAGATACTCCAATAATATTCTGAGAGAGGATGTCCCTGGCAACACCTTGATTTGAGGCTTCAAGACTTCAGAAATGTGAGACAATACATTTCTATTATTTAAGTCTCCTAGTTTGTAGTACTTTGTTATGGGACCCTTAGGAAATTACTTAAATCCCTCCAAAATCAAACAGTAAATGAGTATGACTGAAGAGAAAAGATTAATTCCTTTTTGATCTACTGGGAATAGACATAGATACTTAAAGTTCAGTTGCAGGACAAATTGACACAAAAATAAGACATTACATGATTCAAAATAGTAAGAAGACCTCATTGCAAATTCACAGCAGTGATTTTCAAACTTGCATGGATACCACCATACACAGGAGAAATCATTCAAAATGTGAATACCTCCTACTGAACCTCCCAGCTTTGGGTACAGCAGACTTAATGTGGACCATGTAGCTGCAGTTTTAAGAAGCACTCCCTAGTAATTTTGATGAAGTGTTCCTAGGACCACACTTGGAAAACTCCTGATCTAAGCATCTGTAGTTTGTGCACTCTTAATTTGATGTCTATCATGCAGAGTTCTGTGATATGTGGGATGTCTCTGTTAATATCATTAATCAAGAAGTCTCATGTTCTAACCTCTCCACTATGACCAAAGATTGCTTTCCTATTTGGATTCATACTAAACTCCATGATATCCCTGTGTTGTTAGAGAACTGGGTGTTGTTAGCCCTTTGTATCCCCACTGGAAAAAGGGAAGTGGCTTACACGATGGGACCCTGATTTCTTCACTCTTACTTGATGAAAATGTCTAACACACTGAACATCACGCTTGGTTTTCTACTGGCTCATTTCTAAGGCTTTGGGTGCACATCTTCTCTGCTATTCTACTACAAGGGTCAGTCAGAAGATCATACAGCATGTGGAACAGAGAAAAAGTAAGAGGAAGGAAAAACACATGAAACACAGGGGAAAAGGGTCAGCATGTGCTTGCTTGTCCCCACTCAGGTCACTGGAAGCTGTGCAGTGATGCTGTGCCTCTTCCCCAGCTCCATCCCACAACCCCCTCCCACACACAGCAGTGACACCGAAGCTCTCACATCATGGAGATGGGGGCTCATCCCTGCTTCCTGTTCCATGTCCAAGTATTCTCTCTGGTAGTAATGCTATGATGTTCATGTCAGAGGAATCATCACATTGACAGAATTAAGGAAGCAAAGTTAGAATGGTCAACTAACAGTTTGAGGGCTTTCTAGATGCCACACAATGTAATTTTCTATTTTCAGACTTTTTTCTTTTATATACTCAAAGCATTGTTCTGAAGCTCACAACATTGCTTTCTTCATACAGTTTCAGGGATACTCAGGCTCACAGAGGAAAGTACACGTTCAAACAATTTTAGGGAGGTGACAATGGATGCTAATGGAAGCCAATTTGAAGGGGCTAATACTGGCTAATCCTGCAACAATTTGAATATCAAAATACATAATCATAGTGTCAGATGATAACTATTTGAGCACAGTAGGAATCCATGAGTCATACTAATAAAAGAAATACATAGAATTTAAGAAGCAAAACAAATGAGCAAAGGGAAAAAGGCTAGAGGCAAACCAAGAAACAGACTCTTAACTACAGAGAACAAACCATAGGTTGCCAGAGGGAAGGTGGGTGGGGGATGGGTGAAATAGGTGATGGGGATTAAGGAATGCACTTGTGATAAGCATCAGGTGTTGTATGGAAGTGTTGAATCACTATGTTGTACACCTTAAACTAATATTACACTGTATATTAACTAGCTGGAATTTAAATAAAAACTTTAAAAAAGGAAATACAAGAAAAAATAGATAAATGATATGGAAGAAAGCAAAATCTCTACCCAACATGAATGCCAATGAATAAATCTAGAAGGAATGATGACACCATTATAAAAAAGAAACACTTAACAATTATCAGAGTAATGAGTGATTCAGGCAAGTATCATAAATGGGTTTTCAGTCTGTACCAAGTCCCAAATTAGTCACTAAGTCACCATGGTAACCATGCTGGCCAAGGAAAGCTGAGATAAAACAAGCAGCAACCATCCTGACTTGTCTCCTAAACTACTACAAATTAGTGACTGCTTTTCTGAAGATGACCTGTAGAATTTTCTGTAGGTCATTTTCATCTCTGGATTTAGTATAGTGCCAATCATATCTAAAGTCACGGCAAATGAATATTGTGTGTGTGGGTGTATACCACTTGTCTGTTATAATTCAAACATCAAAATACATAGGTATAATGTCAGATGGTAAATATTTGAGCAAAAAAGGAATCCAAGCATCATACCAATAAAATAACACACGAATAAATAAGTAAATGATAGGGGAGAAGTGAAAAGCTCTATTCAACATTTGAATGTCAATTTTTAAATCCAGAAGGAATGATGGTGTTATAAAAGCAACACTTAACAGCTATCAGAATGATGGGTGAGTAAGGCAAGAATCATAAATGGATTTTCAGTTTGTAACAAGTTTCACAGCAGTCACTGAGTCACCATGGTAACCATACTGGCAAAGGAAAGCTGAGAGAAAGCAAACAGCAACCATCCTGACTTGTCTTCTAATATGTGCTTGGAACTGAGGATGATAGATATAACCCACAGTAAATTACCTCACATATTCCTCACAAGAGCTACTTTCACCAATACACACACACACACACACTTATGCGTGCTCTCTCAATCTTTCTTACCACCAAAAAATCTAGGAATTCATTGAGGTGCATTTGTTTAAGAATAAACAAGAAAAATCCCTAATTCAATTCTAACAACACAAAGATGAAAGCTACTAAACAATCACATACTAATGAGTGGTTTTCTGAAGATGACCTATAGAATTTTCTGTAGGTCATTTTAATCCCTAGATGTAGTATAATAGCAATCATATCTAAAGTCATGGCAAGTGAATATTGTGATGATAAATTATATACATCTTTTCGTCAGGGACACAGCACCCAGATATTTGATCAAACATTATTCTGGATATTTCTGTGAGAGTGTTGTTGGATGAGACTTACACTCAAATGTGTAGATTTTGAGTAAAGGAGTTAGCTCTCTATATTGGTGGACCTCATCTTACCATGTGAAGATTTTATTAGGAGAGAGGGATTATCTCCCCTAAATCAAAGGGAGTTTTTCAAGTAGATTGCTTTTTAAAAAAAATTTATTTTCAGCATAACAGTATTCATTATTTTTGCACCACACCCAGTGCTCCATGCAATCCGTACCCTCTATAATACCCACCACCTGGTACCCCAACCTCCCACCACCCCCCGCCACTTCAAACCTCTCAGATTGTTTTCCAGAGTCCATAGTCTCTCATGGTTCACCTCCCCTTCCAATTTCCCCCAACTCCCTTCTCCTCTCTAACTCCCCATGTCCTCCATGCTATTTGTTATGCTCCACAAATAAGTGAAACCATATGATAATTGACTCTCTCTGCTTGACTTATTTCACTCAGCATAATCTCTTCCAGTCCCGTCCACGTTGCTACAAAAGTTGGGTATTCATCCTTTCTGATGGAGGCATAATACTCCATAGTGTATATGGACCATATTTTCCTTATCCATTCATCCGTTGAAGGGCATCTTGGTTCTTTCCACAGTTTGGCGACCCATTGCTGCTATAAACATTGGGGTACAGATGGCCCTTCTTTTCACGACATCTGTATCTTTGGGTAAATACCCAGGAGTGCAATGGCAGAGTCATAGGGAAGTTCTATTTTTAATTTCTTGAGGAATCTCCACACTGTTCTCCAAAGAGGCTGCACCAACTTGCATTCCCACCAACAGTGTAAGAGGGTTGCCCTTTCTCCACATCCCCTCCAACACATGTTGTTTCCTGTCTTGCTAATTTTGGCCATTCTAACTGGTGTAAGGTGATATCTCAATGTGGTTTTCATTTGAATCTCCCTGAGGGCTAGTGGTGATGAACATTTTCTTTTTTAAATTTTTTAAAATTTTTTATTTTTTATAAACATATATTTTTATCCCCAGGGGTACAGGTCTGTGAATCACCAGGTTTACATTTTTTAATGTGTCTGATAGCCATTTGTATGTCTTCATTGGAGAAGTGTCTGTTCATATCTTCTGCCCATTTTTTTGATATGATTGCTTGTTTTGTGTGCGTTGAGTTTGAGGAGTTCTTTATAGATCCTGGATATCAACCTTTTGTCTATACTGTCATTTGCAAATATCTTCTCCCATTCCGTGGGTTGCCTCCTTGTTTTGTTGACTGTTTCCTTTGCTGTGCAGAAGCTTTTGATTTTGATGAAGTCCCAAAAGTTCATTTTCGCTTTTGTTTCCTCTCTTGATTTTTTGATGATAGGTATTTTAACAGATGAGAAGTGATATCTCCTTGTGGTTTTGTTTTACATTTCCCTGATGATTAATGATGTTGAGTACCTTTTCATGTATCGATTACCATGTGTATGTCTTTAGAAAATTGCCTATTCAAATCTACTGCATACTTTTTTGAATCAGATTTTTTGATTGGGTTGTATGAGTTGTTTATATATTATGGATAATAACCCCTTATCAGATATTGCTTTTATCTGATGTGATTTCTTTTTTATTTTTTTTAATTTTTTTATTAATTTTTTATTTTTTATAAACATATATTTTTATCCCCAGGGGTACAGGTCTGTGAATCACTAGGTTTACACACTTCACAGCACTCACCAAAGCACATACCTTCCCCAATGTCCATAATCTGATGTGATTTCTGATCTTGTTATTTACCCTCCATTTTGACACTGGAAGAGCAGTCTCTCATTGATCCCCCCAAGAAAGACAGTACACAGTAACAGTATAAAGATGGGTCTGCTATGTACAACAAACTAAAAACAGAACACCTGATCCGGAATATAAGGTGGTCCTTCCCTACAGGATCATGGGTAGTGACTTCTCCAGTGGGGGCCTCAACCCTCACATGGGAAAAAATTGCATATCCCAAAGATTAGAATCGGGGGAACACTTGGGCACATTTAATGATTGTTTTTTTACAATCTTTCGCAGGTGTTGAGTCTCCACATATATGAGACCCACATGTAACATATGTGTATTACATGAGCACACATGGAGAATATGATGGGAGTGTTATGGACTGCATTGTGTCCCCATAAAATCCACATACTGAAATCCTCACCTCCAGTACTTCACAATGTGATTGATTTTGGATACAGGGCCTTTAAAGAGAAAATAAAGTGAGAGAAAACATTTGGGTGAGCCCTAAACCAATGTACCTGGTATCTTTATAAAAGGAGAATAAAATTCAGAAAAGACAGACCTAGGAATGACCATGTGGGAATTCAATGAGAAGCTGGTCATCTATAAGCCAAGGAGAGAGGCCTCAAAAGAACCCCCCTGCTGACACTTTGTCTTTGAATTTCTACTTTGCAGAACCATGAGAAAATAAATTTCCCTTGTTTAAGCCACTCAGTCTACGGCACTTTCCTAGAAAACTAATACAGGGAGGAAATGCACAAACACAATATGTAAAAAGTATTCATAAGTGGTAGGTTGCAGACTAATTACTTATTTGTACCTGGCTTTGACCAAAATTTTAACTTTCTCTAAATTAGTATGTATCATTTTTTTTTTAAATTTTATTTATTTATCAGAGAGAGAGAGGGAGAGAGAGCGAGCACAGGCAGACAGAATGGCAGGCAGAGGCAGAGGGAGAAGCAGGCTCCCTGCTGAGCAAGAAGCCCGATGTGGGACTCGATCCCAGGACGCTGGGATCATGACCTGAGCCGAAAGCAGCTGCTTAACCAACTGAGCCACCCAGGCGTCCCTAGTATGTATCATTTTTTAAATTATAATTAAAGCATATGAAACTGAAGTTGGTATGAAATATTATAGACATGCGATGGTTAAACAAAAATTATATATGATTGCTATGTACTGGTATTCTTAAGTAAAACATTACATAGAGAGATGACCCTCACATTGTATTATTCTATGATAACCTGGAGGTGATGACCATCAGGGATTGGGGTTTTATGCACTTGAAATCTTTCTGTATAGTTTCTCTTTAAGTGAAATATAGTATGGTTTCATAACTTGTTTATAGCTGGCTATATTATGGAAAAGGAGGAAAAAACAGAAACAGAGCAAATCTACATTCACATGTCAACAAAGTGACCTGCCATTTATGCCTCCCTGCCATGTGTGTTTTCTCTTAGAGATTTTAAAAGGGACACACCCATTTCTCACTTTCCATGCTGTAGCGAACACTAATAGAATCAGCAGATACTATGCTCAGACACTTTTTTCCTATTTATCAGCTGTGTTCAGTGTTAGAGTTCCAAAGTTCCAGCTAGCCCAAAACAGTGCCTCAGTGTCTCTTGAACAAGAAACATCTTCCTATGTCTAGGCCTAATATTCTCGCTTTCATTCACACTGTTACTCATGGATGCATCCCATTTTGAACTTGAACTAATTTGTATGACAAGTGCTGGGCACGTGTATATTTTTCTTTCCTTCTAGTGTTTTAGTTGCACAAAGAAAATACTTCAGAGCTGTTTCAATCCATGTGTGTTGGTTGGGCTTGGCCCTGGGCTGAAAGGAGCCTGTGACTAAATGCCCCTCCTGAATCCTGCCATTGAAGCTGTTGAAATATATCCCCTCTAGAAGCTGTGGGCTGAGTGCTGGGCCATATCATGCAGCCTGACCCTTTCCCTCCCCTGTGGGTTCCCTGCTTGGCTAACGGAGTGGTTCATCCATGAGCCTGCCTTCAGTTGAAGGGGCTTTATTTTGAGAGAACAGATAAGGGTGTTGTGAAAGTGCTTTCATCTCACGACCTTCACTAAATTCTGGGGTACAGAGATATTCTAGGACTGAGGTACAGAGATGTTCCAGGACTGAAGAATGTAAAGTTTATTTGAGTGAAGTGCTTATCCTTTCCCTAGGCCTCTGTAATGTCTTGGTGTCACCCAATTGGGACTATCATATGATAGATTAAAAAATGAATGCTGTGACCACCTTATTACCTAATTCCCTTGCTTTAGGGTATTGTGCATCTGACACTGACTCATTTTCTTATGGAAATGGGTGCAGACTTTTTCCCCATTATTTTTAAAATTCTAAATGCAACTGCTTTTTTTTGTGACTAAAAACAAAAAATACAGGGAAGGAAGCAATCACTGCAAACCGTTAAATGTCTATTCTTCATGAAGAGCCACTGTTTCCATTTCAATACATATTTACCATATTATGAAGGTTAATAAATGTCCTACAATATGAATGCATATTGTAAGGGCCTATTTAGCCAGAGAGATTCCATTTTGGATGGATTAAACAGTCATTTTGTTGTTTATGCAGTAAAACTTAAACTGACCCTGCCCCCCCACCCAGGGGACTTACTTAAAAGCAAGCCTGGGAAACCAGTCCCAGGTAACAAAGCCCAAATACAAGGGTGGGTGGTTCAGGCCTGGTGGAGGTATCCAATCAGTGGGGGCGCATACTGTCTCCCTAGCTACCAAGGAGTATGGGCCCCACACTTTGGGTGCCTTTTGGGCACCAATTCTGACCAAGGTGATAGGATAGTTCAAATATCTACTATAGGGTAAATTGTAATTCAATTGATTCAATTGGTCACTTATGTGTGACCTAGCATGACTGTGCAGCTTTCTCTGTGTGTTACAATTTCATTGGCCACCTGTGCATGCCCAGGCCCAACCACATGGCCTTTGCCCTTAAAAGCTAGTCTGTAAGGCAGAGAGGGGTCGCCCTCTCTGTAAGAGGCGCAGTCCCGAATGGTCGGTTTGATTCTCGATGCTTGCTGTGAGATAAAGCTTTGCTTGACCTTTGCTTTATATCAGTCTCGCTCCTTTAATCACAGACCTGTTATTGGGAGACCTTTCACATATAATAAGAATAGCAGTCAAAACTTCAATGATATTAGTAATAACTGTCACCCCCTGCTTGCATTCTCTTGCAGCTGACTTGTTTGTGCCTCATTCTTCTCCTGCATGCCGTCACACCTGCCCTCCAACTCAGTCTTCATCCCTCATGTAACCAGGCCATGTTCTCCCTTGCTTCCATAGGAATTACCCTGGCCAAGTCAACTATCATCTCTCTTTTACATGTAGAGGTCAGGGATGTTGAAATGATTGTGCAAATGAAGGAAAAGTGTTTTCCTACAGGGAAAGGATTTGCTTCATCCAGGACAGAATACGATTGCTTGAGTAAGACAGGGATTGTATTTCAATGCAGTCAGTTACCCAAAAGTTAGAGTTGTAAAATACCTTCCATAGAGTCAGGGTCAGATAACTGTGTGTCCACCAGCAATTGCCCTTTCTCCCTTTTTATATAGATATGTGAACTCTCTTATCCAGAATAACTGGGAAATGAGGTCTTTTCTTCAACTGACTATCCAGATACAGTGCAGCATCATTGATATATCAATGGATTTGGTATATTCAGATCAAGACCTCACATTGTATAACCTGTCCTTGATGACCCAAAAGACACTTTAGAATCCAACACAGTCTCAAGGTCACTGGTTTTTGATGGACAATATTAAGTGATATAATCTTTCCTAGCACTGAAATGTATTTCTTTGAATAAGGGTTTGACGCAGTTGCTCTGTATGTCATTCTGTAGGCATAAAATAAACAACACAGGGAACTTCGCTTTGATGATCCATAGCTGCTAGATTTCGGCAAAGAAAATGTATTATTTGTGTAGAACTATAAAAACACTAACACACGATTAAAGGTAAAGTGCAGCACATTTGGATCTCATGAAAACATGGATTTACTGTGGTAAAAGTCAGAATGACGACTCATAGAATTAGGTGTAATTGACAGTGTTTTTTGAATAGAGTGCATTTTTGCCAAGTGTTGTATATTATCATTAACCTCAGTTTTCCCTCCTTCTCTGATTTTCATTACTAGAATCAATAGCTGGAAATTTTTTTTTTAAAGATTTTTTTTATTTTTATTTATTTGACAGAACACAAGTAGGCAGAGAGGCAGGCAGAGAGAGAGGAGGAAGCAGGCTCCCTGCTGAGCAGAGAGCCCGACGCGGGACTCAATCCCAGGACCCCGAGATCATGACCTGAGCCGAAGGCAGCGGCTTAACCCACTGAGCCACCCAGGCGCCCAATAGCTGGAAATTTTTTAAAAAAGATTTTATTTATTTATTTGGCAGACAGAGATGACAAGTAGGCAGAGAGGCAGGCAGAGAGAGAGAGGAGGAAGCATGCTCCCTGCTGAGCAGAGAGCCCGATGCGGGGCTTGATCTCAGAACCCTGGGATCATGACCTGAGCCGAAGGCAGAGGCTTTAACCAACTGAGCCACCCAGGTGCCCCCAATAGCTGGAAAATTTAAAACATATCAGTAATAACTATTTCCAGGTAAGTCACCCAGCACACCCTTCTCATATTTCTTCTAGTTTCAGACATAAAGGGGATTTCATCTCAGAGAACAATCCTTGCTGCACACCCACCAGTTCATGCATTCCCCTCTTTATGTTGAGAAGTTCCAGCTTTCATGAAAGTTACAAGGTGAATTGCTTCTCTGATTTTTGACATAACTAGTGCCTTGTGGGTCTTCAGAAAACTGGAGGTATGCAATTCCTTCTTAAATATGCCTTCCAAGTGGAGGTCTTTGGCCATGAGCTCCACTTTGACTTCATCAAGTGTCACTGACCAGGATGGAAGCCTGACTCAGATGCATATAATGTGAGTAGATGGATTCTTTGTTATAGCATAGGTTTAAAATCAATGGTGAGTGGAAACAGGACCTTGTTTGTGATAGAGCCTAAAAATGTCACATTGAACTATTCACCAATAACCATAGGAAGGACATTTGTTATATTGCCTTTCATCATGTCTGTGAGTATAGTGGGATGAGCCAGAGGAATAGGCACTATTTTCCTTTTGATTTTTTTTTTTTTTGGAAAATCCATTCTCAAGTTGTTGAAGTAATATTCTCTGTCATTACCTGGGGAGAAAATCATTGTACTTATTATTTTGTTGTATTGTTTCCTAGATGCATATTGAGATTCTACCCCAGGTACTTATGAGTGGGACCTCATTTGGAAATAGGATCTTTGCAGATGTACTCTGGTTAAGCAAGGTGAAGTTACTAGGGAGTGATTTATGGTATCCTAAGAAGGTGAAAATGCCATTGAAGACAAAGACATGATGGCAGAACATGTGACGACAGAGGCAGAGACTAGAGTGATGTTGCTGCAAGCAAGGAACATCAAGGATAGACGCTGGTCAGCTCCAGAGGCCAGGAAATGCCAAGCCGTATTCTCCCTAGTGTCTTAATATGCAAAGCTCTGCTGACACCTTGATTTCAGACTCGTATCATCCCAAACTAAGACAAACTCAATTTCTGTTGTCTTAAGCCACTAGTTTATAGTATATAATAAGAGCAGTCCATGGAAACTAATACACTACCTTGGTTTTGTTTCTTTCCTTGTATTTTGTTGGTTTGCTTGGATGAAAAATAAGGCTATATTTCACTTATATGTGGAATACTAGAAACAGTACAGAGGACCATAGAGGGAGGGAGGGAACACTGAATGGGAAGAAATCAGAGAGGGAGGCAAACCACGAGACACTGTGGACTCCAGAAAACAAACAGATTTGCTGGAGGTGAGGGGAGGTGTGGGGGATGAGGTAACTGGGTGATGGGCATTAAGGAGAGCATGTGATGTGGTGAGCACAGGGTGTTATATGTAACTGATGAATCACTGAACTCTACATCTGAAACTAATGATGTGCTAGATGTTGGTGAATTGAATGTAGATAAAATTAAAAAATACTGTGTTTTATACTATGGTCAGCAGTGCCATATACTGGTTACATGTTTTCACTCGGGAGGCTGAGTGGCTCCTGCATTCAAACCCAAGCCTTTAACTTGCTAGCCCTACCCTTGCTGTGCCTCAGTTCCCTGATATCTAATGTCAGGCAATAATCATTACTCCTCATAAGCTGTGGTGAGGATTAATGAATAAGTATAGGTATAGCACTTAGCAGTACTGGGTAAAAGGAAGGCAACAATAAATATTTTTCATTGTTATTGCCGCCTCCTGACGGCGCATGGGAGAAGAATGAGGCACAAACAAGTCAGCTGCAAGAGAAAGGGAGGAGGGATGACAGTAGAAAAGACTGTTGCTCCAAGCAACTCCTCAGTCTCATATTTATTAGAAAGCGAGTAACAACCAAGAAAGAAGCTGGAGTAAATTACACATTGACCATGAGTCTTGTAGATATGTAAGAAGAAAGGCAAAGTATGTCTGGTCACGTAGTACATGACCTACAGTGAACAAGCCCAAACTAAAAGATTGTCTGACTAACTGCTGATGCTGTCTGGGGAAGGGGAGATAATGGGAAAATGAAGCAGGCGGCATTCTGCCCTAAGCGAGCCGGACATCCCCAGCTGCTGGCTTCAAGGATGTATATCGTCCTCTCCCTCAGAGGCCTGTTGCCAGTACATGTTTTTCTTAAGGCTATATCTAAGCATGCTTGGTAACTAGTATAATTTCTCATGGGTTATATTTTAAGCAGTATGTTGTTCTGAGGGATGGTTACACAGATGCAGGGAAATATGAACTGAGCATTGAGAATTCTTAGAATTTTGGTTCAAAGGAGAGAATATGCATAAAAGGGACTGTAACTAGAGTTTTAGGCAGACTCCCAGGGATTCAAGCAAATTTTAAAATCATTAATTTTAAGAGACTGCTTCAGATTGAAATCCTAAGGGGAAGGAGCCATCCCTTCTTAGATTCAACATCTAAATGGCCTACACTATCCTATCCACACTTGGCGTCCTCGTTCCTATTCTGGAGAAACCCTAAACATAACCAGATGGTGTGGAGGTTCGTCTTGATGTCTGCTAATTAGGTAAATGGATGAATGACTAGATGAATGGATATAGGAAATGTCTAAGAGGTGCTGGGAAATCACAGACTTTTATGTGCCAAAGCAGAGTTCTTCATGAAGTTGATAAACCCATGGTGTTCTGTGGTTAAGAGGATGCAGTTTCTCACGGCACTGGACCTGATGGCTTCAAGATGGAAGGCACTGAGGATGTGCCAGAGTAGGCGGAGGGTCACCAAGGAGAACTGATGTCATTGTGAGGATTATGATGACATTGTTACAGACACAATCACTGCCTGAGAAGAAGAGCAAGTACTTCCTTTTAGTGCTTGAGACTCAGCTGAGGGTGTGGACCCTGGATGGGGGTGCTGGCCTCTCCTGAGGTGTGGGGAATCAAAGGAATTCAAAGCCAAGTCTCCTCTTTCCACTTTTGGGGCTCAGTGCCCTGGAGGTCTGAAAGGTAGTCATGGGTTCCTGCAAACTCCAGTGAGTGTGGATCCTGTTTCAGGGGTTTTCTAGAGCTGTTTTCCTCTAAAGGCTGGGAGGAGTGCAGAAGGGAAGCCAGATAAGGACTCTGAGCTTTCTCATCTGTCACATGGAGATGAGAATGCTTCATCCACAGGATTGCTGAGAACACTCTGTGATATACATGAGCAAGCCCATGGCCTTATGGCTACTGTGGGATCATGAATGCCTATATGAATTCAGGCCACTTGTTACTCCTCTTCTATTTTGTCATTAGAGGATAAAGGAGGAAAGGAAAAGAAAAAGGCCCCAGTGAGGAGTCTATTATAACAGACTATGTGGTTGTTATCCAATTTCATCAGTGTCATGTCACTAAACTAGTGCCTAGCATAGTGTCAAGCATGTAGGTACTCTCATAAAACCTATATAGTGATTTCTGGATCTGCCTCTCCCTATGCAGCTCTTCATGCCAGTGGCCCAGCTCCTATCAGGTGCCTCAAAGAGATAGATTCTGAGGACCTGAGTCCTGATGGCTGCTGAAGCTTCTATCCCAGACTCAAGGGCAGCAGTCCTCAGAAGACCCCCAAACTTTACATCCCTGGTGGGATATGAACCCTGGATCAGGTGGGCTCATTGATATGAAGAATATCGTGTAGTGTAATAGCTCCTGTAAGTCTCACAAACTAGGCTGAATGTAGAGAAGCTACTTTGATCTCATGATGGGAGAAGAGGTTTAGCAGGTGGAATTTCATTCTGTCAGCAGCTATAAGCTCAGTGTAATAATAGCCCTTGAAAATAATCTGAGGGGTTTGAAGTGGCGGGGGGGGAGGTTGGGGTACCAGGTGGTGGGTATTATGGAGGGCACGGATTGCATGGAGCACTGGGTGTGGTGCAAAAATAATAAAAAACAAAGAGGCAACCCATGGAATGGGAGAAGATACTTGCAAATGACAGTACAGACAAAAGGATCTATAATGAACTCCCCAAATTCAACACACACGAAACAGGCAAACATATCAAAAAATGGGCAGAAGATATGAACAGATACTTCTCCAATGAAGACATACAATGGCTATCAGACACATGAAAAAATGTTCATCATCATCATCTCCCTCAGGGAGATTCAAATTAAAACCACATTGAGATATCACCTTACACCAGTTAGAATGGCCAAAATTAACAAAACAGGAAACAACATGTGTTGGAGAGGATGTGGAGAAAGGGCAGCCCTCTTCCACTGTTGGTGGGAATGCAAGTTGGTGCAGCTTCTTTGGAGAACAGTGTGGAGATTCCTCAAGAAATTAAAAATAGAACTTCCCTATGACCCTGCAATTGCACTCCTGGGTATTTACCCCAAAGACACAGATGTAGTGAAAAGAAGGGCCATCTGTACCCCAATGTTTATAGCAGCAATGGCCACGGTTGCCAAACTATGAAAATAACCAAGATGCCCTTCAATGGACGAATGGATAAGGAAGATGTGGTCCATATACACTATGGAGTATTATGCCTCCATCAGAAAGGACGAATACCCAACTTTTGTAGCAACATGGACGGGACTGGAAGAGATTATGCTGAGTGAAATAAGTCAAGCAGAGAGAGTCAATTATCATATGGTTTCACTTATTTGTGGAGCATAACAAATATCATGGAGGACAAGGGGTGTTAGGAGAAGGGAGTTGGGGTAAATTGAAAGAGGAGGTGAATCACAAGAGACTATGGACTCTGAAAAACAATCTGAGGGGTTTGAAGTGTTGGGGTTGGGAGGTTGGGGTACCAGGTGGTGGGTATTATAGAGGGCATGGATTGCATGGAGCACTGGGTGTGGTGAAAAAATAATAAATACTGTTTTTCTGAAAATAAATAAATTGAAAAAATTAAAAAAATAATGAATACTGTTATGCTGAAAATAAATAAAAAATAAATTTTAAAAAATAGCCCTTGAGCCCCATCTTAGAGAAATCTGACATTGTTTGAAAGCAATGAATGGTTCCACTTGACGAGGACCTGTTCTTCAACATGCATTTGCAATCAATATACATATACTTTTCTCTTGCTGTAGAAATAATGAAAGATCCTTACATTCTCTCTGAGAATGTGAAAATATGTGTTAGTTTGAAGGGTTCCTAGCAATTTGAGATTCTAACTTGTCTTCTTTCCTGGTAACCATGGTTTCATCTGTTTTGTAAAGGGAACTTTTTGGGAGCCTAAAAATTTTCAAGTGTTAGTTTAAAATGTCAGTTGAAAAGATTTGGAATTTTATAAAGTAATAATGCCCTGTGCATCTTTGCCCTATTGTCATGATGCCAAATAATATCTCTTATAACAATCAGAAATATGAGGAAGTGGTGATGCAACATGGAGGCTTAAGTGGGTAGAAGAATAAACGAAACAAGATGGGATTGGGAGGGAGACAAACCATAAGTGACTCTTAATCTCACAAAACAAACTGAGGGTTGCCGGGGGTAGGGGGTTTGGGAGAAGGGGGTGGGATTATGGACATTGGGGAGGGTATGTGATTTGGTGAGTGCTGTGAAGTGTGTAAACCTGGTGATTCACAGACCTGTACCCCTGGGGATAAAAATATATGTTTATAAAAAATAAAAAATTAAAAAAAAAAAAAAGAAAGTGAACCAGCAAAAAAAAAAAAAAAAAAAGAAATTCTTAAACATCATTATGATTATATTCCCAGGACACCACATTCAGGTTTATGGTTGCCAACTACATCATGCACCGTCCCCAAGCAACCACCAATTTTTTGCCAATTGATTAGTTTTGATTTCCCATAATTTTATGTCAGTGGAATCATGCAGGTTGCACTTTATTTTCACCTGGCTTGTTATGTTCAGCCATTTATTTGTTTACAATTCTAAATTATCTTTTGACATAAATATATGAAACATTTATGAACATTTGGGAAATACTTTCTTGAATATTTAATATCTAATATATATTAAAGAAGACTTCTGTTTGGGAGTCATGTTGATTACCATTTCTTTTGTGAATCACCAAATTATCCATTTCTTATACACTGAAGTACAAAAACATAGGGTATTCTCTTCAGATTTAAGATTATAGTAAATATTTAATATGCAACTATAACAAGTTGAAGTTATGAAACTGTTCCCAAGAAGGGGGAATAGAAATATCAGCCTTTCTTTCTTTTATAAAGGAAAATTTTGTGCTTTACTGATGATAAAAACCAAACCATGGAAATGGTTTGTTTTGTTTTCTACATACATATTTAACTGAAGAATAGTCTAGTAATTAAGACTATACTAATAATGTAACTATTTTAATTTTACAAATTTTTTATTTTACTTTATTTTTTAAAAATATTTTATTTATTTATTTGCAGAGAGAGAGGTCACAAGGAGGCAGAGAGGCAGGCAGAGAGAAGAGGGGAAGCAGGCTCCATGTTGAGCAGAGAGCCCGACATGGGGCTCGATCCCAGGACCCTTAATGCTTAATGATATTGAGCATCTTTTTATGCATGGTTGGCCATCTGAATGTCTTCCTTGAAAAAATATTTATTCATATCTCCTGACCAATTTATTTTTTATTTTCAGAATAACAGTATTCATTATTTTTGCACCACACCCAGTGCTCCATGAAATCCATGCCCTCTATAATACCCATCACCTGGTACCCCAACCTCCCACCCCCCGCCCCTTCAAAACCCTCAGATTGTTTTTCAGAGTCAATAGTCTCTCATGGTTCACCTCCTCTTCCAATTTCCCCCAACTCCCTTCTCCTCTCTATCTCCCCATGTCCTCTGACCGATTTTTAACTAGGATTATTTGATTTTTTTTCCTCTTGAGTTGTTTTTTTATATATGTTTTTTATGTTAACCCTATATCATATGTCATTACTTTTAATTTTATGTGATTTCTCGTGTTTTACCTTCCATGTTGATTTGGAATACAAACCTCCCATTGATTCCCAGGAGGAGGCAGCAGAAAATTACATTGTGTAAAGATGAGTTTCTTGGACAATAGACTGAAAACAGGAGACTTTAGTCTCCAAACCCAGATCAGTCCCTGCCTACAGGACCATGGTTGGTGACTTCCTCTATGCTGGCCTCAGCCCTTACACAGAAAAGGATTGCATATCCCAATGGTTAGAGTGGGGAGAACACTTGGGTATATCTAACTGCTGACTTGATCTTTAGCAAATGTTGAGCCTCCACATATATGAGGCCCACATGTAACACAAGCACATTACATGTGCACGTATGGAGAATATGATGGGAGTGTTATGGATTGAATTGTATCCCTACCCCAAAATTCACATTTTGAAATTCTAACACCCAGTGCCTCAGAATGTGACTGTTTTTGGAGACAGAACTTTTGAAGAAGTGGATCCCACACCAATATAACTAGTATCCTTAAAAAGGGAGAATAAGACACAGAAACACAAACATTGGGATGACTCTGTGAAAATACCATATGAAGGTCTCAATGACAAAGAGAAAATCCTGAAAGCAGCCCGGGAAAAGAAGTCTGTAACATACAATGGTAAAAATATTAGATTGGCAGCTGACTTATCCACAGAGACCTGGCAGGCCAGAAAGAGCTGGCATGATATTTTCAGAGCACTAAATGAGAAAAACATGCAGCCAAGAATACTATATCCAGCTAGGCTATCATTGAAAATAAAAGGAGAGATTAAAAGCTTCCAGGACAAACAACAACTGAAAGAATTTGCAAATACCAAACCAGCTCTACAGGAAATATTGAAAGGGGTCCTCTAAGCAAAGAGAGAGCCTACAAGTGGTAGATCAGAAAGGAACAGAGACCATATACAGTAACAGTCACCTTACAGGCAATACAATGGCACTAAATTCATATCTCTCAATAGTTACCCTGAATGTGAATGGGCTAAATGCCCCTGTCAAAAGACACAGGGTATCAGAATGGATAAAAAACAAAACCCATCTATATGTTTGCCTCCAAGAAACACATTTTAAGCCCGAAGACACCTCCAGATTTAAAGTGAGGGGGGGTGGAAAAGAATTTACCATGCTAATGGACATCAGAAGAAAGCAGGAGTGGCAATCCTTATATCAGATCAATTAGATTTTAAGCCAAAGACTATAATAAGAGATGAGGAAGGACACTATATCATAATCAAAGGGTCTGTCCAACAAGAAGATTTAACAATTTTAAATATCTATGCCCCCAATGTGGGAGCAGCCAATTATATAAACCAATTAATAACAAAATCAAAGAAACACATCAACAATAATACAATAATAGTAGGGGACTTTAACACTCCCCTCACTGAAATGGACAGGTCATCCAAGCAAAAGATCAGCAAGGAAATAAAGGCCTTAAACGACACACTGGACCAGATGGACATCACAGATATATTCAGAATATTTCATCCCAAAGCAACAGAATACACATTCTTCTCTAGTGCACATGGAACATTCTCCAGAATAGATCACATCCTCGGTCCTAAATCAGGACTCAACCGGTATCAAAAGATTGGGATCATTCCCTGCATACTGTCAGACCACAATGCTCTAAAGCTAGAACTCACCACAAAAGGAAGTTTGGAAAGAACCCAAATACATGGAGACTAAACAGTATCCTTCTAAAGAATGAATGGGTCAACCGGGAAATTAAAGAAGAATTGAAAAAAATCATGGAAACAAATGATAATGAAAATACAACGGTTCAAAATCTGTGGGACACAACAAAGGCAGTCCTGAGAGGAAAATATATAGCGCTACAAGCCTTTCTAAAGAAACAAGAAAGGTCTCAGGTACACAACCTAACCCTACACCTAAAGGAGCTGGAGAAAGAACAAGAAAGAAACCCTAAGCCCAGCAGGAGAAGAGAAATCATAAAGATCAGAGCAGAAATCAATGAAATAGAAACCAAAAAACAATAGAACAAATCAACGAAACTAGGAGCTGGTTCTTTGAAAGAATTAATAAAATTGATAAACCCCTGGCCCGACTTATCAAAAAGAAAAGAGAAAGGACCCAAATAAATAAAATCATGAATGAAAGAGGAGAGATCACAACTAACACCAAAGAAATACAAACTATTATAAGAACATACTATGAGCAACTCTACGGCAATAAATTTGACAATCTGGAAGAAATGGATGCATTCCTAGAAACATATAAACTACCACAACTGAGCCAGGAAGAAATAGAAAGCCTGAACAGACCCATAACCAGTAAGGAGATTGAAACAGTCATTAAAAATCTCCAAACAAACAAAAGCCCAGGGCCAGACGGCTTCCTGGGGGAATTCTACCAAACATTTAAAGAAGAAATAATTCCTATTCTCCTGAAACTGTTCCAAAAAATAGAAATGGAAGGAAAACTTCCAAACTCATTTTACGAGGCCAGCATCACCTTGATCCCAAAACCAGACAAGGATCCCACCAAAAAAGAGAGCTATAGACCGATATCCTTGATGAACACAGATGCGAAAATACTCAACAAAATACTAGCCAATAGGATTCAACAGTACATTAAAAGGATTATTCACCACGACAAAGTGGGATTTATTCCAGGGCTGCAAGGTTGGTTCAACATCCGCAAATCAGTCAATGTGATACAACACATCAATAAAAGAAAGAACAAGAACCATATGATACTCTCAATAGATGCTGAAAAAGCATTTGACAAAGTACAACATCCCTTCCTGATCAAAACTCTTCAAAGTGTAGGGATAGAGGCACATACCTCAATATCATCAAAGCCATCTATGAAAAACCCACCGCAAATATCATTCTCAATGGAGAAAAACTGAAAGCTTTTCCGCTAAGGTCAGGAACACGGCAGGGATGTCCATTATCACCACTGCTATTCAACATCGTACTAGAGGTCCTAGCCTCAGCAATCAGACAACAAAAGGAAATTAAAGGCATCCAAATCGGCAAAGAAGAAGTCAAATTATCACTCTTCGCAGATGATATGATACTATATGTGGAAAACCCAAAAGACTCCACTCCAAAACTGCTAGAACTTATACAGGAATTCAGTAAAGTGTCAGGATATAAAATCAATGCACAGAAATCAGTTGCATTTCTCTACACCAACAGCAAGACAGAAGAAAGAGATATTAAGGAGTCAATCCCATTTACAATTGCATCCAAAACCATAAGATACCTAGGAATAAACCTAACCAAAGAGACACAGAATCTATACTCAGAAAACTATAAAGTACTCATGAAAGAAATTGAGGAAGACACAAAGAAATGGAAAAATGTTCCATGCTCCTGGATTGGAAGAATAAATATTGTGAAAATGTCTATGCTACCTAAAGCAATCTACACATTTAATGCAATTCCTATCAAAGTACCATCCATCTTTTTCAAAGAAATGGAACAAATAATTCTAAAATTTATATGGAACCAGAAAAGACCTCGAATAGCCAAAGGGATATTGAAAAAGAAAGCCAACGTTGGTGGCATCACAATTCCGGACTTCAAGCTCTATTACAAAGCTGTCATCATCAAGACAGCATGGTACTGGCACAAAAACAGACACATAGATCAATGGAACAGAATAGAGAGCCCAGAAATAGACCCTCAACTCTATGGTCAACTCATCTTCGACAAAGCAGGAAAGAATGTCCAATGGATAAAAGACAGCCTTTTCAATAAATGGTGCTGGGAAAATTGGACAGCCGCATGCAGAAAAATGAAATTGGACCATTTCCTTACACCACACACAAAAATAGACTCAAAATGGATGAAGGACCTCAATGTACGAAAGGAATCCATCAAAATCCTTGAGGAGAACATGGGCAGCAACCTCTTCGACCTCTGCCGCAGCAACATCTTCCTAGGAACAACGCCAAAGGCAAGGGAAGCAAGGGAAAAAATGAACTACTGGGATTTCATCAAGATCAAAAGCTTTTGCACAGCAAAGGAAACAGTTAACAAAATCAAAAGACAACTGACAGAATGGGAGAAGATATTTGCAAACGACATATCAGATAAAGGACTAGTGTCCAGAATCTATAAAGAGCTTAGCAAACTCAACACCCAAAGAACAAATAATCCAATCAAGAAATGGGCAGAAGACATGAACAGACATTTCTGCAAAGAAGACATCCAGATGGCGAACAGACACATGAAAAAGTGCTCCATATCACTCGGCATCAGGGAAATACAAATCAAAACCACAATGAGATATCACCTCACACCAGTCAGAATGGCTAAAATCAACAAGTCAGGAAATGACAGATGCTGGCGAGGATGCGGAGAAAGGGGAACCCTCCTACACTGTTGGTGGGAATGCAAGCTGGTGCAGCCACTCTGGAAAACAGCATGGAGGTTCCTCAAAATGTTGAAAATAGAACTGCCCTATGACCCAGCAATTGCACTATTGGGTATTTACCCTAAAGATACAAATGTAGTGATCCAAAGGGACACATGCACCCGAATGTTTATAGCAGCAATGTCCACAATAGCCAAACTATGGAAAGAACCTAGATGTCCATCAACAGATGAATGGATCCAGAAAGATGTGGTATATATACACAATGGAATACTATGCAGCCATCAAAAGAAATGAAATCTTGCCATTTGCAACAACATGGATGGAACTAGAGCGTATCATGCTTAGCGAAATAAGTCAAGCAGAGAAAGACAACTATCATATGATCTCCCTGATATGAGGAAGTGGTGATGCAACATGGAGGCTTAAGTGGGTAGAAGAATAAATGAAACAAGATGGGATTGGGAGGGAGACAAACCATAAGTGACTCTTAATCTCACAAAACAAACTGAGGGTTGCCGGGGGTAGGGGGTTTGGGAGAAGGGGGTGGGATTATGGACATTGGGGAGGGTATGTGATTTGGTGAGTGCTGTGAAGTGTGTAAACCTGGTGATTCACAGACCTGTACCCCTGGGGATAAAAATATATGTTTATAAAAAATAAAAAAAAAATAAAAAAAAAAATCAATCACAGAACTAATTGTAAAAACTAAAAGTACTAAACATCTAGAAGAAAACCATAAACAAATAGTCCTGTTATCCTAGGGTAGCTGAAACTTTCTTAGACACAACCTCAAATATGAAATTAAGTCGTGAATGAACAAACTGAAAAAACCAGACTTCCTCAAAATAACAATATTTCTTCCTCCAAAGACACTGTTGAGAGAATTAAAAGACAAGCCACTGACTGGGAGAAAATGGTTTCAAATCATGTGCCTGTTAGAGGACTTGTATCCGGAATAATAATAATAAAAAAATCTTGGACAAGATGGTGGGAAAGTAGGAGGAGGCGCCTTTTCAACCTGTACCCTAAAGTGAACTGATTACTTACCAAAGAACTCCGATCACCCATGAAATCAGCCTGAGATCAGAATTATAAACGTCTGGATCTCTACAGGGGCAGAGGATGCCAGTGGGCAGGTAAAGTGGAGTGGGAACAGCGGACTGATATCAGAAGATAAACAAAAGGGGGAGGGAGCCACGGAGGCGACCGGTTGGAAAGTAATACCCCAATCCGAGAATGCCCTGTGTCTGGGGACCAGCATTAACTTGGAGTCTGGTTGAAAGCACTCCAAAAGAGCAAAGGATCGCGGGGGTAAATTGTGGGAATCGGGGTGGCTAGGGACAGGGGCTTAAGTCCCTGGTCCCAGGACAGCCTCCCTCGCGCTTAGCCAGAGAGAGTGCGGTGGAGGAACGAGGTCTTGGTCCCTAAGCCACCAGCGTGCTCAAGAATGCGTGGGTTCTGGCTCCTGTGAGGGGATGGGAGCCACACCAGATGGCAGAATGCGTGAGCCTTGCTACAGAGCCTGAGATATGTGAGCCCCTCATCCTCCCCTGAGAGAGGTACAAAGACTCCACCGGCGCTCTTTGACTCGCGTCATTGTTTCAGAGCCTAAGATGCACGCCCCAATCTCTCCCCTGATAGAGGTGTGCGAAAGCCCAGCCTGGTGCTTTTGGACCTGCACCCCGTTCTCAGAGCCTAAGATGCACACGCGACCCACAGCCTCCCCTGAAAGAGGTGTGCGCAAACTGGGTGCTCTTAGACCCAGAAAGACCAGGCATTCCCAGCCTGGGCCAGCGGGAAAATCTCAGTGTACGATCACTGCTTGGAACCTCTCTGGTGGTCTGGAGCTCCCAGACAGCTGCCGCTGCCATGGTTTTGGGTACAAGCAAAAGATCCTGCATCCCCAGGGACCAAAACTCGGAACCTGCTCTGCCAGTGGCCAAGGGGGTACTTATTTGGGCTCTGCAGCCAGACTGAGGCTTCTCTCTGAGATGGAGGTCAGGGTGCAGTTTGTTTTCCTCTAACACTACAAAAACCATCAAAAGCGGTCAAGGTGAGAGGAAAATAAAGTGAACAAACATAAAAGCCGCCAGAGAACAAAAGCCTGAAAAAAAACAGTTTCCCAGAGCCCACCCCCTTGAGGGGGGTGGGAGGACTTAACTCAGGGAACATCATTGACTGAAAACCCACGTGGCAGGCCCCTCCCCCAGAAAACAAACCAAGAAAGAAAGAAAAAAAAAAAGACAACAAGAGAACAACCACCACTACTTCATAGGACAACTTTAATTTTTAACTCGTTCCCACTATTCTGGTTCATTTTTTTTATATAGACAATTTTTTAACCTATTTACCATCACAGTGAGCTGTCCAGTACATCAAATTCCATAATAAGCTTCTAACCTGAACTTTTTGATACATACACCTGTGTTTTACTTTTACATTTCTGTGTTTTGAATTTCTTTTTTTTTTTAATTTTAGTTTAGTTTAGCCTAGTTAATTCCTTTTATTTTTATTTTATAATATTCATATAGAGTTAAACTTCAAGGTAACTCCCTTTCCCCAATCAATACTACCCCTATAGGTAAACCAATTTTTAATACCCCTTTATCTTAGGAAAGTTGAGTCCTTTAACAAAGATATCAAGATACATCCGGGAAGAATCAAAACAACCCTCCTCGCCCACACTGAGAATTTATAACCACTCTCCCATATTTTTCTTCCACCAGTGTTTCTGTGTTTTTGTGTTTGTCGTGATAGTATATAAATCTTACACTTGGGGTTCTTTTTGATGAGGTTCTTCCTTTATTTGCATATATATATTTTATTCTCTTGTCATATACTTTTATCAGTCTTTTTGTTTGTCTGTTTTTGTTTGTATACTTCATAAATTGTACATTGGGGCCCATTTGGGCTGAACCTTCGCTTTCATCTTCCCTTTCTTTCCTGTCCCTCTCTCTTTTTTTTCTTTTTCTTTTCTTTTGTCTCTCGTTTGGGTAGGGAATCCTGATTGCTCAGAAGTGTTCCAGGGTGCACCTTGACTGCACCATGGTCGATACATCCAGCTACATCAGTTCAGTCATCTCTCACCAAAATGACTAGGAGGAGGAATGCCCAACAGAAGAAAAATACAGAGGATGGACCTTCTGCAACAGAGCTAACAGCTATCAACATAGACAATATGTCGGAAAGAGAATTCAGGCTAACAATTATCCAGGCAATAGCTAGGTTGGAGAAAGCCATGGATGACCAAACGGAATTGATTAGGGACAAGCTGAAAGCGACCAGAGATGATGTTCACAATGTTAGGGCAGAGCTTAAAGCTTCCAAGGCTGAGGTTCACAATGCTCTCAATAAGTTCCAATCTAATCTAAATTCTTTCAAAGCTAGGATAACTGAGACAGAAGATAGAATTAGTGATCTGAAGGACAAACAGATAGAGAGAAAGGATCAGGAGGAATTATGGAACAAACAGCTTAGAAGCCACGAAAACAGAATCAGGGAAATAAATGATGCCATGAAACGTTCGAAGGTCAGAATTATTGGAATCCCTGAAGGGGAGGAAAAAGAAAGAAGTCTAGAAGATATAGTGGAACAAGTTCTTCATGAAAATTTTCCCAATCTCGTGAATGGAATCAGCATTTATGTACTAGAGGCTGAAAGGTCTCCACCCAAGATTATAGATTCCAAAAAAACACCAAGGCACCTGATAGTCAAATTGAGGAATCTATTACTGTTGGTATAATCTCTTGAAAGCCACTAGGACAAAGAGGCTCCTTACTTACAGAGGAAAGCCCATCAGAATAACATCAGACCTGTCCACAGAGACCTGACAAGCCAGAAAGGGCTGGCAAGACATTTTCAGGGCATTAAATGAGAAGAACATGGAGCCAAGAATACTTTATCAAGCAAGACTGACATTCAAAATGGATGGAGAGATAAAGACTTTCCAAGACCGGCAAGGCTTAAAAGAATATGCAACCACCAGTCGACACTGCAGGAAATATTAAGGGGGGTTCTATAAAAGAGGAAAAATCCTAATAAGAGCATTGAACAGAAATATACAGACAATCTACAGAAAGAAAGACTTCAAAGGTAACACGATGTCAATAAAAACATATCTATCAATAATCACTGTCAATGTGAATGGCCTAAATGCACCCATAAAACGGCACAGTGTTGCAGATTGGATAAAACGACAGGACCCATCCATATGTTGTTTACAAGAGACCCATTCTGAACCTAAAGATACACCCAGACAGAAAGTGAAGGGATGGAGAAGCATCTTTCATGCAAATGGGCCTCAAAAGAAGGCTGGGGTAGTGATTCTCATATCAGATAAGTTAGATTTTAAACTAAAGACTGTAGTCAGAGATACAGAAGGACACTACATCATTCTTAAAGGGACTATCCACCAAGATGATCTAACAATTGTAAATATCTATGCCCCCAATATGGGAGCAGCCAACTACATAAAAAATCTGTTAAACAAGATAAAGAGTCATATTGATATGAATACATTAATAGTAGGAGATCTTAACACGCCTCTCTCAGAAATAGACAGATCACCGAAGCAGAAAATAAAGAAACAAGAGCATTGAATGACACACTGGACCAGATGGACCTCATAGATATATACAGAACATCCCACCCTAAAACAACGGAATACTCATTCTTCTCAAGTGCAAATGGAACCTTCTCCAGAATAGACCACATACTGGGTCACAAATCAGGACTCAACCAATACCAAAAGACTGAGATTATTCCCTGCATATTCTCAGATCACAATGCTTTGAAACTGGAGCTCAATCACAAGGAAACGTTCAGAAGGAACTCAAACACCTGGAAGCTAAAGGCCACCTTGCTTAAGAATGCTTGGATCAACCAGGAGATCAAAAAAGAACTGAAACAATTCATGGAAACCAATGAGAATGAACACTTTGATCCAAAACCTATGGGATACAGCAAAGGTTGTCCTAAGGGGGAAATACATAGCCATCCAAGCCTCCCTCAAAAAAATTGAAAAATCCAGATTACACCAGCTGTCTCTACACCTTAAAGAACTGGAGAATAAACAACAAATTAAACCAACTCCACACATAAGAAGGGAAATCATCAAGATTAGAGCTGAGATCAATGAGGTAGAAACCAGAGATACAGTAGAACGTATCAATGAAACTAGAAGCTGTTTTTTTAAAAAGAATCAATAAGATCAATAAACCATTGGCCACACTAATCCAAAAGAAAAGAGAGAAAGCCCAAATTCATAAAATTATGAATGAAAAGGGAGAGATCACAACTAACACCAAGGAAGTAGAAACAATCATCAGAAGTTATTATCAACAGTTATATGCCAATAAGCTTAGCAGCCTAGATGAAATGGATGCATTCCTGGAAAACTATAAACTCCCAAAATTGAACCAGGAAGAAATCGACAACCTGAATAGACCAATATTTAATAACGAGATTGAAGCAGTGATCAAAAACCTCCCAAAAAACAAGAGCCCAGGACCTGAAGGATTCCCTGGGGAATTCTACCAAACTTTCAAAGAAGAAATAACACCTATACTCCCTAAGCTGTTTCAAAAAATTGAAGCAGAAGGAAAACTTCCAGACTCTATTTATGAAGCCAGAATTACCCTGATCCCCAAACCAGGCAAAGACCCTACGAAAAAGGAGAATTTCAGACCAATATCACTGATGAATATGGATGCTAAGATTCTCAGCAAGATCCTAGCCAACAGTACCCAACAGCACATTAAAAAGATTATCCACCCCCCTGGGCAACAAGGACGGTTCAACATTCACAAATCAATCAATGTGATAGAACAAATTAATATGAGAAGAGGGAAGAACCATATGGTCCTCTCAATTGATGCAGAAAAAGCATTTGACAAAATCCAGCATCCATTCCTGATTAAAATGCTTCAAAGTATAGTGATGGAGCGAACATTCCTGAACCTCATCAAATCTATCTATGAAAGACCCAGAGCAAATATCATCCTCAATGGGAAAAAGCTTGCAGCCTTCCCGTTGAGATCAGGAACAAGACAAGGATGCCCATTCTCATCACTCTTGTTCAACATAGTATTAGAAGTCCTAGCAACAGCAATCAGACAACAAAGAGAAATAAAAGGTATCCAAATTGTCAGTGAAGAAGTCAAACTCTCTCTCTTCGCAGATGACATGATTCTTTATATGGAAAACCCAAAAGACTCCACCCCCAAACTACTAGAACTCATACAGCAATTCAGCAACGTGGCAGGATACAAAGTCAATGTACAGAAATCAGTGGCTTTCTTATACACTAATAATGAAAATACAGAAAGGGAAATTAGAGAATCAATTCCATTGACTATAGCACCAAGAACCATAAGATACCTGGGAATAAACTTAACCAAAGAGGTAAAGGATCTGCACTCGAGGAACTACAGAACACTCATGAAAGAAATTGAAGAAGACACAAAATGATGGAAGACCATTCCATGCTCTTGGATCGGAAGAATAAACATTGTTAAAATGTCTATAATGCCTAGAGCAATCTATACTTTTAATACTATTCCGATCAAAATTCCACCGGTATTTTTCAAAGAGCTGGAACAAATAGTACAAAAATTTGTATGGAATCAGAAGAGACCCCGAATCGCTAAGGAAATGCTGAAAAGCAAAAATAAAACTGGGGGCATCATATTACCTGATTTCAAGCTTTACTACAAAGCTGTGATCACCAAGACAGCATGGTACTGGCATAAAAACAGACACATAGACCAGTGGAAGAGAGTAGAGAGCCCAGATATGGACCCTCAACTCTATGGGCAAATAATCTTTGACACAACAGGAAAAAATATACAGTGGTAAAAAGACAGTCTCTTCAATAAATGGTGCTGGGAAAACTGGGCAGCTATATGTAGAAGAATGAAACGACCATTCTCTTACACCATACACAAAGATAAACTCAAAATGGATAAAAGATCTCAATGTGAGACAGGAATCCATCAGAATCCTAGAGGAGAACATAGACAGTAATCTCTTTGATATCAGCCACAGCAACTTCTTTCAAGATATGTCTCCAAAGGCAAAGGAAACAAAAGCGAAAATAAACTTTTGGGACTTCATCAAGATCAAAAGCTTCTGCACAGCAAAGGAAACAGTCAACAAAACAAAGAGGCAATGCACTGAATGGGAGAAGATATTTGCAAATGACAGTACAGACAAAGAAGCTTTTTGAGGTGATGGATACTTTCGTGATCTTGACTGTAGAATTGGACTCATAGGTGTATATATATATCAAAACTTATTAGAGCATATGCATTAAATATGTAGAGTGTATTGTAGGTCATCCACATTGGGTGACACTGGATGTCGAACATCAAAAAGTGTTTGACATATATTTGTAATTCTCTGGTACAATTCCAAAAAATGAGTCGAAGATTCACACAGTTATGTTTTTATACTATTAACAGACCTACACTCTATCTAATCAAATTGGCCCATACTGCATATAACCAAAGTATAAATAGTCCCTTGCAATGAAATTTCTCCAAATACTAGGAGAAAGTTAATGCCCATTTCCTTCTGAAGTACAGAAATAAAAATATTATATGTTAGGAATGCAATCAATTATATTTAAGAGGACTGGTTATTTTATAGAACAAGGAGGTTCCATATCATTGGACAAACTGTAGAATAATAAATATTCTCTACAACTTAAATTTCAAAGCAGAGTGAGTAGCAGAGACTTCCAGTTATAAACTGAACAGAGTCATGGGAATAAAAACCAAGGGAATTGAGTCTATGGTATTGTAATAGCACTCGGTGATGTCAATAGCTTACATGTGTGAGCAGAGCATAACTTAAAGTCTTTTGGAATCACTATGCTATACCCCTGAAACTTGTGTAACATTGTTTGTCAACTGCACCTCAATTTTAAAAAATGTATGAAATTCTAGATGCTAACATTTCAAACTAACGTTTGGAAAATGTCTATAATGGAAAAAAAGAACACATGGGAACAAGGGAGAAACCTGTTGTGTTACAATGTGAAAATGCAAGAGAGATCTAACAATAGCACATCGATCTCCATCTATGAGATACATGGGAATTGCCGATTATTCTTTATGCAACGAGGATAATTTAGGTTTATTTATCCCAAATGCAATTAAAGACCACCTTCCTTCTCCAGCTGGACAATTTATTACTTTTTAAGGGTGGGGGGAGTCATTTCTAAGATGGGCCTCAAAGGCTACTACACAGGCTCTAGCTGCTAATGGAATGACATTCCACCTGCTAGACCCCTTAACGCATAATGGGATCAATGCAGTTTCTCTCATTTTAAGCTAGTTTGTAAACTTCACAGGAGCTATTCCACAACAGTCTTTTGTTCATATCTATGAACTCAGTTCAGCCACGATTTATACACCGGCAGGGATGTGAACTCTTAAGAACTCCTGAGAACTGCTGCTCTAGAATCTGGAGAAGAAGTTTCAACAGCCATCAGGACTCAGATCCTCAGAACTTGCCTCCTCCAGACACCTGATATGAGCTGGGCCACCAGCATGAAGATCTTCACACGAAGAGGGACACATCCAGTAATCACTATGCTTTTACCAGTGTAACTATGTGCCCAGAACCAGGCTAGGTAGTAGGTAATGACAATGACACAGATACAAGAGGTTGTGATTCCAAAACCATGTGTTACAATAGACTTCTCCCTGGCCTTTTTCTTCTCTTCTCATTTATCCCCTAACATCAGAGATGAAAAGGAATAGATGTGACCTGAATTCAAACAGGTTTTCATGATCCTGTGGTAGCCACAGGGCCATGGGCTTGCTCATGTGTATCACTGACTATTCTCAGTGTTTCTATGGGTGAAGCATTCTCATCACCATTTTGCAGAGAGGGAAGCTGGAGCACAGAGTTGTTACTGGTCTTACCTCCAGCAGCACCACTGCCTTTAGAAAAAAGTAGCTCCAGGACACTCCTGGAGCAGGACGCATACTCACTAAGGACAGGCAGAATGCCAATGCCTTTACCTATGACACTGCCTGGGCACGGAGCCCCAAGACAGAAAAGAGGTGCCTCGGATCTGGATCCCTTTGTCTCCCCGCACCACGGTAACCCATGACCTCAGCTAGGATCCAGACAACTGAACTGCACCCCTGCAAACCCCACCAAGGCAAGTGTGTCTCTATTAACCTCACAACCACCGGACTGATGTCAGGATTCTTTTTTTTAGTTCAATTAGCCAACATATAGTACATCATGAGTTTTTGATGTAGTGTTCATTAGTGATTCATTAGTTGCGTGTAACACCCAGTGATCATCACATCACGTGCCCTCCTTAATGCCCATCCCCCAGTTTCCCTATTTCCCCACCCCCTTCCCTTCTGTAACCCTCAGTTTGTTTCCAGAGTCAAGGGTCTCTCATGGTTTGTCTCCCCCTCTGATTTCATCCCCTTCAGTTTTCCCTCCCTTTCCCTATGATCCTCTGCACTATTCCTTATATTCCACATATTAGTGAAGCCATATGATAACTGTTTTTCTCTGATGCACGTATTTCACTTAGCATAATACCCTCCAGTTTCATCCATGTCAATGCAAATGGTAAGTATTCATCCTCTGATGGCTGAGTAATAGTCTGTCGCATATATGAACAACATCTTCTTTATCCATTCATCTGTTGAAGGGCATCCAGGATCCTTCCACAGGTTGGTGATTGCGGACATTGCTGCTATGAACATTCAGATGCAGGTACCCCCTTCTTTTCACTACATCTGTGTTGTTGGGGCAAATACCTAGTAGTGTAATTGCTGGGCTATAGGGTAGCTCTATTTTTAATTTTTTGAGGAAACTCCATACTGGCTTCCAGAGTGGCTATACCAGGTTGCATCCCCAAAAACAGTGTAAGAGGGTTCCCCTCACTCCACATCCTCACCAACACTTGTTGTTACCCCGTCTTGTTCATTTTGGCCATTCTAACTGGTGTAAGTGGTATCTCATTGTGGTTTTTCTTTTTAATATTTTTTAAAATTTTTTTAAACATATATTTTTATCCCCAGGGGTACAGGTCTGTGAATCGCCAGGTTTACACACTTCACAGCACTCACCAAAGCACATACCTTTTCCAGTGTCCATAACCCCACCCCCCTCTCCCAACCCCCCTTCCCCCAGCAACCCTCAGTTTGTTTTGTGAGATTAAGAGTCACTTATGGTTTGTCTCCCTCCCAATCCCATCTTGTTTCATTTATTCTTCTCCTACCCACTTAAGCCCCCATGTTGCATCACCACTTCCTCATGTCAGGTAGATCATATGATAGTTATCTTTCTCCACTTGACCTATTTCACTAAGCATGATACACTCTAATTCCATCCATGTTGTCACAAATGGAAAGATTTCATTTCTTTTGATGGCTGCATAGTATTACATTGTGTATATATACCACATCTTCTCATTATGGTTTTGATTTGAATTTCCCTGATGGTTAACGATGATGAACTCCTTTTCATGTGTCTGTTAGCCATTTATATGTCTTCTTTGGAGGAGTGTCTGCTCATGTCTTCTGCCTGTTTTTTGACTTCATTATTTGTTTTTTTTTTTTTTGTTTTTTTTTTTTTTTGTTTTTTGTTTTTGGGGTGTTGAGTTTGAGAAGTTCTGACTGTTTCCTTTGCTGTGCAGGAGCTTTTCATCTTGATAAAGTCCAAATAGTTCATTTTTGGTTTTGTTTCCCTTGCCTTTAGAGACGTGTCTTGTGGGAGTGCCTGAGGCCAAAGAGGTTACTTTGACACATGGCCAAGGTCAAAGAGGTTACTGCCTGTGTTCTCCTCTAGGATTTTGATGAATTCCTGTCTCACATTGAGGTCTTCCAGCCATTTTGAGTTTATCTTTGTGTATGGTGTAAGAGAATGGTCCAGTTTCATTCTTCTGCATGTGTCTGTTCGATTTTCCCAGCACCATTTATTGAAGAGACTGTCTTTTTTCCATTGGATATTTTTCCTGCTTTTCCAAAGATTAGTTGACCATGGAGTTGAGGGTCTGTGTCTGGGCTCTCTACTCTGTTCCATTGATCTATTTGTCTGCTTTTGTGCCAGTACCATGGTGTCTTGATGATCACAGTTTTGTAATATAGCTTGAAGTCAGGCACTGTGTTGCCCCAGCCTTGGTTTTCTTTTTCAACATTTCCTTGACGATTTGGAGTCTTTTCTGGTGCCATACAGATTTGGGGCTTGTTTGTTCCAGCACTTTGAAACATTCCAGTGGTATTTTGATTGGGATGGCATTGAAAGTATAGATTTCTCTGGGCAGCATAGACATTTTAACAATGTTTATTCATCTGATCCATGAGCATGGAACGTTTCTCCATCTTTTTGTGTCTTCTTCAAATTCTTTCGTGAGTGTTCTGTCCTTCCTCGAGTATAGATCCTTTACCTCTTTGGTTAGGTTTATTCCAAGGTATTTTATGGTTTTTGGTGCTATTGTAAATGGAATTGATTCTTTAATTTCCCTTTCCGCAGTTTCATTGTTGGTGTATAAGGAAGCAACTTATTTCTGTGCATTGATTTTGTATCCTGCCACATTACTGAATTGCTGTATGAGTTCTATAAGTTTGGGGGTGGAGTCTTTTGGGTTTTCCACATAAAGTATTATGTCATCTGAGAAGAGAGAGAGTCGGACTTCTTTGCCAACTTGAATACCTTTTATTTCTTTTTGTTGTCTTATTGCTGTTGCTAGGACTTCTAGTATGTTGAACGATGGTGATGAGAGTGGGCATCCTTGTCGTGTTCTTAATCTTAAGGAAAAGGCCCTTAGCTTTTCCCCATTGAGAATGATACTGACTGTGAGTTTTTCATAGATGAATTTTATGAAGTTGTTCCCTCTATCCCTATACTCGGAAGAGTTTCAATCAGGAGAGCATGCTGTATTTTGTCAATTGCTTTTTTCTGCATCAATTGAGAGGACCATGTGTTTCTTGTCTCTTTGATTTGTTCTGTCACATTGATTTGTGAATGTTGAACCACCCTTGCATCCCCTGGATAAATCCCACCTGGTCAGGTGGATAATCTTTTTAATGTACTGTTGGATCCTATTAACTAGGATCTTGTTGGAAATCTTGGCATCCATATCATCAGGGATATTGGTATGAAATTCTCCTTTTTGGTGGGGTCTTTGCCTGGTTTGGGGTTCAAGGTGATTCTGGCCTCATACAAAGAGTCTGGAGGTTTTCCTTCAGGAGAATAGGGATTGTTTCTTCTTTGAATTTTTGGTAGAATTCCCCAGGGAATCCATCAGGTCCCTGGACTCTTGTTTTTTTGGGAAGTTTTTGATCACTGCTTCAATCACGTTACTGGCTATTGGTCTACTCAGGTTGCCAATTTTTTCCTGATTCAGTCTTGGTAGTTTATAGGTTTTCAGGAATGAATCCATTTCTTCCAGCTTGCTTAATTTATTAGCATATAGTTGTTGATAATAATTTCTGATAATTGTTTCTATTTCCTTGGTGCTAGTCATGATCTCTCTCCTTTCATTCATAATTTTTTTTCATTTATTTATTTTCAGCATAACAGTATCATTATTTTTTCACCACACCCAGTGCTCCATGCAATCCATGCCCTCTATAATACCCACCACCTGGTACCCTGACCTCCCACCCCCCCGGCCACTTCAACCCCCTAAGATTGTTTTTCAGAGTCCATAGTCTCTCATGATTCACCTCCCCTTCCAATTTACCCCAACCCCCTTCTCTCTAACTCCCCATAATAATTTTATTAATCTGGGTCCTTTCCTCTATTCTTTTGGATTAGTCTGGCCAGTGGTTTATCGATCTTATTAATTTTTTCAAAGAACCAGCTTCTACTTTCGTTCATGTGTTCTACTGTATTTCTGGTTTGTCATTCATTGACCTCTACTCTAATCTTAATTATTTCCCTTCTTGTGCCTGAGGTAGGCTTAATTTGTTGTTGATTCTTCGGTTCTTTAAGGTGTAAAAAAAGAGAGTTTGTGTATTTGGGGTTTTTCTTTCTTTCTTTTCTTTTCTTTTCTTTTTTTTTTTTTTTTTGAGCGAGGCTTGGATAGCTATGTATTTCCCCATCAGGACCGCCTTTGTAGTATCCCATAGGTTTCGGACCAATGTGTTTTCATTCTCATTGGTTTCCATGAATTGTTTTAAGTTCTTCTTTGATTTCCTGGTTGACCCAAACATTCTTGAGTAGGATGGTTTTTAGCTTCCAAATGTTTGAATTTCTTCTAAACTTTTTCTTGTGCTTGAGTTCCAGTTTCAAAGAATTGTGGTCTGAGAGTATGCAGGGAATAATCTCACTCTTTTGCGGTTGGTTGAGATCTGACTTGTGACCCAGTATGTGGTCTATTCTGGAGAAAGTCCCAAGTGCGCTTGAGAAGAATGGGTATTCTGTTGTTTTAGGGTGGAATGTTCTGTATATATCTATGAGGTCCATCTGGTCCAGTGTGTCATTCAAAACTCTTGTTTCTTTATTGATTTTCTGCTTGGATGATCTATATATTAGAGTGGCATGTTAAGATGCCCTACAATTAACATATTGTTTATTTGGAAGTGAATTTTATTTTATTTTTAATTTTTATTATGTTATGTTAGTCACCATACAACATATCATTACTTTTTGATGTAGTGTTCCTAGATTCATTGTCTATGTATAACACCCAGTGCTCCATGCAATATGTGCCCTCCTTAATACCCACCACCAGGCTCACTCATCCCCCATGCCTCTCCCTTCTAAAACCCTAGCTAGTTTCTCGGAGTCCTCAGTCTCTCATGGTTTGTCTCCCCTTCTGACTCCCCCCACCCTTCACTTTTCCTTTCCTTCTCCTAATGCCCACCATGTTATTCCTTATGTTCCACCAGTAAGTGAAATCATATGATAATTGACTTATTTCACTTAGCATAATCTTATTCCACTCAGCACAATCTCCTCCTTAGCAATATGTCTCTTTATTTTGACTAACAGTTGGCTTATGTAGTCAGCTGCTACCATGTTGGGGGCATAGCTATTTACAACTGTTAGGTCTTCTCACTGGATAGACCCTTTAAGAATGATGTAGTGTCCTTCTGTAGCTCTGACTACAGTCTTTAGCTTAAAATCTATTTTTTTTTGATATGAGAATCACTACCCTAGCTTTCTTTTGAGACCCGTTGGCATGAAAGATGGGTTTCCATCCCTTCACTTTCAGTCTGAATGTATCTTTAGGTTCACAATCAGGCTCTTGTAGAAAGCATATGGATGGGCCCTGTCATTTTATCCAATCTGCAACACTGTGTCATTTTATGGGAACATTTAGGCTTTTCACGTTAAGAGTGGCTAATGAAAGATATGTTTTTATTGTCATCATGTTGCCTGTGAAGTTCTTGTTTCTATAGATAGTCTCTGTAAATTTCTGTTCTGTATCACTCTTGGGGTATTTCTTCTTTTATAGAACCCCCCCCTTAATATTTCTTGCAGGGCCAGCATGGTGGTCACATATTCTTTCAGTCTTTGCCAGTCTTAGAGGCTCTTTATCTCTCCACCCATTCTAAATGACAGCCTTGCTGGATAAAGTATTCTTGGCTGCATGTGCTTCTCATTTAGTGCCCTGAATATGCCTTGCCAGCCATTTCTGGCTTGCCAGGTTTCTGTGGACAGGTCTGATGTTATTCTGATGTTCCTCCCTCTGTATGGAAGGAATCTCTTCTCCTGCTGCCCTTAAGATATTTTCTCTGGATTTAAGATTCGTGAGTTTCACTATCATATGCCAGGTGGTCACTCTACCCTCGTTGATCCTGGGGGGTGTCCTCTCTTCCTCTAGGACATGAACACTTATTACATTCCCCAGATTAGGGAAATTTTCAGCCAGGATTTGCTCAACTATATCTTCTAGTCCTCTCTCTCTCTCTCCATCCCCTCTCGGAGAACCCAATAATTCTGATATTGGAATGTTTCAAGGCATCATTTATTCCTCTTAATTCTGTTTTCATGGATTCTAAGCTGTTTGTTCCAGGCCTCCTCCTGATCATTCTTTTCTATCAGTTTGTCTTCTAGATCACTAATTCATTTTTCTGCCTCATTTAACCCATCTCATAGAATATCTAGATGAGATTGGATCTCATTGATAACATTGTTAAGTTCTGCCAGCTCAGTGCTCACTTCTGCCCTTAGAGAATCTATGTTGCCAGGAATGGTTTTCTCCAACCTAGCTATTGTCTGGATAACCATTACCCTGAATTCTGTTTCCGAGGTCTTGCTTATGTCCATATCCATTAGTTTTGTGGCAGAGGTCATAGTCTCTGAACTTTTCCTGTGTTGGAAAAGTTCAGGTTCCTCCTCCCAGTCATTCTGGTGAGAGGTGGTTGAGGGAATGTATAGAGTCAAAACTATTGACCACAATCCAAGCAAGATGCACCTTTTTATTTTTAATAAAAGATTTAATTTATTTGACAGAGAGAGACCACAAGTAGGCAGAGAGGCAAGCAGAGGGGGGGGGGGAGGAGGAAGCATGTTCCCTGCCTAGCAGAGAGCCCGATGTGGGATTCGATCCCAGGACCCTGAGATCATGGCCTGAGCTGAAGGGAGAGGCTTAACCCACTGAGCCACCCAGGCAGCCCATGATGCACCTTTTTTTATAGGGGTGTTAGGGTTCTTGGCCTCTTGTTCTTTCAGCCTGTCTTCTGGGGGTAGGGGCCTGCTGCACTGTTATTCAGGGAACCCTGTTTGGGCAGAATTGCCTTGCCCCCTGTGGTGGGGGATGGCCTCAGCAAAAACCAGTTTTGGGGGGCTTTTTCTTCTGGCGGCTTTCCCTAGAACGTTTCTGTGTCCCTTCCAAGAGTCAGAGCAGAAGCGACTGTGCCCAAACTTCTGTCTCACAACAGAGAGATTGAAGGTTGTTCTCCAGAAAGCCCTTCAGGCCACACTGACTCTTGTTTTCGTCTTTTCTGCTAAAAACCACAGTGACCTGGGTTGTGTGCCCCAGAGCAGCACACCCAGCCCTTGCTTCCAGATCCAGGCATGTCTCTGTTCTTTATGCTTCTAAAACCACCAGCCAACCCTAGTTCACAATGTGCCCCTGCAACTCCAGGTTTCAGCGTGGGGAGGGGGGCTACCCTAAAGTCCATTCTCCATGACTAATGGTCTGTGAGTCTGTGCCCGGGCCCCAGTGGAGGACGCTTTTGCTCTCCTGTGTTATTTCACCTTCCTAGCACCAGCGCTTATCGTGGCCTTCCATTTATCTTCCATATCTGCCCACAGAATTGTGGCTCCCCACTTCATACCTCAAAACTGGCTTCCAGAGATATTCTGCTGGTATAGATCCTGATAGATCTTCTTACATCTCAAGATGATTTTGTGGGTGTTCAGAGTGGTCTGGCAGATATCCAGCTCAATTCAGGGGACCAGTTTAAATAGGGTCCCCTACTCCTCTTCTATCTTTTCTGGGTCCCCTCTACTGTCTCTTTAAGGCAAACAAGATTCCTGAGAACAGAGAAATTGTTTGTTCCATCAACCAGGGCTGAATTTTGCCAACTGCCTTGGGTCCCAGTTTAGTGCCTCTAATTACTTGATTTTTCATGTGTGACCTAAAGAGGTAAGGCATTGTATTTTCAGGAAAATGGGTTTCAGTGGATGTGTGTATGGAGGCTTTTCTGGTGTGAAAGATCAGTCTAGGCTCCTGGTTGCCATAGAATTCTGACATCACTTGTGAAAGAAATTGAGGAAGACACAATGGGATGGAAAAAACGTTCCATGCTCATCAACTGGGAGAATAAACATTGTTAAAATATCTCTGCTGCTGCCCAGAGCAATATACACTTTCAGTGCAATCCCGATCAAAATACCATTGGAATGTTTCAAAGTGCTGGAACAAACAAGCCCAAAATCTGTATGGCACCAGAAAAGACCCCAAATCGCCAAGGAAATGTTGAAAAAGAAAACCAAGGCTGGGGCATCACAGTGCCTGACTTCAAGCTATATTACAAAACTGTGATCATCAAGACACCATGGTACTGGCACAAAAGCAGACAAATAGATCAATGGAACAGAGTAGAAAGCCCAGACATGGACCCTCAGCTCCATAGTCAACTAATCTTTGGAAAAGCAGGAAAAAATATCCAATGGAAAAAAGACAGTCTCTTCAATAAATGGTGCTGGGAAAATCGAACAGACACATGCAGAAGAATGAAACCGGACCATTCTCTTACACCATACACAAAGATAAACTCAAAATGGCTGGAAGACCTCAATGTGAGACAGGAATCCATCAAAATCCTAGAGGAGAACACAGGCAGTAACCTCTTTGATCTTGGCCATGTGTCAAAGTAACCTCTTTGACCTCGGGCACTCCCACAAGACACGTCTCTAAAGGCAAGGGAAACAAAACCAAAAATGAACTATTTGGACTTTATCAAGATGAAAAGCTCCTGCGCAGCAAAGGAAACAGTGAGCAAAACAAAGAGGCAACCCAGGGAATGGGAAAAGTTATTTGCAAATGATACTACAGACAAAGGGCTGATATTCAAGATCTATAAAGAACTTCTCAAACTCAACACCCCCCCCCAAGAAACCCCAAATAATGAAGTCAAAAAACAGGCAGAAGACATGAGCAGACCAACCTCCAAAGAAGACATACAAATGGCTAACAGACACATGAAAATGGGCTCAGCATCGTTAACCATCAGGGAAATTCAAATCAAAACCACAATGAGATACCACCTTACACCAGTTAGAATGGCAAAAATTAACAAGGCAGGAAACAAGAAATTTTGGAGAGGATGCGGGGAAAAGAGAATCCTCCTACACTCTTGGTGGGAATGCAAGCTGGTGCAGCTACTCTGGAATCCAGTATGGTGGTTCCTCCAAAAGTTAAAAATAGAGCTACCCTTTGACCTGGCAATTGCACTACTGGGTATTTACCCCAAAGACACAGACTTAGTAACAAGAAGGTTCCTATGTACCCCAGTGTTCATAGCAGCAATGTCCACAATAGCCAAAACTGTGGAAAGAGCCGAGATGCCCTTCAACAGATGAATGGGTAAAGAAGATGTGGTCCTTATACACAATGGAATATTACTCAGCCATCAGAAAGGATGAATACCCAACTTTTGCATCATCATGGATGGGACTGGAGGAGACTATGCTGAGTGAAACAAGTCAAGCAGAGAAAGTCAGTTATCATATGGTTTCACTTGTGGAACATTAGGAAGGCATTAGGAGGGCATTAAGAGGAACAACTTGAGGGCATTAGGAGAAAGAAGGGGAAACTGAAGAGGGGGAAACCGGAGGAGGAGATGGACCAGGAGAGACTGTGGACTCCAAGAAACAAACTGAGGGTTTTAGAGGTGAGAGGGATGGGGGCGATGGCTTGACCCAGTGATGAGTTTTAAGGAGGGCATGTATTGCACGGAGCACTGGGTGTTGTATGTATACAATGAATCTTGGAACTCTACATCAAAAACTAATGACATACTGTATGGGGACTAACAAAACATTAATGGTAATGATAATAATAATAATGATAATAAAAAAGAGATAAAAAGTTGGGGACTAATATCAGTACACAGAGCCCCAAAGAAATATCATAGGGTTCTGGGAGATGAGCCATCCCATGGAGGATGAACATGGATAATTGAGGCGATGCTAACCAGCTAGCTATCTGTGACAGAAAACTAAGAAATTGTCTATAGTCATGCGACTGAATCATCTAGATACATACACAGAAAACGTTATTTAAGAAATCTCAGAGTTATTTCGGTGAGGCAGTCCTAAACTATTACAGTCAGTAGGCAGAAACCTAGTCAATTAAACTATATTACTGTTTTTCCTGGGTAATTCTTACCCTCCATTCCCAATATGTTCTCCCAGGTATAGAGACATGAACAAGCAAACACATCTAATTGCTCTACACACCTGCTTCTCTACCTAGAGAATCACTTATCTGATCAGTGAGGTTAGAAAAACAAATGGATTGGGGCACCTGGGTGGCTCAGTGGGTTAAGCCTCTGCCTTTGGCTCAGGCCATGATCTCAGGGTGCTGGGATGGAGCTCCGCATCAGGCTTTCTGCTCAGCAGGGAGCCTGCTGCCTGCCACCCCCCACGTCCCCACCAAGACTGCCTCTCTGTCTACTTGTGATCTCTGCCTGTCAAATAAATAGATAAATAAATAAATAAATAAATAAATAAAATCTTAAAAAAAAGGGGGGGGGGGAGGACAAATGGATCACACCGCCTAGTCCTCTCTCTTCAAAACTCTTGTAGCAAGCTGCCCTCATGGAGCACATGTTTTTTCTTCTGACCTCAGAGGTGGGTCTGAAAATACATTTACAGCTCCTCTCCACTTTTCTATGTCTTGTTGACTCCCACACTATTCCTATGCTCTTGCTGCACAATGTTTTGACCTTTAAGAGTCCTCCCACCCCTGCCAAATACACTCCTTCTCCACATCTGGGCTCTAGGCCAACTAAAAAGTAGGGCAAAAAGAAGGAAGGAAGAAAAATGCATTGACTATATTTATTATAAATGTGCTGTTGGAGCATGTGGCTTAGATTTGCCACAAGCAGGTGGGATTCCTATTAATGAACCCCAGAACTGAGCAAAGATTTCCAATTAGCAGTGCTGCACTGGGACAGTCAGAAACATCAAGGACTGCAGTGCATATGTTACCTGCTGTCTGACGAAGGAGTTTTGTCTATGCGTACTCAAGAAAAGTGGCTGCCTTGCAAGGCTATCCCTGTATCAATCAGAAGAAAGAACTTCAGGACACTTTTGGAGAACATTTCCCAAAATGAATAATATACCTGTTCTGATTGCATACTCAGAAAGCCATCTTCTGAGGAAATGACTTTCCATGTGTTTCAGGAAGCAGTTTGAAGAAATACCCTCTTATTCCTTTTAAACAACATATGGTATTGTTTTGTATGTTTTCACTACACACGGACATGCAAACACATGTATACCTGTAAACATAACAGGTGTCCCCTCATCCTCCAACTTGCTAATTTGACATTGTGTGTCCACAAATACATTTATAGATACAATATGTATATGTATAATGTGTACATGTATGTATATAATGTGTGTATGTGCAGTGTGTATACACACACACACACACACATGCACACACACACACATTTGAACTTTACCCTCAAGGGAGCATTGTGAAGAGGGCAAGGGGGAATCTCCCTCCACTTCCCGGCATAGCATTTGCTGCATCACCCACAACATCAACTTTTGCTGCCTTTCCATCCCAACTGCTCTGAGCTTTAACAAGGATGTTGTTTCTTAACTCATTATTTTCTTCCTTAATTTTAACTATTTTTGTATCTCATTCTTACAGTTTACATTGTGGGTCTTTATCATGCTTTCTGAATTGAATCTTTAATCATTTATTTTCATTTTTATTGACATAGATATTTCTTATTTTTTCTTTAGTTTTGTTAAGATATAATTGACATACAACATGGTGTAAGTTCAAGGAGTGCAACATAATGGATTCGATATATGTATATATTGCCATATGATTTCTACAATAAGTTTAGCTAATACCTGTCACTTCACATTGTTACAAGTTTTATTTCTGTGATAAGAACTTTTAAGATGTACTCTCTTCATTAACTTTCAAATATGTAAGAGAGTATCATTAACTCTCAAACTATAGTCACATTGCTGAGCATTCCATCCCCATGGCTTACTTATTTTATAACTGGAAGTTTGTACCTTTTGACTCTGTCACTCGTTTTCCCCAATCAGCACTCCTGATGTAGGTATTTAATGCTTCAAAACTCCTCTGACAGTTGCTTTAGCTTGATTCTGAAATATCGTGTTTTCATTATCATTATCCTCCTATAATTTGGCAATTTCAATATGTATTTCCATTTGGGTCCAAAAGATTTGTTTAACGATCTTAAATAGAATCAATTCTCATGAATATTCCATGCTCTTCTGAAAATTGTTTTGTCTAACAGGGATCTCAATTTAGTATCTCTAACATCTGCCCTTGGGATTATGTTTATTATTTCTTCTCTACAGTGACAAAATATTTCTCCATTAGACCATTTTTGGATTAAGAGAAGTGTGTTAGATTCATCTACTATTAGTGTGTTTCTTTCTCTTTCCCCTTGTGCCTACTGTAGTCTTTTGCCCTATAAATATTTTGCTGTGTGATTGGGTATATGAGTGTAAATATCACAAATCTTCTTTGTGATACTTAGCTGTTAACATTAGAAACTACCTTTTTGTCCTTTTAAACTCATTTTAATCTCAATTCTACTTTCTCAAATACCAAGATTATAACCCCTTCTTTCTTGTTATTGGCAAGTCGTAATACACACAGACACACACACACCCTTATTTCAAATTTTTAAAAAGATTTTATTTATTTATTTGACAGAGAGAGAGATCACAAGTAGGCAGAGAGGCAGGCAGAGAGAGAGGGAGAAGCAGGCTTCCCACCGAGCAGAGAGCCCAACATGGGGCTCGATCCCAGGACCCTGAGATCATGACCTGAGCCAAAAGCAGAGGCTTAACTCACTGAGCCACCCAGGCACCCCAAAATTTCTTAACAGATCTGAATTCCTTTGTGTTAGATATACCTCTGGAAAAAGTATAGTTTTGGATTTTTTTTCAATAGGCCATTTGAAAATACTTTACTTTTACTAGGGGTACTAGGGGAATTCAGTACACGTACCTTAACTGATATGTTCAATATGTTTGAAAGTTTGTGCTCAGTTTTGTACATGGTTAATAAAATCATAGAAATTACATATTTTTACATGAGACTGTGTGTTTCATTTGTTCTCTCTTTTTACTTAGTATTTAGAATGGTTGCTGTTTTGTTCTAGTTGTACTTTTATACTAAACCCTTATGTACCCAACTTAATATGCTTGATATGGAATGAAGTATAACTAATGAATAGAGAAATGGTCAAATTATACGAGGAGATAATTCACATAACAAGCAATATCCATGCTCATTAAACTTGGAAAAAAGTCCCCAGTTACAATACTTAAAGGAATGCAAATTAACATCCTGGGCTACCACACGGAGTTAAAAAGACAAGTTGCTTGAAAATAAGTAAAATGTCTTTCTCCAATTGACTTATTTCGCTAAGCATAATACCCTCTAGTTCCACCCATGTCGCAAATGGCAAGATTTCAAAAGACAACTATCATATGATCTCCCTGATATGACGAAGTGGAGATGCAACATAGGGGGTTTGGGGGGGGGGTAGGAAAAGAATAAATGAAACAAGATGGGATCGGGAGGGAGACAAACCATAAGAGACTCTTAATCTCACAAAACAAACTGAGGGTTGTGGGGGGGCAGGGAGAGAGTGGTGGGGTTATGGACATTGGGGAGGGTATGTGCTATGGGGAGTGCTGTGAAGTGTGTAAACCTGGTGATTCACAGACCTGTATCTCTGGGGCTAATAATACATTATAAGTTAATGAAAAATAAGTAAAATGTAATAGTAGGGGCAAAAACATGTGTAATGAACATATTTTGTAGAACCACATTCCTGCTTCTTTTTTAAAGATTTTATTTATTTATTTGACAGACAGAGATCACAAGTAGGCAGAGAGGCAGGCAGAGGGAGAGGGGGAAAGCAGGCTCCCTGTGGAGCGAAGAGCACAATGTGGGGCTTGATCCCAGGACCCTGGGATCATGACCTGAGCCAAAGGCAGAGGCTTTAACCCACTGAGCCACCCAGGTGCCTCATTCCTGCTTCTAAAGATGTGTGGGATAGTGGAATTGTGAATTATCCTTTGTGAGCTTGAACTTGCTCATCTTTAGAATGTGCATAATGATATTAAGCTCAGAGAGCTGTTATGAGAAATGAGCAAGGCTTTAGAAAGCATCTGATATATAATATTTCAGCAAATATATGTATGATCTTTGCTGTGTTCTTCCACTCACAGAAGAGATGTCTTGAAATTAATGAACATCTCACAGGGATTTTTTTGATTAAGCAGAAGGAAAGAAAATGCATACATATTGACACAATGGATAAGCTTGGGTGATATATCTCTATAGGACAAAATACCTGAAGATGGTAGAAATGATGAAGCAAAACTGGCTCTTTATTGTTTTTAATGTTTCTGAGGTTTTTAACCTTCCATGTTGACAATGGAATAGCACTTTCCTTTGAGCTTCGGAAAGGAGACAGTACAGAATAACAGAGTATCAAGATGGCTCTGTTGTACAACAGACGGAAATCAAGAGGTCTGGGTCCCAAATACCACATTGGCCCCTCCTACAGCATCATAGGTAGTCACTTGCCCTATGCTGAACTTGGCTTTAACACAGAGAATATTGTAAACTTAATGGTTAGTGACGTGGGCTTTGGACACATATAGTTTCTTGTCAACTTTAGGATATTTAATAACCAGTTTCATGATGTTTAGCAAATATTGAGTCACGTGTGAAACTCACATGTAGTAAATACACATTATAGATGCATGCAAGGAGAGTGTAATGGGAGGAAATACACAAACACGATATTCTGTTCTCTCTCTCTATGTATATATACACATGTATGTGTGTATACATGTGTGTATATGTATATATATACATATGTATGTTTGTATATATATGCATATATACACAATGAATGGTAAGATTGCTGATTAATTATATAATTCATTCTATTCTGAACTTTCTCCTCACAATTTGTAAATTAATATGAATCATGTAAAAATGAAATATAGGCTCACAGAAACAATGCTTAGTATAAAATATTTTAGACAGAAATTATAAAAATAGCATACTTCTGTGTATTCCTATTAAGTGATAAAATACTACATATACAGCTGTAACTCATTTAAAGTATGTTTCTCAAAAAAAAAGTACTTTTCTGACTGCATTAGCCTCCTTCTTATCAAAGGGTAACCACAACAAGAATTTGGATTTTTCATTCGTCATACATTTCTTCAGAGTTTTGTTACATATGTGTATACCCCTACGTGAAATATGCTACTATTCTCTTGCCAGTTTTATCTATACTTGTCTGGCTATAGTCTGTGTTTGAGCTTTTGTGTGGGTATAGATTTTGAAGACTTAATTGTTTCTTGAAGGGATTTCTAGGAGAAGTTTAGAATGATGTATGTAAATTTCATCCTATTCCTCCAATTTAGAAATTTATTCCAATCATTTTTCACATGATGAGCCTCTACTGTGATTATGCTTTATAAGGCAATGAATGCATATTTCTACACACTGCTCCTTGAGGCACATAAAAAGTCATTTCCTCAGAAGGTGGTTGAGTGTACAATCAGAACAAGGAATATTATTAATTTTGAAAAGTTATCTAAAAAGTGTCCTGAAGTAATTTCTTCTGCTACAGAGATAGCCTTGCAAAGAAGCCACTTTTCTTGACTACCCATAACCAGGATGCCTTCATCAGATAGCAGATACATATGCATTTCAGTTCTTGAACTTACTGATTGTCCCCATGCAGCACTGCTGAGTGGAAACATCTGTCCACTTCTGGGGTTTAGTTATAGGAATCCCACCTGCCTTGAGACAAATGTAAACCACATTCTCCAACATCATTTTTATAATGAATAAATTTGATGTATTCTTCTCTTTATTCCTTTGTCTTATTTCTTAGTTGCTTCAGAGCCTAAATATGGAGAAAATGTGTATTTTGGTGGAGGGGGTTCCCTTAAAGGTCCAAGCATATTAGAGCAAGACCATAGGAATTGTTGGGATCTAGCAAGACAAAGAAAAGATTAGAAGAGCTGTGGACATATTTTTAGACCCACCCTTGAGTTCAGAGGAAAATATCTGCTCCATAGGGAGAGCTTTCTACAAGAGCTTTGAAGGGAGGTCCTGGGCTGTGCCCCCCACCCTCACTAATCAGGTAAGTGATTCATTGTCTAGATAGGAGAGTGAGTATATGGAGAGATTGGATTTTTTTTTTTATGAATGTCCATACACTAGGAAGAAAATATCAGGAATGGAGGGTAAGAATTCCTCAGGACAAACCAATTTGTCTTTTAATTGACTAGGTTTCTGCCTACTAAATGACTGTAATAGTTTAGGTTTGCCTCCCTAAGATAACTCTGTGACTTCTCTCTCTTTCTTAGTTTTGATTTACATTCCACTTAGTTGACATACAGTATAATATTAGTTTCAGGTGTACATTTAAGTGATTCAACACTTACATGCAACACCCTAGTGCTCATCAGGAGAAGTGCACTCCTTAATCCCCATCACCTCTTTCACCCATTCCCCACCCCACTCGCCTCGGGGAACCATCATTTTGTTCTCTATAATTAAGAGTCTGTTTCTTGGTTTGCCTCTTTCTTTCCCCTAGGATCCTCTGATTTGCTTTTTAAATTCTGCATGTATTTCTCTTTCTCTTATTTTGCTTAGAATAATGCTCTCCGGTTCCATACATGTCATTGCAAAGGGCAAGGTTTCATTCTTTTTATAGCTGAGCAATATTCCATACACACACCACATATTCTTTATCCATTTGTCAAACAATGGACATTTAGGCTCTTTTCATAATTTAGCTGTTGTAGAAAATGCTTCTATAAACATCAGAGTGCAGTTATCCCTTTGAATTAGTATTTTTGCTTACTTTGGGTAACTACCTGGTAGGGAAATTGCTGATTGTAGGGTAGTTCTGTTTTTCTTTTAAATTTATTTTTTATTTATTTTCAGCATAACAGTATTCATTATTTTTTCACCACACCCAGTGCTCCATGCAATACGTGCCCTCTATAATACCCACCACCTGGTACCCCGACCTCCCACCCCCCCGCCACTTCAAACCCCTCAGATTGTTTTTCAGAGTCCATAGTCTCTTGTGATTCACCCCCCCTTCCACTTTCCCCCAACTCCGTTCTCCTAACTCCCCATGTCCTCCATGCTATTTGTTATGCTCCACAAATAAGTGAAACCATATGATAATTGACTCTCTCTGCTTGACTTATTTCACTCAGCATAATCTCCTCCAGTCCCGTCCATGTTGCTACAAAAGTTGGGCATTCATCCTTTCTGATGGAGGCATAATACTCCATAGTGTATATGGACCACATCTTCCTTATCCATTCGTCCATTGAAGGGCATCTTGGTTCTTTCCACAGTTTGGCGACCGTGGACATTGCTGCTATGAACATTGGGGTACAGATGGCCCTTCTTTTCACTACATCTGTATCTTTGGGGTAAATACCCAGGAGTGCAATTGCAGGGTCATAGGGAAGGTCTATTTTTAATTTCTTGAGGAATCTCCACACTGTTCTCCAAAGAGGCTGCACCAACTTGCATTCCCACCAACAGTGTAAGAGGGTTCCCCTTTCTCCACATCCCCTCCAACACATGTTGTTTCCTGTCTTGTTAATTTTGGCCATTCTAACTGGTGTAAGGTGGTATCTCAATGTGGTTTTAATTTGAATCTCCCTGATGGCTAGTGATGATGAACATTTTTTCATGTGTCTGATAACCATTTGTATGTCTTCATTGGAGAAGTGTCTGTTCATATCTTCTGCCCATTTTTTGATATGATTGTCTGTTTTGTGTGCGTTGAGTTTGAGGAGTTCATTTTAGATCCTGGATATTAACCTTTTGTCTGTACTGTCATTTGCAAGTATCTTCTCCCATTCTGTGGGTTGCCTCTTTGTTTTGTTGACTGTTTCCTTGGCTGTGCAGAAGCTTTTGATTTTGATGAAGTCCCAAAAGTTCATCTTCACTTTTGTTTCCTTTGCCTTTGGAGACATATCTTGAAAGAAGTTGCTGTGGCTGATATCGAAGAGATTACTGCCTATGTTCTCCTCTAGGATTCTGAAGGATTCCTGTCTCGCGTTGAGGTCTTTTATCCATTTTGAGTTTATCTTTGTGTACGGTGTAAGAGAATGGTTGAGTTTCATTCTTCTACATATATCTGCCCAGTTTTCCCAGCACCATTTATTGAAGAGACTGTCTTTTTTCCACTGTGTATTTTTTCCTGCTTTGTTGAAGATTATTTGCCCATAGAGTTGAGGGTCCATTTCTGGGCTCTCTACTCTGTTCCACTGGTCTATGTGTCTGTTTTTATGCCAGTGCCATGCTGTTTTGGTGATCCCAGCTTTGTAGTAAATCTTGAAATCAGGTAACGTGATGCCCCAGGTAGTTCTGTTTTTAACTTTTTGAGGAACCTCATACTGTTTTCCAGAGGTAACTCTGAGACTTCTTAAATGACATTTGTAGTATATGAACCTAGATCATTCAGTGTCATGATTATAAACAGTTTCTTAGTTTTCTGGCACAGATGGATAGCTGCTCAGCATGGCCATGATTTTATGGTGACCCTGCAAGGACCAGCTCATCTCCAAGAAAACTAGGATACCTCCCAGGGAAATCTGTGCACTGGTAATACCACACCCTAGTGTCTCTTAATCAAAACTCTTTTTTCAAGTTAACAGATAATACAGTAATGGTTTCAGGAGTAGAATTTAGTGATTCTTCATTTACATATAACACCCAGTGCTCATCCCAACAATTGCCCTCTTTAATGTCCATCACTGATTTAGCCCATTCCCCCACCTACCTCCCCTCCAGCAACCCTCAGTTTGTTCTCTATATTTAAGAGTCTCTTTAAAAAACAAACAAACAAACAAATTATATTATTCACTTTTTTTTTTATTTTAGAGAGAGAGAGAGAGAGCTGGGGGAAGAACAGAGGGAGAGAGAGAGAGCGAGCATCTCCAGCAGACTCCGAAATGGGTGCAGACCTCAGTGCAGGGCTTTACCCAGGACACTGAGATCATGACCTGAGCCAAAACCAAGAGTCAGACACTGAACCGACTGAGCCACCCTGTCTTCCCTAGAGTTCAGAGTCTCTTATGTTTGTTTTTATCTCAATTTATTTTTTCCTTCCCTTCCCCTATGTTCACCTGTTTTGTTTCTTAAATTCCACATAGGAGTGAAATCATATATTTGTCTTTCTCTGGCTGACTTATTTTGCTTAGGATAATACACTCTAGTTCCAACCACATTGTTGCATTGTGTGCATGTATATGTGTGTGTGTGTGTGTGTGTGTGTATCTCAAAAATTCTTTATCCATTCATCAGTTGATGGACATTTGGGCTCTTTCTATAATTTGGCTATTGTTGCTGCTATAAACATCAGGGTGCATGCATCCCTTCAAATCACTACTTTTGTATCCTTTGGGTAAATATCTAGTAGTACGATTACTGGGCCATAGGGTAGTCCTATTTATAACTTTCTGAGGAACTTCCAAACTGGTTTTCACAGTAGCTGCACCAGTTTACATTCCCACCAACAGTGCAAAAGTGTTCCCCTTTCTCCACATCTCACCAATATCTGTTGTTTCCTGAGTTGTTAGTTTTAGCCATTCTGACAGGTGTGAAGTGGTATCTCATTACAGTTTTGATTTGTATCTGCCTGATGATGAGTCACGTTGAACATCTTTTCATATGTCTGTTAGCCATGTGGACGTTTTCTTTGGAACAGTGTCTATTCATGTCTTCCATCCATTCCTTAAGTGGATTATTTGGTTTTGGGGTGTTGAGTTTGATAAATTCTTTATACACTGTGGATACTAACCCTTCATATGATATGTCATTTGCAAATATCTTCTCCATTCCCTCTGTTGCCTTTTAGTTCTGTTGATTGTTTACTTTGTTGTGCAGAACTTTTTATCTTGATCAGGTCCCAATAGTTCATTTTTGCTTTTGTTTCCCTTGCCTCTAGAAACGTGTGTAGTAACAAGTTGCTGCAAGGGGTGCCCAAGTGGCTCAGTCGGTTAAGCATCTGCCTTCAGCTGAGGTCATAATCCCAGAGTCCTGGGATGGAGCCCTGCATTGGGCTCCTTGATCAGCAGGGTGTCTGCTTCTCCCTCTGTCCCTCCCCTGTTCATGTGGTCTCTCTCTCTCTCAAATAAAGAAATAAAATCCTAAAAAACAAACAAACAAAAAAGGAGTTGCTGCAGCCTTGATCAAAGAGGTTGCTGCCTGCTTTCCCTTAATCAAAATTCCTGAGGATGACAGGGCTACTCTTTGTGCCATCAACATCAGCAGAGTTGGCTCAGTTGCATGGGTCTCAGGCTAGAGATTCTAATTACCATGCTTCATAATGTGGTGGCCTGAAGAGCTAAGGTGTTTTGCTGTTAGGGAAAGGCCGGGGCATGAATAATTATGCAGAGGCATTTGCTGTGTGGAGGGGCAGCCTGTGCTTCACGGTTGCCGTAGAAACCAGAAGTCAGCATTGCAGTCCTAAGGACTTTTTTTGGAGACAAATGTGCTTGGCAGGGATTGCAGGGTCCAGCCTTTGGGTGTTTGGGTCTCAGCTGAGGGTCTGGGTCCCTGTGGTGGGGCTGAATCTCCCTGGGGCATGGGGACACAAAGGCATCCGGATTCAGGTTGCCTCTTTCCAGCTGTGGGGGTTGGTGCCCAGGCAGTCTTCTAGGTAAAGCCGTTGGGGTCTTGCCCTGCCCTGGTGAGCATGGGTTCTCCTTCAGGGGTGTCCTGGAGCTGTTTTCATCTAAAGCCTGGGCCTTGGAGGGAAGACAGGTAATGGCCTCTTCCGAGCCCTAGCTAGCCCCTCTGTAAATTACATGGGATTGAGAATGCTTCATCACAGGACTGCTGAGACCAGTCAGTGATACCCATGAGCAAGGCCATGGCCCTGTGGATAATGTGGGGTTGTAAATGCCTGTATGAATTCAAGCCACTTCTTTCTCTTTTTCAACTTTGTTGTTAGAAGATAGATGAGGCAAGGAGAAGAAGGCCAGGTGAGAAGTCCATTATAACATGTGATTCTTATGATCATGACCAATCGTATCTGAGTCATTGTCACTAATTTAGTGCCTAGCATGGTGCTGGGCATAGAGCTACACCAGAAAAGGATAGTGGTTTCTGGAGCTGTCTCTTCTTCTGCAGCTCTTCATGCTGGTGGCCCAGCTCCTATCAAGTACCTGAAAGAGGTTGGTTCTGAGGATCTGACCTCTACTCCAGATTCAAGGGCAACAATCTTCAGGAGACTCCAGCACCTCACATCCCTGGCTGGATATGAATCCTGGCTTAAGCCAATGCATAGGTCTGAACAAAAACGTGATGTGGAATAGCTCCACCGAGGTTCATAGACTAGCCAAAAATTTAAAAAGCTGCCTTGAGCTCATCATGGGAGAAGAGGTTTAGCAGGTGGAATTCCATTCCATCAGTAGCTACATGCTGTACGGTAGCCCTTAAGACCCATTTTGGAGATGGCTTTCATAGCTGAAATATAATAAATTGTCTGGTTCAACAAGGCAGTAGGTCTTTAATATCCATTTGCATAAATAAACTTAAATTGTTCTCACTGTATAAATAGTAATCAGCAATTCCCATGTATCTCCTAGGTGGGTGTGGAAATGTGCAGTTGTTACATCCTCCTAGCAATTTGATATTACAAGGTAAAGTCTTGCCTGGTGCCCATGATCCTTTCCATAATATAATAAACACTTTTTTGAAAAATTATTATTTATTTATTTATTTGACAGAGATCACAAGTAGGCAGAGACGCAGGTAGAGAGAGAGGCAGGGAAGCAGGCTCCCTGCCGAGCAGAGAGCCCAATGCGGGCTCGATCCCAGGACCCTGAGATCATGACCTGAGCCAAAGGCAGAGGCATAACCCACTGAGCCACCCAGGCACCCCTTATAATATAATAAACACTTTTAAAGGGCCAGAACAGCCCCAAATGACTAGAGTTTAACACATTGCTTTCAATAAAACTGAGCTGACACACAATGTTATGTTTGTTTTATGTGTACAGCATAGTGTTTGGAAAACATATATATACATATAGTCATATCTGTTATATATGTATATACACATACATATATGTATATGCATATATCTACATACATATGTATATGTATATATGTACATATATATGCATATACACACATATAACGTACATATATCTATATATATATACGTGTATATGCATATGTATATATGTACACATGCATATATGTATATGTACATATACGTATATATACATGTGTATATGCATGTATATATATATGCCCTCTCTCTATATATGTACATATACATATATACATATACATATATGTATATACATATGTGTGTATGCATGTACATATACACATGTATGTATATATGTATGCATACATACACATCTATGTGTATGTATGCATACATATATACATATGCTAAAATTTTTACTGGGATGAGGTTGAATGTATAGATGGAGTTGGGAGGAATAGTGAGTCTTAATGATACTGAGTCTTAACAATACTGAGTCTTCTGACCTCTGAAGACAGTAGGTTCTTCCATTCATTTAGGTCCTATTTCCTTCACTGAAGTTTTGCAGTGTTCAGAATACAGGCCTTGCACATCTGTGGACTAGATGCTCTATATAGTTTACCTCTGTGTGGTTCATACTTTTTATGCTATTGTCAATGGCAGTAATTTTTGTTGCAGTTTTCAGGGAGTGTATTTTCACTGAACTGCTAGTAGCCAAATGTTGATGGGGAATCTTTTTGTTTGAACACACAAGTTACTCTGGGAACCATGAGATGCTGTGGACTCTGAGAAACAAACTGAGGGTTTTGGAGGGTGGGGGGTTAGGTGAGTCTGGTGGTGTGTATTAAGGAGGGCACTATTGCATGGAACACTGGGTGTGCTGCATAAACAAAGAATCTTGGAACACAGAAAAAATAAAAGAAAATTTTAAAAAATGAGAACACTAGTTACTCTGGTATAGAAAAGATACTTGTTGCTTAACACCTGTATTAGTCAGTGTTCTCCAGAGAAGCAAAACAAAGAAGATATTGGCATAGAGCATATAGATAGAGCTTTGTTTTTAAGAGTTGACTCAAGATTGTGGAGGGTTGGCAGAATCTGATGGGGGAGGCTGGCAGTTTGCAGACTTGGGAAAGAGTTACAATCAGACTCTGAAGACTATCTTCTAGAGAACCAAAAGGTGCCAATGTTGTAGTGAAGTCAAGGGCAACCCACTTGAAAAATCCCCTTTGGCTCAAAGAAGATAATCCCTCTTTTTTGAGGAGAGCTTCACTTGATTAGATGAGGCCCACCCATATGGAGAGCTAACTGCTCTTCTCAAAGTTTACCCACTTCAGTGTAAGTCTCATTCAAAAACACTCACAGAAACATTCAGAGTAGTGCTTGTTCAAATATCTGGCCACCATGGCCTCACCAAATTGACACAAAATTGTTGATCACAATATTCATTTGCCAAGACTTTCATAGTAGCTTTTAGATATGATTAGCAATGTACTGAATCTAGGGAGTAAAATGACCTACAGAAAATTCTGCAGGTCATCTTCAGAAAATTACTCACTAATATGAAATGGTTGAATAGTTTTCAAGTTTGTGTGGTTAGAATGGAGTTAGGGATTTTTCCTCAATCAAATGGACCTCGATGTGAATTCCTTGGTATTTTGGTGGCAAAAAAGAGAAGAAAAGAAAAGAAAAAGCAAGAGAGCATGCATGAGTGTGTGTGTGTGTGTGTGTGTATCTGTGTGTGCATTGGTGAAACTCTGGGGAATATTTCTTTTTTTTTTTACTTTTTTAAAAAAATTATTTTTTATTTATTTTCAGCACAACAATATTCATTATTTTTGCACCACACCCAGTGCTCCATGCAATCCATGCCCTCTATAATATCCACCACCTGGTATCCCAACCTCCCAGCCCCCACCACTTCAAAACCCTCAGATTGTTTTTCAGAGTCCATAGTCTCTCATGGTTCACCTCCCCTTCCAACTTCTCTGGGGAATATTTCTTGTGAGGAATATGTGAGGTGAATGACTGTGGGTTATGTCTGTGCTCCTCAGTTCTGAGCATGTGTTAGGAGACAAGTCAGGATGGTTGCTGTTTGTTTTCTCTCAGCTTTCTTTGGCCAGCTTGGTTACCATGGTGACTCAGTGACTGCTGTGAAACTTGGTATAAACTGAAAATCCATTTAGGATTCTTTGCTGACTCCCTCGTTATTCTGATAATTGTTAAGTGTTGCTTTTATAATGCTGTCATCCCTTCTAGATTTAAAAATTGGCGTTCAAATGTTGAATAGAGCTTTCCGCTTCTCCCCCATCATTTACTTATTTATTCATGTATTTTATTGGTATGATGCTTGGATTCCTATTTTGCTCAAACACTTGCCATCTGACATTTTACCTATGTATTTTGATGTTTATATTGTCACAGAATTAGCCAGTGTTAGACCCTTCAAATGGGCTTCTGTGTCTCTTTATTACTGCCCATTAATTCTCTATGCATGTACTTCACTCTTTGAGCCTGAGTATCCCCCAATCTGTAGGAAGAAAGTAATGTTGCAAACTTGAGAGCAACACTTGGAGGATTTAAAGAGAAGTCTGGAAACAGCAATCTACACTGTGTGGCATTCAGAAAGCCGGCAAAATGTTAGCTGCCCATTCCAGCTTTGGCTCCATCATTGTCAAATGTGCTGCTTTGGATGTGAACATTCTACCATGACTGCTAAAGAGAATACTTGGACATGGAGCAGCAAGCAGGCATGAGCCTCCATCACTATGATGTGAGAGCCTCAGCGTCACTGCTGTGTGCAGGAAGGGACCGTGGGGTGGAGCTGGGGAGGAGGCAGTGTGTCACTGCACAGCTTCCAGTGACCTGAGTGGGGATAGGCAAGCACATTCTCATCTTCCCGTGTGTTTCATGTGCTCTGCCTCTCACTTTCCTCTCCATCCCATGTGCTGTCTGACCCCCTGACTCTTGCCAGCAGAGAAGGGTGTGAACTCTGAGCCCCAGAAATAGGAGCTGATAGAGAAAAATCAAGCAAGATGTCCAGGGTGCTAGACAATTTCCTAGAGCAAGAGTGAAGATATCAGGGTCCCTTCACTGGGACACTTTTGTTAAGGCACTGCCATTTTTCCAGTATTTTTTTTTAAACAACAGGAGAACAACACACAATTCTCCAACAACATAGGAATATTGTGGAATTTAAGTTTGAATCCATGTGAGAATGCAATCTGTGGTCACAGTTGGAAGGGAAGAACCAGTGTCCCGCTGGATAATTATACTAACAGAGACACCTCATATATCACAGAATTCTGAATAGCAGACATTACATTAATAATATACAAATGTCAGATGTTTAGGTCAGGAGTTTTACAACTGTGGTCCCTGGACTACCTCGTCATAGTCAGCAGGAAGCGCACATCGAAATAGCAGGTACAGGGGCCCACCCTAGGTCTGGCGTATCCCTAACTGAGAAATCGGGTTGGCTATATCTGCATTTTGAATAATTTCTCCTGTGTATTTTGGTGTTTGTGCAAGTTTGAAAAGCACTGCTGTGAACTTGCAGCAAGCCGTTCTTAAAACTTTGAATCCTTTCATGTCTTATAGTGGTATCCATTTCTCTTGCAGCTCAGTTTTAACTATCTGTGTCTGCATACAGTGGATCAAAAAGGGAACAATTCTTTCTCTTCAGTCATACAGTGTTTGATATGGTAGGGGCTGCTGTAGTTTCCTAAGTTCCCATAACAAAGTACCCCAAACTACGTGGCTTAAACAACAGAAATTTATGGTCTCATGTTTCTGGAAGCTAAACCTCTGAAATCAAGGTGTTTCTAGGGCCATGTTCCCTCAGAATCCCTGCAGGGCATCATATCCATGCTTTCTGGTGGTTTGCTGGCAATCTCTGCATCTCTTGGCTTACAGCTCTGTGATTGCAATGTCTGCATTCATAGTCACATTGTGTTGTCCATGCTCTGTCTTCACATTGTTGTCTTCTTATAAGGACACCAGTCACCTTGGTTTAGGGACAGACCCTACTCCAGTATGACCTCATCTCAATTACATCTTATTAATTACATCAAATTAATTACATCTTCAATAACCATACATCAAGTAAAGTTACTTTCTGAGGTTCTGGGGCTAAGACTTCAAGATGTCTTTTGGGGGGTGATTCAATTCAACCTATTGTTAGGGAACCTGGACTTGGTCTTGGCGGAAGAACCAAGCGGCCCTCAGAGACTTTGGAGGATTGGAGGTTAATTTAACGCCAGCAGGCTCAGAGGAGAGTAATCTCCCAAGGTCTGAGCCTGGAGCACAAACAAAGGGGGTAATTTACACACTTTTACTTCCGTATCTGTGGCATTTTTTGTAGCTGGGGCAGGCAAGGCAGGAGGGAAAATCCAGAATGGCCTTGGGGCTGGGACTGGGATTTCCCTGCTGGATTGGTTAGCCACCTGAGAACACAGATTTCCCTTATCACCATAACAGCCACTGACTAGTTGCTGGAGTCACAACACAGCCAAACAAACAAACAAACAAACAAAACAAGGTATTGTCCCTGGTGCTTTGTTTCTAGCTTGGGAAAACTGGCAGGAAGCAGGTGAGAAAATCAGTAAGCAGGACAGTTGTATATGGGAATGAGTGCTTTACAAAAAATAAATAAGTCCATTGAGTAGGAAATGATGGGAACTTGGATTTTCATAAATGGGGTTGTCAGTGACACTCTTTCTCATGAAGTGACATTTGAGCTGAGTTCTGATGACCCAGAGAAAACCAGGCCTGGCCTGGCCTTTTGGTTTGTGATGTGCCTGGAACCAGTTATTCCTTATTGTCTAATAAGCTGCTGAAGTAGCTGGAGCCCGGTAGACAAAATGTAGATGGTAAGACATGAAGTTGCAGGACATGCAGGAGCCACGCCTTTTGGGCCGTGTAAGGAGACTGGCATCATTCTGAAGGTGGGGGGTTACAGTATGAGAGTGACATGATATGATTCATGTGCTCAGGAGGTGACTCTGGCCACTGTGTGAAGACTGGACTGGACAGAGACAAGATGGCTATGGGGATAACCATTAGGAGAATCTTCCAGAAGTCAAAGGAGGGAGGGATGAGGATGGATTGTCTCAGTACTGCAGCAGTGTGCAGGGCACAAGGATGGTCTTGGACTGAGCCTGTTGGAGATAGGACATGCAGGACCTGCAGTGGCTGTGGGTGGGGGTGTGTGGGGAGGAGGCTGGATCCAAGAGGAGCCCTTGGATTTTGTTTCCTCATGTGCAGAAATGGTGGTGCTCTTCCCTGAGACTGCTTGTTCCAAGTTCTTCTGAGATGTTCTCACAGTTAGTTAGGTATCCATCAGTGGTTATAGTGAAAGTTGGTGATTTCAAATGTGCATCAGCTGATGAATAGGATTCAGTTTTAAAATTACTGATACTTATTCAAAACACATGAAAATCGGGGCACCTGGGTGGTGTAGTTGGTTGAGTGGGGACTCCTGGTTTCAGCGCAGGTCTGATCTCAGGGTCATGGGACTGAGCCCCGTGTTGGGCTCCGCACCCAGAACAGAATCTGCTTGAGTTTTTCTCTCCCTCTGTGCCTAACCCCGGCTCACACGCTCGCTTTCTCTCTCTCTCTCTCAACAAATAGATTTTAAAAACACATGAAAACATTTTATAAAAACTATCCAAACTAAAAGAATCTGAACTTGCGTATGTGTATAAAAACACCTGACATTTATTGAGCTGGTACAGTGTGGCTTGCTTTGCTTAAAGCGTGTTCGTGTATTAATTCAATCGATTCTCCCAAAACTGAAACCCAAGAAAAAGGTCCAGTCGTTTTCCCCATTTTACAGCAGGAACTGAGGCACAGAGTTCTTTCACTCTTTCAGGGTTCAGAAAGAGCCAGTTACCCCAATGTCTCTGCAGTAGAATTTTAGAAGTAATGTGGTTCTTCACCATTCATCCTTGTAAACCTCAAAACACAAGGATACATTTTTGTTTTAAACCCTTTTCTTCAGTCAGTACTGTATAAGTGCAATTTTAGAGCTTGGGCAATTGAGTTAATGTAAGATAAAATAAAAACTCCCACCACTTCCAAGTAGAGAACTAGGGTTTAGGCCCTGTCTGTCTACAGAGCTCACACTCATAAACAGTACACTTTGAAAGAAGAATGAGTCATTTATTGAACTGTGTTAGCCCATGGTGGGTGACACTAGGTCAGGGCCATGACTCTTCAGTGGTGTCAAAAAGAAAATCACGGGTCAAAAATGCAGTCGCTTATGCTGGGCCAAGTCACCACACTGGACCTTAATACCTAACATAATCACATTTTCAACCTCCTCCAGAAATAAAGTTGTCTTCCTTGTCAGTCAGGAATTTTCTGATTAGTGCCAAGGTATTATGTCACAAGGAAACTGGAGATGGTCATTTCTTTTTTTTTTTTAATTAATTTTTTATTTTTTATATACATATATTTTTATCCCCAGGGGTACAGGTCTGTGAATCACCAGGTTTACACACTTCACAGCAATCACCAAAGCACATACCCTCCCCAATGTCCATAATCCCACCCCCTTCTCCCAAACCCCCTCCCCCCAGCAACCCTCAGTTTGTTTTGTGAGATTAAGAGTCACTTATGGTTTGTCTCCCTCCCAATCCCATCTTGTTTCATTGATTCTTCTCCTACCCACTTAAGCCCCCATGTTGCATCACCTCTTCCTCATATCAGGGAGATCATATGATAGTTGTCTTTCTCTGCTTGACTTATTTCGCTAAGCATGATATGCTCTAGTTCCATCCATATTGTCGCAAATGGCAAGATTTCATTTCTTTTGATGGCTTCATAGTATTCCATTGTGTATATATACCACATCTTCTTGATCCATTCATCTGTTGATGGACATCTAGGTTCTTTCCATAGTTTGGCTATTGTTGACATTGCTGCTATAAACATTCGGGTACACGTGCCCCTTTGGATCACTATGTTTGTATCTTTAGGGTAAATACCCAATAGTGCAATTGCTGGGTCATAGGGCAGTTCTATTTTCAACATTTTGAGGAACCTCCATGCTGTTTTCCAGAGTGGCTGCACCAGCTTGCATTCCCACCAACAGTGTAGGAGGGTTCCCCTTTCTCCGCATCCTCGCCAGCATCTGTCATTTCCTGACTTGTTGATTTTAGCCATTCTGACTGGTGTGAGGTGATATCTCATTGTGGTTTTGATTTGTATTTCCCATATGCCGAGTGATATGAAGCACTTTTTCATGTGTCTGTTGGCCGACTGGATGTCTTCTTTGCAGAAATGTCTGTTCATGTCCTCTGCCCATTTCTTGATTGGATTATTTGTTCTTTGGGTGTTGAGTTTGCTAAGTTCTTTATAGATTCTGGACACTAGTCCTTATCTGATATGTCGTTTGCAAATATCTTCTCCCATTCTGTCAGTTGTCTTTTGATTTTGTTAACTGTTTCCTTTGCTGTGCAAAAGCTTTTGATCTTGATGAAATCCCAATAGTTCATTTTTGCCCTTGCTTCCCTTGCCTTTTGCGTTGTTCCTAGGAAGATGTTGCTGTGGCAGAGGTCGAAGAGGTTGCTGCCTGTGTTCTCCTCAAGGATTTTGATGGACTCCTTTCGCACATTGAGGTCCTTCATCCATTTTGAGTCTATTTTTGTGTGTGGTGTAAGGAAATGGTCCAATTTCATTTTTCTGCATGCGGCTGTCCAATTTTCCCAGCACCATTTATTGAAGAGGCTGTCTTTTTTCCAATGGACATTCTTTCCTGCTTTGTCGAAGATGAGTTGACCATAGAGTTGAGGGTTTATTTCTGGGCTCTCTATTCTGTTCCATTGATCTATGTGTCTGTTTTTGTGCCAGTACCATGCTGTCTTGATGATGACAGCTTTGTAATACAGCTTGAAGTCCGGAATTGTGATGCCACCAACGTTGGCTTTCTTTTTCAATATCCCTTTGGCTATTCGAGGTCTTTTCTGGTTCCATATAAATTTTAGCATTATTTGTTCCATTTCTTTGAAAAAGATGGATGGTACTTTGATAGGAATTGCATTAAATGTGTAGATTGCTTTAGGTAGCATAGACATTTTCACAATATTTATTCTTCCAATCCAGGAGCATGGAACATTTTTTCCATTTCTTTGTGTCTTCCTCAATTTCTTTCATGAGTACTTTATAGTTTTCTGAGTATAGATTCTGTGTCTCTTTGGTTAGGTTTATTCCTAGGTATCTTATGGTTTTGGGTGCAATTGTAAATGGGATTGACTCCTTAATTTCTCTTTCTTCTGTCTTGCTGTTGGTGTAGAGAAATGCAACTGATTTCTGTGCATTGATTTTATATCCTGTCACTTTACTGAATTCCTGTATAAGTTCTAGCAGTTTTGGAGTGGAGTCTTTTTGGTTTTCCACATATAGTATCATATCATCTGCGAAGAGTGATAATTTGACTTCTTCTTTGCCGATTTGGATGCCTTTAATTTCCTTTTGTTGTCTGATTGCTGAGGCTAGGACCTCTAGTACTATGTTGAAGAGCAGTGGTGATAATGGACATCCCTGCCGTGTTCCTGACCTTAGCGGAAAAGTTTTCAGTTTTTCTCCATTGAGAATGATATTTGCGGTGGGTTTTTCATAGATGGCTTTGATGATATTGAGGTATGTGCCCTCTATCCCTACACTTTGAAGAGTTTTGATCAGGAAGGGATGCTGTACTTTGTCAAATGCTTTTTCAGCATCTATTGAGAGTATCATATGGTTCTTGTTCTTTCTTTTATTGATGTGTTGTATCACATTGACTGATTTGCGGATGTTGAACCAACCTTGCAGCCCTGGAATAAATCCCACTTGGTCGTGGTGAATAATCCTTTTAATGTACTGTTGAATCCTATTGGCTAGTATTTTGTTGAGTATTTTCGCATCTGTGTTCATCAAGGATATTGGTCTATAGCTCTCTTTTTTGGTGGGATCCTTGTCTGGTTTTGGGATCAAGGTGATCATGGCCTCATAAAATGAGTTTGGAAGTTTTCCTTCCATTTCAATTTTTTGGAACAGTTTCAGGAGAATAGGAATTAGTTCTTCTTTAAATGTTTGGTAGAATTCCCCCGGGAAGCCGTCTGGCCCTGGGCTTTTGTTTGTTTGGAGATTTTTAATGACTGTTTCAATCTCCTTACTGGTTATGGGTCTGTTCAGGCTTTCTATTTCTTCCTGGTTCAGTTGTGGTAGTTTATATGTTTCTAGGAATGCATCCATTTCTTCCAGATTGTCAAATTTATTGCCGTAGAATTGCTCATAGTATGTCCTTATAATAGTTTGTATTTCTTTGGTGTTAGTTGTGATCTCTACTCTTTCATTCTTGATTTTATTTATATGGGTCCTTTCTCTTTTTTTTTTTTTGATAAGTCGGGCCAGGGGTTTATCAATTTTATTAATTCTTTCAAAGAACCAGCTCCTAGTTTCATTGATTTGTTCTATTGTTTTTTGGTTTCTATTTCATTGATTTCTGCTCTGATCTTTATGATTTCTCTTCTCCTGCTGGGCTTAGGGTTTCTTTCTTGTTCTTTCTCCAGCTCCTTTAGGTGTAGGGTTAGGTTGTGTACCTGAGACCTTTCTTGTTTCTTGAGAAAGGCTTGTACTGCTATATATTTTCCTCTCAGGACTGCCTTTGTTGTGTCCCACAGATTTTGAACTGTTGTATTTTCATTATCATTTGTTTCCATGATTTTTTTCAATTCTTCTTTAATTTCCCGGTTGACCCATTCATTCTTTAGAAGGATGCTGTTTAGTCTCCATGTATTTGGGTTCTTTCCAAACGTCTTCTTGTGGTTGAGTTCTAGCTTCAGAGCATTGTGGTCTGAAAATATGCAGGGAATGATCCCAATCTTTTGATACCGGTTGAGTCCTGATTTAGGACCGAGGATGTGATCTATTCTGGAGAATGTTCCATGTGCACTAGAGAAGAATGTGTATTCTGTGGCTTTGGGATGAAATTTTCTGAATATATCTGTGATGTCCATCTGGTCCAGTGTGTCGTTTAAGGCCTTTATTTCCTTGCTGATCTTTTGCTTGGATGATCTGTCCATTTCAGTGAGGGGAGTGTTAAAGTCCCCTACTATTATTGTATTATTGTTGATGTGTTTCTTTGATTTTGTTATTAATTGGTTTATATAGTTGGCTGCTCCCACGTTGGGGGCATAGATATTTAAAATTGTTAAATCTTCTTGTTGGACAGACCCTTTGAGTATGATATAGTGTCCTTCCTCATCTCTTATTATAGTCTTTGGCTTAAAATCTAATTGATCTGATATAAGGATTGCCACTCCTGCTTTCTTCTGATGTCCATTAGCATGGTAAATTCTTTTCCACGCCCTCACTTTAAATCTGGAGGTGTCTTCAGGCTTAAAATGAGTTTCTTGGAGGCAACATATAGATGGGTTTTGTTTTTTTATCCATTCTTATACCCTGTGTCTTTTGATTGGGGCATTTAGCCCATTCACATTCAGGGTAACTATTGAGAGATATGAATTTAGTGCCATTGTATTGCCTGTAAGGTGACTGTTACTGTATATGGTCTCTGTTCCTTTCTGATCTACCACTTATAGGCTCTCTCTTTGCTTAGAGGACCCCTTTCAATATTTCCTGTAGAGCTGGTTTGGTATTTGCAAATTCTTTCAGTTTTTGTTTGTCCTGGAAGCTTTTAATCTCTCCTTCTATTTTCAATGATAGCCTAGCTGGATATAGTATTCTTGGCTGCATGTTTTTCTCGTTTAGTGCTCTGAAAATATCATGCCAGCTCTTTCTGGCCTGCCAGGTCTCTGTGGATAAGTCATCTGCCAATCTAATATTTTTACCATTGTATGTTACAGACTTCTTTTCCCGGGCTGCTTTCAGGATTTTCTCTTTGTCACTGAGACTTGTAAATTTTACTATTAGGTGATGGGGTGTGGGCCTATTCTTATTGATTTTGAGGGGCATTCTCTGAACCTCCTGAATTTTGATGCTCGTTCCCTTCGCCATCCTGGGGAAATTCTCCCCAATAATTCTCTCCAGTATACCTTCTGCTCCCCTCTCTCTTTCTTCTTCTTCTGGAATCCCAATTATTCTAATGTTGTTTCGTCTTATGGTGTCACTTATCTCTCGAATTCTCCACTCGTGGTCCAGTAGCTGTTTCTCCCTCTTTTGCTCAGCTTCTTTATTCTCTGTCATTTGGTCTTCTATATCACTAATTCTTTCTTCTGCCTCATTTATCCTAGCAGTGAGAGCCTCCATTTTTTATTGCACCTTATTAATAGCTTTTTTGATTTCAACTTGGTTAGATTTTAGTTCTTTTATTTCTCCAGAAGGGCTTTTATATCTCCCGAGAGGGTTTCTCTAATATCTTCCATGCCTTTTTCGAGCCCGGCTAGAACCTTGAGAATTGTCATTCTGAACTCTAGATCTGACATATTACCAATGTCTGTATTGATTAGGTCCCTAGCCTTCGGTACTGCCTCTTGTTCTTTTTTTTGTGTTGAATTTTTCCGTCTTGTCATTTTGTCCAGATAAGAGTATATGAAGGGGCAAGTAAAATACTAAAAGGGTGGCAACAACCCCAGGAAAATATGCTTTAACCAAATTAGAAGAGTTCCAAAATCGTGAGGGGGGAGAAAGGGGATAAAAAGAGGTTCAAAAAGGAAGAAAGAAAAAAAAAAGAAAAAAGAAAAAGGAAGAAAAAAGAATTAAAATAAAAGAAAACACCTAAGAAAAATGTAAAAAAGAAAAAATATATATATTAGATAAACTAGTAAAAAATTTTTAAAAAAGAAAAAGGTAACAGTTAAAAAAAATTTACCCGAAGGCGAGAGAAAAAAAAAAAAACAAAAAATGAAAAAGAAAAAAATTAAATTAACTGCAAGACTAAAAAAAATCATAGGGAAAAAGCCATGAGTTCCGTGCTTGGCTTTCTCCTCCTCTGGAATTCTGCTGCTCTCCTTGGTATTGAAACCGCACTCCTTGGTAGGTGAACTTGGTCTCAGCTGGATTTCTTGTTGATCTTCTGGGGAAGGGGCCTGTTGTAGTGATTCTCAAGTGTCTTTGCCCCAGGCGGCATTACACCGCCCTTAGCAGGGTCGGGGTGAGTAATCCGCTAGGGTTTGCTTTCAGGAACTTTTGTTCCCTGAGCGCTTTCCGTAGAGTTCCAGAGGACGGGAATACAAATGGCGGCCTCCTGGTCTCTGGCCCGGCTCCTCCTCCGGGCCCCACTCCTCAGTGCCCTCAGAGAACAGTGCCCAGTTACTCCCATCTGTCTGACCTCCGGCCGCGCTCTGAGCTCACCAAGCCTGCGACCGGTTCAAGGTCACCCCAAGCTGCGAGCTTACTGTCGGCTCTGTCTCTGTAGCCGGCTTTCCCGGCTGTAGCTGGCCCCTCCCCCTGGGGTCTATCTTCCCGTCGCTTTGGATTCACTTCTCCGCCGGTCCTACCTTTCAGAATGTGGTTGTTTTTCTGTTTCCAGAATTGCTGTTCTTCTTCTCTTCGATCTGCCGATGGATTTTCAGGTGTTTGCAATCTTTAGATAAGCTATCTAGCCGATCTCCAGCTAGCTGAAGCAGACTCAGCCTGCTACTTCTCCGCCATCTTGACTCCTCCCCTCGAGATGGTCATTTCTCCTGAGTTGGTCATTGTTTCTTGTGGTTTTCAGTGCATGGAGCCCGTAAATATGTATTATAATTTTTTTGATATTATATGTATATTTTAAATTTTCAGCATAACAGTATTCATTATTTTTGCACCACACCCAATGCTCCATGCAATCCGTGCCCTCTATAATACCCACCACCTGGTACCCTGACCTCCCACCCCCCGCCCCTTCAAAACCCTCATATTGCCTTTCAGAGTCCATAGTCTCTCATGGTTCACCTCCCCTTCCAATTTCCCCCAACTCCCTTCTCCTCTCTATCTCCCCATGTCTTCCATGCTATTTGTTATGCTCCACAAATAAGTGAAACCATATGATAATTGACTCTCTCTGCTTGACTTATTTCACTCAGCATAATCTCTTCCAGTCCCATCCATGTTGCTACAAAAGTTGGGTATTTGTCCTTTCTGATGGAGGCATAATACTCCATAGTGTATATACAGCATCTTGTTCCATCTTGGGCTGCTCTTCTGTCACCTTATAGGTGATCATTTTTGTCTGTTTTTGTTTAAACTTTCAATTAAAAGAAATTATCCTATCCCTGTGTGTTGAGCCCCTAAAATATGATTACTGTGACTGATTAACTAATTTTTTTTTCATTTAACTGTAAATAGTGCTGAGTGGCTTGACTACCATATTGGACAGCAGCATCTCTGCACATTTTTGTCACTTTGCTTTTTTCACACACACACACACACACACACACGTATATGTGTATATATATATATATATATATATGCTGGAGATCAGTCCATAGCTGTACAGAGAGGGAGACCCTCTTGCTTTTCTAGCTAGGACGTAGATGTGTCATATCTTATTCATCCAGCCCCTTATTGGTGGACATCTGTCTTATTTCTAGGTTTTGCTGTTATAAATTTTTCTGTAAGGAATCACCCTGTATCTTTCCCTTTATGTCTTTTCCGTTGTTTTATTTTTGTTTTTTAGATATATTTTTTTATAAGAGAGGTTACTGGTTCCAAGAGGAAATGTGTATATAATTTTACTAGATGGCCCAAATCCCATCCACTGGGTTTGTACCATTTTACAATACCTCCAGTGATGCATGGGAATGCTGATTTCCTTAGAGACTATCATATTGTTATCACATTGTTAAGAAGAGGTCATGAATTTTTTTTTTTTTTTTTGGTCAAACACCTGTTTATATCTATTGCTTCTATTTTTCTCCTGGTATTTTTGGAGGATATTTTTGCCCTTACTTTTTCATGAGTCCCTATATATTAAGGGATCAAACCTTTTGTGACATAAGTTGTAAATATTTTTCAAAATTTATATCTTTTCAATTTAGATTGCTTGTGTTTTTGTTTTTGCCATGCAATTTTTAAAAAGATTTTTATTTATTTATGACAGAGAGAGTGAGAGAGGGAATATAAACACGGGGGATATAGAGAGGGAAAAGCAGGCTCCCCTCTGTGGAGGGAGCCTGACATGGGCAGATCCCAGGATGCTGGGATCATGAGTTGAGCCAAAAGAAGGAAGACGCTTAACAACTGAGCCACCCAGGCACCCCACCATGCAATTTTTTAGTGAAATTAAATATATCACTCTTTTCCCTAATTGCTTCTGGGGTTTTAGTCATAATTGGAAAAGCTTACTGTACCACTAGGTTATAAAGGAATTTCAGTGGGTCTAGTTCTGTGAACAGGAAAGAGATGAGAGAGAGATGGATCATACTGGGGTGTTAGCTCTAAGAGGAACAGTGGGGGAGGTGAGTTTCTTGTGAGAAATCTGTGAAAACCATGTCACTAAGTCAAGAGAATTAGATGTTGAGGTCCTGGTTTTGTGTTTGTCTTTGAGAACTTCATTTCTCCCCTCTCCCCTATGGATCTGAGTACAGGCCCCCACAACTGGGAGACAAGGTCTTACATGAAGCAGTAACTCCACGGCACCTCAGATGGACCCCTCTCAGGACTAAATGGGAAGACCAACATCCTAGGCATAAAACAGACACAAGATATTTTCCAAAATTTACTATACAACCTGACCATGGACTAAAAAGTGAAACTTCTATTTTCCACCCATAAGACAACCAAGGCTGAAGCCACACAGGTATTACCTTGTCCTTCACTCTGTACCTGGGAGCAAGGTCTCCTCAGAGGAAGGTTATATCCTCTGAGTGTTATTCAAGAGGGTAAAGGTATGGGCTACAAGTTGCCTTACTTTCCCAAGGTACAATCTAGCCCCACTCAACTGCATCATTTTGCATGTAGTAGGTGCTGGGTTTGCAGGACCCAGGGTTAAGCCCTGGCTTAACTTGCTTGGGATGGATTTCATTTGAGGTCAAACCTCATCACTGCATATGGTGGGCACTAACATCCAATCTGGCTGCCCGTGGACATTTCCAGTTATCCAGTCTAGATATCTAGATACCAAGAGAAGGAAGACATGGATGCAGCTGTGGAATTGGACTGACAGTGCCTGGCACACAATAGACCTCTAATTCACATTTAATAACCATGACATGTAGATGTAGGGCACAAGTAGGATGTACAACTTTATATATGTTCTTTCATTCTTTTCATACATATGAATTTTTCAGAGAGTATTGGGATCACACTAGAGTCACTGTTTCGTAAACTGGTTTGAAGAAAAGTTTTGTTGCTGCATCTAAAATAATGTCTTTTCGTTGAGAAAATATAACCTCTAGAAAATGAAAATGATGCATCTATAGAGATATGTGTGACCTCATAGTGGGTCATCTGTAAAATAGGCAGGTTGATACATACCTCACAGAGTGTTGTGAAGAGAAATGAGCAAAGCAATAAAAAGTATCTGACTTCTAGTGCTGTAATATTTCAACAAATATAAGCATATGTATATGTCCTTCTTGTGTTCTCCTCCCACCCCAACAAATGAGATGACTTGACTATGAACATCTCATAGAGATGATTGTGCTTTGACACAGAAGAAATGGAAGTGTACACATGTTTATTTGCTGGATTAGCTTTGGTGCCATTTCTTTTTTTAAATTAACATATGATGTATTATTTGTTTCAGGGGTACTGGTCTGTGAATCATCAGTATTACACAGTTCACAGCTCTCACTGTTACATTACCCTCCCCAGTGTCCATCACCCAGCCACCCTATCTCTGCCTCCTGCCACACCCCACCCAGCAGCCCGCAGTTTGTTTCCTGAGATTAAGAGTCTCTTATGGTTTGTCCCCCTTCCTGGCCCCATCTTGTTTCATTTTTCCCTCCTTTCCCCCCATGAACCCCCGCCCTGCCCCTCAAACTTCTCATATCAGGGAGATCATATGATCTCCTAATTGACTTATTCCGCCTAACATAATATCCTCTAGTTCCATCCATGTCATTGCAAATGACAAGATTTCAGGGTTTTTTTGATGTGGTGCCAATCCTTTGTGGATGAGTTACCTCATGTCGTTGAGGAAGAGGAAGCAAATCACCACTACTTTTTATTTGTGTGTGTATAACATAATAATTTGGTATTGATATGTATATCATGAAACGATCATCACAATAAATCTAGGTAACATCCATCACCTCACGTATAGTTACAGAAATTTTGGGTGTGATGTGGACCCTCAAGATTTACTTCTGAGCAACTTTCACATTTTCAGTACAGTATTAATAACTATAGTCACTGTGCTGTACAATATATCCCCCATGACTTACTTATTTTATAACTAGAGTTTGTATGTTTTGACTCATTTCACCCTTTTGTCCAGCCCTCAGCCACCACCTCAGACAGCCATCAATCTATTTCCCATATCTCTGTACTTGGTTTTTCTGTTTGTTTGCTCTTTTTTTTTGTTTTTTTTTTTGTTTTGTTTTGTTTTGGTTTGGTTTTTGGTTTTTGGTTTTTTTTAGATCCCACGTGTAAGTGAGGACATATGGTATTTTTTTTTTCCTCTGTGGGGTACATCCATTCAGCATAAAGCCCTTAAAATCCATCCATGTTGCTATAGGTGGCAACATTTCATTCTTTTCATGGCACACTAATAGTCCATTGTGCATGCATGCATGTGGGGGTGTGTGTGTGTATTATATTTCCTATTTTCTTTATCCATTCACCCATCAATGGACACTTGGGTTGTTTCCATGTCTTGGCTATTATAAATAAATCTGCAATTAACTTGAGGTTCATATATATTCTCAAATGAGTGTTTTTTGTTTTCATCAGAGAAATCCAGAACCAGGATTGCTAGAAAATAGGGTAGTTCTATTTTTAATTTTTTGAGGAACTTTCATATCGTTTTCCATTGTAGCTGCACCCATTTACCACCAAAAGTGGATGAGGGCTGTTTTATTTTTTTTTCACCACATCTTCACCAACACTTCTTATATCTTGTCTTTTTCATAATCTACATTCTAACATGGATGACATGATATTACATTGTGGGTTTGCTTTGCATTTTCCCGACAGCTATGATGTTGAGCACCTTCTCATGCATTTTTGGCCAGCCATCTGTATCTTTTCTTCGTAAAAACTTCTATTCATATCTACTGCCCTTTTGAACACTGGGTTGTTCGGTTTATTTTTGCTATTGAGTTGCATGAGTTGCTTATATATTTTGGATCTTAACCCTTTATCAGATGTTTCTTTCCATTTGATGTGATTTCTGTCTTTTCACCTTCTACAATTTTTAAAGATTTGTTTATTTATTTTAAAAAGATACACAGCGTGTGCAGGGGGATGAGCAAAGGAAGAGGGAGAGAAACAGACTCCCCACTGATCACAGACCCAATCAAGGGCTGGATCCCAAGACCCTGAAATCATGACCCTGAGCCAAAATCAAGAGCCGGATGTTCAACCGACTGAGCCACCCAGGTACCCTATTTTTTCACCTTTTCTTTTGACATTAAAATATCATCCTCTCCAGGCACCTGGGTGGCTCCATTGGTTAAGCATCTGCCTTAGGCTCAGGTCATGATCTCAGGATCCTGGGATCCAGCCCTGCATCTCACCAGGCTCCCTGCTCAGCAGGGAGTCTGCTTCTCCCTCTGTCTCTGCCTCTCACCACACCCCCCACTCTTACTCTCTCTTTCTCACTCTCTCTCAAATGAACAAATAAAATCTTTTAAAAAATATCATCCTCTCAGTGGTCCCCTAAAAGGAGACAGTACAGAATAACAAAGTATAAAGGGGAGACTGTTGCACAACAGTTGCTCGAGTCCCAAATACAAGATCAGTCCCTTCCTACAGGTCCATGGCTAGTCACTTCCCTTGTGCTGGTCCCAGACCTTAACAGAAAAAGAGTGCATAATCCAATGGTTAGAGTGGGGAGAAAACTGGGTACATTTAGCTACTCGTTTCATGATATTTAGGAAATGTTGAGTCTCCAGATATGCAAAACCCACACGTAATGTAATGTATATGTATTACATGTGCACACATGGAGAATATAATGGCACTATTATGGACAGAATTATGTCCCTCCCAAATTAATATGTTGAAATCTCAGAATGTGATAGTTTGGACACATTTCCTTTAAAGAGAAAGTAAGATTTAAAAATCCTACAGGTGGACCTAAATCAATGTATCTGGTGTCTTTATAAAAGGAGAACTGGTCACAGAAAAGATGGATCTAGGGATGACCATGCGAGGATACAGTGATATGGTAGCAATCTAAAAGCCCAGGAGAGAAGCCGCCAAGAAACATGCTGACACTTGGACCTTGGACATCTACCTTCCAGAACTGTGAGAAAAACAATTTCTGTTGTTTAAGCCACCCAGTCTCTGCTATTTTGTTATGAAAGCCCTAGCAGACTAACACAGGGAGGAAATGCACAAACATGATACTTGGAAAAAAATTGAGTGGTGGTGTTGAAGATTGGTTTACTCATTGGTATCTGGTTTGACTGTGATTTTCATACCTTTTTAACAAATAATTTCTACTTCAGTGAAATATTCTATTGTTTTGTTACTTCTTTTTTTCACTGATGCCTGGCTACCTAATAGAAAAGGAGGACGGAAGAAACAAGAACAATTCCAGAATCACATGCCAACAGGGTGACCTGCCATTTATGCTTCCTTGCCATGTGTGTTCTCTCTCAGAGATTTTTAAAGGGATGCACCCAGTTTGCCACTTTGCGTGCTGTAGGGAACACTAACAGAGTAAATAGATAGTATTTTTCGTCACTTTTTTCATCATTTGTGTTCAGCCTTAGAGTTCCCAGGCTTCAGCTAGCACAATGCAATGTCTTGGTGTCTCCTGAACCTAAAACACTTTCCTTTGTCCAGGCCTAATTTTCTGGCTTTCATTCACACTATTACTCATCTGGCCGGTATATCCAGATCATAATCTGGGCCATGCTGGTGAGAGACAACAGTGATTGCAGGGATTTTGTTTTTTCTGTGTCCAGAATAACGCTGAAATCCCTAGATTGGTTGAGGGATACACCACATTTTGAACTTGAGCTGATTTGTATTATAAGTGTTGGCCATCTGTATATTTTTCTTTCCTTTTACTAATTTATTGGTACAAGGAAGATACTTCAAAGATATTTTAATCCACGTGTTTTTGTTTGCCTAGGCCCTGGGCTGAAGGAGCCTGTGACTAAACTTCCCCCTGAATCCTGCTGTTGAAGCATCTTGCCACTGAAAGCTGTGGGCTGAGAGCACTGGGCCATCTCGTGCTCCCTCCCCCTTTCCCTCCACTGTAGGTACCTTGCTTGGCTAACTGGGAGGTTAAAACCCTGAGCCTGGAATGCAAGGTTTATTTGAAAGACAGGCTTGCCTTTCCTTAGACATCTCTGGTGCCCCTGAAGATGCCCATTGGGATTGTTATGTGGTAGGCTCACAAGTTAAAGCTGTGGCCACCCTATTAGCTAATATCCTTGCTTTGGAGATATTCTACATCTGACCCTAACTCAGGCTCCTTTCGGAATGGCTGAGGATATTTTTTTTTTTAAGATTTTATTTATTTGACAGACAGAGATCACAAGTAGAGAGGCAGGCAGAGAGAGAGAGAGGGAAGCAGGCTCCCTGCTGAGCAGAGAGCCAGATATGGGACTCGATCCCAGGACCCTGGGACCATGACCCGAGCCGAAGGCAGCAGCTTAACCCACTGAGCCACCCAGGCGCCCTGGCTGAGGATATTTATTTCTATCTTGTTACCTATTTCACTTCTAAACCCAAGTCCTTTTGTTGAAAAAAAAAAAAAAAGGAAAATACAAGGAAGGAAAATAATCATTAGAATTTTTTTAAATGTCTATTACTCATGGATAAGTACTATTTACAGTTGTGTATATATATATATATATATATATACACATACATACATACATACAACAGATATATATATATGTTTCTTTTTTCAAAATTTTACTGAACAGGGGCACCTGGGGGGCTCAGTGGGTTAAGTGTCTGCCCTTAGCTCAGGTCATGATCCCAGCATCCTGAGATCGAGCCCCACATCAGGCTCTCTGCACAGTGGGAGCCTGCTTTTCTCTCTCTCTGCCATTCCCCCTGCTTGTACTCTCTCTCTCATCAAATAAATAAATAAAATATTAAAAAAGAGAAATTTTACTGTGCAAATGTAGCATATTTCAGGACAGAAGTGAAATAATATCCCACTTACAGCTTTTTTTTTTTTTTTTGAGCAAAAGAGAGTGAGTATGAGTGGGGTGGGTGGGACAGAGGGAGAGGGAGAAAGAAAATCTTAAGCAGATTCTCTTGAATCTCACAAGTCAATCTCATGACCCTGAGATCATGACCTGAGCCGAAAACCAAGAGTCCGATGCTTAACTGACTGAGCCACCCAGGAGCCTCCAATATATAGTTTTTTTAACTGCTTTTTGATGATAAATATTATATTATGAAGGTCACTTAACATCATACAATATGAATGCACATAATAATAAAAATGGCTCTCAAAACTTTAAAAGTCCATTCTGACATGATAGTAATGATAACATGTTTAATATTTGTTACCTTCCCTTTGTTCCATACTGTTAAGTGTGAAACCTATATTTACTCATTAATCCTCACCACAACCTATGAGGTGAAGCTATTGATATCTGACTTTCAACATCAAGGAACCGAGGCACAATGAAGGCAGGGCTAGTTAAGTTTCAAGAGTTAGATGTGAACACAGGCTCTGTGGCTTCTGAGTGAATACATCTAACCAGTATATGCTACTGTTTCCCATTTCATAAATTACAGCCTTATTGTTAATCTTAGCAAAGCAACCAATCTGACAAGAAAAGAAACAAAACTAAGGTTCTGTCATTGTTTCCATTGACTGCTATAGTAAACTACACAAATTAGTGGCTGAAAACAACATGTACGGGGTTTCTCACAGTTGTGGATGTTAAAAGACTGAAATCAAGGTGTCACCAGTGCCTGGCACATTGGGACACCGTGGAGAATTCCCCTTGCCTCTTCCAAGCCTCTGGTGGCAACCATCAATCCTTGATGTCCCTTGCTTAAAGCAATGTCACTCTAGTTTCTGTCTCCATCATATGTTCTCCTCAACTGTTCCTGTCTTCAGTGACATTTTACACTTCTTGTAATGCAATATGTCATATAGGATTATGGCCCACCCAAATAACCTCATCATAACCTGAAACACCATCAGATATGCAATTTCCAGATAAGGTCCTATTCATTGGTACCTGGGTTTAGAGCCTCAGCATACTCTTGATGGGACCGTACAACCAAATAATAGGTACAGTGGTTTTTCCCATGCAACTAGACAGAAAATATTACATCAAAAGTCAGAAGATGGATTTTTTTAACAGTTAAAAGGAAGGTAGTGCCTATTTCCCTCTGACTCATTCCACTGTGCTCAAAGACAGGATGAAAGGCATGGTAACAAGTGCCCTTCCAAATCAGAGAGGGAGACAAACCATGAGAGACTCTGGACCCTGGGAAACAAACTGAGAGTCACAGAAGGGAGGAGGGTGGGGAGATGGGGTAGCCAGGTGATGGGTATTAAGGAGGGCATATGTGATGATGAGCACTAGGTGTTGTACACAACTGATGAATCATTGAACACTACATCAAAAACTAATGATGTACTATATGCTTGCTAACTGAACATAATAAAGAGAAAAAAACAAATGCCCTTCCTATGATTCTTTTATTTATTCATTCATTCATTTATTTTTAATTATTTTGTAAAATAGAGTTGACATAGAATGTTCCATTAGTTTCATTTGTACAACATATGAATTAGAGAATTCTATACATTACCCAGTGCTCACCTAAGTGTAGCCACCATCTGCCACCATACATTATTACAATGTTATTGATTATATTCCTTATGCTGTACATTTTTTCTCCATCACTTATTGTATAACTAAAAATTTATAAAACTCTTTTTTTAAAGATTTTATTTATTTATTTACAGAGATCACAAGTAAGCAGAGAGGCAGGCAGAGAGAGAGGAGGAAGCAGGCTCCCTGCTGAGGAGAGAGCCCGATGCGGGGCTCGATCCCAGGACCCTGGGATCATGACCTGAGCCGAAGGCAGAGGCTTTAACCCACTGAGCCACCCAGGCGCCCCCAAAATTTATAAAACTCTTAATCCCCTTTATTTACTTTGTTCTTTCACCCACTTCCCCTCTGTCAACCACCAGTTTGTTCTCAGTACTTAAGGGCCCATTTTGTTGTTGTCCTTTGATCCCTTCTTTTGTTTTCTAGATTCCACATATAAGTGAAACCATAATGGTATTTATCTTTTCCTGTCTGACTTATTGCACATAGCATAATTCCATATAGGTCCATCCATGTTCTCACAAATGGCAAGAACACATTTTTAATGGCTGATTAATACTCTATTGTGTTTATGTACCACATCTACTCACTATGCTTCTTATTGGTGAATAGATCAATATGACATTTTCAGGCTTTGTCACAAACAACATCTTATTGCCACTGTTCGTTCCTTCCTTTTAAATCTATGCTTCAGCAAGTATCCAAACTTCTCACGGGAAAGGCACCCTGCATGAGTTCTGAATCCTGATACTTCCTAAGTATCTTTGGGTTTCAGAGCATTTGCTCTGATTCTGGGCAAAGATGATGCCACTGACCAATCATAAATGGTGCGAGAGCAGATGTCTGAAACTGACATGGCCATGCCTGCAGACACCAATAAAAATTTCAAGACAGAGTGGGATGCTTCAGAGCTGACAGATTACCCAGTGGCACTGGGTGATGTGGAAGAGGAGCTCACGGCTAAAGACTGGTAATTCCAGTAGTGAAAATCATAAAAGGGGGAAAAAACTGAAGCTAGTGATGATGTACAAAACTTAGCAAAATTTTGGTCCATGGAAAAAGCATTACCAATTATTCCTCATTATTATGTTCACTTAATCTGAACATAGTCAGACTATGTTCACTTAGTCTGACTTCTTACCACAGTAAACTCTTGATTTTATGGGATACAAAGTTCTTGCATTTTACCTTTAATTTTTTGTTGCCTTTTCCTATACTTTCCTTTTTTTAAAGATTTTGCTTATTTATTTGACAGAAAGAGAGATCACAATTAGGCAGAGAGGCAGGCAGTGGGTGGGGGGAAGGAGCAGGCTCCCTGTTGAGCAGAGAGCCCAATGCGGGGCTCAGTCCCAGGACCCTGAGATCATGACCTGAGCCTAAGGCAGAGGCTTTAACCCACTGAGCCACCCAGGTGCCCCCTATAATATTTTCTTTATACGAATAATATATTTTCATTACTGTGAATGTAGCAACTGTGGATCAGCAAAGTGAAGCCCCCTGTGTTGTTCATTTTGAGCCTACAGAATGGCATGCAGAACAAATGTATCAAAGGCTTATTTCAATTAAACTGTTTTCACAGTAAATACACAGAGCCAGAATAGACTTTGTGAACATTCTATATCTCTTATTACTCTCCAGCAAATAATCAGTGACCCTGAGGCCCTGCTGGATTCTAGAGCACCTTTGGGATCATGAAAAAGAGGCTAGTTAATGCAAGGTTTTGATCTGGTATTCAGAATAATTCAAAATTATTGAGAAACAATGGTTTTGTATTACATATGGATACGGAATTGAAGAAAAGCGCTTAGTTGCCAGTTATTCTGCACGAGAAAGAGAGTTTACATATGTATGTAAGAAGATAGTGAGGGCAATTGCTGACAGACACCTAGGTAAGGGTTACCCAGGAACAGGTCCATCTGGATCAGCTGTCCCAAGAAAGAGGCAGGGTGACATTTCTGTACCAAGAAGTGAATGCAATTTTCCATTGAATGCTGTAAGAAAGAACAAACAAGTCTTGACTCTACAACTTAAACCAACCCGCTTTCTCTTTAATTTTTTTTAATTGACTCTGTATATTTCTCTGTCCCCTCCAGCTCTACCACCTCCATACACGTTCACATTTGCATTTTCACTCTCAGTTCAGGGCAGAGTTGGACTTCCAATCTCAAGTTGGATACAGCGGAACTGTTCCGGTTATGTGAAAATCCAGATATTTGGGGGCGCCCGGGTGGCTCAGTGGGTTAAAGCCTCTGCCTTTGGCTCAGGTCATGATCCCATGGTCCTGGGATCGAGCCCCGCGTCGGGTTCTCTGCTTAGCGGGGAACCTGCTTCCCTTCCTCTCTCTCTGCCTACCTGTGATCTCTGTCAAATAAATAAATAAATAAATAAAATCTAAAAAAAAAAAACGACCAAGAAAATCCAGATATTTGGCTGATCACATGAGGTCAAGTTCCTAATCTCTATCTTCCTTCCTCCCCATGAAGCTCCCTGGTCTGGGCCTCTCTGAGCTGCCATCCTGAGTCTGACCACCAGGTAGCATCACATTTTTGTTGTTCTCTTTTAATTGCAAGGAATACATGGTACAAAGAGTTAAAAAGTCACAAAAGAGTTTGTTTACTGTGATACCAATTCTGCTCAGAAATTCATAAGTTTCTTTATCATGTGTCTGATAGCCATTTGTGTCTTCATTAGAGAACTGTCTGTTCATTTCTTCCGCCCATTTTTTGACATGATTATCTGTTTTGTGTGTGTTGAGTTTGAGAAGTTCTCCATAGATCCTGAATACCAACCTTTTGTCTGTACTGTCATTTGCAAATATTTTCTCCCATTCCGTGGGTTTCGTCTTTGTTTTGTTGACTGTTTCCTTTGCTGTGCAGAAGCTTTTGATTTTGATGAAGTCCCAAAAGTTCATTTTTGCTTTTGTTTCCTTTGCCTTTGGTGACGTATCTTGAAAGAATTTGCTGTAGCTGATATCGAAGAGATTACTGCCTATGTTCTCCTCTAGGATTCTGATGGATTCCTGTCTCACGTTGAGGTATTTTATCCATTTCAAGTTTACCTTTGTGTACGGTGTAAGAGATTGTCGAGTTTCATTCTTCTACATATAGCTGTCCATTTATTGAAGAGACTGCCTTTTTTCCACTGGATATTTTTTCCTGTTTTGTCAAAGATTATTTGCCCATAGAGTTGAGGGTCCATATCTGGGCTATCTACTCTGTTCCACTGGTCTATGTGTCTGTTTTTATGCCAGTACCATGCTGTCTTGGTGATCACAGCTTTGTAGTAAATCTTGAAATCAGGTAACGTGATGCCCCCAGTTTTATTTTTGTTTTTCAACATTTCCTTAGCAATTCGGGGACTTTTATGATTCCATACAAATTTTTGGATTATTTGCTCCAGCTCTTTGAAGAATACCGGTGGAATTTTGATTGGAATGGCATTAAAAGTATAGATTGTTCTAGGCAATATAGACATTTTAACAATGTTTATTCTTCAGATCCATGAGCATTGAATGGTCTTCCATCTTTTTGTGTCTTCTTCAATTTTGTTCATGAGTGCTCTGTAGTTCTTCGAGTACAGATCCTTTACCTCTTTGATTAGGTTTATTCCCAGGTATCTTATGGTTCTTGGTGCTATAGTCAATGGAATTGATTCTCTAATTTCTCTTTCTGTATTTTCATTATTAGTGTATAAGAAAGCCACTGATTTCTGTACATTGACTTTGTATCCTGCCATGTTACTGAATTGCTGTAGAGTTCTAGTAATTTGAGGGTGGAGCCTTTTGGGTTTTCCATATAAAGAATCATGTCATCTGCGAAGAAAGAGAGTTTGACTTCTTCATTGCCAATTTGGATACATTTATTTCCCTTTGTTGTCTGACTGCTGTTGCTAGGACTTCTAATACTATGTTGAACAAGAGTGGTAAGAGTGGGAATCCTTGTCGTGTTCCTGATCTCAACGGGAAGGCTGCAAGCTTTTTCCCATTGAGGATGATATTTGCTGTGGGTATTTCATAGATAGATTTGATGAAGTTCAGGAATGTTCCCTCTATCCCTATACTTTGAAGTGTTTTAGTCAGGAATGGATGCTGGATTTTGTCAAATGCTTTTTCTGCATCAATTGAAAGGACCATGTGGTTCCTCTCTCTCTTATTGATTTGTTCTATCACATTGATTGATTTGCGAATGTTGAACCATCCTTGTAACCCAGGGATGAGACCCACCGGTCATGATGGATAATCTTTTTAATGTATTGTTGGATCCTGTTTGCTAGGATCTTGTTGAGAATCTTAGCATCCATATTCACCAGTGATATTGGTCTGAAATTCTTCTTTTTGGTAGGGTCTTTGCCTGGTTTGGGGATCAGGGTAATGCTGGCTTCATAAAAGGAGTCTGGAAGTTTTCTTTCTGTTTCAATTTTTTGAAACAGCTTCAGGAGTATAGGTGTTATTTCTTCTTTGAAAGTTTGGTAGAATTTCCCAGGCAATCCACCAGATCCTGGGCTCTTGTTTTTTGGGAGGTTTTTGATCACTGCTTCAATCTCATTACTAGATATCAGTCTGTTCAGGTTGGCAATTTCTTCCTGGTTCAATTTGGGAGTTTATTGTTTTCCAGGAATGCATCCATTTCTTCTAGGTTGCTTAGCTTATTGGAATATAACTGTTGATAATAACTTCTGATGATTGTTTCTACTTCCTTGGTGTTAGTTGTGATCTCTCCCTTTTCATTCATAATTTTATGAATTTGGGCTTTCTCTCTTTTCTTTTAAATCAGTGTGGCCAATGGTTTATTGATCTTATTGATTCTTTCAAAAAACCAGCTTCTAGTTTCATTGATATGTTCTACTGTATCTCTGGTTTCTACCTCATTGATCTCTGCTCTAATCTTGATTATTTACCTTCTTATGTGTGGAGTTGGTTTGATTTGTTGTTGATTCTCCAGCTCTTTAAGGTGTGGAGACAGCTGCTGTGTTCTGAATTTTTCAATTTTTTTGAGGGAGGCTTGGATGGCTATGTATTTGCTCCTTTGGACAGCCTTTGCTCTATCCCATAGGTTTTAGACCGAAGCGTCTTCATTCTCGTTGGTTTCCATGTATTGTTGAAGTTCTTCTTTGATCTCCCGGTTGATCCAAGCATTCTTAAGCAAGGTGATCTTTAGCATCCAGGTGTTTGAGTTCCTTCCGAGCTTTTCCTTGTGATTGAGTTACAGTTTCATTTTATTTTATTTTATTTTATTTTATTTTATTTTATTTATTTGACAGAGAGAGATCACAAGTAGGCAGAGAGGCAGGCAAAGAGCGAGAGAGGAAGGCGCCCCCCGAAAAAATAAATTTTTTTTTTTAGAAATGATCTTTCATACTTTTATTTTATTTTATTTTATTTTTGCAGAGAAGAGGGAATGACTATACTGTATTTTACATATTCTAAGATGGTGTAGAGGCATTAATACATGGAAAGCATCAACATTTACAATGAAAATAATTGCTAATGTTCCTCATATTATCACAGCAACATAAGCAAAATGGATAACCATTAATTGGCCATTACATCATGATCATTGGAATTACTTAGTATTAATAAAATTTTTCACTTTGGATTGGTCATGTACTTATTACAGGGTTACAGCAGTAACTACAGTGTGATCATGAAAAACACCTGTTTCAAAAAAAAAAAAGAAAGAAAAACACCTGTTTCTTAAATTGGCTATAAAATCTCTTAGCTCAGCAATTTACCATAAGCTGATGCTGCCTTTTCAGTAGTGTGTGCGATTTTCTGGCTTACTTTTTTTTTTTGAATATTATAAACATATATTTTTATCCCCAGGGGTACAGGTCTGTGAATCACCAGGTTTACACACTTCACAGCACTCACCAAAACACATACCCTCCCCAATGTCCATAATACCACCCCCTTCTCCCAAACCCCCTCCCCCCAGCAACCCTCAGTTTGTTTTGTGAGATTAAGAGTCACTTATGGTTTGTCTCCCTCCCAATCCCATCTTCTTTCATTTATTCTTCTCAAAGCATTGTGATCTGAGAATATGCAGGGAATAATGTCAGTCTTTTGATATCGGTTGAGTTCTGATTTGTGACCCAGTATGTGGTCTATTCTGGAGAAGGTTCCATGTGCACTTGAGAAGAATGAGTATTCTGTTGTTTTAGGGTGGGATGTTCTGTATATATCTATGAGGTCCATCTGGTCCAATGTGTCATTCAATGCTCTTGTTTCTTTATTGATTTTCTGCTTCAATGATCTATTACTGAGAGAGGTGTGTTAAGATCTCCTAATATTAATGTATTCATATCAATATGACTCTTTATCTTGATTAATAGTTTTCTTATGTAATTGGCTGCTCCCATATTGGGGGCATAGATATTTACAATTGTTAGATCACCTTGGTGGATACTCCCTTTAAGAATGATGTAGTGTCCTTCTGTGTCTCTGACTACAGTCTTTAGTTTAAAATCTAATTTATCTGATGGGGCGCCTGGGTGGCTCAGTGGGTTAAGCAGCTGCCTTCGGCTTGGGTCATGATTTCAGGGTCCTGGGATCAAGTCCCACGTTGGGACCTCTGCTCAGAGGGGAGCCTGCTTCCCTTCCTCTCTCTCTGCCTGCCTCTCTGCCTACTTGTGATCTCTCTCTGTCAAATAAATAAATAAAAATCTTAAAAAAAATCTAGTTTATCTGATATGAGAATCGCTACCCCAGCCTTCTTGAGAGGCCCATTGGCATGAAAGATGCTTCTCCATCCCTTTATTTTCAGTCTGGGTGTATCTTTAGTTTCAAAATGGGTCTCTTGTAGACAACATATGGATGGGTCCTGTCATTTTATCCAATCTGCAACCCTGTGCTGTTTTATGGGTGCATTTAGGCCATTCACATTGAGGGTGATTATTGATAGATACATTTTTATTGGTATCGTGTTACCTTTGAAGTCTTTCTTTCTGTAGATCGTCTCTATATTTCTGTTCAATGCTATTCTTAGGATTTTTATTCTTTTATAGAATCCCCCTTAATATTTCCTGCAGTGTCGGCTTGGTGGTTGCATAGTCTTTTATGCCTCGCCAGTCTTGGAAACTCTTTATCTCTCCATCCATTTTGAATGTCAGTCTTGCTTGATAAAGTATTCTTGGCTGTATGTTCTACTCATTTAGTGCCCTGAATATATCTTGCCAGCCCTTTCTGGCTTGCCAGGTCTCTGTGGACAGGTCTGACGTGATTCTGATGGGCTTTCCTCTGTATGTAAGGAGCTTCTTTGTCCTGGCTGCTTTCAAGAGGGTCTGCCTACAATTATAATTCTTCATTCTTACTATTATGTGTCTCGAGGACTTTCAAGAATCTATAATCTTGGGGGGAAACCATTCTGCCTCTAGTACATGAACGCTGGTTTCATTCATGAGATTGGGAAAATTCTCATGGACAACTTGTTCCACTATATCTTCTAGACTTCTTTCTTTCTCCTCCCCTTCAGGGATTCCAATAATTCTGATGTTGGAACGCTTCATGGCATCATTTATTTCTCTGATTCTGTTTTTGTGGCTTCTAAGCTATTTGTTCCAGGCTTCACCCTCATCCTTTCTCTGTATCTGTTTGTCCTCCAGAACACTAATTTTATCTTCTGTCTCAGTTACCCTAGCTTTTAGAGAATTTAGATTAGATTGTAACTCATAGCGAGCATTTTGAACATCACCCCGGTTCTTCCCTAACATTTTGAACATCATTCCTGGTGGCTTTCAGTTCTGCTCTAATCAATTCCGTTTGGTCATCCATGGCTTTCTCCAACCTAGCTATTGCCTGGATAATTGTTAGCCTGAATTCCCTTTCCAACATGTTGTCTATGTCAATAGACATTAGCTCTGTTGCAGAAGGTCCATCCTCTGTATTTTTCTTCTGATGGGCATTCCTCCTCACAGTCATTTTGGTGAGAGATGACTGAACGGATGTAGCTGGATGTATCAACTGTGGTGCAGTCAAGGTGCACCCTGGAATTCTTCTTAGCAATCAGGATTCCCCACCCACGTGAGAGAAAAAATAAAAGAAAAAGAAAGGAGAGAGAGAGAGGAAAAAAGGGAAGATAAAAGAGAAGGCTCAGCCCAAGTGGGCCCCTAGGTAAGATTTATGATGTATACAAAGAAAAACAGACAAACAAAAAGACTGATAAAAGTATATGACAAGAGAAAAAAATATATACATAAGCAAAAAAAGGAAGAACCTTGTCAAAAAGAACCCCAAGTACAAGATTTGTATACTATCGGGACAAACACAAATACACAGAAACACTGGTGAAAGAAAAAAAATGGGAGATTTGTTATAAATTCTCAGTGTGGGTGAGGAAGGTTATTTTGATTCTTCCTGGATGTATCTTGATATCTTTGTTAAGGGACTCAACTTTCCTAAGATAAAGGGGGATTAAAAATTGGTTTACCCATAGGGATAGCATTCATTGGGGAAAGGGAGTTACCTTGAAGTTTAACTCTATATGAATATTAGAAAATAAAAGTAAAAAAGAACAAACTAGACTAAACTAAACTAAAATTTAAAAAAAATTTAAAAATAGAAAAGTAAAAGAAAAACATAGGTGTATGTATCAAAAAGTTCAGGTTAGAAGGTTATTATGGAATTTGATGTACTAGACATCTCACTGTGATGGTAAATAGGTTAAAAAATTGTCTACTAAAAAAATGAACCAGAATAGTGGGGACGAGTTAAAAATAAAAGTTGTATCTATGAAGTAGTGGTGGTTGTTCTCTTGTCATCTTTTTTTTTTCTTTCCTGGTTGGCTTTCTGGGGGAGGGGCCTGCCACGTGGGTTTTCATTTTTAGTAAATGATATTCCCTGAGTTAATTCCTCCCACCCCCCTCAAGGGGGTGGGCTCTGAGGAAACCGGTTTTTCAGGCTTTTGTTCTCTGGAGGTTTTTATGTTTGTTCTTCTTTTTTTTTTTTTCTCTGGCCTCGACAGCTTTTGATTGTTTTTGGAGGTTTAGAGGAAAGCAAACTGCACCACGACCACCCTCTCAGAGAGAAGCCTCAGTCTGCTCCCCTGTGGGTGCTCAGAGCACATAAGATCCCCCTCAGCTGCTGGAAGAGCAGGTTCTGAGTTGTGGTCCCTGGGGATGAAGAATCTCCTGCTTGTACCCAAAACCATGGCAGCAGTAGATGTCTGGGCAGCTCCAGACCGCCAGAAAGGTTCGAAGCAGCAATCACACAGTGAGATTTTTCTGCTGGCCCAGGCTGGGAGTGCCTGGTCTTTTTGGGTCTGAGAGCACCGGGCTGGCCCTTGCATGCACCTCTCCCAGGGGAGGGTGTAAGGCGCAAGCGTCTCAGGCTCTGATAGCATGGCGGGGTGTTCTGCCATCTGGGGAGGCACCCAGCCCCTCACAGGAGCCTGACCCCATGCGTTCTCAGGCACACTGGCGGCTCAGGGAACAAGACCTGGTTTCTCTGCTGCACTCTCTCTGGCTCAGCGCCAGGGGAGGCTGTCTAAGGTCCTGGGACTTAAGCCCCTGTCCCTAACCGCCCCGGTTCCCAAAATTTCCACCCGTGGTCCTTGGCTTTTTTTGAGTGCTTTCAACCAGACTCCAAGTTAATGCTGGTCCCCAGATGCAGGACACTCTCGTATTGGAGTATTACTTTCCAATTGGTCACCTCTGGGGGCTCCCTCCCCCTTTTTAAAATCATCTGATATCAGTCCAACGTTCCAACTCCACTTTACCTGCCCACTGGCGTCTTCTGCCCCTGTAGAGATCCACGTGTATAATTCTGATCCCAGGCTGATTTCATGGGTGATCGGAGTTCTTTCTTTGGTAGGTAATCAGCTCACTTTAGAGTACAGGTTGAAACAACACTTCCTCCTACTTCCCCGCCATCTTGTCTCCTTCTCTTTTAAGTATTTCTGTATGTATCTTATACCTTCTAGACAAGATCGGAAAGGGGAGTTTGATGACGGTGGCACTATGGTGCCACCTGGCATAAACATCCTGAGCTACTGCCTGAACACTAAGGAACAGGAAATTGGAAAGGATGGTCTGGGACACAACCCACCAGACAGGGATTTCTAGAAGTCAAAATGGAAAGTGGGGAATTCTTTGACTAAACCATATCAGTGGGCTCTGTCTGGACACTACATATCAATGGAATCATACTTATAGGCAAATATATGTATATATATGTGTGTGTGCGTGTGTGTCGTCTTTACCATTTCTGACTCCTTTAAACTACCTTATCATTTTCAAGTTTCATCCATTCTTTTCTTGATTGATTGATTGATCTACCAATCTCTTTATTATTCTAGTAACATATTTATTTGTTAATTTATTATTTATTCATATACTCATTCCTTTATGTATTTTCCAACTTGCAGACAATTCCAGAAACTGGTGTTTGTCGAACGTGGTTATATGGCGCCACCTTGTGGCAAAAGTCCGCACTGCTGCAGAAAATGAAGGAACAGGATATTGAGAGGGACGGTCTGTCTGTGACACAAACACACCAACCCGAACTTTCTGGTGGTCAGTTTGGGAAGTGGGGACTTCCGTGACTAAACCCTGTTGGTGGGCCCCATCTGGGACAGTGCATAAAAGTGGAATCATACAGCATGTGGTCTTTACTGCATTTGACTCCTTTCACTTAGCTTAGTGTTTTCAAGGTTCATAGTTTTATTTATTTCTTTAGCTGGTTACGTACTTACCTACTTACTTCCTCATTCATTCGTTCATTCATTCATTCACATAGCTATATATTTTACACATTATGGACAATACTGCAGAGTGGAGTTTGATGATGGTATTTCTTTGGGGCCACCTTGTGGCAAAAGACTGAACTGCTCCTTGAATACTAAGGAAGAGGAAACTGGAAAGGGATGGTGCGCGGGGCACAAACCCACCACTGGGAACTTTCTGGAGGTGGAAAGGGAAAGTGAGGAATTCTTCCACTCAGCTCACTACTCTCAAGGGTCATCCACTGTATTTTCACTGATTTATTTATTCATCATTTCATTTATTCGTGTGTTTATTATTTTATTTACATTCTTATTTATTTGTTGATTTTTAAATTTTATGTCCTTACACATTCGTGTACATATTTCACACTAGCAGACAATACTTGAAACTGGACATTGATGATGGTGGCTCTAGAAGTCAAAATGGAAAGTGGTAGGTAAGATGGCGCCATCTTGTGAGAAAAGACATTGGACACTGTGTATAAACATAATCACGGCAGTAGACAAACATAGACATATTTGTTCTCTTGCATTTTCTACTCTTCTCAGTGTGCCAAAGAATCACATCCTCAAACTCCACTCTCAGGTATTGCCTATGAATTGTCAAAAAATACGTACATAAATACATGCGAACATACATGGATGCATAAATAAATATGTACATAAGGAAGTAAGTAAGAAAGCAAGAAAGGAAGTAGCTAACTAAATAAATATATAAATAAAATGAATGCATCTTGAAAATATTAAGCTCAGTGACAGGAGTAGAAAAAAAGTCCCCACTTTCTAAACTGACTGCCAGAAAGTTTTTCCTGGTTGGTTTGTGTCACACACAGACCATTCTCAGTTTCCTATTCCTTCTTTCTCAGACAGCAGTTTGGACATTTGCCACAAGGTGGCGCGATAGAGCCACCATAATCAACGTCCAATTGTGTGCCAGGTGAGAAATATGTACATGAATGAGTAAATAAATAAAATAAAAACTTAAAAAATAAACAAGAATATAAATAAAATAATAAATACACGAATAAATGAAAGGATGAATAAATAAGTGAAAATACAGTCGATGACCCTGGAGAGCAGTGAGCAGAGTAAAAGGACTAGAAAATGCAAGAGACTACACATGTCTTGTGTTTCTCTATAAAAATGATTCCATTGATATACACTACCCAGAGAGAGATCAGCTATATGTTTAGTGGAGGAAATCCACACTGTCAATTTCGAACTCCAAAAAGTTTCAGGTGGTGGGTTTATGCGCTGCACCATACCGTCCGGTTTCCTGTTTCCCACCTATATGGTTCAGTCAAGGAATTCCCTACTTTCCGTTCTGACTTCCAGAAGGCTCTCTGTGGTGGGTTTGTGTCAGAGACCATCCCTTCCATTAACCTGTTCCTCGCAGTTCAAGGAGCAGTTCAGGCTTTTGCCACAAGCTGGCCCCAAAGGTGGGCCACCCTGAAACAAACTACGCCTCACATATTACTTGCACTGTGTAATAGGCATACACATATATACATCCACCCTTCCATACTAAATCAGTCAGTCCATCAAACAGTCAGTCGGTCCATCAGCAAGGAAAGAAGAAAGAAAGAAACAAAGTAACATACAACTAATGTAAATGGATGCACCTTGCGTGTATTAGGCTAAGTGAAAGGAGTCAGAAATTAAAAGGCCACAGGATGTCTCCATTTGTCTCTAAAAGTGAGTGCATTTATTTGTCGGGTCCAGAGAGAGCCCACCTGTGTGGTATAGTCCAGGAATTCCCCACGTTCCATCTTCACCTCCCGAAAATTCTGTGTGGTGGCTTCGTGTCACAGATCATCCCTCCCCTTTTCCTCTGCCTCAGTTTTCACGGTCCAGGCCTGGCTTTTGCCACAAGGTGTCCCACGAGAGTGAGAGAGTTTACATACAGGTATGTAAACCGCGATCGTCCAACTCCGCTCTCCAGTCTTACCTGCAAGAGTGAAATTCGTAAATAAAGGTTGCAAATGAATATGGACGAAAGTAAACTAATGACATTCGCGAGCCCTGAAGGTATTCAGCTCAGTGAACGGAGTCAGAAATGGGGAAGACCACATATGGTATGATTCCACATCTATGGACTGTCCCGGCGGGGGGGCCGCACCAACATGGTTTAGTCAAGGACGCCCCCTCTTCCCAAACTGAGCGGCCGAAGGTTCCGCCTGGTGGGTTTGTGTCACAGACAGACCGTCCCTCTCAATGTCCTGGTCCCTCGTTCTCAGGCAGCAGTTCGGGCATTTGCCACAAGGTGGCGCCACAGAGCCACCATCATCAACGTCCACCTCCGAGAACTGCCTGCCAGCAGCTGTGAAGCATGAACATGCAGGACTAAATAAATAAAATTTGAAAGCTTCCAAATAAATATGTATATAAATAAAATAAAAAAATACACGCATACATGAAAGGATGAATGAATAAGTCAGTGAAAATACAGAGGATGACTCTTGAGAGCAGTGAGCTGAGGGGAAGGATTCCTCACTTCCCATGTCCACCTCCAGAAAGTTCCCGGCGGTGGGTGTTTTTGCACCGGACCGTCCCTTCCTTCCCGTTTCCCGTTCCTTGGCGTTAAAAGGGGCAGTTCAGTCTTTTGCCACAAGGTGGCGCCAAAGAAATACCATCATCAGACTCCACTCTGCAGCATTGTCCAAGATGTGCAAAAATGTCTAGCTGTTTGACTGAATGAATGAACGAACAAATGAGTGAGGGAGGGAGTACGTAAGTCAGTACGTAACCGTAACCGTAACCGTATCCGTAACTGGCTAAAGAAATAAATAGAACGTACGAACCTTGAAAACACTAAGCTATGTGAAAGGAGTCCAATGCAGTACAGACCACCGGTTGTAGGATTCCCCTTCTATGCTCTGTCCCAGAGGGGGCCCACCAACAGGGGTTAGTCAGGGAAGTCCCCACTTCCCAATCGGACCGCCAGAAAGGTTCTGCCTGCTGGGTTTGTGTCACAGACAGACCGTCATTCTCAAGATCCTGTTCCTTCGTTTTCCCGCAGCAGTTCGCGCTTTTGCCACCAGGTGGCGCCATGGAACCCCCTTCGGCAAACACCGGTTTCCGCAATTGGCGGCAAGGTGAGGGAAAATATATAAATGAATGAGTACATAAATAAATCATAAATGGACAGAGAAATCTGTTACTAGAATAATAAGGAGCTTGGCAGATCAATCCATCCATCAATCAACCAAGAAAGAATGGATGAAGCTTGGAAGTGATAAGGTAGCTAAAAGGGGTCCGCAATGGAAAAAGGCCACAGATATATGTATACATAGGTGTCTTTGTCTGTAAGCGTGACTCCATTGATACATAGTGTCCAGACAGAGCCCACTGATATGGCTTAGTCTGAGCATTCCCCACTCTCCGTTGTGACTTCCAGAAAGCTCTGCCTGCTGGGTGCGTGTCCCCGACCATCCCTCCCATTTTCCCGTTCCTAAGTGTGCAAGCAGCAGTTCAGGCTGTTGCCACAGGGTGGCGCCAAAGGATCACATCCTCAAACTCCACTCTCAAGTACTGTCTGGGAGGTGTGAAATGCATGCGTGCATAAATACATGCATACAGACCCGGATACATAAGTAAACGTGTACATGATGAAGTAAGTTAGAAAGCAAGAAAGGAGTTAGCTAAGTAACAAAATACACTAAAGAAATGAAGGCACCTTGGAAGTATTAAGGTCAGTGACGGGAGTAGAAAAGGCAACAGACAGCAAATGTGTCTCTATTTGTCTCTAGCCATGATCACCTTTCTACGGAGTGTCCAGAGGGAGCCCACCTCTATGTCTTAGTCAAGGAACTCCCCACTTTCCAAGCTGACCACCAGAAAGATCTGGGCGGTGGGCTCCTGTCCCAGACGGTCCCTCCCCGCAACCTGTTCCTCCGTGTTCAGGCGTCAGTTCAGGCTTTGGACACAAGGTGGCGCAATGCAGCCGCCCTCCGCAATGTCCGCTGTCAAGAATTGTCCGCCAGGTGTAAAATTTATAAAAAGTGAGTAAGCAAATAAAACTAAAAAATGAACAGATAAATAGAGATGTGAGTAAGGCAATAAAGGAGTGAGTAAAGAAATCAGTGAAAATACAATGCATGACCCTTGAAAGTGGTGAGCTCCCTGAAAGGACCAGAAAATGCAACAGACCACACACATGTCTGTGTTTCTCTATCAAAATGATTCCACTTATATACAGTGTCCAGACAGCCCCCCTATATGGTTCAGTCAAGGAATTCCCTACTTTCCGTTCTGACTTCCAGAAGGCTCTCTGTGGTGGGTTTGTGTCAGAGACCACCCCTTCCGTTATCCTGTTCCTCGGGGTTCAAGGAGCAGTTCAGGCTTTCGCCACAAGCTGGCTCCAAAGGTGGGCCACCCTGAAACAAACTCCGCCTCAAGTATTACCTGCAATGTGTAATAGGCGTACACACATATGCATGCACCCTTCCCTACCAAGTCAGTCAGTCCATCAATCAGTCATTCGGTCCATCAGCAAGGAGAGAAGAAAGAAAGAAACAAAGTAACATACAACTAAAGTAAATGGATGCACCTTGCGTGTATTAGGCTAAGTGAAAGGAGTCAGAAATTAAAAGGCCACAGGACGTCTCCATTTGTCTCTAAAAGTGCGTGCATTTATTTGTCGGGTCCAGAGAGAGCCCACCTGTGTGGTATAGTCCAGGAATTCCCCACGTTCCATCTTCACCTCCCGAAAATTCTGTGTGGTGGCTTCGTGTCACAGATCATCCCTCCCCTTTTCCTCTGCCTCAGTTTTCACGGTCCAGGCCTGGCTTTTGCCACAAGGTGTCCCACGAGAGTGAGAGAGTTTACATACAGGTATGTAAACCGCGATCGTCCAACTCCGCTCTCCAGTCTTACCCGCAAGAGTGAAATTCGTAAATAAAGGTTGCAAATGAATATGGACGAAAGTAAACTAATGACATTCGCGAGCCCTGAAGGTATTCAGCTCAGTGAACGGAGTCAGAAATGGGGAAGACCACATATGGTATGATTCCACATCTATGGACTGTCCCGGCGGGGGGCCGCACCAACATGGTTTAGTCAAGGACGCCCCCTCTTCCCAAACTGAGCGGCCGAAGGTTCCGCCTGGTGGGTTTGTGTCACAGACAGACCGTCCCTCTCAATGTCCTGGTCCCTCGTTCTCAGGCAGCAGTTCGGGCATTTGCCACAAGGTGGCGCCACAGAGCCACCATCATCAACGTCCACCTCCGAGAACTGCCTGCCAGCAGCTGTGAAGCATGAACATGCAGGACTAAATAAATAAAATTTGAAAGCTTCCAAATAAATATGTATATAAATAAAATAAAAAAATACACGCATACATGAAAGGATGAATGAATAAGTCAGTGAAAATACAGAGGATGACTCTTGAGAGCAGTGAGCTGAGGGGAAGGATTCCTCACTTCCCATGTCCACCTCCAGAAAGTTCCCGGCGGTGGGGTGTTTTTTGCACCGGACCGTCCCTTCCTTCCCGTTTCCCGTTCCTTGGCGTTAAAAGGGGCAGTTCAGTCTTTTGCCACAAGGTGGCGCCAAAGAAATACCATCATCAGACTCCACTCTGCAGCATTGTCCAAGATGTGCAAAAATGTCTAGCTGTTTGACTGAATGAATGAACGAACAAATGAATGAGGGAGGGAGTACGTAAGTCAGTACGTAACCGTAACCGTAACCGTATCCGTAACTGGCTAAAGAAATAAATAGAACGTACGAACCTTGAAAAACACTAAGCTATGTGAAAGGAGTCCAATGCAGTACAGACCACCGGTTGTAGGATTCCCCTTCTATGCTCTGTCCCAGAGGGGGCCCACCAACAGGGGGGTTAGTCAGGGAAGTCCCCACTTCCCAATCGGACCGCCAGAAGGTTCTGCCTGCTGGGTTTGTGTCACAGACAGACCGTCATTCTCAAGATCCTGTTCCTTCGTTTTCCCGCAGCAGTTCGCGCTTTTGCCACCAGGTGGCGCCATGGAAACCCCCTTCGGCAAACACCGGTTTCCGCAATTGGCGGCAAGGTGAGGGAAAATATATAAATGAATGAGTACATAAATAAATCATAAATGGACAGAGAAATCTGTTACTAGAATAATAAGGAGCTTGGCAGATCAATCCATCCATCAATCAACCAACCAAGAAAGAATGGATGAAGCTTGGAAGTGATAAGGTAGCTTAAAGGGGTCCGCAATGGAAAAGGCCACAGATATATGTATACATAGGTGTCTTTGTCTGTAAGCGTGACTCCATTGATACATAGTGTCCAGACAGAGCCCACTGATATGGCTTAGTCTGAGCATTCCCCACTCTCCGTTGTGACTTCCAGAAAGCTCTGCCTGCTGGGTGCGTGTCCCCGACCATCCCTCCCATTTTCCCGTTCCTAAGTGTGCAAGCAGCAGTTCAGGCTGTTGCCACAGGGTGGCGCCAAAGGATCACATCCTCAAACTCCACTCTCAAGTACTGTCTGGGGGGAGGTGTGAAATGCATGCGTGCATAAATACATGCATACAGACCCGGATACATAAGTAAACGTGTACATGATGAAGTAAGTTAGAAAGCAAGAAAGGAGTTAGCTAAGTAACAAAATACACTAAAGAAATGAAGGCACCTTGGAAGTATTAAGGTCAGTGACGGGAGTAGTAAAAAGGCAACAGACAGCAAATGTGTCTCTATTTGTCTCTAGCCATGATCACCTTTCTACGGAGTGTCCAGAGGGAGCCCACCTCTATGTCTTAGTCAAGGAACTCCCCACTTTCCAAGCTGACCTCCAGAAAGATCTGGGCGGTGGGCTCCTGTCCCAGACGGTCCCTCCCCGCAACCTGTTCCTCCGTGTTCAGGCGTCAGTTCAGGCTTTGGACACAAGGTGGCGCAATGCAGCCGCCCTCCGCAATGTCCGCTGTCAAGAATTGTCCGCCAGGTGTAAAATTTATAAAAAGTGAGTAAGCAAATAAAACTAAAAAATGAACAGATAAATAGAGATGTGAGTAAGGCAATAAAGGAGTGAGTAAAGAAATCAGTGAAAATACAATGCATGACCCTTGAAAGTGGTGAGCTCCCTGAAAGGACCAGAAAATGCAACAGACCACACACATGTCTGTGTTTCTCTATCAAAATGATTCCACTTATATACAGTGTCCCGACAGCCCCCCTATATGGTTCAGTCAAGGAATTCCCTACTTTCCGTTCTGACTTCCAGAAGGCTCTCTGTGGTGGGTTTGTGTCAGAGACCACCCCTTCCGTTATCCTGTTCCTCGGGGTTCAAGGAGCAGTTCAGGCTTTCGCCACAAGCTGGCTCCAAAGGTGGGCCACCCTGAAACAAACTCCGCCTCAAGTATTACCTGCAATGTGTAATAGGCGTACACACATATGCATGCACCCTTCCCTACCAAGTCAGTCAGTCCATCAATCAGTCATTCGGTCCATCAGCAAGGAGAGAAGAAAGAAAGAAACAAAGTAACATACAACTAAAGTAAATGGATGCACCTTGCGTGTATTAGGCTAAGTGAAAGGAGTCAGAAATTAAAAGGCCACAGGACGTCTCCATTTGTCTCTAAAAGTGCGTGCATTTATTTGTCGGGTCCAGAGAGAGCCCACCTGTGTGGTATAGTCCAGGAATTCCCCACGTTCCATCTTCACCTCCCGAAAATTCTGTGTGGTGGCTTCGTGTCACAGATCATCCCTCCCCTTTTCCTCTGCCTCAGTTTTCACGGTCCAGGCCTGGCTTTTGCCACAAGGTGTCCCACGAGAGTGAGAGAGTTTACATACAGGTATGTAAACCGCGATCGTCCAACTCCGCTCTCCAGTCTTACCCGCAAGAGTGAAATTCGTAAATAAAGGTTGCAAATGAATATGGACGAAAGTAAACTAATGACATTCGCGAGCCCTGAAGGTATTCAGCTCAGTGAACGGAGTCAGAAATGGGGAAGACCACATATGGTATGATTTCCACATCTATGGACTGTCCCGGCGGGGGGCCGCACACCAACATGGTTTAGTCAAGGACGCCCCCTCTTCCCAAACTGAGCGGCCGAAGGTTCCGCCTGGTGGGTTTGTGTCACAGACAGACCGTCCCTCTCAATGTCCTGGTCCCTCGTTCTCAGGCAGCAGTTCGGGCATTTGCCACAAGGTGGCGCCACAGAGCCACCATCATCAACGTCCACCTCCGAGAACTGCCTGCCAGCAGCTGTGAAGCATGAACATGCAGGACTAAATAAATAAAATTTGAAAGCTTCCAAATAAATATGTATATAAATAAAATAATAAAAAAATACACGCATACATGAAAGGATGAATGAATAAGTCAGTGAAAATACAGAGGATGACTCTTGAGAGCAGTGAGCTGAGGGGAAGGATTCCTCACTTCCCATGTCCACCTCCAGAAAGTTCCCGGCGGGGGGGTTTTTTTGCACCGGACCGTCCCTTCCTTCCCGTTTCCCGTTCCTTAGCGTTAAAAGGGGCAGTTCAGTCTTTTGCCACAAGGTGGCGCCAAAGAAATACCATCATCAGACTCCACTCTGCAGCATTGTCCAAGATGTGCAAAAATGTCTAGCTGTTTGACTGAATGAATGAACGACGACAAATGAGTGAGGGAGGGAGTACGTAAGTCAGTACGTAACCGTAACCGTAACCGTATCCGTAACTGGCTAAAGAAATAAATAGAACGTACGAACCTTGAAAACACTAAGCTATGTGAAAGGAGTCCAATGCAGTACAGACCACCGGTTGTAGGATTCCCCTTCTATGCTCTGTCCCAGAGGGGGCCCACCAACAGGGGTTAGTCAGGGAAGTCCCCACTTCCCAATCGGACCGCCAGAAGGTTCTGCCTGCTGGGTTTGTGTCACAGACAGACCGTCATTCTCAAGATCCTGTTCCTTCGTTTTCCCGCAGCAGTTCGCGCTTTTGCCACCAGGTGGCGCCATGGAACCCCCTTCGGCAAACACCGGTTTCCGCAATTGGCGGCAAGGTGAGGGAAAATATATAAATGAATGAGTACATAAATAAATCATAAATGGACAGAGAAATCTGTTACTAGAATAATAAGGAGCTTGGCAGATCAATCCATCCATCAATCAACCAAGAAAGAATGGATGAAGCTTGGAAGTGATAAGGTAGCTTAAAGGGGTCCGCAATGGAAAAGGCCACAGATATATGTATACATAGGTGTCTTTGTCTGTAAGCGTGACTCCATTGATACATAGTGTCCAGACAGAGCCCACTGATATGGCTTAGTCTGAGCATTCCCCACTCTCCGTTGTGACTTCCAGAAAGCTCTGCCTGCTGGGGTGCGTGTCCCCCGACCATCCCTCCCATTTTCCCGTTCCTAAGTGTGCAAGCAGCAGTTCAGGCTGTTGCCACAGGGTGGCGCCAAAGGATCACATCCTCAAACTCCACTCTCAAGTACTGTCTGGGAGGTGTGAAATGCATGCGTGCATAAATACATGCATACAGACCCGGATACATAAGTAAACGTGTACATGATGAAGTAAGTTAGAAAGCAAGAAAGGAGTTAGCTAAGTAACAAAATACACTAAAGAAATGAAGGCACCTTGGAAGTATTAAGGTCAGTGACGGGAGTAGAAAAGGCAACAGACAGCAAATGTGTCTCTATTTGTCTCTAGCCATGATCACCTTTCTACGGAGTGTCCAGAGGGAGCCCACCTCTATGTCTTAGTCAAGGAACTCCCCACTTTCCAAGCTGACCTCCAGAAAGATCTGGGCGGTGGGCTCCTGTCCCAGACGGTCCCTCCCCGCAACCTGTTCCTCCGTGTTCAGGCGTCAGTTCAGGCTTTGGACACAAGGTGGCGCAATGCAGCCGCCCTCCGCAATGTCCGCTGTCAAGAATTGTCCGCCAGGTGTAAAATTTATAAAAAGTGAGTAAGCAAATAAAACTAAAAAATGAACAGATAAATAGAGATGTGAGTAAGGCAATAAAGGAGTGAGTAAAGAAATCAGTGAAAATACAATGCATGACCCTTGAAAGCGGTGAGCTCCCTGAAAGGACCAGAAAATGCAACAGACCACACACATGTCTGTGTTTCTCTATCAAAATGATTCCACTTATATACAGTGTCCAGACAGCCCCCCTATATGGTTCAGTCAAGGAATTCCCTACTTTCCGTTCTGACTTCCAGAAGGCTCTCTGTGGTGGGTTTGTGTCAGAGACCACCCCTTCCGTTATCCTGTTCCTCGGGGTTCAAGGAGCAGTTCAGGCTTTCGCCACAAGCTGGCTCCAAAGGTGGGCCACCCTGAAACAAACTCCGCCTCAAGTATTACCTGCAATGTGTAATAGGCGTACACACATATGCATGCACCCTTCCCTACCAAGTCAGTCAGTCCATCAATCAGTCATTCGGTCCATCAGCAAGGAGAGAAGAAAAGAAAGAAACAAAGTAACATACAACTAAAGTAAATGGATGCACCTTGCGTGTATTAGGCTAAGTGAAAGGAGTCAGAAATTAAAAGGCCACAGGACGTCTCCATTTGTCTCTAAAAGTGCGTGCATTTATTTGTCGGGTCCAGAGAGAGCCCACCTGTGTGGTATAGTCCAGGAATTCCCCACGTTCCATCTTCACCTCCCGAAAATTCTGTGTGGTGGCTTCGTGTCACAGATCATCCCTCCCCTTTTCCTCTGCCTCAGTTTTCACGGTCCAGGCCTGGCTTTTGCCACACAGGTGTCCCACGAGAGTGAGAGAGTTTACATACAGGTATGTAAACCGCGATCGTCCAACTCCGCTCTCCAGTCTTACCCGCAAGAGTGAAATTCGTAAATAAAGGTTGCAAATGAATATGGACGAAAGTAAACTAATGACATTCGCGAGCCCTGAAGGTATTCAGCTCAGTGAACGGAGTCAGAAATGGGGAAGACCACATATGGTATGATTCCACATCTATGGACTGTCCCGGCGGGGGGCCGCACCAACATGGTTTAGTCAAGGACGCCCCCTCTTCCCAAACTGAGCGGCCGAAGGTTCCGCCTGGTGGGTTTGTGTCACAGACAGACCGTCCCTCTCAATGTCCTGGTCCCTCGTTCTCAGGCAGCAGTTCGGGCATTTGCCACAAGGTGGCGCCACAGAGCCACCATCATCAACGTCCACCTCCGAGAACTGCCTGCCAGCAGCTGTGAAGCATGAACATGCAGGACTAAATAAATAAAATTTGAAAGCTTCCAAATAAATATGTATATAAATAAAATAATAAAAAAAAATACACGCATACATGAAAGGATGAATGAATAAGTCAGTGAAAATACAGAGGATGACTCTTGAGAGCAGTGAGCTGAGGGGAAGGATTCCTCACTTCCCATGTCCACCTCCAGAAAGTACCCCCGGCGGTGGGTTTTTTTGCACCGGACCGTCCCTTCCTTCCCGTTTCCCGTTCCTTAGCGTTAAAAGGGGCAGTTCAGTCTTTTGCCACAAGGTGGCGCCAAAGAAATACCATCATCAGACTCCACTCTGCAGCATTGTCCAAGATGTGCAAAAATGTCTAGCTGTTTGACTGAATGAATGAACGAACAAATGAATGAGGGAGGGAGTACGTAAGTCAGTACGTAACCGTAACCGTAACCGTATCCGTAACTGGCTAAAGAAATAAATAGAACGTACGAACCTTGAAAACACTAAGCTATGTGAAAGGAGTCCAATGCAGTACAGACCACCGGTTGTAGGATTCCCCTTCTATGCTCTGTCCCAGAGGGGGCCCACCAACAGGGGTTAGTCAGGGAAGTCCCCACTTCCCAATCGGACCGCCAGAAGGTTCTGCCTGCTGGGTTTTGTGTCACAGACAGACCGTCATTCTCAAGATCCTGTTCCTTCGTTTTCCCGCAGCAGTTCGCGCTTTTGCCACCAGGTGGCGCCATGGAACCCCCTTCGGCAAACACCGGTTTCCGCAATTGGCGGCAAGGTGAGGGAAAATATATAAATGAATGAGTACATAAATAAATCATAAATGGACAGAGAAATCTGTTACTAGAATAATAAGGAGCTTGGCAGATCAATCCATCCATCAATCAACCAAGAAAGAATGGATGAAGCTTGGAAGTGATAAGGTAGCTTAAAGGGGTCCGCAATGGAAAAGGCCACAGATATATGTATACATAGGTGTCTTTGTCTGTAAGCGTGACTCCATTGATACATAGTGTCCAGACAGAGCCCACTGATATGGCTTAGTCTGAGCATTCCCCACTCTCCGTTGTGACTTCCAGAAAGCTCTGCCTGCTGGGTGCGTGTCCCCGACCATCCCTCCCATTTTCCCGTTCCTAAGTGTGCAAGCAGCAGTTCAGGCTGTTGCCACAGGGTGGCGCCAAAGGATCACATCCTCAAAACTCCACTCTCAAGTACTGTCTGGGAGGTGTGAAATGCATGCGTGCATAAATACATGCATACAGACCCGGATACATAAGTAAACGTGTACATGATGAAGTAAGTTAGAAAGCAAGAAAGGAGTTAGCTAAGTAACAAAATACACTAAAGAAATGAAGGCACCTTGGAAGTATTAAGGTCAGTGACGGGAGTAGAAAAGGCAACAGACAGCAAATGTGTCTCTATTTGTCTCTAGCCATGATCACCTTTCTACGGAGTGTCCAGAGGGAGCCCACCTCTATGTCTTAGTCAAGGAACTCCCCACTTTCCAAGCTGACCTCCAGAAAGATCTGGGGCGGTGGGCTCCTGTCCCAGACGGTCCCTCCCCGCAACCTGTTCCTCCGTGTTCAGGCGTCAGTTCAGGCTTTGGACACAAGGTGGCGCAATGCAGCCGCCCTCCGCAATGTCCGCTGTCAAGAATTGTCCGCCAGGTGTAAAAATTTATAAAAAGTGAGTAAGCAAATAAAACTAAAAAATGAACAGATAAATAGAGATGTGAGTAAGGCAATAAAGGAGTGAGTAAAGAAATCAGTGAAAATACAATGCATGACCCTTGAAAGCGGTGAGCTCCCTGAAAGGACCAGAAAATGCAACAGACCACACACATGTCTGTGTTTTCTCTATCAAAATGATTCCACTTATATACAGTGTCCAGAGACAGCCCCCCTATATGGTTCAGTCAAGGAATTCCCTACTTTCCGTTCTGACTTCCAGAAGGCTCTCTGTGGTGGGTTTGTGTCAGAGACCACCCCTTCCGTTATCCTGTTCCTCGGGGTTCAAGGAGCAGTTCAGGCTTTCGCCACAAGCTGGCTCCAAAGGTGGGCCACCCTGAAACAAACTCCGCCTCAAGTATTACCTGCAATGTGTAATAGGCGTACACACATATGCATGCACCCTTCCCTACTAAGTCAGTCAGTCCATCAATCAGTCATTCGGTCCATCAGCAAGGAGAGAAGAAAGAAAGAAACAAAGTAACATACAACTAAAGTAAATGGATGCACCTTGCGTGTATTAGGCTAAGTGAAAGGAGTCAGAAATTAAAAGGCCACAGGACGTCTCCATTTGTCTCTAAAAGTGCGTGCATTTATTTGTCGGGTCCAGAGAGAGCCCACCTGTGTGGTATAGTCCAGGAATTCCCCACGTTCCATCTTCACCCTCCCGAAAATTCTGTGTGGTGGCTTCGTGTCACAGATCATCCCTCCCCTTTTCCTCTGCCTCAGTTTTCACGGTCCAGGCCTGGCTTTTGCCACAAGGTGTCCCACGAGAGTGAGAGAGTTTACATACAGGTATGTAAACCGCGATCGTCCAACTCCGCTCTCCAGTCTTACCCGCAAGAGTGAAATTCGTAAATAAAGGTTGCAAATGAATATGGACGAAAGTAAACTAATGACATTCGCGAGCCCTGAAGGTATTCAGCTCAGTGAACGGAGTCAGAAATGGGGAAGACCACATATGGTATGATTCCACATCTATGGACTGTCCCGGCGGGGGGCCGCACCAACATGGTTTAGTCAAGGACGCCCCCTCTTCCCAAACTGAGCGGCCGAAGGTTCCGCCTGGTGGGTTTGTGTCACAGACAGACCGTCCCTCTCAATGTCCTGGTCCCTCGTTCTCAGGCAGCAGTTCGGGCATTTGCCACAAGGTGGCGCCACAGAGCCACCATCATCAACGTCCACCTCCGAGAACTGCCTGCCAGCAGCTGTGAAGCATGAACATGCAGGACTAAATAAAATAAAATTTGAAAGCTTCCAAATAAATATGTATATAAATAAAATAATAAAAAAATACACGCATACATGAAAGGATGAATGAATAAGTCAGTGAAAATACAGAGGATGACTCTTGAGAGCAGTGAGCTGAGGGGAAGGATTCCTCACTTCCCATGTCCACCTCCAGAAAGTACCCGGCGGTGGGTGTTTTTGCACCGGACCGTCCCTTCCTTCCCGTTTCCCGTTCCTTGGCGTTAAAAGGGGCAGTTCAGTCTTTTGCCACAAGGTGGCGCCAAAGAAATACCATCATCAGACTCCACTCTGCAGCATTGTCCAAGATGTGCAAAAATGTCTAGCTGTTTGACTGAATGAATGAACGAACAAATGAGTGAGGGAGGGAGTACGTAAGTCAGTACGTAACCGTAACCGTAACCGTATCCGTAACTGGCTAAAGAAATAAATAGAACGTACGAACCTGAAAACACTAAGCTATGTGAAAGGAGTCCAATGCAGTACAGACCACCGGTTGTAGGATTCCCCTTCTATGCTCTGTCCCAGAGGGGGCCCACCAACAGGGGTTAGTCAGGGAAGTCCCCACTTCCCAATCGGACCGCCAGAAGGTTCTGCCTGCTGGGTTTGTGTCACAGACAGACCGTCATTCTCAAGATCCTGTTCCTTCGTTTTCCCGCAGCAGTTCGCGCTTTTGCCACCAGGTGGCGCCATGGAACCCCCTTCGGTGCAACACCGGGTTTCCGCAATTGGCGGCAAGGTGAGGGAAAATATATAAATGAATGAGTACATAAATAAATCATAAATGGACAGAGAAATCTGTTACTAGAATAATAAGGAGCTTGGCAGATCAATCCATCCATCAATCAACCAAGAAAGAATGGATGAAGCTTGGAAGTGATAAGGTAGCTTAAAGGGGTCCGCAATGGAAAAGGCCACAGATATATGTATACATAGGTGTCTTTGTCTGTAAGCGTGACTCCATTGATACATAGTGTCCAGACAGAGCCCACTGATATGGCTTAGTCTGAGCATTCCCCACTCTCCGTTGTGACTTCCAGAAAGCTCTGCCTGCTGGGTGCGTGTCCCCGACCATCCCTCCCATTTTTCCCGTTCCTAAGTGTGCAAGCAGCAGTTCAGGCTGTTGCCACAGGGTGGCGCCAAAGGATCACATCCTCAAACTCCACTCTCAAGTACTGTCTGGGAGTGTGTGAAATGCATGCGTGCATAAATACATGCATACAGACCCGGATACATAAGTAAACGTGTACATGATGAAGTAAGTTAGAAAGCAAGAAAGGAGTTAGCTAAGTAACAAAATACACTAAAGAAATGAAGGCACCTTGGAAGTATTAAGGTCAGTGACGGGAGTAGAAAAGGCAACAGACAGCAAATGTGTCTCTATTTGTCTCTAGCCATGATCACCTTTCTACGGAGTGTCCAGAGGGAGCCCACCTCTATGTCTTAGTCAAGGAACTCCCCACTTTCCAAGCTGACCTCCAGAAAGATCTGGGCGGTGGGCTCCTGTCCCAGACGGTCCCCCCCGCCCCGCAACCTGTTCCTCCGTGTTCAGGCGTCAGTTTCAGGCTTTGGACACAAGGTGGCGCAATGCAGCCGCCCTCCTCCGCAATGTCCGCTGTCAAGAATTGTCCGCCAGGTGTAAAATTTATAAAAAGTGAGTAAGCAAATAAAACTAAAAAATGAACAGATAAATAGAGATGTGAGTAAGGCAATAAAGGAGTGAGTAAAGAAATCAGTGAAAATACAATGCATGACCCTTGAAAGTGGTGAGCTCCCTGAAAGGACCAGAAAATGCAACAGACCACACACATGTCTGTGTTTCTCTATCAAAATGATTCCACTTATATACAGTGTCCAGACCAGCCCCCCTATATGGTTCAGTCAAGGAATTCCCTACTTTCCGTTCTGACTTCCAGAAGGCTCTCTGTGGTGGGTTTGTGTCAGAGACCACCCCTTCCGTTATCCTGTTCCTCGGGGTTCAAGGAGCAGTTCAGGCTTTCGCCACAAGCTGGCTCCAAAGGTGGGCCACCCTGAAACAAACTCCGCCTCAAGTATTACCTGCAATGTGTAATAGGCGTACACACATATGCATGCACCCTTCCCTACCAAGTCAGTCAGTCCATCAATCAGTCATTCGGTCCATCAGCAAGGAGAGAAGAAAGAAAGAAACAAAAGTAACATACAACTAAAGTAAATGGATGCACCTTGCGTGTATTAGGCTAAGTGAAAGGAGTCAGAAATTAAAAGGCCACAGGACGTCTCCATTTGTCTCTAAAAGTGCGTGCATTTATTTGTCGGGTCCAGAGAGAGCCCACCTGTGTGGTATAGTCCAGGAATTCCCCCCCACGTTCCATCTTCACCTCCCGAAAATTCTGTGTGGTGGCTTCGTGTCACAGATCATCCCTCCCCTTTTCCTCTGCCTCATGCCCTCAGTTTTCACGGTCCAGGCCTGGCTTTTGCCACAAGGTGTCCCACGAGAGTGAGAGAGTTTACATACAGGTATGTAAACCGCGATCGTCCAACTCCGCTCTCCAGTCTTACCCGCAAGAGTGAAAATTCGTAAATAAAGGTTGCAAATGAATATGGACGAAAGTAAACTAATGACATTCGCGAGCCCTGAAGGTATTCAGCTCAGTGAACGGAGTCAGAAATGGGGAAGACCACATATGGTATGATTCCACATCTATGGACTGTCCCGGCGGGGGGCCGCACCAACATGGTTTAGTCAAGGACGCCCCCTCTTCCCAAACTGAGCGGCCGAAGGTTCCGCCTGGTGGGTTTGTGTCACAGACAGACCGTCCCTCTCAATGTCCTGGTCCCTCGTTCTCAGGCAGCAGTTCGGGCATTTGCCACAAGGTGGCGCCACAGAGCCACCATCATCAACGTCCACCTCCGAGAACTGCCTGCCAGCAGCTGTGAAGCATGAACATGCAGGACTAAATAAATAAAATTTGAAAGCTTCCAAATAAATATGTATATAAATAAAATAATAAAAAAATACACGCATACATGAAAGGATGAATGAATAAGTCAGTGAAAATACAGAGGATGACTCTTGAGAGCAGTGAGCTGAGGGGAAGGATTCCTCACTTCCCATGTCCACCTCCAGAAAGTAACCCGGCGGTGGGGTTTTTTTTGCACCGGACCGTCCCTTCCTTCCCGTTTCCCGTTCCTTAGCGTTAAAAGGGGCAGTTCAGTCTTTTGCCACAAGGTGGCGCCAAAGAAATACCATCATCAGACTCCACTCTGCAGCATTGTCCAAGATGTGCAAAAAATGTCTAGCTGTTTGACTGAATGAATGAACGAACAAATGAATGAGGGAGGGAGTACGTAAGTCAGTACGTAACCGTAACCGTAACCGTATCCGTAACTGGCTAAAGAAATAAATAGAACGTACGAACCTTGAAAACACTAAGCTATGTGAAAGGAGTCCAATGCAGTACAGACCACCGGTTGTAGGATTCCCCTTCTATGCTCTGTCCCAGAGGGGGCCCACCAACAGGGGTTAGTCAGGGAAGTCCCCACTTCCCAATCGGACCGCCAGAAGGTTCTGCCTGCTGGGTTTGTGTCACAGACAGACCGTCATTCTCAAGATCCTGTTCCTTCGTTTTTCCCGCAGCAGTTCGCGCTTTTGCCACCAGGTGGCGCCATGGAACCCCCTTCGCAAAACACCGGTTTCCGCAATTGGCGGCAAGGTGAGGGAAAATATATAAATGAATGAGTACATAAATAAATCATAAATGGACAGAGAAATCTGTTACTAGAATAATAAGGAGCTTGGCAGATCAATCCATCCATCAATCAACCAAGAAAGAATGGATGAAGCTTGGAAGTGATAAGGTAGCTTAAAGGGGTCCGCAATGGAAAAGGCCACAGATATATGTATACATAGGTGTCTTTGTCTGTAAGCGTGACTCCATTGATACATAGTGTCCAGACAGAGCCCACTGATATGGCTTAGTCTGAGCATTCCCCACTCTCCGTTGTGACTTCCAGAAAGCTCTGCCTGCTGGGTGCGTGTCCCCGACCATCCCTCCCATTTTCCCGTTCCTAAGTGTGCAAGCAGCAGTTCAGGCTGTTGCCACAGGGTGGCGCCAAAGGATCACATCCTCAAACTCCACTCTCAAGTACTGTCTGGGAGGTGTGAAATGCATGCGTGCATAAATACATGCATACAGACCCGGATACATAAGTAAACGTGTACATGATGAAGTAAGTTAGAAAGCAAGAAAGGAGTTAGCTAAGTAACAAAATACACTAAAGAAATGAAGGCACCTTGGAAGTATTAAGGTCAGTGACGGGAGTAGAAAAGGCAACAGACAGCAAATGTGTCTCTATTTGTCTCTAGCCATGATCACCTTTCTACGGAGTGTCCAGAGGGAGCCCACCTCTATGTCTTAGTCAAGGAACTCCCCACTTTCCAAGCTGACCTCCAGAAAGATCTGGGCGGTGGGCTCCTGTCCCAGACGGTCCCTCCCCGCAACCTGTTCCTCCGTGTTCAGGCGTCAGTTCAGGCTTTGGACACAAGGTGGCGCAATGCAGCCGCCCTCCGCAATGTCCGCTGTCAAGAATTGTCCGCCAGGTGTAAAATTTATAAAAAGTGAGTAAGCAAATAAAACTAAAAAATGAACAGATAAATAGAGATGTGAGTAAGGCAATAAAGGAGTGAGTAAAGAAATCAGTGAAAATACAATGCATGACCCTTGAAAGTGGTGAGCTCCCTGAAAGGACCAGAAAATGCAACAGACCACACACATGTCTGTGTTTCTCTATCAAAATGATTCCACTTATATACAGTGTCCAGACAGCCCCCCTATATGGTTCAGTCAAGGAATTCCCTACTTTCCGTTCTGACTTCCAGAAGGCTCTCTGTGTGGTGGGTTTGTGTCAGAGACCACCCCTTCCGTTATCCTGTTCCTCGGGGTTCAAGGAGCAGTTCAGGCTTTCGCCACAAGCTGGCTCCAAAGGTGGGCCACCCTGAAACAAACTCCGCCTCAAGTATTACCTGCAATGTGTAATAGGCGTACACACATATGCATGCACCCTTCCCTACCAAGTCAGTCAGTCCATCAATCAGTCATTCGGTCCATCAGCAAGGGAGAGAAGAAAGAAAGAAACAAAGTAACATACAACTAAAGTAAATGGATGCACCTTGCGTGTATTAGGGCTAAGTGAAAGGAGTCAGAAATTAAAAGGCCACAGGACGTCTCCATTTGTCTCTAAAAGTGAGTGCATTTATTTGTCGGGTCCAGAGAGAGCCCACCTGTGTGGTATAGTCCAGGAATTCCCCACGTTCCATCTTCACCTCCCGAAAATTCTGTGTGGTGGCTTCGTGTCACAGATCATCCCTCCCCTTTTCCTCTGCCTCAGTTTTCACGGTCCAGGCCTGGCTTTTTGCCACAAGGTGTCCCACGAGAGTGAGAGAGTTTACATACAGGTATGTAAACCGCGATCGTCCAACTCCGCTCTCCAGTCTTACCCGCAAGAGTGAAATTCGTAAATAAAGGTTGCAAATGAATATGGACGAAAGTAAACTAATGACATTCGCGAGCCCTGAAGGTATTCAGCTCAGTGAACGGAGTCAGAAATGGGGAAGACCACATATGGTATGATTCCACATCTATGGACTGTCCCGGCGGGGGGCCGCACCAACATGGTTTAGTCAAGGACGCCCCCTCTTCCCAAACTGAGCGGCCGAAGGTTCCGCCTGGTGGGTTTGTGTCACAGACAGACCGTCCCTCTCAATGTCCTGGTCCCTCGTTCTCAGGCAGCAGTTCGGGCATTTGCCACAAGGTGGCGCCACAGAGCCACCATCATCAACGTCCACCTCCGAGAACTGCCTGCCAGCAGCTGTGAAGCATGAACATGCAGGACTAAATAAATAAAATTTGAAAGCTTCCAAATAAATATGTATATAAATAAAATAATAAAAAAATACACGCATACATGAAAGGATGAATGAATAAGTCAGTGAAAATACAGAGGATGACTCTTGAGAGCAGTGAGCTGAGGGGAAGGATTCCTCACTTCCCATGTCCACCTCCAGAAAGTACCCGGCGGTGGGTTTTTTTGCACCGGACCGTCCCTTCCTTCCCGTTTCCCGTTCCTTAGCGTTAAAAGGGGCAGTTCAGTCTTTTGCCACAAGGTGGCGCCAAAGAAATACCATCATCAGACTCCACTCTGCAGCATTGTCCAAGATGTGCAAAAATGTCTAGCTGTTTGACTGAATGAATGAACGAACAAATGAATGAGGGAGGGAGTACGTAAGTCAGTACGTAACCGTAACCGTAACCGTATCCGTAACTGGCTAAAGAAATAAATAGAACGTACGAACCTTGAAAACACTAAGCTATGTGAAAGGAGTCCAATGCAGTACAGACCACCGGTTGTAGGATTCCCCTTCTATGCTCTGTCCCAGAGGGGGCCCACCAACAGGGGTTAGTCAGGGAAGTCCCCACTTCCCAATCGGACCGCCAGAAGGTTCTGCCTGCTGGGTTTGTGTCACAGACAGACCGTCATTCTCAAGATCCTGTTCCTTCGTTTTCCCGCAGCAGTTCGCGCTTTTGCCACCAGGTGGCGCCATGGAACCCCCTTCGGCAAACACCGGTTTTCCGCAATTGGCGGCAAGGTGAGGGAAAATATATAAATGAATGAGTACATAAATAAATCATAAATGGACAGAGAAATCTGTTACTAGAATAATAAGGAGCTTGGCAGATCAATCCATCCATCAATCAACCAAGAAAGAATGGATGAAGCTTGGAAGTGATAAGGTAGCTTAAAGGGGTCCGCAATGGAAAAGGCCACAGATATATGTATACATAGGTGTCTTTGTCTGTAAGCGTGACTCCATTGATACATAGTGTCCAGACAGAGCCCACTGATATGGCTTAGTCTGAGCATTCCCCACTCTCCGTTGTGACTTCCAGAAAGCTCTGCCTGCTGGGGTGCGTGTCCCCGACCATCCCTCCCATTTTCCCGTTCCTAAGTGTGCAAGCAGCAGTTCAGGCTGTTGCCACAGGGTGGCGCCAAAGGATCACATCCTCAAACTCCACTCTCAAGTACTGTCTGGGAGGTGTGAAATGCATGCGTGCATAAATACATGCATACAGACCCGGATACATAAGTAAACGTGTACATGATGAAGTAAGTTAGAAAGCAAGAAAGGAGTTAGCTAAGTAACAAAATACACTAAAGAAATGAAGGCACCTTGGAAGTATTAAGGTCAGTGACGGGAGTAGAAAAGGCAACAGACAGCAAATGTGTCTCTATTTGTCTCTAGCCATGATCACCTTTCTACGGAGTGTCCAGAGGGAGCCCACCTCTATGTCTTAGTCAAGGAACTCCCCACTTTCCAAGCTGACCTCCAGAAAGATCTGGGCGGTGGGCTCCTGTCCCAGACGGTCCCTCCCCGCAACCTGTTCCTCCGTGTTCAGGCGTCAGTTCAGGCTTTGGACACAAGGTGGCGCAATGCAGCCGCCCTCCGCAATGTCCGCTGTCAAGAATTGTCCGCCAGGTGTAAAATTTATAAAAAGTGAGTAAGCAAATAAAACTAAAAAATGAACAGATAAATAGAGATGTGAGTAAGGCAATAAAGGAGTGAGTAAAGAAATCAGTGAAAATACAATGCATGACCCTTGAAAGTGGTGAGCTCCCTGAAAGGACCAGAAAATGCAACAGACCACACACATGTCTGTGTTTCTCTATCAAAATGATTCCACTTATATACAGTGTCCAGACAGCCCCCCTATATGGTTCAGTCAAGGAATTCCCTACTTTCCGTTCTGACTTCCAGAAGGCTCTCTGTGGTGGGTTTGTGTCAGAGACCACCCCTTCCGTTATCCTGTTCCTCGGGGTTCAAGGAGCAGTTCAGGCTTTCGCCACAAGCTGGCTCCAAAGGTGGGCCACCCTGAAAACAAACTCCGCCTCAAGTATTACCTGCAATGTGTAATAGGCGTACACACATATGCATGCACCCTTCCCTACCAAGTCAGTCAGTCCATCAATCAGTCATTCGGTCCATCAGCAAGGAGAGAAGAAAGAAAGAAACAAAGTAACATACAACTAAAGTAAATGGATGCACCTTGCGTGTATTAGGCTAAGTGAAAGGAGTCAGAAATTAAAAGGCCACAGGACGTCTCCATTTGTCTCTAAAAGTGCGTGCATTTATTTGTCGGGTCCAGAGAGAGCCCACCTGTGTGGTATAGTCCAGGAATTCCCCACGTTCCATCTTCACCTCCCGAAAATTCTGTGTGGTGGCTTCGTGTCACAGATCATCCCTCCCCTTTTCCTCTGCCTCAGTTTTCACGGTCCAGGCCTGGCTTTTGCCACAAGGTGTCCCACGAGAGTGAGAGAGTTTACATACAGGTATGTAAACCGCGATCGTCCAACTCCGCTCTCCAGTCTTACCCGCAAGAGTGAAATTCGTAAATAAAGGTTGCAAATGAATATGGACGAAAGTAAACTAATGACATTCGCGAGCCCTGAAGGTATTCAGCTCAGTGAACGGAGTCAGAAATGGGGAAGACCACATATGGTATGATTCCACATCTATGGACTGTCCCGGCGGGGGGCCGCACCAACATGGTTTAGTCAAGGACGCCCCCCTCTTCCCCAAACTGAGCGGCCGAAGGTTCCGCCTGGTGGGTTTGTGTCACAGACAGACCGTCCCTCTCAATGTCCTGGTCCCTCGTTCTCAGGCAGCAGTTCGGGCATTTGCCACAAGGTGGCGCCACAGAGCCACCATCATCAACGTCCACCTCCGAGAACTGCCTGCCAGCAGCTGTGAAGCATGAACATGCAGGACTAAATAAATAAAATTTGAAAGCTTCCAAATAAATATGTATATAAATAAAATAATAAAAAAAAATACACGCATACATGAAAGGATGAATGAATAAGTCAGTGAAAATACAGAGGATGACTCTTGAGAGCAGTGAGCTGAGGGGAAGGATTCCTCACTTCCCATGTCCACCTCCAGAAAGTTCCCGGCGGTGGGTGTTTTTTTGCACCGGACCGTCCCTTCCTTCCCGTTTCCCGTTCCTTAGCGTTAAAAGGGGCAGTCAGTCTTTTGCCACAAGGTGGCGCCAAAGAAATACCATCATCAGACTCCACTCTGCAGCATTGTCCAAGATGTGCAAAAATGTCTAGCTGTTTGACTGAATGAATGAACGAACAAATGAATGAGGGAGGGAGTACGTAAGTCAGTACGTAACCGTAACCGTAACCGTATCCGTAACTGGCTAAAGAAATAAATAGAACGTACGAACCTTGAAAACACTAAGCTATGTGAAAGGAGTCCAATGCAGTACAGACCACCGGTTGTAGGATTCCCCTTCTATGCTCTGTCCCAGAGGGGGCCCACCAACAGGGGTTAGTCAGGGAAGTCCCCACTTCCCAATCGGACCGCCAGAAGGTTCTGCCTGCTGGGTTTGTGTCACAGACAGACCGTCATTCTCAAGATCCTGTTCCTTCGTTTTCCCGCAGCAGTTCGCGCTTTTGCCACCAGGTGGCGCCATGGAACCCCCTTCGGCAAACACCGGTTTCCGCAATTGGCGGCAAGGTGAGGGAAAAATATATAAATGAATGAGTACATAAATAAATCATAAATGGACAGAGAAATCTGTTACTAGAATAATAAGGAGCTTGGCAGATCAATCCATCCATCAATCAACCAAGAAAGAATGGATGAAGCTTGGAAGTGATAAGGTAGCTTAAAGGGGTCCGCAATGGAAAAAGGCCACAGATATATGTATACATAGGTGTCTTTGTCTGTAAGCGTGACTCCATTGATACATAGTGTCCAGACAGAGCCCACTGATATGGCTTAGTCTGAGCATTCCCCACTCTCCGTTGTGACTTCCAGAAAGCTCTGCCTGCTGGGTGCGTGTCCCCGACCATCCCTCCCATTTTCCCGTTCCTAAGTGTGCAAGCAGCAGTTCAGGCTGTTGCCACAGGGTGGCGCCAAAGGATCACATCCTCAAACTCCACTCTCAAGTACTGTCTGGGAGGTGTGAAATGCATGCGTGCATAAATACATGCATACAGACCCGGATACATAAGTAAACGTGTACATGATGAAGTAAGTTAGAAAGCAAGAAAGGAGTTAGCTAAGTAACAAAATACACTAAAGAAATGAAGGCACCTTGGAAGTATTAAGGTCAGTGACGGGGAGTAGAAAAGGCAACAGACAGCAAATGTGTCTCTATTTGTCTCTAGCCATGATCACCTTTCTACGGAGTGTCCAGAGGGAGCCCACCTCTATGTCTTAGTCAAGGAACTCCCCACTTTCCAAGCTGACCTCCAGAAAGATCTGGGCGGTGGGCTCCTGTCCCAGACGGTCCCTCCCCGCAACCTGTTCCTCCGTGTTCAGGCGTCAGTTCAGGCTTTGGACACAAGGTGGCGCAATGCAGCCGCCCTCCGCAATGTCCGCTGTCAAGAATTGTCCGCCAGGTGTAAAAATTTATAAAAAGTGAGTAAGCAAATAAAACTAAAAAATGAACAGATAAATAGAGATGTGAGTAAGGCAATAAAGGAGTGAGTAAAGAAATCAGTGAAAATACAATGCATGACCCTTGAAAGTGGTGAGCTCCCTGAAAGGACCAGAAAATGCAACAGACCACACACATGTCTGTGTTTCTCTATCAAAATGATTCCACTTATATACAGTGTCCCGACAGCCCCCCTATATGGTTCAGTCAAGGAATTCCCTACTTCCCGTTCTGACTTCCAGAAGGCTCTCTGTGGTGGGTTTGTGTCAGAGACCACCCCTTCCGTTATCCTGTTCCTCGGGGTTCAAGGAGCAGTTCAGGCTTTCGCCACAAGCTGGCTCCAAAGGTGGGCCACCCTGAAACAAACTCCGCCTCAAGTATTACCTGCAATGTGTAATAGGCGTACACACATATGCATGCACCCTTCCCTACCAAGTCAGTCAGTCCATCAATCAGTCATTTCGGTCCATCAGCAAGGAGAGAAGAAAGAAAGAAACAAAGTAACATACAACTAAAGTAAATGGATGCACCTTGCGTGTATTAGGCTAAGTGAAAGGAGTCAGAAATTAAAAGGCCACAGGACGTCTCCATTTGTCTCTAAAAGTGCGTGCATTTATTTGTCGGGTCCAGAGAGAGCCCACCTGTGTGGTATAGTCCAGGAATTCCCCACGTTCCATCTTCACCTCCCGAAAATTCTGTGTGGTGGCTTCGTGTCACAGATCATCCCTCCCCTTTTCCTCTGCCTCAGTTTTCACGGTCCAGGCCTGGCTTTTGCCACAAGGTGTCCCACGAGAGTGAGAGAGTTTACATACAGGTATGTAAACCGCGATCGTCCAACTCCGCTCTCCAGTCTTACCCGCAAGAGTGAAATTCGTAAATAAAGGTTGCAAATGAATATGGACGAAAGTAAACTAATGACATTCGCGAGCCCTGAAGGTATTCAGCTCAGTGAACGGAGTCAGAAATGGGGAAGACCACATATGGTATGATTCCACATCTATGGACTGTCCCGGCGGGGGGCCGCACCAACATGGTTTAGTCAAGGACGCCCCCTCTTCCCAAACTGAGCGGCCGAAGGTTCCGCCTGGTGGGTTTGTGTCACAGACAGACCGTCCCTCTCAATGTCCTGGTCCCTCGTTCTCAGGCAGCAGTTCGGGCATTTGCCACAAGGTGGCGCCACAGAGCCACCATCATCAACGTCCACCTCCGAGAACTGCCTGCCAGCAGCTGTGAAGCATGAACATGCAGGACTAAATAAATAAAATTTGAAAGCTTCCAAATAAATATGTATATAAATAAAATAATAAAAAAATACACGCATACATGAAAGGATGAATGAATAAGTCAGTGAAAATACAGAGGATGACTCTTGAGAGCAGTGAGCTGAGGGGAAGGATTCCTCACTTCCCATGTCCACCTCCAGAAAGTTCCCGGCGGTGGGTGTTTTTGCACCGGACCGTCCCTTCCTTCCCGTTTCCCGTTCCTTAGCGTTAAAAGGGGCAGTCCAGTCTTTTGCCACAAGGTGGCGCCAAAGAAATACCATCATCAGACTCCACTCTGCAGCATTGTCCAAGATGTGCAAAAATGTCTAGCTGTTTGACTGAATGAATGAACGAACAAATGAATGAGGGAGGGAGTACGTAAGTCAGTACGTAACCGTAACCGTAACCGTATCCGTAACTGGCTAAAGAAATAAATAGAACGTACGAACCTTGAAAACACTAAGCTATGTGAAAGGAGTCCAATGCAGTACAGACCACCGGTTGTAGGATTCCCCTTCTATGCTCTGTCCCAGAGGGGGCCCACCAACAGGGGTTAGTCAGGGAAGTCCCCACTTCCCAATCGGACCGCCAGAAGGTTCTGCCTGCTGGGTTTTGTGTCACAGACAGACCGTCATTCTCAAGATCCTGTTCCTTCGTTTTCCCGCAGCAGCAGTTCGCGCTTTTGCCACCAGGTGGCGCCATGGAACCCCCTTCGGCAAACACCGGTTTCCGCAATTGGCGGCAAGGTGAGGGAAAATATATAAATGAATGAGTACATAAATAAATCATAAATGGACAGAGAAATCTGTTACTAGAATAATAAGGAGCTTGGCAGATCAATCCATCCATCAATCAACCAAGAAAGAATGGATGAAGCTTGGAAGTGATAAGGTAGCTTAAAGGGGTCCGCAATGGAAAAGGCCACAGATATATGTATACATAGGTGTCTTTGTCTGTAAGCGTGACTCCATTGATACATAGTGTCCAGACAGAGCCCACTGATATGGCTTAGTCTGAGCATTCCCCACTCTCCGTTGTGACTTCCAGAAAGCTCTGCCTGCTGGGTGCGTGTCCCCCCGACCATCCCTCCCATTTTCCCGTTCCTAAGTGTGCAAGCAGCAGTTCAGGCTGTTGCCACAGGGTGGCGCCAAAGGATCACATCCTCAAACTCCACTCTCAAGTACTGTCTGGGAGGTGTGAAATGCATGCGTGCATAAATACATGCATACAGACCCGGATACATAAGTAAACGTGTACATGATGAAGTAAGTTAGAAAGCAAGAAAGGAGTTAGCTAAGTAACAAAATACACTAAAGAAATGAAGGCACCTTGGAAGTATTAAGGTCAGTGACGGGAGTAGAAAAGGCAACAGACAGCAAATGTGTCTCTATTTGTCTCTAGCCATGATCACCTTTCTACGGAGTGTCCAGAGGGAGCCCACCTCTATGTCTTAGTCAAGGAACTCCCCACTTTCCAAGCTGACCTCCAGAAAGATCTGGGCGGTGGGCTCCTGTCCCAGACGGTCCCTCCCCGCAACCTGTTCCTCCGTGTTCAGGCGTCAGTTCAGGCTTTGGACACAAGGTGGCGCAATGCAGCCGCCCTCCGCAATGTCCGCTGTCAAGAATTGTCCGCCAGGTGTAAAATTTATAAAAAGTGAGAGTAAGCAAATAAAACTAAAAAATGAACAGATAAATAGAGATGTGAGTAAGGCAATAAAGGAGTGAGTAAAGAAATCAGTGAAAATACAATGCATGACCCTTGAAAGTGGTGAGCTCCCTGAAAGGACCAGAAAAATGCAACAGACCACACACATGTCTGTGTTTCTCTATCAAAATGATTCCACTTATATACAGTGTCCCGACAGCCCCCCTATATGGTTCAGTCAAGGAATTCCCTACTTCCCGTTCTGACTTCCAGAAGGCTCTCTGTGGTGGGTTTGTGTCAGAGACCACCCCTTCCGTTATCCTGTTCCTCGGGGTTCAAGGAGCAGTTCAGGCTTTCGCCACAAGCTGGCTCCAAAGGTGGGCCACCCTGAAACAAACTCCGCCTCAAGTATTACCTGCAATGTGTAATAGGCGTACACACATATGCATGCACCCTTCCCTACCAAGTCAGTCAGTCCATCAATCAGTCATTCGGTCCATCAGCAAGGAGAGAAGAAAGAAAGAAACAAAGTAACATACAACTAAAGTAAATGGATGCACCTTGCGTGTATTAGGCTAAGTGAAAGGAGTCAGAAATTAAAAGGCCACAGGACGTCTCCATTTGTCTCTAAAAGTGCGTGCATTTATTTGTCGGGTCCAGAGAGAGCCCACCTGTGTGGTATAGTCCAGGAATTCCCCACGTTCCATCTTCACCTCCCGAAAATTCTGTGTGGTGGCTTCGTGTCACAGATCATCCCTCCCCTTTTCCTCTGCCTCAGTTTTCACGGTCCAGGCCTGGCTTTTGCCACAAGGTGTCCCACGAGAGTGAGAGAGTTTACATACAGGTATGTAAACCGCGATCGTCCAACTCCGCTCTCCAGTCTTACCCGCAAGAGTGAAATTCGTAAATAAAGGTTGCAAATGAATATGGACGAAAGTAAACTAATGACATTCGCGAGCCCTGAAGGTATTCAGCTCAGTGAACGGAGTCAGAAATGGGGAAGACCACATATGGTATGATTCCACATCTATGGACTGTCCCGGCGGGGGGCCGCACCAACATGGTTTAGTCAAGGACGCCCCCTCTTCCCAAACTGAGCGGCCGAAGGTTCCGCCTGGTGGGTTTGTGTCACAGACAGACCGTCCCTCTCAATGTCCTGGTCCCTCGTTCTCAGGCAGCAGTTCGGGCATTTGCCACAAGGTGGCGCCACAGAGCCACCATCATCAACGTCCACCTCCGAGAACTGCCTGCCAGCAGCTGTGAAGCATGAACATGCAGGACTAAATAAATAAAATTTGAAAGCTTCCAAATAAATATGTATATAAATAAAATAATAAAAAAATACACGCATACATGAAAGGATGAATGAATAAGTCAGTGAAAATACAGAGGATGACTCTTGAGAGCAGTGAGCTGAGGGGAAGGATTCCTCACTTCCCATGTCCACCTCCAGAAAAGTTCCCGGCGGTGGGGTTTTTTTGCACCGGACCGTCCCTTCCTTCCCGTTTCCCGTTCCTTAGCGTTAAAAGGGGCAGTCCAGTCTTTTGCCACAAGGTGGCGCCAAAGAAATACCATCATCAGACTCCACTCTGCAGCATTGTCCAAGATGTGCAAAAATGTCTAGCTGTTTGACTGAATGAATGAACGAACAAATGAATGAGGGAGGGAGTACGTAAGTCAGTACGTAACCGTAACCGTAACCGTATCCGTAACTGGCTAAAGAAATAAATAGAACGTACGAACCTTGAAAACACTAAGCTATGTGAAAGGAGTCCAATGCAGTACAGACCACCGGTTGTAGGATTCCCCTTCTATGCTCTGTCCCAGAGGGGGCCCACCAACAGGGGTTAGTCAGGGAAGTCCCCACTTCCCAATCGGACCGCCAGAAGGTTCTGCCTGCTGGGTTTTGTGTCACAGACAGACCGTCATTCTCAAGATCCTGTTCCTTCGTTTTCCCGCAGCAGTTCGCGCTTTTGCCACCAGGTGGCGCCATGGAACCCCCCTTCGGCAAAAACACCGGTTTCCGCAATTGGCGGCAAGGTGAGGGAAAATATATAAATGAATGAGTACATAAATAAATCATAAATGGACAGAGAAATCTGTTACTAGAATAATAAGGAGCTTGGCAGATCAATCCATCCATCAATCAACCAAGAAAGAATGGATGAAGCTTGGAAGTGATAAGGTAGCTTAAAGGGGTCCGCAATGGAAAAGGCCACAGATATATGTATACATAGGTGTCTTTGTCTGTAAGCGTGACTCCATTGATACATAGTGTCCAGACAGAGCCCACTGATATGGCTTAGTCTGAGCATTCCCCACTCTCCGTTGTGACTTCCAGAAAGCTCTGCCTGCTGGGTGCGTGTCCCCGACCATCCCTCCCATTTTCCCGTTCCTAAGTGTGCAAGCAGCAGTTCAGGCTGTTGCCACAGGGTGGCGCCAAAGGATCACATCCTCAAACTCCACTCTCAAGTACTGTCTGGGAGGTGTGAAATGCATGCGTGCATAAATACATGCATACAGACCCGGATACATAAGTAAACGTGTACATGATGAAGTAAGTTAGAAAGCAAGAAAGGAGTTAGCTAAGTAACAAAATACACTAAAGAAATGAAGGCACCTTGGAAGTATTAAGGTCAGTGACGGGAGTAGAAAAGGCAACAGACAGCAAATGTGTCTCTATTTGTCTCTAGCCATGATCACCTTTCTACGGAGTGTCCAGAGGGAGCCCACCTCTATGTCTTAGTCAAGGAACTCCCCACTTTCCAAGCTGACCTCCAGAAAGATCTGGGCGGTGGGCTCCTGTCCCCAGACGGTCCCTCCCCGCAACCTGTTCCCTCCGTGTTCAGGCGTCAGTTCAGGCTTTGGACACAAGGTGGCGCAATGCAGCCGCCCTCCGCAATGTCCGCTGTCAAGAATTGTCCGCCAGGTGTAAAATTTATAAAAAGTGAGTAAGCAAATAAAACTAAAAAATGAACAGATAAATAGAGATGTGAGTAAGGCAATAAAGGAGTGAGTAAAGAAATCAGTGAAAATACAATGCATGACCCTTGAAAGTGGTGAGCTCCCTGAAAGGACCAGAAAATGCAACAGACCACACACATGTCTGTGTTTCTCTATCAAAATGATTCCACTTATATACAGTGTCCCGACAGCCCCCCTATATGGTTCAGTCAAGGAATTCCCTACTTCCCGTTCTGACTTCCAGAAGGCTCTCTGTGGTGGGTTTTGTGTCAGAGACCACCCCTTCCGTTATCCTGTTCCTCGGGGTTCAAGGAGCAGTTCAGGCTTTCGCCACAAGCTGGCTCCAAAGGTGGGCCACCCTGAAACAAACTCCGCCTCAAGTATTACCTGCAATGTGTAATAGGCGTACACACATATGCATGCACCCTTCCCTACCAAGTCAGTCAGTCCATCAATCAGTCATTCGGTCCATCAGCAAGGAGAGAAGAAAGAAAGAAACAAAGTAACATACAACTAAAGTAAATGGATGCACCTTGCGTGTATTAGGCTAAGTGAAAGGAGTCAGAAATTAAAAGGCCACAGGACGTCTCCCATTTGTCTCTAAAAGTGCGTGCATTTATTTGTCGGGTCCAGAGAGAGCCCACCTGTGTGGTATAGTCCAGGAATTCCCCACGTTCCATCTTCACCTCCCGAAAATTCTGTGTGGTGGCTTCGTGTCACAGATCATCCCTCCCCTTTTCCTCTGCCTCAGTTTTCACGGTCCAGGCCTGGCTTTTGCCACAAGGTGTCCCACGAGAGTGAGAGAGTTTACATACAGGTATGTAAACCGCGATCGTCCAACTCCGCTCTCCAGTCTTACCCGCAAGAGTGAAATTCGTAAATAAAGGTTGCAAATGAATATGGACGAAAGTAAACTAATGACATTCGCGAGCCCTGAAGGTATTCAGCTCAGTGAACGGAGTCAGAAATGGGGAAGACCACATATGGTATGATTCCACATCTATGGACTGTCCCGGCGGGGGGCCGCACCAACATGGTTTAGTCAAGGACGCCCCCTCTTCCCAAACTGAGCGGCCGAAGGTTCCGCCTGGTGGGTTTGTGTCACAGACAGACCGTCCCTCTCAATGTCCTGGTCCCTCGTTCTCAGGCAGCAGTTCGGGCATTTGCCACAAGGTGGCGCCACAGAGCCACCATCATCAACGTCCACCTCCGAGAACTGCCTGCCAGCAGCTGTGAAGCATGAACATGCAGGACTAAATAAATAAAATTTGAAAGCTTCCAAATAAATATGTATATAAATAAAATAATAAAAAAATACACGCATACATGAAAGGATGAATGAATAAGTCAGTGAAAATACAGAGGATGACTCTTGAGAGCAGTGAGCTGAGGGGAAGGATTCCTCACTTCCCATGTCCACCTCCAGAAAGTTCCCGGCGGTGGGTGTTTTTGCACCGGACCGTCCCTTCCTTCCCGTTTCCCGTTCCTTAGCGTTAAAAGGGGCAGTTCAGTCTTTTGCCACAAGGTGGCGCCAAAGAAATACCATCATCAGACTCCACTCTGCAGCATTGTCCAAAATGTGCAAAAATGTCTAGCTGTTTGACTGAATGAATGAACGAACAAATGAATGAGGGAGGGAGTACGTAAGTCAGTACGTAACCGTAACCGTATCCGTAACTGGCTAAAGAAATAAATAGAACGTACGAACCTTGAAAACACTAAGCTATGTGAAAGGAGTCCAATGCAGTACAGACCACCGGTTGTAGGATTCCCCTTCTATGCTCTGTCCCAGAGGGGGCCCACCAACAGGGGTTAGTCAGGGAAGTCCCCACTTCCCAATCGGACCGCCAGAAGGTTCTGCCTGCTGGGTTTGTGTCACAGACAGACCGTCATTCTCAAGATCCTGTTCCTTCGTTTTCCCGCAGCAGTTCGCGCTTTTGCCACCAGGTGGCGCCATGGAACCCCCTTCGGCAAACACCGGTTTCCGCAATTGGCGGCAAGGTGAGGGAAAATATATAAATGAATGAGTACATAAATAAATCATAAATGGACAGAGAAATCTGTTACTAGAATAATAAGGAGCTTGGCAGATCAATCCATCCATCAATCAACCAAGAAAGAATGGATGAAGCTTGGAAGTGATAAGGTAGCTTAAAGGGGTCCGCAATGGAAAAGGCCACAGATATATGTATACATAGGTGTCTTTGTCTGTAAGCGTGACTCCATTGATACATAGTGTCCAGACAGAGCCCACTGATATGGCTTAGTCTGAGCATTCCCCACTCTCCGTTGTGACTTCCAGAAAGCTCTGCCTGCTGGGTGCGTGTCCCCGACCATCCCCCTCCCATTTTCCCGTTCCTAAGTGTGCAAGCAGCAGTTCAGGCTGTTTGCCACAGGGTGGCGCCAAAGGATCACATCCTCAAACTCCACTCTCAAGTACTGTCTGGGAGGTGTGAAATGCATGCGTGCATAAATACATGCATACAGACACGGATACATAAGTAAACGTGTACATGATGAAGTAAGTTAGAAAGCAAGAAAGGAGTTAGCTAAGTAACAAAATACACTAAAGAAATGAAGGCACCTTGGAAGTATTAAGGTCAGTGACGGGAGTAGAAAAGGCAACAGACAGCAAATGTGTCTCTATTTGTCTCTAGCCATGATCACCTTTCTACGGAGTGTCCAGAGGGAGCCCACCTCTATGTCTTAGTCAAGGAACTCCCCACTTTCCAAGCTGACCTCCAGAAAGATCTGGGCGGTGGGCTCCTGTCCCAGACGGTCCCTCCCCGCAACCTGTTCCTCCGTGTTCAGGCGTCAGTTCAGGCTTTGGACACAAGGTGGCGCAATGCAGCCGCCCTCCGCAATGTCCGCTGTCAAGAATTGTCCGCCAGGTGTAAAATTTATAAAAAGTGAGTAAGCAAATAAAACTAAAAAATGAACAGATAAATAGAGATGTGAGTAAGGCAATAAAGGAGTGAGTAAAGAAATCAGTGAAAATACAATGCATGACCCTTGAAAGTGGTGAGCTCCCTGAAAGGACCAGAAAATGCAACAGACCACACACATGTCTGTGTTTCTCTATCAAATGATTCCACTTATATACAGTGTCCCGACAGCCCCCCTATATGGTTCAGTCAAGGAATTCCCTACTTTCCCGTTCTGACTTCCAGAAGGCTCTCTGTGGTGGGTTTGTGTCAGAGACCACCCCTTCCGTTATCCTGTTCCTCGGGGTTCAAGGAGCAGTTCAGGCTTTCGCCACAAGCTGGCTCCAAAGGTGGGCCACCCTGAAACAAACTCCGCCTCAAGTATTACCTGCAATGTGTAATAGGCGTACACACATATGCATGCACCCTTCCCTACCAAGTCAGTCAGTCCATCAATCAGTCATTCGGTCCATCAGCAAGGAGAGAAGAAAGAAAGAAACAAAGTAACATACAACTAAAGTAAATGGATGCACCTTGCGTGTATTAGGCTAAGTGAAAGGAGTCAGAAATTAAAAGGCCACAGGACGTCTCCATTTGTCTCTAAAAGTGCGTGCATTTATTTGTCGGGTCCAGAGAGAGCCCACCTGTGTGGTATAGTCCAGGAATTCCCCACGTTCCATCTTCACCTCCCGAAAATTCTGTGTGGTGGCTTCGTGTCACAGATCATCCCTCCCCTTTTCCTCTGCCTCAGTTTTCACGGTCCAGGCCTGGCTTTTGCCACAAGGTGTCCCACGAGAGTGAGAGAGTTTACATACAGGTATGTAAACCGCGATCGTCCAACTCCGCTCTCCAGTCTTACCTGCAAGAGTGAAATTCGTAAATAACGGTTGCAAATGAATATGGACGAAAGTAAACTAATGACATTCGCGAGCCCTGAAGGTATTCAGCTCAGTGAACGGAGTCAGAAATGGGGAAGACCACATATGGTATGATTCCACATCTATGGACTGTCCCGGCGGGGGGCCGCACCAACATGGTTTAGTCAAGGACGCCCCCTCTTCCCAAACTGAGCGGCCGAAGGTTCCGCCTGGTGGGTTTGTGTCACAGACAGACCGTCCCTCTCAATGTCCTGGTCCCTCGTTCTCAGGCAGCAGTTCGGGCATTTGCTACAAGGTGGCACCACAGAGCCACCATCATCAACGTCCACCTCCAAGAACTGCCTGCCAGCTCTGAAGTATGAACATGCAGGACTAAATAAATAAAATTTAAAAGCTAACAATTAAATATGTATATAAATAAATAATAATAAATACACGCATACATGAAAGGTTGAATGAATAAATCAGTGAAAATACAGAGGATGACTCTTGAGAGCAGTGAGCTGAGGGGAAGGTTTCCTCACTTCCCATGTCCACCTCCAGAAAGTTCCTGGCAGTGGTTTTTTGTGCGGGACCATCCCTTCCCGTTTCCTGTTCCCTAGCATGAAAAGGGGAAGTTAAGTCTTTGGACACAAGTTGGCCCCAAAGAAATACCATCATCCACCTCCACTCTGCAGTATTGTCCAAAATGTGGAAAATGTGTAGCTATGTGAATGAATGAATGAACGAATGAATGAATGATGGAGGTAGTAAGTAAGTACGTACGTAGCTGTAAGGTAACCGTAACCGTATCCATAACCGGCTAAAGAAATAAATAAAACGTTCGAACCTTGAAAACACTAAGCTAAGTGAAAGGAGTCAAATGCAGTAAAGACCACCGGTTGTACGATTCCACTTCTATGCTCTGTCCCGGAGGGGGCCCACCAACAGGGGTTAGTCAGGGAATTCCCCACTTCCCAAACGGACCGCCAGAAGGTTCTGCCTGCTGGGTTTGTGTCACAGACAGACCGTCCCTCTCAGGAACCTGTTCCTTCGTTTTCCGGCAGCAGTTCGCGCTTTTGCCACCAGGTGGCGCCATAGAACTCCCTTCGACAAACACCAGTTTCCGCCATTGGAGGCAAGGTGGAATATATAAATGAATGAGTATATAAATAAATCATAAATTGACAAACAAATCTGTTACTAGAATAATAAGGAGCTTGGTAGATCAATCAATCAATCAAGAAAGAATGGATGAACCTTGAAAATGATAAGGTACGTTAAAGGAGTCAGAAATGGTAAAGATCACACACAGACACAAACACACACATATCTAGATATATGTATATTTGCCTATAAGTATGATTCCATTGATATGTAGTACCAAGACAGAGCCCACTGATATGGTTTAGTCAAAGAATTTTCCCTTTCCATTTTGAGTTCTAGAAAACCTTGTCTGGTGGGTTGTGTCCCAGACCATCCTCTCCAATTTCCTTTTCCTTAGTGTTCAGGCAGTAGTTCAGTATGTTTATGCCAGGTGGCACCATAGTGCCACCGTCATCAAATTCCACTTTCGGATCTTTTCTTGAAGGTGTAAGATACACATGAAATACTTAAATGTGGAGGAGACAAGATGGCGGGGAAGTAGGAGGAGTTGTTGTTTCAACCTGTTCTCTAAAGTGAGTTGATTCCCTAACAAATAACTCCGATCACCTGTGAAATCTGCCTGAGATTAGAAGTATACACGTGTGGATCTCTACAGGTGCAGAAGACGCCAGTGGGCAGGTAAAGTGTAGTGGGAACATTGGATTGATATCAGAAGATTAAAAAAAGTGGGAGGGATACACCAGAGGCGACCAATTGGAAAGTAATACCCCAATATGAGAGTGTCCTCCGTCTGGGGACCACCATTCACTTGGAGTCTGGTTGAAAGCACTCAAAAAAAGCAAAGGACCACAGGTGGAAATTTTGGGAATCGGGGCAGTTAGGGACTGGGGCTTAAGTCCCCAGGCCCTAGACTGCCTTCCTAGGCACTGAGACAGAGAGAGTGCGGCAGAGAAACCAGGCCTTGGTCCCTGAGCCGCCAGTGTGCCCCAGAACGCGTGGGGTCTGGCTCCTGTGAGGGGATGGGTGCCTTGCCAGATGGCAGAACGCTGCAGCATGCAATCAGAGCCTGAGAGGTGTGCGCCCCACACCCACCCCTGGGAGAGGTGCGTGCAGGGGCCAGCCCGGTGCTCTCAGAACCGGAAAGAGCTGGAAATCCTAGCCAAGGCCAGCAGTAAATTCTCAGTGTGTGATTTCTGCTTCGAACCTTTCTGGCGGTCTGGAGCTGCCCAGACAGCCGCCGCTGCCATGGTTTTGAGTACAAGCAGGAGATCCTGCATCCCCAGGGACCGCGACTCAGAACCTGCTCTGCCAGCAGCTGAGGGGGACCTTATGTGCTCTGAGCACACACAGGGGAGCAGACTGAGGATTCTCTCTGAGGGGGAGGTCGGGGTGCAGTTTGCTTTCTCTAAACCTCTAAAAACCATCAAAAGCTGTCAAGGCGAGAGAAAAAAAAAACGAACAAACATAAAAACCTCCAGAGAACAAAAGCCTGAAAAACCAGTTTCCTCATAGCCCACCCCCTTGAGGGGTGTGGGAGGAATTAACTCAGGGAACATAATTGACTAGAAACCCACGTGGCAGGCCCCTCCCCCAGAAAACCAGCCAGGAAAGAAAAAAAAAAGATGACAAGAGAACAACCACCACTACTTTATATTTACAACTTTTATTTTTAACTCGTTCCCACTATTCTGGTTCATTTTTCTTTTTTTATATAGATAATTTTTTAACCTATTTACTATGACAGTGAGATGTCTAGTACATGAAATTCCACAATAACCTTCTAACCTGAACTTTTTGATACATACACCTGTGTTTTTCTTTTGCTATTCTATTTTTAAAATTTTTTTAAAAATTTTAATTTAGTTTAGTCTAGTTTATTCTTTTTTATTTTTATTTTCTAATATTCATATAGAGTTAAACTTCAAGGTAACCCCCTTTCCCCAATCAATGATACCCCTATGGGTAAACCAATATTCAATCCCCCTTTATCTTAGAAAAGTTGAGTCCTTTCACAAAGATATCAAGATACATCCAGGAAGAATAAAAATAACCTTCATCACTGACACTGAGAATTTATAACCACTCTTTCATCTTTTTCTTTTGCTAGTGTTTCTGTGTATTTGTGTTTGTCCCGATAGTATATAAATCTTATACTTGGGGTTCTTTTTGACAAGGTTCTTCCTTTTTTTGCATATATATATATATATATATATATATATATATAGTCTTTATCAATCTTTTTGTTTGCTGTTTTTGTTTGTATACATCATAAATCTTACCTTGGGGCCCATTTGGGCTGAGCCTTCTCTTTTCCTTTTTTCCCTCTCTCTCCTTTTTTTTATTTTCTTTTTTCTCTCATTTGGGTGGGGAATCCTGATTGCTCGGAAGCATTCCAGGGTGCACCTTGACTGCACCACAGTTGATACATCCAGCTACATCTGTTCAGTCATCTCTCACCAAAATGACTAGGAAGAAGAATGCCCAACAGAAGAAAAATACAGAGGATGGGACTTCTGCAACAGAGCTAATGGCTATTGACATAGACAATATGTCCGAAAGAGAATTCAGGCTAACAATTATCCAGGCAATACTTAGGTTGGAGAAAGCCATGGATGACAAAACAGAATTGACTAGGGCAGAACTGAAAGCCAACAGGGATGATGTTCACAATGTTAGGGCAGAACTGGGGTGATGTTCAAAATGCTCTCAATGAGTTCCAGTAATAAATCTAAATTCTCTAAAAGCTAGGGTAACTGAGACAGAAGATAGAATTACTGATCTGGAGGACAAACAGAGAGAAGGCATGAGGGGGAGGCCTGGAACAAACAGGTTAGAAGCCACAAAAACAGAATCAGGGAAATAAATGATGCCATGAAACGTTCAAATGTCAGAATTATTGGAATCCCTGAAGGGGAGGAATAAGAAAGAAGTCTAGAAGATATAGTAGAACAAGTTGTCCATGAAAATTTTCCCAATCTCACGAATGGAACCAGTGTTCATGTACTAGAGGCAGAATGGTTTCCCCCCAAGATTATAGATTCTTGAAAGTTCTCGAGACACCTAATAGTAAGAATGAAGAATTATAATTGTAGGCAGACATTCTTGAAAGCAGCCAGGACAAAGAAGCTCCTTACATACAGAGGAAAGCCCATCAGAATAACGTCAGACCTATCCACAGAAACCTGGCAAGCCACAAAGAGCTGGCAAGATATATTCAGGACACTAAATGAGAACATGCAGTCAAAAATACTTTATCCAGCAAGACTGACATTCAAAATGGATGGAGAGATAAGGAGTTTCCAAGACCGGCAAGGCTTAAAAGACTATGCAACCACCAAGCTGACACTGCAGGAAATATTAAGGGGAATTCTATAAAAGAGGAAAAAACCTACAAATATCATTGAACAGAAATATAGAGACAATCTACAGAAAGAAAGACTTCAAAAGTTACATGATGTCAATAAAAACGTATCTATCAATAATCACTCTCAATGTGAATGGCCTAAATGCGCCCATAAAATGACACAGGGCTGCAGATTGGCTAAAATGATAGGACCCATCCATATGTTGTCTACAAGAGACCCATTTTGAACCTAAAGATACACCCAGACTGAAAGTAAAGGGATGGAGAAGCACCTTTCATGCCAATGGGTCTCAAAATAAGGCCGGGGTAGTGATTCTCATATCAGACAAATTAGATTTTAAACTAAAGACTGTAGTCAGAGATACAGAAGGACACTACATCATTCTTAAAGGGACTATCCACCAAGATGATCTAACAATTGTAAATATCTATGCCCCCAATATGGGAGCAGCCAATTACATAAGAAAACTGTTAATCAAGATAAAGAGTCATATTGATATGAATACACTAATTGTAGGAGATCTTAACACGCCTCTCTCAGAAATAGATAATCGAAGCAGAAAATCAATAAATAAACAAGAGCATTGAATGACACATTGGACCAGATGGACCTCATAGATATATACAGAACATTCCACCCTAAAACAACAGAATACTCATTCTTCTCAAGTGCACATGGAACCTTCTCCAGAATAGACCACATACTGGGTCACAAATCAGGACTCAACCAATACCAAAAGACTGAGATTATTCCCTGCATATTGTCAGATCACAATGCTTTGAAACTGGAGCTCAATCACAAGGAAAAGTTCCGAAGGAACTCAAACAGCTGGAAGCTAAATACCACCTTGATTAAGAATGCTTGCATCACCCAGGAGATCAAAGAAGAACTTTAACAATACATGGAAACCAATGAGAATGAAGACACTTCGGTCCCAAACCTATGGGAAACAGCAAAGGCGGTCCTAAGGGGGAAATACATAGCCATCCAAGCCTCCCTCAAAAAAATTGAAAAATCCAGAATACACCAGCTACCTCTAAACCTTAAAGAGCTGGAGTATCAACAACAAATCAAACCAACTCCACACATAAGAAGGGAAATCATCAAGATTAGAGCTGATATCAATAAGGTAGAAACCAGAGATACAGTAGAACATATCAATGAAACTAGAAGCTGGTATTTTGAAAGAATCAATAAGATCGATAAACCATTGGCTACACTAAACCAAAAGAAAAGAGAGAAAGCCCAAATTCATAAAATTATGAATGAAAAGGGAGAGATCACAACTAACACCAAGGAAGTAGAAACGATCATCAGAAGTTATTATCAACAGTTATATGCCAATAAGCTAAGCAACCTAGATGAAATGAATGCATTCCTGGAAAACTATAAACTCCCAAAATTGAACCAGGAAGAAATTGACAACCTGAATAGACTGATATCTAGTAACGAGATTGAAGCAGTGATCAAAAACCTCACAAAAAACAAGAGCCCCGGGCCTGATGGATTCCTTGGGGAATTCTACCAAACTTTCAAAGAAGAAATAACACCTGTTCTCCTGAAACTGTTTCAAAAAGTTGAAGCAGAAGGAAAACTTCCAAACTCTTTCTATGAAGTCAGCATTACCTTAATCCCCAAACAAGGCAAAGACCCTACCAAAAAGGAGAATTTCAGAACAATATCATTGATGAATATGGATGCTAAGATTCTCACAAGATCCTAGCCAACAGGATCCAACAGCACATTAAAAAGATTATCCACCATGATCAGGTGGGATTCATCCATGGGCTACAAGGATGGTTCAACATTCTCAAATCAATCAATGTGATAGAACAAATTAATAAGAGAAGAGAGAAGAACCACATGGTCCTCTCAATTGATGCAGAAAAAGCATTTGACAAAATCCAGCATCCATTCCTGATTAAAACGCTTCAAAGTATAGGGATAGAGGGAACATTCCTGAACTTCATAAAATCTCTCTATGAAAGACCAAAAGCAAATATCATCCTCAATGGTAAAGAGCTCACACCCTTCCCGTTGAGATCAGGAACACGACAAGGATGCCCACTCTCACCACTCTTGTTCAACATGGTATTAGAAGTCCTAGCAACAGAAATCAGACAACAAAGAGAAATAAAAGGTATCCAAATTGGCAATGAAGAAGTCAAACTCTCTGTCGTTGCAGATGAGATGATTCTTCAAACGGAAAAACCCAAAAGACTCCACCCCCAAACTACTAGAACTCATACAGCAATTCAGTAATGTGGCAGGATACAAAGTCAATGTACAGAAATCAGTGGCTTTCTATACACTAACAATGAAAATACAGAAAGGGAAATTAGAGAATCGATTCCATTTACTATAGCACCAAGAACCATAAGATACCTGGGAATAAACCTAACCAAAGCGGTAAAGGATCTGTACTTGAGGAACTACAGAACACTCATGAAAGAAATTGAAGAAGACACAAAAAGAGCATTCCATGCTCTTGGATCGGAAGAATAAACATTGTTAAAATGTCTATACTGCCTAGAGAAATCTATACTTTTAATGCCATTCCAATCAAAATGCCACCAATATTCTTCAAAGAGCTGGAGCAATTAATCCAAAAATTTGTATGGAATCAGAAGAGACCCCGAATTGCTAAGGAAATGTTGAAAAACAATAATAAAGCTGGGGGCATCATGTTACCTGATTTCAAGATTTACTACAAAGCTGTGATCACCAAGACAGCATGGTACTGGCATAAAAACAGACACATAGACCAGTGGAACAGAGTAGAAAGCCCAGATATGGACCTTCAACTCTATGGTCAAATAATCTTTGACAAAACAGGAAAAAGTATACAGTGGAAAAAAGACAGTCTCTTCAATACATGAGTGCTGGGAAAATTCGACAGCTATATGTAGAAGAATGGAACTCGACCATTCTCTTACACCATACACAAAGATAAACTCAAAATGGATAAAAGACCTCAATGTGAGACAGGAATCCATCAGCATCCTAGAGCAGAACATAGGCAGTAACCTCTTGGATATCAGCCATAGCAACTTCTTTCAAGATATGTCTCCAAAGGCCAAGGAAACTAAAGTGAAAATGAACTTTTGGGACTTCATCTAAATCAAAAGCTTCTGCACAGCCAAGGAAACAGTCAAGAAAACAAAGAGGCAACCCATGGAATGGGAGAAGATATTTTGCAATGACAGTACAGACAAAAGGTTGATATCCAGGATCTATAAAGAACCCCTCAAACTGAATACACACAAAACAGACAATCATATCAAAAAATGGGCAGAAGACATGAACAGACACTTCCCCAATGAGGACATACAAATGGATATCAGACACATGAAAAAATGTTCATCATCACTAGCCATCAAGAAGATTCAAATTAAAACCACATTGAGGAGGCACCTGGGTGGCTCATTGGGTTAAAGCCTCTGCCTTCGGCTCAGGTCAGTATCCCAGAATCCTGAGATTGGGCCCAACATCAGGCTCTCTGCTTGGCAGGGAGCCTGCTTCCCTTCCTCTCTCTCTGCCTTCCTCTCTGCCTATTTGTAATGTCTGTCTGTCAAATAAATAAAATCTTAAAATAACACACACACACATTGAGATATCACATTACACCACTTAGAATGGCCAAAAGTAGCAAGATAGGAAACAACATGTGTTGGAGGGGATGTGGAGAAAGGGGAACCCTCTTTCACTGTTGGTGGAAATGCAAGTTGGTGCAGCCACTTTGGAGAACAGTGTGAAAATTCCTCAAGAAATTAAAAATAGAGCTTCCCTACGACCCTGCAATTGCACTACTGAGTATTTCCCCCAAAGATACAGATGTAGTGAAAAGAAGGGCCATTTGTACCCCAAAGTTTATTGCAGCAATGGCCACGGTCACCAAACTGTGGGAAGAACCAAGATGCCCATCAACGGACAAATGGATAAGGAAGATGTGGTCCATATACTCTATGGAGTATTATGGCTCCATCAGAAAGGATGAATACCCAACTTTTGTAGCAACATGGACGGGACTGGAAGAGATTATGCTGAGTGAACTAAGTCAAGAAGAGAGAGTCAATTATCATATGGTTTCACTTAGTTGTGGAGCATAAGAAATAGTATGTAGGACAAGGGGAGATGGAGAGGAGAAGGGAGTTGAGGGAAATTTGAAAGGGAGGTGAACCATTAGAGACTATGTACTCTGAAAAACAATCTGAGGGTTTTGAAGGAGCAGGGAGTGGGAGGTTGGGGGAATCAGGTGGTGGGTATTGGAGAGGGCACGGATTGCATGGAGCACTGGGTGTGGTGCAAAAACAATCAATACTGTTATGCTGAAAATAAATTAAAAAATTAAAAAATAAACAAACTAAAAATAACAACAAAAACAAAAACAAAAACAAAAACCACACAGGCAGGATGAGCACAGGGTCCTGACAGAAACCAGGGGGACAAGATTGACTGATTTCTGTTTTGTGAGGGCTCACTGAAAAGTGTGGGCGGGGGCGCGAATTTCTGCTCTCTGGGCTAGAGTGTGGAGTGTTGCCATATTCACCCTACCCATCAGTGCAGAAAGGGTTCAGGGACCAAACAGTGCCACCTAGTGGATTTCAAAGCCACTTACACCAAGCCCAGCCTCCCTGCATCCAGGAGGGGCATATCAAATAGGGAAAATCCACCTAAGAATCAGCGCAACAGGCCCCTCCCCCAGAAGACCAGCACAAACAACTGGCTTGCACCAAGTTTACTGATCATAGAGGGCTGCAAAGCTTCAGCTCTAGAGGAAAATGGGATCTATCTCCTGTGTACTTTTATTCTTTATCAATTTTTTCATTTGTTTTCTTATTTTTCCAATTATTTTTATTTTATATATTTATATGATTTTTTATTTTTGATTGCTTTCATTGTATTTTATTTTATATTTGGACATATCTTTTTTTTATTTCTTACTTTAGAATTTAACAAGCAGACCAAAATATATCCAGGATCTCGATTTTTTGTATTTTGTTGTTCTTTTTTATTTATTTTTTCTTTTTCTTTCTTCTTTTCTGGACAAGATGACAAGACGGAGAAATTCACCCCAAGAGAAAGACTAGGAGGTAGTACTCACAGCCAGGGATTTAATCAATACGGTTATTAGCAAGATATCTAAACTACAATTTAAAACAATGATTATAAGGATACTGGCTGGACTTGGAAAAGGCATAGAAGACACTAGAGAATCTCTTGCTATAGAGATAAAAATACCAAAATTTAGTCAGGCTGAAATTAAAAATGCCTTAACTCAGATGCAGTCCCAAGTGGAGCCATAAACATAAGGATGGACAAAGCAGAGGAGCTAATCAGATATAGAAGATAAAATTATGGAAAATATGAAGCTGAAAAGCATAGAGAAAGGACACTAGTAGATCGTGACGGTAGACTTAAGGAATCCAGTGATTTTATAAAACAAAATAATACCTGTATCATAAAAGGAGAGTGGTAAAAGGGGACAGAAGGTTTATTTGAACAAATTATAGCTGAGAACTTCCATACCCAGGGAGGGAAACAGGCATTAAAGTCTAAGAGGCACAGAGAACTACCCTCAAAATCAACAAAAACAGGTCAACACAATGACATATCATAGTGAAACTTGCAAAATGCAAAGATAAAGTATTTTGAAAGCAGCTCAGGAGAAAAAGTCTGTAACATACAAGGATAGACACATAAAGCTGACAGCAGAAATGTCTACAGAGACCTTGAAAGCCAAAAAGAACTGGCATGATATATTCAATGTACTAAATGGGAAAAATATGAAGCCAAGAATACTTTATCCAGCAAGACTGTCATTCAGAATAGAAGGAGATACATAGTTTCCAAGACAAACGAAAACTAAAGGAGTTCATGACCACTAAAGCAGCTGTAAAGACATATTAAAGGGAAAGAGAGACCAACAGAAATGAAGAACAGAAAGGAACAGAGAAAATTTACAGGAACAATGATTTTATAGGTGATACAATGGCATTAAATTCATACATTTCAATAATTACTCTGAATGTAAATGGACTAAATGTTCCAACCAGAATATATATGGTATCATAATGGATTTTTAAAAAGACCCATTGATATGCTACTTATAAGAGACTCATTTTAGATCTAAAGACACCTCCAGATTGAAAGTGAGGGAGTAGAGAACCATTTATCATGCTAATGGACATCAAAAGAAAGCTGAGGTAGCCATCCTTATATCAGACAAATTAGATTTTAAACCAAAGACTGTGATAAGAGATGAAGAGGGACACTGTACCACAATAAAAATGTCTATCCAACAAGAAGAACTAACAATTGTAAATATTTATACCCCTTAACTGGGAGCATCTAATTATATAAACCAAGTAATAACAAATTTAAAAAGCACATTGATAACAATACAATAATAGTAGGGGACTTTAACATCCCACTCCCAGCAATGAACCCATCATCTAAGGAGATCAACAAGGAAACAAGGGTTTTGAATGATACACTGGATCAGATGGATTTCACAGATATATTCAGAGCATTTCATCCTAAATCAGCAGAATACACATTCTTTTCAAAGGCACATGCAACACTCTCTAGAACAGATCACATTCTGGATCACAAATAAGGCCTCAACTAGTACAAAAAGATTTGAGATCATAGCATGCATATTTTCAGCCACACTGTTATGAAACTTGAAGTCAACCACAAGAAAAAATTGGGAAGAATCACAAGTACATGGAGGCTAAAGTACATCCAATGAAGAATGAATGGGTTAACCAGGAAATTAAAGAAGAAATCTTAAAAAACACATGAAAGCAAATGAAAATGAAAATATGACAATCCAAAACTTCTGGGATGTAGTAAAGGTGGTCCTAAGAGGGAAGTATATAGAAACATAGAACTTCCTCAAGAAGCAAGAAGCAAGAAGCAAGAAAAGTTAAAATACACAAATTAACATAACACCTAGGGGAGTGGAAAAAGAAGAACAAATAAAGCCTAGATCCAGCAGGAGAAGGGAAATAAAAAAAGAATAGAGCAGAAATCAAAGACATAGAAATAAAAAAAACAGTAGAACAGATCAACTACTCTAGGAGCTCGTTCTTTGAAAGAATTAACAAGACTGATAAACCCATAGCCATATGTATCAAAAAGAAAAGAGAAAGGACCCAAATAATAAAATCATGAATGAAAGAAGAGAGATCACAATCAACACCAAAGAAATGCAAACAATTATAAGAGAATATTATAAGAAATTATATGCCAACAAACTAGGCAATCTGGAAGAAACAGATAATTGAATTCTTAGAAATATATATAAGCTACCAAAACTATCAGTTGCACAGTTCTGAAAAGGTACATTCTCTCAGCGACCAACACCACAGCTTTATTGAGATGCACAAAAAACTCTGCCTGGAATGTAAATATTCATGAATTCCCCACATATGTGTGACACCTCTTGCATGTATGGATGCATACATCTATCCATCCATGCACCTAGTTAACAGGAACTAAGAAAAACTCTACACCATCACTTTAATTAAGTTTCAGGTTCCCCCAGAATGGAAACAAAGAAGTAAAGTGTGAAAAGGTTGGGTTGTTAATTCGAAGTTAAATCGAGTATGAGATGGTGCCTTCTCATTAAGATTTCAACATGCTTAGATGTCTTAAGATTAAGGATTTCAAAATATGCTTTAATGTCCTATCCTTAACAGTAAACAAGTTAGAAAAAAATAACAATAACCACCCTAAAAACCTAAACACCTAAAAAAAAAAAAGTACAGAATGACTCTAACTATGCCTAAAAAAAATTATAGGTGTAAAAGAAGACTGGGATATACTATGAGGTCTGGAGACTGGGTTATACTATGGGGTCTGGAAACAGCTGGGGGCAAAGGTACCTGGCTGGCTCAGTCAGAAGATTATGTGACACTTGGATCTCAGAGTTATGAGTTTGAGCCCCTTGTTGGGTATAGAAATTACTAAAAGAAAAATAAGCTTAAAAAAAAAAACACCTGGTGGCAGTGACATGTTTGGCAGTCTGTAGCAGGTGTGCAAAGTGCAGTTCAGGGCAGAAAAGGAGATACATAACTAAGAGAGGATGGGGCCTTGGAGTGGACTCTGGGCAGCTGTGTTCTGTGTGATGGACAGGAAATGACAAACAGGAATTGTGAGTTGGTCTGGGGTAATGGAAAGTGAACACCCTGCTTTCTAGTAGGGACTCTGTACAGTCCATCACTTGGCAGTAATGAGGGAAGAGATAAATCAGTGAGCACCATGTAGTCTGGGGTTAGTGGAAAATAAATGTGCTTTAATACACTTATGAATTTTCCTAGTAGGATTGGTATCATAGTAAACAAACCATTTTCTCCTGATATTTAAATAAAATTTAGATATCTGAATGGTGAACTCCATTAGACAATACACTTAACAGCAGCCAGTCACCTTGGGGGCACATGAATCAGATCTTGTTGCTCCCATACTGCAATTCTCCAAACTCAGAATGACTCCAATCTCTATACCCAGCCCCAAATATGTGGCTTCTGTTTGTCCTTCAATCTCATCTCTTACAATTGGCACTTTATCTGGCCAGACTCCAACCACTTGAGTTCATCATCTGCTCCTGGAACTAGTGCCACACACATCACAAACCAAAATACCAGCCCAGGCCTGGTTTCCTCTTGCTCAGAACTCAGTTGAATGTCACTGCCTGAGAAAAAGCTTCAGTGACAACACCATCTATAATACTCCCTATCCCCATCATTTCTTATTCAACGGATACATTTATTTTCTTTAAAGAACTCATTCCCCTATGAAATTCTCCTGCCTATTAATTTGCTTACCTGCTTATTGCCAGTTTTCTCAAGTTAGAAACAAAGCGCCAGGGATGCTGCCTTCGTTTGTTCAGTGTTATGCATCCGTGGCAAGTGGCTACTTCAATGGCTGTTATAGATTGAACTGCATCACCCCCAAAAAGATATGTTAACTCCGAACCACCAGTACCTCAGAAAATAGCCACATTTGAAATTAGGGTTTCTACAGATGTAATTGGTTAAGATGGTGTCATACTGGAGTAGTGTCTGTCCTCAAACAAATATGACTGGTGTCCTTGTAAGAAGACAGTCATGTGAAGACAAAACAGGGACAGCAGTCTGTGATGATGAAGACAGTGATTGGAGCCAAACATCTGCAAGCCAATAAATGTAGCAATTGCCATCAAACCACCAGAACCTAGGAAGGAGCATGGATGGTCCCCAAAAGGAAGTATGGCCCTAAAAATACTTTGATCATGGCTAACTTCCAGAACTGTGAGACAATAAATTTCTATGGTTAAGCTACCCAGTTTGTGATACTAGTTACATGAGCCTTAAGAAACCACGGCAGGGGATGCCTGGGTGGCTCAGTTGGTTGGACGACTGCGTTTGGCTCAGGTCATGATCCCGGAATCCTGGGATCGAGTCCCACATCAGGCTCCCAGCTCCATGGGTGTCTGCTTCGCTCTCTGACCTTCTCCTCGCTCATGCTCTCTCTCACTGTCTCTCTCTCTCAAATAAATAAATAAAATCTTAAAAAAAAAAGAAACCATGGCAGTGGTTCCCAGATAAACACTGAATAGTATGACTCAAATGAAAAATTGTTCCCTTTCTGATCCGCTGGGAGCACACACAGATATCTCAAGTTGAGCTTCAAGAGAAACTGACATCAAAATAAGACATTAAATGATTCAAAAAATTAAGACACACTTGTTGCAAATTCACAGAAGTGCTATTCAATCTTGGGTAAATACCATAAAACACAGGAGAAATCATTCTCACTCCATCTCCTTGTCTTAGGTATACCAGACATAGGGTGGGCCCCTGTACCTGATATTTTAACAAGCACTCCATGCCAACTTGATGGGGCTGTTATATAGACTGTACTTAGAAAATTCCTGATCTAAACATTTCTGTACCATTAATTTAATGCCTACCATGCAGAGTTCTGTGATATGTGGGCTGTCTCTGTTAATAAATTACTCAAAAAGGCACTGGTCCTCCTCTCCCACCTAAAACCACAGATTCCTTTCTCATGTGGGATCTCACTTAAGTCCACAATACTCCTGGGTGATTGGGAGAATTGGGTATTGTTATTCTGTTATATAAAAGACCCTGGAGGAAGGGTAGTGACTTACCTTAAGTATTCCAATGATGGGACTCTGATCTGGCCACTCTTGCTCCAGCAACTTGTCTAGAACCCTGGACATCACACCTGGTTCTTCTCTATTGCTTCCTGTTTCTGGGCCTCAGAGTCGACACACTTCTGTGCTGTTCCACTAGAAGGAAGAGGCAGGGGATCAGAGAGCACATGGAATAGAGAGGAAAGAGGAAGGTAGACCTCATGAAGGGCATGGGAAAGGGGTGAGAGGATGTGCTTGTCTGTGTCTACTCAGGTCACTGGAAGCTGTGCAGTGATGATGTGCCTCTTCCTCACCTCCATCCCGCAACCCCCTCTCACACACAGCAGCCACACTGAAGCTCTCACATCATGGAGATGGGGACTCATCCCTGCTTCCTGTTCTATGTCCAAGTATTCTCTCTGGTACTCATGCTATCAAATTAATGACAGAGGCAACATTACATTCTTTCTGTATTGGGGGAAATAATCCATTTTGCAGAACAAAGTACATACTGGAAGTATTTTGGGAGGTGACAAATAGGCACAGAACATAATTTGAAGGGGTAAACACTGGTCAATTCAGTAACAATGTTCGCATCAAACTATATAATTATACTCTCAAATAGTAAGTCTTTGAGCAAAATAAAAATCCATGAGTTATACTAATAAAATAAGCACATAAATAAATAAATAAATAGGATGGAAAAGCTCCTGCCAACATTTTAATGACAATTTATAAATCTAGAAAGAATGACAATTATAAGATCAACATATAAAACTATCATGGTAATGAGTGATTCAGACAAGAATGACAAATGCAGTTTCACTCTATATGAAATCCCCCAGTAATTACAGAGTCACCATAGTAACCACATTGTTCAAGGAAAGCTGGGAAAAAACAAACAGGAACTATCCTGACTTGTCTCATAACATGTGCTAGGAACTAAGGAGGACTGATATAACTTACGGTAATTCACTTCACATATTTATCACAAGAAATATTCCTCACAGCATCACACACACACACACACACACACACACACACACACACACACATTCACATGTGCTCACTCCCTCTTTTTCTTACCACCCAAGATCCAAAGAATTCATTGAGGTGGATTTGTTTGGGGATAAAGAAGGAAAACTCCACAAATCAATTTAAATTAAAGTTAAAAGCCACTCAACTATTTCATATTAGTTAGTAATTTTCTTAAGATGACCTGTAGAATTTCCCATGGGAAATTTGATTCCCTAGGATCAGTATACTGTCAATCACATCTAAGGTCAATAAGGCAATCTAGGCAAATGAATATTGTGATGATGAATTTTGTGTGTCCACTTGGTGGGGCCACAGGGCCCAGATATTTCATCAAACATTACACTGGATATTTCTGTGAGAGTGTTTCTGAATGTAACTTACACTGAAATGGGTCGTCTTTAAGTAAAGCAGTTAGCTCTCCATAATGTGGGTTGGCTTCATCTAATCAGGTGAAGGGCATGAACAGAACAGAGGGCTGATCACCCCTGATCTAGAGAGAATTTTGCCAGTAGACGGCCTTTGGCATCATCTACAACAACAGTACCTTGTGGCTCTCTAACAGACTGCCTTCAGACTCCAACTGTAACTCTTTCCCAAGTCTTCAGCCTGTCAGATTGCCGCATTAGATTCTGCCAAGTCTCCAAAATCTCATGAGTCAATTCCTGAAACTATATCTCTATCTATAAACACTCTATGTTCTATTCCTCTGAAGAGCCTAATATAGGTGTTAAACATCAAGTATCTTTCCCATCTTTAAGTAACTTGTGCTTTCAACTAAAACCGTTACCCAGCAACATTTCCCTAATGCAAGTTCCATGAAAATATAATAATTAAAAAGTGTAATGCAAAAGACTGCAATTAATAATAATATCAAAAGTATGAACTACATAGAGAAAAGTATGAACTACATAGAGAAAACTGTTCATGTCCACATGTACAAGGCCTGTATTGTGACCCTTGCAAAACATCAGCTAAGAGAAATTAAACAAAGCCTAAATAAATTGAAGGATATGTCATCTTCTTGAGTGAGGAGACTTAGTATTATTATCTATCCTCCCCAAACTGACTGATAGAATCCATCAACCCAATAAAAATTCTAGCATACATTTTGAAACATAAGTTGACGTTCTTACACTAAAGTCATGTGGATGTAAAAAGAGACAAGATTATGAAGGTAACTTTGAAAAAAGGAATAAATTGGGAGGATAAGCACTGTCTTATTTTAAGACTCATTATAAATCCACAATAATCAAGACAGTGGTATTGGGATAAAGATAGAATTGTATATCAAAGGAACATGAAGAGTCCACAAATAGAACCACTCATAAATGAATAACTGACTTTTGACAAAGCTACAAAGGCAAATCAGTGCAGAAAGTATAGACTTTTCAACATATGGTACTGGGACAAGTGAGTCTCCATATGCACAAACATCATCTGCAATAGATATAGCACACCATATGCAAAAGTCAACTCAAAATGAACAAGAGACAATGAAAAGCTAAAATATAAAACTTCTAGAAGAAAACACAGTAGAAAATCCTTTTGACCCTAAGTTAGTTGAGGATTTCCTATATATGACACCAAAAGCAAAATCAAGACAATAAATAAATTGAAAAACTAGACTTCCTCAAAATTAATAACTTTGTTATTCCAAAGACCTTATTGATAGAATTAAAAGACAAGCTGCTAACTGGGAGAAAATTTTGCAAATCATATATCTGATAAAGGACTTGTATCTAGAAGAAAAATTCTTACAAATGTCAATTAGAAAAGGAGAATTACAAAAACGATCGCAGACTAGGGGGACCCTAAGCTCACCTAGTCCTATGGATCCAACTAGATAATACTCATATCAGTGGAAATAACCCAGAAAATGACTCAGAGACTGGCAGAGAAAACTCCACAACTAAAAGTAGAAAAGACGCCACATCAGTGAAGGTAAAAAAAAGGTAGAGATGCAGTGAGGAGTTTAAAGGGAGCCCTGGGACTTTCTGCAGAGGACCTGGCATGGAGAGGGGAAAGAAACAGACTATCACACCAGGAAGCCCACACAGGAAAGACAAATCCCCATAACATTTGGCTTTGAAAGTGAGAGGGGCCAAATTTCATGAGTTGGAAAAGAAAGACTAAGTAAGAGTAAGAAAAGTAGGAATCACAAAATCAGTAAAAAGTAGTATTTCTGTAAAAATAAGTCAAGGGATTCATGAACAGGTGTTAAATATAACACCATACACCTAAAATGCTGGGGGAGAGGAGTAAAAATGGATTGAAGCTGAAGCGACCATCAACTTAATATAGACTGCTGCATGTATAAGATGTTCTACACACATGTCCATGGCTTCCATCAACACCACTGGGAGTGTCCACCTGCCATTCCCTAGTATGGCAACATCCTCACAGTACCATCAACTGCTAAGTGACTATGGGCTACCATCTCTAGGCTACAGCCAGGGAACTGAGAACAGCCAGGTACCCCAAGGCAAATATGCTGAGTAGGCTGAGTTGCTAGCCATCATTCAGGAGTTGGGGGGAGGAAATTAGACCCATATATGCAGGGAGGAAGGGTGCCATGAAGAGAGTATAATGAGGCATTATTCATACCAGAGGGCTGGTGTGAGAGTGCTTGGTCAAAACTGAATGGAATGCCAGATCCTAGCTGCCTGTTAGTGCAAAAGATTTTCCATCTTCTTCCAAAGTGAGAAGTTACAGCTCATCCACCATGTTCAGATGAGACTCTTGTTTTCAAAATGGTAACAGTTTGGTTTCTCCTTCCCATATCCCTCCCATAGTTCAAGAGGCTCTGAGACTGAGAAATATTTTGCAGCTGACTAGGATTTACATTTTGAATAGCTGGAACTACCCAGGATTTTTTAAAAAAGTATTGATTTGAAAGATGCACATAAAAGATACTTATCTCACAGCAAAAATAATAGTGTCTCCCTTTTATCCTATCTTTTAAACACAGTCATGTTACCCAGATTATTCTTTGTTCTTTTTCATAAGCTGATACAACAACTCTGAGGGTTTTGTTTTTAGTGCGTATGTTTGCCACATGCTGTGGATTCCATTTAATGTAACTTCTTTTGTGCTTAAGCATTTGCTTGTATGACTATCAGTGCTTTAACGTCAGTTTTAAAAATGCACAAGTTATAAAATGCAGAAGAAAGAGCAACCTACTAAATCTAACCTAATAAGAACCCCTGAACATTCTTCTATTAAGACAGCATATGGATTTCAGTTACACCTTTCCTGTAAATTGATCCAAACATCTGGAAGAAAATGCGTAAGACCATTCACATCTTTGTATGCATTTATTACTCAATGTAATAAAACTTATTTTCATTAGCAATAAAAAAGACATTATATACAAACTGAATGGTAAAAACAAATCAAAAACAAATGATAGATATGCAAAAAATAAAGAGAAAGGAATCCAAGTATATCACTAAAGAAAGCCAGCAAACCATGAAAGAGAGCAAGAGAAGAAAGGAACAGAGAAGAACTACAAAAACAAACACAAAATGGCAATAAATACATACCTACCAATATCAACATAATGAAGGCCATGTATAAACAGCCCACAGCCAGCTTCATACTCAATAAAGAAAAATAAAGTTTTTCCCCTAACATCAGGATCAAGACAAGGGTGTCTACTCACCACTTTTTTAAAAAAATGTTTTATTTATTTATTTACGTATTTGACAGACAGAGATCACAAGCAGGCAGAGAGGCAGGCAGAGAGCTGGTGGGGGGGGGGAGGGCAGGCTCCCCACTGAGCAGAAAGCCCGATGCATGGCTTGATCCCAGGACCCTGAGACCATGACCTGAGCCGAAGGCAGGGGCTTAACCCCCTGAGCCATCCAGGTGCCCTCAACTCATAACTTTTATTCAACACAGGAAGTCCTAGCCACAGCAATGAGACAATAAAAAGAAATAAAAGGTACCCAAATTGATAAAACTTTCTCTATTTGCAGATGACATAGAAAACTCTAGGACTCCACCAGAAAACTACTGGAACTGTTAAATGAACTCAGTAAATTTGCAGGATACAAAATCAATGTACAGAAATCCACTGCATTTTCTACACACTAATAATGAAGCAGCATAAAGAGCAATTAAGAAAACAATCCGATTTACATTTGCACCACATAACAACATATCTAGGAATAAACTTAATCAAAGGGGTGAAAGAACTCTACTCTGAAAACCAAAAAACACTGATGAAAGATATTGAAGATGGCACAAAGAAATGGAAAGACATTCCATGCTCACAGATTAGAAAAATAAATACTGTGAAAGTATCTACATTACCCAAAGCAATTACACATACACATTTAATGCAATCCCTATCAAAATACCAACAGCATTTTCCACAGAACTAGAACAATCGCAAAATTTGTATGGAACCAAAAAGACCCTGATTAGCCAAAGCAATCTTGAAAAAGAAAAACAAAACCGAAGTATCACAATTTCAGACTTCAAATATGTATTGATCAAAAGAGTATGGTAATGACCCAAATACAGACACATAGATCAATGAAACAGAACAGAAAACCCCCAAATAACCCCCCCCATTATATGGTCAATTAATCTTTGACAAAGGAGGTAAGAAGATACAATGGGAAAAAGAGTCTTTTCAACAAATGGTGTTGGGACGACTAGACAGCTACAAGCAAAAGAATGAAACTGGACCACTTTCTTACATTATACACACATATACATACATATATGTGTGTATTGTATGTATACATATGGACACACACATACACATATATGTGTGTGTTGTGTGTATATATGTGTGTTTATTGTATTTATGTGTGTGTGTATATATATATGTATATATATATAGAAATATTATTCAGTCAAAAGAGAATGAATTCTTGCCATTTGCAATTACATAAATGGATCTAGAGAGTATAATGTTAAGTGAAATAAGCAGTCAGAGAAAGAAAAATACCATGTGATTATACTTATGTGGAATTTAAGAAGCAAAATAAATAAGGGGAAAAAAGAGACAAATCAAGAAACAGTCTCTTAGGTATAGAGAACAAACTGATGGTTACCAGAGGTGAGGTGGGTAGGAGCATGGGTGAAATAGGTTAAGGGGATTAAGAGTATACTTAACTTGGTGATTACTAAGTAATACAGGGAATCGTTGAGTCACTATACTGTACAACTGAAACTAGTATAACATTGTACGTCACTCACTGGAATTAAGATTTTAAAAAAGAGAAGAAACATACACTACAACAAGTAACTGGATAACATATTTGAAAGTCACCAAGAGATACACAAATGTCAAATAAGCACATGAAAAGATGCTGAACATCACTAGTCATTAGGGAAATGTAATCCCACTAAGCCCCTCTGAGAATGGATACAATAAAAATATTGATTATACCATGTTCCGACAGGGCTGTGGAGGATGCAACTCCCATCCATACACTTCTGGCGGCAATGAAAATTAGTGCAACCTTTTTGGAAAACTGTTCGCTTGTTCCCATATGATTCTATTCTGTATACCATATTATCCAGTTTTCGCACTGTAAACATATTTACCTAAGAGAAGATATGTCCAAGCAAAGATTACACACAAATATTCATAGCATCTTCATCTACAAGAGCCCCAGATTGGGAAAAAGCCCAAATATCTATTACCAGTTGAATGGATCGAATAAATTATATATATCCACATAATTCAACATTAGTCAATAATAAAAAGGAAATAATCATATATGCAACAAATAAATCTAGAAATAATTAGGTTAAAGGAAGCAAACTGACAAAAAAGAATACACATTTTATGATTCCATTTACATAAAATTATAGGAAAAAAAAACTAATCCATATTGACAGATAATCAGTAGTTGCCTGGGGATAGGGTCTGGTGATGTGGAGAGCAAGCCTGGAGAAAGGTAGATGGGGGCATTACAAAGGAGCACAAAGGTTTTTGAAACAATGGTCATGCTCATTATCTTGACTGTAGTGTTGAATTCACAGGTGCATACCTATATTAAAACTTACTAGAGAATATACTTTAAATATGTACAGTATCAACCACAGTTCAATGAATTATTTAACATTTATTTATATATTCACACATCTCTGATGCAATTAATCAGGTGGAAGATTCCCATGATTATGTTCTTACAGTATTAACAGACCCACACTATATCTAATCAAATTGATCCACACTACATATAACCAAAATAGAAGTAATCATTTGCAGTGAAACTTAACCAAATATTTAGGGAGAGGTGATGTCCCTTGCCTTCTGAGGTACAGATACAAAAATACGATATCCCAGGTAAAATTATAGTATTTAAGAGTAACTGGTAATTTTATGGAAAGTGGCTATCATTACAATAAGGCAAAGTCTAGGGTAATACATTTTTTTTTAAATACTAAATCTTAGTAACTGACATTTTAACTAACTCTTCGAAAATTTCTGGCTCTTTAAAATATTTTATTATATGATGGAAGAAAACATGTATCAGGAGAGAATCTATGTTACAATGTGAATTTGCTCGGAGGATCTAAAAACTGCATATTTCCGCATCCATCTATGAAATAATGTGAAAATTGAAAGTTATCTATACATGGCAAGAACAATTTAGGTATATTTCTAAAAATGCATATTAAAGACCTGCTTTCTTTTCCAAATGGACAATTTATTGCTTTTAAGCAATGAAAGGCATCTCTAAGACTGCTCATGAGGGCTGCTACACAGCATGTAGCTGCTGATGGAATGAACTTCCACCTGCTAAACCTCTTCTCCCATCATGAGATCAAACAGTTTCTCTACTTTTAGGTTAGTTTGTGAACCTCACAGGAGGTATTCCACAACATGCTTTAAAAAAATAAAGATTTTAGGGGCGCCTGGGTGGCTCAGTGATTAAGCCTTTGCTTTCAGCTTAGGTCATGGTCTCAGGTCATGGTCTCAGGGTCCTGGGATCGAGCCCTGCATCAGGATCTCTGCTCAGCAGGGAGCGTGTCCCCCCCCCCAGTCTGCCTCTCTGCCTACTTGTGATCTCTCTCTCTCTCTCTGCCAAATAAATAAATAAATAAATCTTTTTTAAAATAAAGATTTTTATTTCTTTATTTTCAGAGAAGGAGGGGGAGAGAGAGAGAGAGAGCAAGCACAGGCAGGAGGAGCGACAGGCAGAGAGGGAGGGAGAGAAGCAGACTTCCCGCTGGGCAAGGAGCCCAAATTGGGGGAATCAAGACCTGAGCCAAAGGCAAATGCTTAACTCACTAAGCCACCCAGGCATCTCCCACAACATGGGAATTTATTATTTATATCTGTGAAATCACTTGAGCTAGGCATCATATACCACCAAGTATATGAGGTGTTACACTCTCCTGAGGACTTTGGCATTAAATCTGGTGTAGAATCATCAGCAGCCATCAGGACACAGTTTCTCAGAAACTGCCCCCTTTGGGCACCTGATATGAGCTGGGCACAAGCATGAGAAGCTGCATAGGGAGAGACAGATCCAGCTACCAATATGCTTCACTGATGTAACTAAGTGCCCAGCACCATGCTAGGGTAGTAGATTAGTGACAATGAGACTGATAAAATGGGTCATGGTCAAAACAACCACATACTATAATGGACTTCTCACATTTCCTTTTTCTTCTTCTTTCCCTATCTATTCCCTAAAAACAAAGTTGGAAAGGAATAAGAAGTGGCCTGAATTCATACAGGCATTCATGATCCTACAATAACCACAGGGCCATAGACTTGCTCCTGTGTAAATCACTAAATGTTCTCAGCAATCCTGAGTTAAGCATTCTTATTCCCATTTTAAACTGGGGGAAGATGGAGCTCAGTGTCATTATCTGTCTTCCCTCCTGCACCCCTGCCTTAAGAGGAAAGCAGTTCCAGGACACCCCTTGAGCAGGACCAACACTCACTGGAACTGGGCCATATCCCAATGGCTTTACCTGCAAGACAGGGCCACCCAGTCCCAAAATGGGAAATAATTGACTTATATCTGGGATCCCTTTGTCTCCCCACACCCTAGGGCAGTTTGTCCCTACTGTGGGGACCCATCCCTCAGCTGAGTCCCGAACACCTAAAAGGCAGGATATGCTTTTCTTGCCAGGCCGGGTCTGTCTGAATTAAAATGTCACCACAGTTGCCACAATGACTTCATGTATCTAGGACACTCAAGCTGGTCCTTCACATAGGAAATGCCTCCCATCTTTCAGTCATCAGTTGCTGAGTCCTGAGGAGCTGTATCCTCATAGCCACCCAACACCATGGTTTCATCAACTACGTAAAGAGCTCTGTCCTGATATGTAAAAATCAGTGACTTCTCAACACATGTTTAACACCTCCTGCATCCATCCATCCATCCATCCATTCATCTGTCCAGTTAACGGGCATTAGGACCAAACTCTATGCCATCCCTCTGGTTAAGCTCTAGCCTTCTTCAGATTGAAAAAGAAAAAGAAGTAAAGTGTTGAAATGGTGGGGTAGTAAATACAGATGTTAAGTCTAAGAAGAGATGGCTCCTTCCCATGAAAACTGCAACTTGCTCAATTCTCTTATCATCGATAATTTAAAAATATTCATTAATGCCCTGGGCTTTTCTCCACATCTTTAGTTATTGTCCTCTTTACATATATTCTCCCCTTAGCAGCAAAATTCCATGAATTCTCAATACTCACTCACATCCCACTGCACCTGTCGTCAAACTTAGTATTCATCTCAAATCTAACTGGGCTGTATTTCCCATGCTTCCACAGAAATTACACTTGCCAACTCAGCAACCATCTCTTTGTCGCAGGTATAGATCAGGAATGTTGAAATGATTGTTCAAATGGAGGCAAACAGGTATTTTCCCAAGAGGAAAGGATTTCCTTTCCCCCATGACAGAATTCAATGCTTGGGTGTAGAAGAAGATTGTACTGCAGCACGATCAGTAAAAGCTAGAGTTTAATCCCAAGAATGCCCCTTTCCTCCCAGAGTTGCAGAAAGTTCTGCGTGGTAGGTTTGGGCACTTCCCTCCCAGTTTCCAGTTCCACAATAGTCAAGGTGCAGTTCAGTCTTCTTTCACGAGGTGGCACCAACGTATCGCCATTTTCTAATTTCTTTAAAAAGACGTTTATTTAAAGAGCCCCCCCCCACCCCCACCCAAGGCAATACCCTCCCTTACCTCCCTTAAAATCCAGGCTATGAAGTTATCTACAGAATGATTCTAATTCTGCCCCCCGGGGGGGGGGAATCCTGATAATATAAAAGAAGACTGTAAAAACGTACTCCGGGGTCTGCAGATGATGAAACACCAGGTGGCAGTGGCTACCCTTGGCAGTGGCGCGCCTTGGCAGTGTTTGGTGGACCACTGGCAGCTCAGGACAGGCGGGAGGTGACTGAGAGAGAATGGACCGTCAGAGCGGGGTCTGGGCAGGTGTCATAGGGGATGATAGAAGGGGTAGGGTGGAAGAGAAGGTCTGATTTGTCTGTACAGGGGTGGATTAATGTAATGTGAGCATTGTGTTTTCCGGTAGAAAGCCCTATGTACAACCTACAGGGCACATCATTTGACAGTGATGAGGGAAGAGGTAAATCAATGAACGTGATATAGATTTGGAGTCAACAGTAGATGGAACTTCTTTAATATACTTATGAATTTTCCAAACAGAATTGGTTTCATATAGTACATAGACCGTTTCATGGTATTTTTTACTCTGCCAAACGTATTCTTTTTCATTAAAAAAAGAACATTTATGGAAATGAATGGGTTTCCACCTGGTGGGAAGATCTAGTACTGCAGCTGTGAAGTTTCAGATAAAGAGCTGAGCAAGGGGGAAAGGGGTAGAGGTTTGGGAGAATGACTTCATGGTATCAGCCAGTGTTTCTTCGAGTTTTTAACTGGGACAATCTCTCTGCATCTGTCACTTTTCTAGGATATAAAAAAGCACATATTCTGGGATATATAAACCTGAGATTAAAAGTCCTGCTCCAGTCTGAATTACACACACAGTCAATTCAATTTTTTTTTTTAAAGAAAAGGGTGGAATTTAATCTTTATTTATAGGACACTGCAAGAGAGGAGAGTCCACATAGAAATAAGAAACCCACTGGGAGGAGGAGCTTCATACAGTTTTTACAGTTTGGAACTGGTCAAGTAGAGTTTTGTTGTAAAAAGTGCTACAATAACAAAACACATTTAAAAAGAGTTCTTAGTAGAGAAACAGTAAGACAAACTTCTACCAAACAAAGCACACCACAAACAACTTTCTGCGTCAGCTATACAAGCTAAAAGTTAAAGGTCCCAGCAGTGCCATCCTGAACCTGGAACGTATAGCCTTCAGAGGTAGTTTCTGGCACAACATTCTGATCTTCCTCTACAGAGAAATACTTCTCAATCAAGTTTAATGAAGCTTTGTACACAGACTCATTTTCATGGTTTTGTAGAGCCTCAATTTTGTCCAAACCTCCACGTTCTTCAATCATTATACTAAGTTTCTCAGTTTCACCTAGTTTCTCAGCAGCCTGAAAGATGTTGGAAATGGCATCCAGAATGACCAGAATAATTTTGGTATCCTTCGCAGTTAAGAGGTTCATCAATGGTTTGATTATGCCACAATGGATGAGGTATACAATCTGTTCAACTGTCCCACCACTTGTATAGTTGGTCACAGCCCAGACAGCTTCCTTTTGTGTCTTAAAGTCTGCCTTAGAGAGAACACCAACCAAATTTTGGAATCAAACCAGCCCGGATTATGTTGTCTGTGGGGGGCTGCTTTTCCCGAGAAAGCGGTTTCCTAGCAGCTTGAGTAGCCTGGAGCTGGCTTTCCAAATTGTTGCTATTTATGCCCTTGACAATGTCATCAACCGACCAATTTACAGTGCCCTGGTTGTTGCGGTTTTCCTGCAGTGGAGAGGTAGCATCATCGGGAAACGAGCTTACGTTTCTCCTTTTCAGCATCAGGTCATCCTTCTTTGCTTTCCTCAGCTCCACATTAACTTCTATTCGACGCCGCCTCATTTATGTACTGTCTTTCCCCTTGTTCTTGAATCTGTTAAGGCGGGCAGCTGGTGAATTAGCATTCTCGTTGGTGGACATGGTTATGAGACAAAGGGAGAAAGCTACACGGCCCGCTCAGGCTTCCACGGGAGGCGGTCCGGGACGTGCAGGCTGCAGGTCAGCTGCCCTCAAAACGTCCACCACAGATCACCCCAAAGACGGTGTGGCTCGTGCAGCTGGCCGGCGCGATTTAAATTTCCCCCAATTCAATTTTTTTTAATCTACTTTATTATCTACCTTCATTTCTCCATGAAATTGAATATAATGGAGACCTTTACAAAATATCTAATATATGTACACATTTCTCAATCTGTTCACAAGTCTTTCTTGTTTCTAAATTTTTATGAAGTACTATCTTTTCCTGAATACAACATTCTAAATAATATATTAAAGTACATTTATAAAGTGAAATTGTCCTGCATCTCCCACTAGACCTACTCCTACTCCCTGACCCAAATGATCTGTTGTTAATAGAATGGTGCCTCCTAAATGCATATCTGAGATATTTGCAAATACTTTCCCCAATGTCTTCACACAATTCTTTATGTTTTTTACTTTCAAATTTGCTTTTCACTTTCAATAGTATTATGACTTTACAGCTTTACTTACTCTTTACTAGGCTCTGTCAACCTGAGCCTGGTCCTCTGTGAAGTGGCACTCACCATACCTTTGTACAGAACTATTCCAAAGAGTAAATGAGAAAAGTTGCCTATATTATATGGCATGTCCTAGGACTTTAGGGGCCCTTTAAATTTTGAGCTAGAACAGTAGGTGCTGGCTGAGCCTCAAGGCTAAGACAGGCACTGTGAAAAGTTGTTTCTCTTAATGAGATTATAAATATGTAGAGGAGGGAAGCAAAAGTCTCTATGACATAACTTGAGTCAAATTTTTGGAGTCAGATATTCTCTACTTTCTTGAGTGATTCAGAGTCTCATAAGAGCTGTTCATCATCATGCCCCAGAACAGACCCTAAAGCAGTCCCCCATGCTGGAAAGACAGGTTTATCTGACTCATTTGGTGAGCTCAGTGGAAATGACACCAGGGTAGCATGCTGTGGTGTTTGCCTAATTGCTGCTCGGGAAAATTCTAGACCCATCACACAGTCATCAGTGCAGGGGCCTTCAGAGTCCTTGGCGTATGCATTATTCAGCTACATCACATCAGGATTTCTGCTATCCACTGCCTCTCTGAGAGGCAACAACCTACAAATTACTAAGATTTAATGGAAATGCAATTATCCATTCTTCCATTCACCTATGACTAAATATATATTGGTCTCAAAACCCATACTGCCACTGGAAATGTCCCATTAGCCTCATCCTCATTCAGTCATAGACCTTCTCTCTATCTCTCCCTCCCCACCTCCCTCCTTCCCTCTTTCTTTCTCTCCCTTCTCTGCCTCCCTCCCCACCCACTGCCCCTCAAAATCAAAGTTCCAGAAAGCATTTTCTGCATTCCCTGTTATCATTCCTCACTTTCCACTGACTTCTTATCTCACTGCACTAGAGCTTCTGTCCCCAGAACAGAAAGCGCTCTCACCAAGGTCACAAGTCACATTTTGTGTAACCAAGTCATTATTTGTACAAATATATGAAGATATGAATATTACTTTTAATGACTATCTAAAATATGTAAACTTTTGCAGAATGCTTCTGTTGCTTCATGACAAATACTTGACTGTTTCCAGGCTTTAGAGAATGTAGTGCTATACAAAGACAAGCTGTCCTGCTCCTTAACTGTGCAGTCCTGGGCCAAGTCCCTGTTCTCTGTGTCCTTCAGCTTTTCATTTATAAAATGACGGTGAGCAACAGTATCTACCTCATAGGGGTTCTGTGAACATTAAATGACTCAATAAAAAAATTCATTAGCATATAAGAAAAATTTATCCATATTTGTTTTTCTTATATGTATTTACTACTATTTTTCTTATATGTATTTACTATGCATTACTATCTTCTCAGGCATGAAAGATAATATATAGACTGATGTTTATCCACAACCAATGACATTTGGAGTATATGATAAATGACTGTATTAGTGCTTAGAGCTGCCATAACTAATTAACAGGAACTTCGTGGCTTAGAACTACAGTAAGTTATGATCTCATAGTTCTCAAGACTAGAGAAATTTGAAATTGAGTGTTGGTGGGACTGTTCTTAGAGCCTGCAGCCTGGAGAGAAGAATCCTTCCTTACATCATCCAGTCTCTGATAACTACTGGCTTTCCTTGGTTTGTGACAGCATAACTCTGGTAACTACTGGCTTTCCTTGGTTTGTGACAACATAACTCTGCCTCTGTCTTCACATAACCTTCTTCCTGTGTGTGTGAAATCCTCCTCTCCCTTATTTATAAGGACACCAATCATTGGATTTGAGGACCATCCTAAATCCAAAATGATCACTTTTTAAGATCTCTAATATAACTCTACTTGCAAAGACACTATTTACAAATAAGATATGGAGGGGGTGGTAGAATTTGGAAATATTTTAGAAAGTATACAATTCAGTCTACTATGGTGAGACAAGCAAGTTAAAATTAAATGTAAGATGATATCTTATGTTTTGCACATAAATGTGTAAATGTATGCATACATGCATAAATATATAAATACCTGCATAAGAATATTTCTGGTAAATATGGTACAGATTAAAATATTAAAAGGTCTTTATGTTGAGCGGTGGACATTGAGGTATTATTTCCCTTTCCATGTCATCTACTTTTAACTATAATAAACACCTATTGCTCTTGTAATTACACAAAATATTAAAATGGCTGGGAAACAAGTATTTTCTGCCCCAAGCACAAGTAAGCCATTCACTTTAGAAGCAGAACATCCTTGGAGCCCAGGAAAGAAGACAAGATACAAGATTCCACAGTATAAGAGGACACCATTCCCCAAATTCCAAACCACACTATTGAAGATTAATATTTTAAATTTTTGCCTAGTTAGCTGAGAAAAAAGAACATGGGACCTTAATTAGTTTTCTTTTGCTGTACCCTAATTCAACAGTAAGATTGAGGATCTTATAAGATGAAAAGCAATAGTGTACACTGGTTAAGTGTAGGGGCTCAGCAGTCACACAAATTCTGTTCAAATCTCAGTCTTGGGCACCTGGGTGGCTCAGTGGGTTAAGCCGCTGCCTTCGGCTCAGGTCATGATCTCAGGGTCCTGGGATCGAGTCCCACATCGGGCTCTCTGCTCAGCAGGGAGCCTGCTTCCTCCTCTCTCTCTCTCTGCCTGCCTCTCTGCCTACTTATGATCTCTCTGTCAAATAAATAATCTTAAAAAAAAATCTTAGTCTTGTGACTTGCTAGCCCTGCCCTCACTGTGCTTCAATTCTCTGCTGTGTAAAGTTGAGCAACAATTGCTCTTCCCCCTAGGCTGCACTGAGGTTGAAATGAGCTTACTCACTTACAGAGGAAATCAGCAATAATATTAACATTTCTTAGCATTATTATCATACCAGAATGGACCATCAGTGATTCTACTAACATTTTTATTATATGGGCTTGTGTTAATTGGCATGGTTGACCTTCATGTTTGTTGTAAAAAAGTAGTTTACAAAGCTATAAGTAGGACATCATCTCATTGCTATTCTTAACTATATATGGCTATATTTGAATGGCAAAATTTCTGAAAATTACAAATTTATTGAACTGTTAGTACTTATCCATGAATAGTAGACTTTTAAATGTTTCTAATGATTTTCATTTTGTTTTCGTGTATTTTCCTTTTTTATCTGCAATGAAAGTGCCTTGGTTTTGAAAGTTAAAAAAAAAAAAGTAATCGGAAAAAATAAATATCTCCAGCCTTTTCCATAAGAAATGGGCTCAGTGTTAGAATGGGAAACATCCTTAAGCCAAAGGAATTAAATAATAGGATCGTCCTAGAACTAATTTATGAATGTACCACATGACAGTCTTAACTGAACAGCTTCAAGGACGTTCAGATGCCTAAGGGAAGAGAAGCATGTCTCTCAAATAAACCTTATATTCTGCAATTCCACAGTGTCTCTACTTCCCAGTATTTAGTGAGGGTCATGAGACAAAAGTATTTTCTCAACATGATTCTTTTTGTTCTCTCTAAATAAAGGTACCTTTAACTAAATCCAAGTTCATGAGTTTAATCCCCAGTTAGCCAAGCAGAGAATCACAGGGGAGAGAAAGGGAGAAACTACATGATATCACCCAGTGTTCAGCCCACAGTTTCCAGAGGGGAACATGCTTCAACCACAGGATTCAGGGTAAATTTTAGTCACATGCTCCTTTAACCTAGGGACCAGGATAACCAACACACATGGATTAAAATAACTTTGAACTTGTGCAATGGCTAGCAGACACATAAAAATATGTTCATCATTAGCCACCAGGGAAGTTCAAATCAAAACCACACTGAGATACCAACTTACACCACTTAGAATGGCCAAAATTAACAAAAAGTAAACAAGAAATGTTGGAAAGGATGTGGAGAAAGGGGAACACTCTTACACTGCTGGTGGGGATGCAAGTTTGGAAAACAGTGTGGAGATTCCTCAAAAAATTAAAGATAGAGCTACCCTATGACCCTGCAATTGCACTACTGGGTATTTACCCCAAAGATACAGATGTACTGGAAAGAAGGGCCATATGAACCCCAATGTTCATAGCAGCAATGTCCACAATTGCCAAACTGTGGAAAGAGTTGAGATTCCCTTCAACAGACAAATGGATAAAGAAGATGTGGTCCACATACAAAATGGAATATTATGCAGCCATCAGAAAGGATGAATACCCAACTTTTGTATCAACGTGGAAGGGACTGGAGGAGATTATGCTGAGTGAAATAAGTCAAGCAGAGAAATCAATTATCATATGGTTTCACTTACTTGTAGAACATAAGGAGTAACACGGAGGACATTAGGAGAAGGAAAGGAAAAGTGAATTGGGGGAAACTGGAAAGGGAGACAAACCATGAGAGACTGTACACTCTAAGAAACAAACTGAGGGTTTTAGAGGGGAGGAACATGGGGGGATGGGTTAGCCTGGTGATGGATATTAAGGAGGGCATGTATTGCATGGATTGCTAGGTGTGGTACATAAACAATGAATCTTGGGACAGTGGAAAAATGAAATAAAATTATATAAAAAAGAAATACTTTCCTTGTGCAACTAAAATAGTAAAAGGAAAGGAGTATATATATATATATATATATATATATATATATATATATTACATATGGGTTTAATATATCTAGAGGCTTAACATTTGGTAAATATCCTAAAACCAGTAATTAAATTTGCCAAATTTTCTCCCCACTTTATCTGATTCCTAAGCCCATGTTCCTAACTATTAGGATATACAATCTTATTCTACATTAGGGCTTAGGCCAGCACAGGGGAAGTGACTACCCATGATCCTTCAGGCAAGGCTCAATCTGTTATTTATAATTCGAGTCTCCTGTTAGTCTGTTGTACGGCAGATCCATCTTTATACTCTGTTATTCTGTCCTATCTCCTTTCAATGTCCAAGCAGAAGGTAAAAGATGGTAAGAAAGGAAATTAAATAAAATAGGGAATGATTTGCTTTCTCCTCCACACTATAATCAGGTGATTTGCACTACAAAGCAGCAACAGCTGTTTCTCTCTCATATATATTTCCATTCTCTGCTGCCTTAAATATAATTGGTTTCTATGAGGTCACGTTAAGGTCATGTCTTATGGAAGGAAGAACACAGAGGAGGCCATACATATATTTGTTGAAGTATGACATATTAAACACTTTCTATATGTTTACTAATTTCTCATTTTCTCTTCACAACAGCTCTGTTAAGTAATAATATGTCCATTTTACAGATGACTTAGGTAGGCTCACCAGGATCACAAAGGGTATCTCCCTATTATAAGGTCCTACACATTTAAGTGGAAGCAAGAATTGGATCTACTACACACACACACACACGTGTGTGTGTGAAATACACAGCACATGTTTGCTTACATGTATTATTTTGTAAAATTTTGATCACATTTATTCAAAGATTTTATTTATTCACTTGACAAACAGAAAGAGAGAACAAGCAGGGGGAGGCAGAGGGAGAGGGAGAAGCAAGCTCCCCATTGAGCAGGGGGGGCCTGATGTGGGACTCAATCCCAGGATCCCAGGATCATGACCTGAGTTGAAGGCTTATGCTTAATAGTCTGAGCCACCCAGGCGCCCTGTGATAACGCTTTTCTGCACTAGCCTTTTTCATTCAAGAGTGAAGATTAGAAATTAAAACGGGTTAAAAGGAAAAAGCACACTTGACAATACTAAAGGATAAAATTTACTAAGAAAATGTTAGTTATTAATACTTATTTATCCACAGAACAAAAATATTTTAAAAGCTTAAACTACAGGAAGTGCAAGGAGAAATATGAAAAAACATACTAATAGATGATTTTAACATACTTACCTCAACCTAAGAACATTCATGTGGAGAAAAATTTGGTAAGTATAGAGAAGACCTAAACAACAACCTTAAAGGCAAATCTTATAGACAGACATATTGAACTCTGAAGCTTGGTATTACACAATACACTGACTATTCAAATGAACATGGAACATTTGTGAACATTGACTTTACCTTAGGCTGTTTGACAAATGTCATACTCAAATGGAAATATAGATTAAAATTGCAGAAATTAAGGAAAATACAATATTTTAGACTACAGCTAGAGCAGCTGTCAGAGAATATTTAAAACTTTAAATACCTATATTAATAAAAATGAAAATAAATATATATTCAATTCAAAACACCAGATTAAAAACCATGATGTAGATTAAAAGAATGTGGATGGCAAGAATAATTCAAGGTAAAAGTAGAAGTGAAGAGGTTAGAAACAACACTGCAGTAGAATATATACATAAAGATAAGCGCAGGTTTATGGGGAGGGGAAGATAACAAAAACATGAAGAAATGACACAGTCTTTAAAAGAAAGGAAAGAGCTGAGTCCCGTACGTGAAAAATCTGCAGAACTGCATTCAAGTACAATTGACTATTGAACAACACAGGGGTTGGGGTGCTGAACCCCTGCACAGTTGAAAATTGGAGTATAACATTTGACTCCCCCAAAACTTAACTACTATTATCCTACAGTTGACTAGAAGCCTTAACAACAACAATAACAGTTGATTAATATACATTTTGTATGTTATCTGTATTACATACTGTATTCTCATAATAATAACATTTTCTTAGTTCTTTTGGTATGTCTAGGCTACACAATCCATCTGTTTTTTTTTTCCAAATTGTTGCAAATCTTCGAAATTTTCCAAAAGATTTATTAAATAAGATCCACATGTAAGTGGACCCATGCACTTCAAACATGTTGTTCAAGAGTCAACTGTACCTTTAAAAACACAGACAAAATGAAAAATTTTTTTGAAAATTACAACTTATTCAAATTGACCCCAATAGAGACAAAGAGTCTAATTAGGCCAATTACACGAAGAAATAATGAATGAGTTTAAATAATTCTCTCATGAAAAAGCACAAGGTGATATCTTTCCAGAGGATAATTCTTTAAAAAGAATTTAAATTCGTTAAAAGTTACATAATACCAGTGCAACTTAAACTATTTCGTGGGTATAGAAAATATGTAAAAGGTTGAAGAATAAGACTAATTTTTAAAAACAGTAACAATTTCACAAAAATTACACGAGTATCTATAAGAATATGAGGAAATGTTCTTAAATAAAATATTACCAAACACAATTGAATATCATGTAAACATAGATCATGACCTTATAAAACTTGTTCCAAAAGTGCAAATGTGTTTCAATATCAGGAAATCTACTAATATAATCTAGTGTATTCACAGAGCGAAGGAAACAGTTATATGACACCTTCATATGCAGAAAGGTATTTATCAGCATCAACACAGGTATTTGTCAGCATCAACACTCACTCATGTTTTTAAAAAACTCAAAAGAACTGGAATTAGTGAGTAATTTCTTAACATGAAAATATGTAACTTGTTGTAATGAGCACTGGGTGGTGTATGTTAGTGATGAATCACTGAATTCTACTCCATAAACCAATATTGTACTGTATGTTAACTAGGAAAATTCTAAATTAAAAAAGAAAATATGTATGCACACCTCAGACAAAAAGCTAGCATTCTACTAAATGGAGAAAACACTAGAGGCATTCCTCTTAAAGCCCAGAAAACTGAAGACAAATCATCATCATCATCATCACCATCATCATCCTGAAATCAGGGAGAGAGGAAGAATGCATTACTTAGGGGAAGCAAATGGCATGAAGGATAACATATTTCTTGTCAAAAATTGTGTAGTCCAAGCTATATGTAGAAGAATGAAACTCGACCATTCTCTTATACCGTACACAAAGATAAACTCAAAATGGATAAAAGGCCTCAATGTGAGACAGGAATCCGTCAGAATCCTAGAGCAGAACATAGGCAGTAACCTCTTGGATATCAGCCATAGCAACTTCTTTCAAGATATGTCTCCAAAAATAAATGAAACAAGATGGGATTGGGAGGGAGACAAACCATAAGTGACTCTTAATCTCACAAAACAAACTGAGGGTTGCTGGGGGGAGGGGGTTTGGGAGAAGGGGGTGGGATTATGGACATTGGTGAGGGTATGTGCTTTGGTGAGTGCTGTGAAGTGCGTAAACCTGGTGATTCACAGACCTGTACCCCTGGGGATAAAAATATATGTTTATAAAAAATAAAAAATTTTTAAAAAGAGATATGTCTCCAAAGACCAAGGAAACAAAAGCAAAAATGAACTTTTGGGACTTCATAAAGATCAAAAGCTTCTGCACAGCAAAGGAAACAGTCAAGAAAACAAAGAGGCAACCCACGGAATTGGAGAAGATATTTGCAAATGACAGTACAGACAAAAGGTTGATATCCAGGATCTATAATGAACTCCTCAAACTTAACACACACAAAAAAGACAATCATATCAAAAAATGGGCAGAAGATATGGACAGACACTTCCCCAATGAAGACATACAAATGGCTATCAGACACATGAAAAAAATGTTCATCATCACTAGCCCTCAGGGAGATTCAAATTAAAACCACATTGAGATACCACCTTACACCAGTTAGATTGGCCAAAATTAGCAAGACAGGAAACAACATGTGTTGGAGGGGATGTGGAGAAAGGGGAACCCTCTTACACTGCTGGTGGGAATGCAAGTTGGTGCAGTCACTTTGGACAACAGTGTGGAGATTCCTCAAAAAATTAAAAATAGAGCTTCCCTATGACCCTGCAATTGCACTACTGGGTATTTCCCCCAAAGATACAGATGTAGTGAAAAGAAGGGCCATCTGTACCCCAATGTTTATTGCAGCAATGGCCACGGTTGCCAAACTGTGGAAAGAACCAAGATGCCTTCAACGAACAAATGGATAAGGAAGATGTGGTCCATATACACTATGGAGTATTATGCCTCCATCAGAAATGACGAATACCCATCTTTTGTAGCAACATGGACGGGATTGGAAGAGATTATGCTGAGTGAAATAGGTCAAGCAGAGAGAGTCAATTATCATATGATTTCACTTATTTGTGGAGCATAACAAATAGCATGGAGGACAAGGGGAGATGGAGAGGAGAAGGGAGTTGAAGGAAATTGGAAGGGGAGGTGAACCATGAGAGACTATGGACTCTGAAAAACAATCTGAGGGTTTTGAAGGGGTGAGGGATGGAAGGTTGGGGGAACCAGGTGGTGGGTATTAGAGAGGGCACAGATTGCATGGTACACTGGGTGTGGTGCAAAAACAATGAATACTGTTAAGCTGAAAAGAACTTAAAAAAAATTGTGTAGTCCAGAAGAAAGTAGCACATTTTCAAGTGCTGAAATAAAAGAGCTGTCAACCTCAATTTCTATCTCCAACTAAATTACCTTTCAAGAATTGATAGCAACAAAATGACATTCTTAAATGACGGGAAACTAAGATAATTTGTCACCAGCAGATAAACCCTAAAGAATGGGTAAAGGAAACAAACAAAAAAAATCGATATAAGAAGAAATCTAGGAAAATATGGGAGGAAACAAGAACAACAGAAAGCACAAAAATATGGTTATTTTCCTTTTCCTCTTGAGATTTCCAAATTGTTTGATGTTAGAAGCAAAAAGGATAATACTACCTGCTGTGGTTCTTAATATATGTAGAGGAAATAGTGAACACTATATCATTATAAATGGTAGATGGTAAGGGGTTTGTATTGAGCACAGCAGCAGAAAGCGCTGGGCATGCAGGTACTCGCCATTGTTTGAAACACCTATTATTCATGAATATATGAATCAATAAATAAATGAGAGATATCCTGAGATAGAGGCATACCTTTCCCCCATATTCTAAATAGATGGCTATGAACTGAACATCACTTCTCAAGACATTTGGTTACTTTGACCTCAGTGATCTCTTCTCTTTCCTTAAAAAATATCTTTATTGGAATGTGATATTTTCCTGATGTTCCAAACTGTGCAAATACTACCTATGTTACCTCATCAACTCCATTCCCTGGTTATTAGATACTTCTGCTCTAAGATCAAAGGACTCAGGACAGCCTAGAAATCATCCTTTGCATGTTTGTTAATCTCTACCTTTGGTAAGCTGGCAGAAAGATGGATTTAGAGATAAATGAAAAGAGCATTGTGGATCTACCTGGTAAAACACTGAAGTTACCCAAAAAGAATCCAGGATAGGGCCAACTGTATATGTGGCAACATGAGCAGATAACATCAATGAAATCCAGAAATAAACCCACATCCCAGGTGAGATCCTGTGCAGTTTCTACTGAACATAGTTTAAAAGTTCAGGTAGTGTGAACACATTTAAAAAGATCAGGTAGTATGGACAATAGAAAAATGCATTTTTGTGCAAAGTTTACAGAGCTCCTGTTTCTACCACAGCACAGCTACTCAACCATTGGGGGGCAAGGGGGTTGGTCAACAAATCCAGTTCCAGTTGTGGTCATGGTGCCACATTTAACCCTGTAGAAAACCTTATGCAAAGCAATATGTAAATGACAGTGACAGTCAATGTTAAATTTTGCCTTCTAAACTAGTCCAATCAGTATGGTGCTCTGATATAACCCACTGTACTTACAAAAGTAGTTGAGGCAACAAAGGAGGAGAAAAGCCTCACAGAGTGATCTCTGGGAGATGCAGAGATGAAAGAAATGAACGGATGGAGAGAGAGCTAACACAGTGTATTCTGGTTAAGAATGTGACTGCAGGAGGCAGGCAGAAACTTGCTGACAGATGAGATTCTATGGGACCAGGGGTCAGTGAGAAACAAAAAAGTATCATTTCCAGCCAGTGCAGAGATCCATTAATGGTAAATTTCCCTTTGATGTCTGCTTCTACATTGATGAAGGTTTAGGGAGCTGAACATCAACTCAGCTTTACTACTATTAGTGCTCCTTTTTTTTTTTTTCCATACCCCATGGTATAGGGCACTTTCTTCTGATGAACAGTTGTGTCATTTCACTGTGTAACGGGACTATGTAAGCAGCCCATGGAAGCAAATGTGTCCTTTAAAATCTCCAATGAATCCTAAGCCAAGGAGTCTCAGTACCCTGGCATGTCCAGTCAGTTATCTCTGAGCCCTGTCTGCTCACCTGGGAGCCCCTACTCTTCACCGGTCAGTCTGGACTCCCTGTCATCACCCTCCTATCTATCACCCATAACTCCTGCCCACTATGTCAGGCCCAGTTCCTCTTTGAGGTGTCTCTGATGACTCCAGTGAACCCCTCCTCCTCTTTATATATTAAGGAGGTTTTACAAAGATCAGGGGCACCTGGGTGGCTCAGTGGTTAAGCCTCTACCTTCGGCTCAGGTCATGGTATCAGGGTCCTGGGATTGAGCCCCGAATGGGACTCTCTGCTCAGCAAGGAGCCTGCTTCCCCCTCTCCCTCTGCCTGCCTCTGCCTACTTGTGATCTTGAGCTAGCTCTCTCTCTCTCTCTCTCTCTCTTTCTCTCTGTCAAATAAATAAATAAATAAATAAATCTTAAAAAAAAAAACAAAGGTCACTATAACTTTTAAAAGGGGCAGGACCTCTGTGTCCCCTGGGCCACTTAAGTTGTAAAGAGTGATGGATGTTTGGTGAACACCTGCATCATGGTGCAGGTCACAAGCAAGGGAAGGAACTCATCCTGGGATGGTTCAGGTACTGAGACCCCGGAAGCACTCTTGACTCTCAGTGCAGTCGCCAACCCCCCAGTCACCTCTTCCTGGAGCTTCCAATAAGTCATAGACTCCCAATTATGTGTAGTCCTCATGTGAACAAGAAGGACACCAACAGAGAGGAAAATCCAATTATTGCCATGTGAAGGGTGAGGACTTTTCCCTGGCCCAGCTCCTTTACACTGCATTATCACAGAGATGGCACCAAATTTCCTACATAATATGTGTGTGTGTGTGGGGGGGGTGTTCCCTTTTTCTTACACTCCCAAATGCTCACTAAAATATAGTCATTCTATTGCGACAAAGAAACAACATCCTTCTTAAAGATCGGAAGAATTGGGATGGGAAGGCAGCAAACACTGACGTTGTGAACGATGTACCAAATATTCCACTGCAATCTCAATAAAGTCTTCTTCTGGAACTCCTTATAACTCTCCCTGAGCATAAAGACCAGGAGAGACATATGCAACATGTAACTTTAATAAATATATATAAAGTTAGATCACATATATATAATAAATAATAATATATACTAAATATATATTACATATTATAATATTCATTACATACATTATTACATTTTACATTTATTAATTATATAATATATAAGTATTACATTTAAATTTTATATTATATAATTAATTATGTATAATAAACAATATATAAGATATTAAATATATTTAATATATTATGCATTATATATATATTAGGTATACTTTAATAAGTCAGCAAGCTGGAAGATAGTTGTGTATGTATGCAGTGAAAATGTTTTGTTCATGGAAGCTAAGAGAGTAGATCTTAAAAGTTCTTATCACAAGAAAAAAATTTGTACCTATGTGTGGTAATTGATGTTAACTAGACTTATTGTGGTGATCATTTTGCAACATATACAGTTATTGAATTATTATGTTGTACATCTTAAACTAATATAATTTTATATGTCAATTATATCTTAATAGAAAAAAAGACAATATGCATAAAAAACAATATAAATCCCCAACAAATAATTAGAAACACACCACATATAAATAAAATGAAATAAAAATCATATTTAGTCAGTCAAACAAGTCAAAAATATAATGTAGGGGGCACCTGACTGGCTCAGCCAGTAGAGCATGTGACTCTTAATGTAGGAGTTGTGAGTTCAAGCTCCAGATTTGGTCTAGAGCTTACTTTAAAAAATTAAAAAATGGGGCAGCTGGGTGGCTCAGTGGGTTAAGCCTCTGCCTTCAGCTCAGGTCATGTTCTCAGGGTCCTGGGACTGAGCCCCACATCTGGCTCTCTGCTCAGCAGGGAACCTGCTTCCTTTTCTCTCTCTGCCTGCATCTCTGCCTACTTGTGATCTCTGTCTGTCAAATAAATAAATAAAATCTTAAAAAAAATAAAAAATAAAGACAGTCAAAAAATAAAAATATAAAAAAATAATGTAGAATATGGGCCTCATTAGGCAAAAGAATATATATACCAACTTGGATTTATAGATATTCATGTGTGATTAAATATGTTAGTGTATTATATATAGAGAAAAAAATCTGGAGAATAGGTATGAATAAACCAACAGTGACTATCTTTGTGCTATGTAGGAGAAGTAGGTGAAGACAGAAAGGAGAGACAGAATAATTTTAATTTTTAATGCGCTTTGATATTGCTTGATATGTTTGAAACAACTAAACTGGTGATGTGACAAATACTGAAAGGTGGGGGCATGCCTGAGGGTTGCTGGCACACACTGTTCAGCAAAAGAAAGGAGTACTCTCTGAATCTGAAACAGAGAAAGAGATTACCACACAAGGCAATAAACTTGGCACAGGCTACGTGGGCTCTTTATCTCTTGGGAAATAAGTGTTCCAAGCCCAAGGCCCATTTTTGTTGTAACTGAGTGGGAGTTGAAAGACTGTGCATAAGCCTTTCTTTCCCAACATACAAGAATATAGCAGGGTTACCATCAGTGTGTAGAAAACTCCAGAAAGTTTTGCCTATACAATAAAATCAATATACTACCTTCACTCTCTCCCACTACCTCACCTTTTTCCAAGTTCCATAGAAGAGGCTTTTATACCTGCAACTGACTCTGATCACCAGGTGGCATCTTTCTCCATTTTCTATAGGTTATTTTTTTCCCAATGAAAAGGCATAATATTTTAAAATCAGACACAAAATGTTTTCCTCAAAGCAGATTATGAAACAGAAAGTACTTAGTGATCAAACTTTTTGAAAAATGCATGTTTATAAAAATATTGAGCAGATATATACACAATTTTCTGCTCTGCTTATTCCTACATCTCACTAATTTATTAATGTGTATTAGGTTTTTACTTTGTGCCAAGCACTGTCAGTCCAACTCAATATCTGTATCCCACACCTTGTCTCTCTTGATCTCTAGATGTGCATAATGGGAAACGTCCACAGACAGTAAGATGAGTATTACCACTCACTCCAAGAGGTGATGAGACTTGACCTCAAGTGGACTCCATTCCAAGCAAGTTTAGTCCAACTTTCAACCTAAGTCTTGGAAATTCAGCATCTAAACAGGAAATCATGTGGTTTAGAGGTGAGAATTTGAACGAAAAACTATTGCACCTTATAACTCACACCACGCTCCTCCTGCATAGCACTAACAAACTCCTACTTTCTCCTCAAAGATCTCACTCACAGAAATTAAAAAACAAGGTCAGTCTTATTTCTTTTCATGGCAACAACTACCTACAAATTTTACTCTTTCCTTTAGCCCTTTGTTAGGTGAGAGTGGTGGATTTCTGAGCTAGTTTTGTGCCTACCTTATCTCTGAAGGGAAGTCCTTCCCACTAGTATTCTCAGGTAACATGGAGTTTCTACTTCATGTTAATACCTCCTCTCTCAGTTGTAGGGGCCTAGATCCATAGGAAACAGAAAATAATAGAGCCAGAGTCTCAAAGACAAGAAGGACTAGGACCCTTGTCCAAACATCAAATTTTCCTGATTTATGAAATAGTTTTCATAGATTTCTCACATCATATTCACCTTCTCACAGGGTTCATATTTAAAAAAAAAAGATTTTGTTTATTTTAGACATAGAAAGTGAGTGAGAGAAAGCACAAATGGGGTGGAGGGGCAGAGGAAGAAGCAGACTCCCCGTTGAGCAGGGAGCCGGACTCTGGGCTTGATCCCAGCACTCTGGGATCCTGACCTGAGCAGAAGGGAGATGTTTAGCTGACCGAGCCACTAGGCATTCCCCCTTGGCATTCCTCTTAGAGAGTCTATGAGGAAACAGGATTGTGATGCATTCCTGTAGATATTGTAAGATCTCTGTAGAGGGCATTTGATGCTATCTAGTAAAGGTACACAGGTATTTAAGGTATACCTACATCCTAGGTTACTATACAGATATAAAAAGCAGTGTTTCCAGCCTTTCTCTACTGCTATCTCAAGGATACACTATTGAGTGAAAAACAAGGTATAGAAAAGTATGTAAACCTGCTCCTGTCCAATATAGTAACCACTAGCCACACATGGTATTTAAACTTAATAAATAAGATTTAAATAACACACTAAACTCAGTTTCCCATTAGCACTCGCCATGTTTCATATTGGGCAACACAGATACAAAACATTTTAATTTCTACAGAAATTTCTATTGGCTGCACTTGTGTAGAATATGCCAACTTTTACTTATAAATGGGGTAAAAACTAACATACATGTTATATTTGCTTATGTTTTTAAAAACTGAAAGGATAAATAAAACCTGATTTAATCAGGTTTTTTTAAAAAAAACCTGGTTAAAAATGATTAAGGGGATAGAGGAACAGCCCATGATGGAAGCCAATGATGTATATATTCTCTTCAAAATGTAAAATGGGACTTCGGGCTTCTGGTCCAGCATGTGAGAAGTTGGAAGTTAACACTCTATTCTAAAAAGTTAAAAAGCTGAAGAAACTGAAAAAAAATCAACAATTCATCTTAGATACATAAGAGATGAGAGATACTAACTACCAAACTAGAATTCTGTACTCTGTGAAATTATCCTTCAAAAATGGAATAATGACTTCCTCAAAAAAAAAAAATGAGGGAATTCGTTGCTTTGCAAGAAATATTAGAAGTTCTTTAGAGACAAGGAACATGGTGTAGGTAGAAAACTCATATCTACATAAAGAAAAGGAAGAGCATTAGAGGAATAAGTGAAGGTAAAATAAAAACTTTTCTTTATCCTTAATTGATCTAACAAGTTTATTCAAAGTAATTATAACAACACTGACTTTGACTATCTATGCTTATGTATACATTTAAGCTTATGTATAAGTAAAATGAATGGCAGCAATAAGACCAGGATGGGAGGGAAGAATTAGGATTATTTCATTATTATGAAGTACTTGCATTACTGATAAATCTGTATAATGCTATTGGAAATGTAGAGTTGGGTTAATTACAAATATTACAACTTCTAGAACAACCACTTAACAAAGATTTTTTTTTTTAAGTATAACTAAGGGCACATGGGAGACCTTCAGTTATACTTTTGAGGCGTGCCTGGGTGGCTCAGTTAGTAGAGCTTATAACTCTTGATCCTGGGGTTGTGAGTTTGAGCCCCACGTTGGATATAGAGATTACTTTTTTTAAAAAAATGTTTTAAAAGGTATAATTGATTCACTCTAAGAAAGGAGAGAAAGTGGAGTCATATAATATGCTCAAATAAAAGTATAAAATGCAGAAAAAGGATAGGAGAAAAATAGAAATAGAGAACAAGGGCAATAAATAGAATACTGTGCCAACTATAACAGATGTTAATCTAACTATGTCAGTAATCACTAAATGTACCAATTAAAAGACAGAGATTATCAAAGTGGACTAAAAAACAAGACCCAACAATATGATATCTACAAGAAACACACTTTATATATAATGACACATACAGATTAAAAGAAAACTGATGGACACCCCTTTGTTTATTGCAGCATTATTTACAAAAGCCAAAATATGGAAGCAACCTGTGAATCCACTGATGGATTAAAAAAAATGTAGTATGTATGTGTTTGCATGTGTTTGTGTTCATGTGTGTGTACGCATGCACACACACAATGAATATTACTTAGACATAAACAAAAAGAATGAAATCTTGCCATTCATGACGACATGGATGGAACTAGGATGGAAAGTGAGATAGGTCAGACAGAAGAAGATAAATACCATATGATTTACTTGTGGTTGGAATCCGAAAAACAAAGCAAATGTAAATATAGAAATAGAATCATACTCACAGAGAACCAACTGGTAGGAGAACAAACAGAGACAGAGAATGGAGGGATGGGCAAATAGGTGAAGGGGATAAAGAGGTACAAACTCCCAGTTATAAAATAAATAAGACATGGGAATGAAAAGTACATCATAGAGAACATAGTCAATAATATTGTAATAATTCTGTATGGTGAGAAATGATAACTACACCTCTTGTGGTGAGCATTTAGTAATTTGTATAACTGTCAGATCACTGTGTTTTACACCTGAAGCTAATATAATATTATATGTCAACAGCACTTCAATTTTAAAAATGTTTTAAAGAAAATAGAGAAAGATCTACCACAGTAACACAAATCAAAAGAAAGCAGGAGTAGCTATATTATTAGAGTAGACATCAGAGTAAAGAAAGTTATCAGAGAGTTAATAAAAAAGGCACCATATAATTATATAAGAATCAGTTCTCCAAGAAGACATAATGATTTAACGTGTATGTGCCTAAAAAATACTGTCAAAATACATAAGACAAAAACTGAAAAAACTGCAAGGAGAAATAGATAAATCAATTATAGCTGGACACTTCAATAGCTCTCTGTCAAAAATTGACAGATCTAGCAGGCAAAAAATTAGTAAAACTATAGTTTAACTCAATAGCACCATCAATCAACTGAATATAATAGACATCTGTAGACTACTTCATCTAACAACAGCTGGGTACACATTCTTCTTAAACTTACATGTAACATTCACCAAGACAGATCACATTCTGGGCCATAAAACACACTGAACAAACTTTAAAGGACAGAAATCACACAAAGTCTACCCTGAGACCAAATGGAACTGAACTAGAAATCAATAAAAAGAAAGATAGCTATAAAATACTACAATACTTGGAGGGTAAACAGCACATTTCTAAATAATGCATGACTTAAAGAAGAAATCTCAAGAGAAATTCTGAACTACACAAAAATTACAACTTATCAAGATTTGTGGGATATAATGAAATCGGTAAATAGAAATTTATAGTAGTGAGTGCATATATAAGAAAAATCTGAAGTCAATAATCTAAACTTCTACCTTAGAAAACTAGAAAAAATGTAGAGCAAATTAAATCCAAAGTAAAAGAAAAGAAATAATACCATTTAAAGCAGAAATCAGTGAAATTAAAAACAAGAAATCAATACAGAAAATCAATGAAATCAGAAGCTGGTTCTTTGAAAAGACCAATAAAATTGGAGGAGTTAAGAGTGGAAGAGAAGGATGGGGCCCCTGCGTGGCTTAGTGGTTTGGGCCTCTGCCTTCGGCTCAGGTCATGATCTCGGGGTCCTGGGATCGAGCCCCACATCGGGCTCTCTGCTCAGCAGGGAGCCTGCTTCCCCCTCTATCTCTGCCTGCCTCTCTGCCTACTTGTGATCTCTCTCTATCAAGTAAATAAATAAAAATCATTTTTTAAATTTTTTATTTTTTATAAACATATATTCTTATCCCCAGGGGTACAGGTCTGTGAATCACCAGGTTTACACACTTCACAGCACTCACCAAAGCACATACCCTCCCCAATGTCCATAATCCAACCCCTTTCTCCCAAACCCCCTCCCCCAGCAACCCAGAGTTTGTTTTGTGAGATTAAGAGTCACTTATGGTTTGTCTCCCTCCCATTCCCATCTTGTTTCATTTATTCTTCTCCTACCCACTTAGGCCCCCATGTTGCATCACCACTTCCTCATATCAGGGAGATCATATGATAGTTGTCTTTCTCTGCTTGACTTATTTCGCTAAGCATGATACGCTCTAGTTCCATCCATGTTGTTGCAAATGGCAAGATTTCATTTCTTTTGATGGCTGCATAGTATTCCATTGTGTATATATACCACATCTTCTTGATCCATTCATCTGTTGATGGACATCTAGGTCCTTTCCATAGTTTGGCTATTGTGGACATTGCTGCTATAAACATTCGGGTGCACATGCCCCTTTGGATCACTACGTTTGTATCTTTAGGGTAAATACCCAATAGTGCAATTGCTGGGTCATAGGGCAGTTCTATTTTCAACATTTTGAGGAACCTCCATGCTGTTTTCCAGAGTGGCTGCACCAGCTTGCATTCCCACCAACAGTGTAGGAGGGTTCCCCTTTCTCTGCATCCTCGCCAGCATCTGTCATTTCCTGACTTGTTGATTTTAGCCATTCTGACTGGTGTGAGGTGATATCTCATTGTGGTTTTGATTTGTATTTCCCTGATGCCGAGTGATGTGGAGCACTTTTTCGTGTGTCTGTTGGCCATCTGGATGTCTTCTTTGCAGAAATGTCTGTTCATGTCCTCAGCCCATTTCTTGATTGGATTATTTGTTCTTTGGGTGTTGAGATTGCTAAGTTCTTTATAGATTCTGGATACTAGTCCTTTATCTGATATGTCGTTTGCAAATATCTTCTCCCATTCTGTCAGTTGTCTTTTGATTTTGTTAACTGTTTCCTTTGCTGTGCAAAAGCTTTTGATCTTGATGAAATCCCAATAGTTCATTTTTGCCCTTGCTTCCCTTGCCTTTGGCGATGTTCCTAGGAAGATGTTGCTGTGGCTGAGGTCGAAGAGGTTGCTGCATGTGTTCTCCTCAAGGATTTTGATGGATTCCTTTCTCACATTGAGGTCCTTCATCCATTTTTTTTTAAAGATTTTTTTATTTTTTATTTATTTGACAGAGAGAAATCACAAGTAGACGGAGAGGCAGGCAGAGAGAGAGAGGGAAGCAGGCTCCCCGCTGAGCAGAGAGCCCGATGCGGGGCTCAATTCCAGGACCCTGAGATCATGACCTGAGCTGAAGGCAGTGGCTTAACCCACTGAGCCACCCAGGCGCCCCTCCTTCATCCATTTTGAGTCTATTTTTGTGTGTGGTGTAAGGAAATGGTCCAATTTCATTTTTTTGCATGTGGCTGTCCAGTTTTCCCAGCACCATTTATTGAAGAGGCTGTCTTTTTTCCATTGGACATTCTTTCCTGCTTTGTCGAAGATTAGTTGACCATAGAGTTGAGGGTCTATTTCTGGGCTCTCTATTCTGTTCCATTGATCTATGTGTCTGTTTTTGTGCCAGTACCATGCTGTCTTGATGATGACAGCTTTGTAATAGAGCTTGAAGTCCGGAATTGTGATGCCACCAACGTTGGCTTTCTTTTTCAATATTTCTTTGGCTATTCGAGGTCTTTTCTGGATCCATATAAATTTTAGAATTATTTGTTCCATTTCTTTGAAAAAGATGGATGGTACTTTGATAGGAATTGCATTAAATGTGTAGATTGCTTTAGGTAGCATAGACATTTTCACAATATTTATTCTTTCAATCCAGGAGCATGGAACATTTTTCCATTTCTTTGTGTCTTCCTCAATTTCTTTCATGAGTACTTTATAGTTTTCTGAGTATAAATTCTGTGCCTCTTTGGTTAGGTTTATTCCTAGGTATCTTATGTTTTTGGGTGCAATTGTAAGTGGGATTGACTCCTTAATTTCTCTTTCTTCTGTCTTTTTGTTGGTGTAGAGAAATGCAACTGATTTCTGTGCATTGATTTTATATCCTGACACTTTACTGAATTCCTGTACAAGTTCTAGCAGTTTTAGAGTGGATTCTTTTGGGTTTTCCACATATAGTATCATATCATCTGCGAAGAGTGATAATTTGACTTCTTCTTTGCAGATTTGGATGCCTTTAATTTCCTTTTGTTGTCTGATTGCTGAGGCTAGGAATTCTAGTACTATGTTGAATAGCAGTGGTGATCATGGACATCCCTGCCGTGTTCCTGACCTTAGCAGAAAAGCTTTTAGTTTTTCTCCATTGAGAATGATATTTGCGGTGGGTTTTTCATAGATGGCTTTGATGATATTGAGGTATGTGCCCTCTATCCCTACACTTTGAAGAGTTTTGATCAGGAAGGGATGCTGTACTTTGTCAAATGCTTTTTCAGCATCTATTGAGAGTATCATATGGTTCTTGTTCTTTCTTTTATTGATGTGTTGTATCACATTGACTGATTTGCAGATGTTGAACCAAACTTGCAGCCCTGGAATAAATCCCACTTGGTCGTGGTGAATAATCCTTTTAATGTACTGTTGAATCCTATTGGCTAGTATTTTGTTGAGTATTTTCGCATCTGTGTTCATCAAGGATATTGGTCTATAGCTCTCTTTTTTGATGGGATCCTTGTCTGGTTTGGGGATCAAGGTGATGCTGGCCTCATAAAATGAGTTTGGAAGTTTTCCTTCCATTTCTATTTTTTGGAACAGTTTCAGGAGAATAGGAATTAGTTCTCCTTTAAATGTTTGGTAGAATTCCCCGGGAAGCCGTCTGGCCCTGGGCTTTTTTTTTGTTTGGAGATTTTTAATGACTGTTTCAATCTCCTTACTGGTTATGGGTCTGTTCAGGCTTTCTATTTCTTCCTGGTTCAGTTGTGGTAGTTTATATGATTCTAGGAATGCATCCATTTCTTCCAGATTGTCAAATTTATTGGTGTAGAGTTGCTCATAGCATGTTCTTATAATAGTTTGTATTTCTTTGGTGTTAGTTGTGATCTCTCCTCTTTCATTCATGATTTTATTTATTTGGGTCCTTTCTCTTTTCTTTTTGATAAGTCAGGCCAGGGGTATATCAATTTTATTAATTCTTTCAAAGAACCAGCTCCTAGTTTCGTTGATTTGTTCTATTGTGTTTTTTTGTTTGTTTGTTTCTATTTCATTGATTTCTGCTCTGATCTTTATGATTTCTCTTCTCCTGCTGGGCTTAGGGTTTCTTTCTTGTTCTTTCTCCAGCTCCTTTAGGTGTAGGGTTAGGTTGTGTACCTGAGACCTTTCTTGTTTCTTGAGAGAGGCTTGTACCGCTATATATTTTCCTCTCAGGACTGCCTTTGTTGTGTCCCACAGATTTTGAACCGTTGTATTTTCATTATCATTTGTTTCCATGATTTTTTTCAATTCTTCTTTAATTTCCCGTTTGACCCATTCATTCTTTAGAAGGATGCTGTTTAGTCTCCATGTATTTGGGTTCTTTTCAAACTTCCTTTTGTGGTTGAGTTCTAGCTTTAGAGCATTGTGGTCTGAAAATATGCAGGGAATGATCCCAATCTTTTGATACCGGTTGAGTCCTGAATTAGGACCGTGGATGTTATCTATTCTGGAGAATGTTCCATGTGCACTAGAGAAGAATGTGTATTCTGTTGCTTTGGGATGAAATGTTCTGAATATATCTGTGATGTCCATCTGGTCCAGTGTGTCATTTAAGGCCTTTATTTCCTTGCTGATCTTTTGCTTGGATGATCTGTCCATTTCAGTGAGGGGAGTGTTAAAGTCCCCTACTATGATTGTATTATTGTTGATGTGTTTCTTTGATTTTGTTATTAATTGGTTTATATAGTTGGCTGCTCCCACGTTGGGGGCATAGATATTTAAAATTGTTAAATCTTCTTGTTGGACAGACCCTTTGAGTATGATATAGTGTCCTTCCTCATCTCTTATTATAGTCTTTGGCTTAAAATCTAATTGATCTGATATAAGGATTGCCACTCCTGCTTTCTTCTGATGTCCATTAGCACGGTAAATTCTTTTCCACCCCCTCACTTTAAATGTGGAGGTGTCTTCGGGTTAAAATGAGTTTCTTGGAGGCAACATATAGATGGGTTTTGTTTTTTTATCCATTCTGATACCCTGTGTCTTTTGACAGGGGCATTTAGCCCATTAACATTCCGGGTAACTATTGAGAGATATGAATTCAGTGCCATTGTATTGCCTGTAAGGTGACTGTTACTGTATATGGTCTCTGTTCCTTTCTGATCTACCACTTGTAGCCTCTCTCTTTGCTTAGAGGACCCCTTTCAATATTTCCTGTAGTGCTGGTTTGGTGTTTGCAAATTCTTTCAGTTTTTGTTTGTCCTGGAAGCTTTTAATCTCTCCTTCTATTTTCAATGATAGCCTAGCTGGTTATAGTATTCTTGGCTGCATGTTTTTCTCACTTAGTGCTCTGAATATATCATGCCAGCACTTTCTGGCCTGCCAGGTCTCTGTGGATAAGTCAGCTGCCAATCTAATATTTTTACCATTGTATGTTACAGACTTTCTTTCAGGATTTTCTCTTTGTCACTGAGACTTGTAAATTTTACTATTAGGTGACGGGGTGGGGGCCTATTCTTATTGATTTTGAGGGGCGTTCTCTTAACCTCCTGAGTTTTGATGCTCGTTCCCTTTGCCATATTGGGGAAATTCTCCCCAATAATTCTCTCCAGTATACCTTCTGCTCCCCTCTCTCTTTCTTCTTCTTCTGGAATCCCAATTATTCTAATGTTGTTTCGTCTTATGGTGTCACTTATCTTTCGAATTCTCCCCTCGTGGTCCAGTAGCTGTTTGTCCCCTTTTGCTCAGCTTCTTTATTCTCTGTCATTTGGTCTTCTATATCACTAATTCTTTCTTCTGCCTCATTTATCCTAGCAGTGAGAGCCTCCATTTTTTATTGCACCTCATTAATAGCTTTTTTGATTTCAACTTGGTTAGATTTTAGTTCTTTTATTTCTCCAGAAAGGGCTTTTATATCTCTCGAGAGGGTTTCTCTGATATCTTCCATGCCTTTTTCGAGCGTGGCTAGAACCTTGAGAATTGTCATTCTGAACTCTAGATCTGACATATTACCAATGTCTGTATTGATTAGGTACCTAGCCTTCGGTACTGCCTCTTGTTCTTTTTTTTGTGTTGAATTTTCCCGTCTTGTCATTTTGTCCAGATAAGAGTATATGAAGGAGCAAGTAAAATACTAAAAGGGTGGCAACAACCCCAGGAAAATATGCTTTAACCAAATTAGAAGAGATCCCAAATCATGAGGGGTAGAAAGGGGATGAAAAGAGGTTCAAAAAGGAAGAAAGAAAAAAAAGGAAAAAAGAAAAAAAAGAAAAGAAAAGAATTAAAAAAAGAAAACAAATAAAGAAAAATATAAAAAAGAAAATATATATATATTAGATAAACTAGTTTAAAAACGTTAAAAAAGAAAAAGGTAAAAGTTAAAAAAAATTTTACCAGAAGGCAAAAAAGAAAACAAAAAATGAAAAAGAAAAAAATTAAATTAACTGCAAGACTAAAAAAAAATCACAGGGAAAAGCCATGAGTTCCGTGCTTTGCTTTCTCCTCCTCTGGAATTCTTCTGCTCCTCTTGGTATGAAACCACACTCCTTGGTAGGTTAACTTGGTCTCGGCTGGATTTCTTTTTTTTTTTTTAATTTTTTATTTTTTAATAAACATATATTTTTATCCCCAGGGATACAGGTCTGTGAATCACCAGGTCGGCTGGATTTCTTATTGATCTTCTGGGGAGGGGCCTGTTTTAGTGATTCTCAAGTTCTTTGCCCCAGGCGGAATTGCACCGCCCTTACCAGGGGCCGGGGTGAGTAATCCGCTAGGGTTTGCTTTCAGGAGCTTTTGTTCCCTGAGCGCTTTCCGTAGAGTTCCAGAGGACAGGAATACAAATGGCAGCCTCCTGGTCTCCGGCCCGAAGAAACCGAGAGCCCAGGGCCCCACTTCTCAGTGCGCCCTCAGAGAACAGCGCCCAGTTACTCCCGTCTGCCTGACCTCCGGCCACGGTCCGAGCTCACCGAGCCTGCGACCGGTTCAAGGTAACACCGAGCTGTGAGCTTACTGTCGGCTCTGTCTCTGTAGCCGGCTTTCCCGTTCCAATACCCACAAGCTCTGCGACACTCAGACACCTCCTTCTGCGGGACCTGAGGCCATGCTGACCCCACGTGGGCTTTGCCCCGGTTTAGCCTCTGGAGCGATGTCCCTCAGCGGAACAGACTTTTAAAAGTCCTGATTTTGTGCGCCGTTGTTCTGCCACTTGCCGGGAGCCGGCCCCTCCCCCCGGGGTCTATCTTCCCGTCGCTTTGGATTCGCTTCTCCGCCGGTCCTACCTTTCAGAAAGTGGTTGTTTTTCTGTTTCCAGAATTGCTGTTCTTCTTCTCTTCGATCTGCCGATGGATTTTCAGGTGTTTGTAATCTTTAGATAAGCTATCTAGGTGATCTCCAGCTAGCTGAAGTAGTCTCAGCCTGCTACTTCTCCGCCATCTTGATTCCTCCCCCATAAATAAAAATCTTAAAAAAAAAAAGAGTGGAAGAGAAGGAGACCCTAATTTTGAGTAGTGCCTAAAATTCAACTAGATAGTTATCAGATAATTCTGAACACCTACAAAATCAGCCAAAGATCTGAGAAAAGAACTGTTGTTATTCTACAAATAGAAAAGTGACCACTTTTTGTAGGAAGTATGGAGAAGTGAATCTGAGGCAATATATCATAAGATAAATTACAGGGGCTGGGTGTGGGGAGACTCCATAACCCAGGTACTGGAAAGTACTATGAACAGCTCAGTACAAAACCCGAAATTTAAGGAGTCTGCTTAAAAGGTGCTCAGGTGGCAAAACAGGGTGGAATTCCAGGTAGGACAGCATGGACTTGAAAGAATTCGATAAATGCAAAGAGAATGGGGGTGTCTGAGTGCAGCAGAGACCCCAGGCAGTGGAGCAGGGAAACCGGCTGAAAACAGTGAGTCCAAGTGAGGGCTTTCTGCTTGGTGTTGCCATAAACCATGAAATGCTACCAAGCTGGGAGACCACTCTCTGACCAGGGGCCCAGAAAATAGAACATCAGCAAGAGCCGCCTCCCTCCCCAGGGTGTGGGTGCCCACCTCAGGAGTTCATAAAGTTTGGAGAGTCCAAATGGAGTCACATGCCCGAGATAAGGATGCTCAGTCACAGACTGGGTGAACACAGAGTTAGGAGAGAAACCAGGAAGCCTAAGCAATTGAATGCTTTTCTGTGAGGGTATGTGAACTTTCAGCTCCTGGGCTAGAGATCGGAGCACCATTTTCATCCCCCCTATTAGTGCTAAAGGCCTTCAGGCACCAAAACAGAGCCACATAGTGCAATCCAGAGTCCCATACACTGAGCTGGCACTCTTGGCAAGGATGGTGGAACTCCGCCCAGGGAAAGACGCCTGAGAATCCCTCAACAGTTCCTTCCCCCAGAAGACCAGCAGGAACATCAGGCTAATACCAAGTTCACAGATCATAGAGAACTGCAAAACTCCAGTTCTTGGGGAAAACACTATATAGCATTTATGTTTTTTTCTTATTATTCTGTAGTCTTTCAGTTTTATATTTTTTTCCTTTTCAGCTATTTTATTTTAGCAATTCTTTTTAAAGCCTTTTTTAATTTTCATTTTTACATTTACATTTCTTTTTATTTTTGGCTTCCTTCATTGTATTCAATTGTGTGTGTGTGTGTGTGTGTGTGTGTGTGTATAAAGTTTTTCTTTCTTTCCTATTTTGGAATATAGTTTCTTCTAACACAGAGACCAAAATACACCCAGCATCTAGTTTATTGTTGTGTTCTATTCTACTTCTTGTTTGATTTTTTTACTCATGATTTCTTTGGTTTCTGTTTTCTTCTGATTTGTTCTGTATTTTTCAGGTGTTGCTGTTGCTATTTTTACATTTTCTTTCTCTCTCTCATCTATTCATTTCTGGACATATTGACAAGATAGGAAAAAACTCACCTCAAAAAAAATAACAGGAGGAAGTACCCACTGCCAGGGATTTAATCAATTTGCATATAAGTTACCATATCAGAAAAGGAATTCAAACCAACAATTGTAAAGATACTAACTGGGCTTGAAAAAAGCATAGATGACACTACAGAATCCCTTACTAGAGAAATAAAAGAACTAAAATCTAATCAGGCCAAAATAAAAAAGTGTGTGTGTGTGAAATATATATATATATATATATATATATATATATATATATATATATATATATATAAAACTAGAGGGCATTATGCTGAGTGAAATAAGTCAATCAAAGAAAGACAATTATCATATGATTTCATTCATATGTGGAATTTAAGAAACACAACAGAAGATCATAGGGGAAGGGAGGGAAAAATAAAATAAGACAAAACCAGAGAGGGAGACAAACCATAAGAGACTCTCAATTAAAGGAAACAAACTGAGGGTTGCTAAAGAGGAGGTGGGTGGGGGGATGGTATAACTGGATAGTGGGCATTAAGGAGGGCACATGATGTAGTGAACATTTGGGGATATATGCAACTGAAGAATCACTAAACTCTACCTCTGAAACTAATAATATACTATATATTAATTAATTGAATTTAAATTAAAAAAATAAAAGACCAATAAAATTGATAAGCCTATAGCCCAGCTAACTAAGAAAAAAGAAAGAGGACACAAATTATCAATATCAGAGATGAAAAAGGAGACAACACGATAAATCCCATTCACATTAAAAAGATAATAAAAAATACTATGAACAACTCTATATCAAGAAATTTTATAACTTAGTGAAATGGACTGATTCCTTGAAAGACTCAATCTGCCAAAACTCACACAATAAATGGACAATCTGAGTATGCCTACATCTATTAAAGAAATTGGATCAGTAATTAATAACCTTCGAAAACAGAAAGCACCAGACCCAGAAGGGTTGGCTGGTGAATTCTACCAAAATTTAAGGAATAAATTATACCAACTTTCTACAAACTCTTAGAAGATAGAAGTAGAGGGAATATTTCCTAATTCATTATATAAGAAAAGTAAATCACACACCAATTTATCTTATGAACATACATGCAAAAATCTTCAACAAAATATTAGTATGTCAAATACATCATTCGTAACATATAAAAAGAATTATACACCATAACCAACTGGGATTTCTCCCAGGTATGCAAGGCTGTTTTGAACTCAGTTAATGTAATCCATCACATCAATAAACAAAAGAAGAAAAATCACATTATCATATTAATTGATATGCAGAAAAAGCATTTGCAAACTCCAACACACATTAATGATTAAAACTCTCAGTTAACTCAAAATAAAGGAGAACTACCTAAATGTGATAAGGAATGTCCACAAAAAAACTTATAGGTAACTTTATACTTAATTGTGAAAAACTTGAAGTTTTCTCACTAAAATGAAGAATAAGGCAAGGATGTCTACTTTTACCACTGCTTTTCAACATCTAACTGAAAAGTTCTAACTAATGCAGTAAGACTAAAGAAGGAAGAACTAAAACTGTCTTTGTTCACAGATGACATGTTCATTTATGTAGAAAATCTGAAAGAATCACAAAAAGTCTCCTGGAACTAACAAACAATTATAGCAATGTTGTAAAATGCAAAATAAACATAAAAAATTCAATAGCTTCCCCATGTGCCAACAAAGAACAAGTGGAATTTGAAATTAAAAACACAAGAATATATATATTAGCAACCCCAAAAAGGAAATACTTAGATATAAATCTAATGAAATATGTATAAGGTCTATATAGGAAAACTACAAAACTCTGATAAATGACCAAAGAACTAAATAAATGGAAAGATATCTCGTGTCAATGACTAGGAAGGCTTGATAGTGTCAAGATGTCAGTTCTTCCCAGCTTGATCTACAGATTCAATGTAACCCCAATCAAAACCTCAGGAGGAAATTTTGTGGAAACCAATACATTGATTCTAAGGTTTATGTGGAGAAGCAAAGATACACAATAGCTGATACCATACATAAGGAGAAGAACAAAGTTGTAGGACAGACATTACCAGATTTTAAGGCATATGATAAAGTTATAGTAATCAAGACACTGTATATTAATGAAGGTATAGTCAAATAATCAATAGAACAGAATAGAGAGCCCAGAGATAGACCCAACATAAATATATTCAACTGGGCCACCTGGGTGACTCAGTTGGTTAAGTGTCTGCCTTCAGCTCAGGTCATGATCTCAGGGTCCTGGGATTGAGTCTCACATCAGGCTCCCTGCTCACAGGGGAGTCTGCTTCTCCCTCTGCCCTTTCCAACTCTCATGCTCTCTCTCTCTCTCACTTTCTCTCTCAAATAAAATCTTAAGATAAATAAATAAATACATTCAACTGATTTTGAAAAAGGAGCAAAGGCAATACAATAGAGCACAGATACTCTTCAACAAATGGTACTGGAATAACTGGATATCAATATGCAAAAGAATGAATCTAGATATAGGCCTTAAACCCCTCAAAAATTAACTTAGAAACAAAAGTTAGAGTGGAAAAAAGTGTTAGCACCAAGAAAAGGAACTGAAAAGAATTTGTAAAGAACGAAGCTTTCTCTCTATGTAAGTAATTTCATATTAATCCTTGTTACTATGTTCCTCTGAAAGTCACATCCATTCCTTGAGGGGCACCAGCTTGCATTTGGGAAATAACAACCATAGCCAAAGCCAGTGGATTAAAAATAAAATGATTGATTAAAATGAAAAAAAATTAACTTAGAATGGATGGATGATAAACCTAAATATAAAGAAGGTAACATAGGAAAAAACCTAGATGACCTCGGATATGATGATAAATTTTTATTTACTCTTTTAAAAAAAGATTTTATTTATTTATTTGAGAGAGACAGAGATAGTGAGAGAGAACACAAGCAAGGAGGAGAGGGAGAAAGAGCCTCCGCCCTGAGCAGGGAGCCTGACGCCAGGCTTGATCCCAGGACCCTGAAATCATGAACTGACCTGAAGGTAGATGCTTAACAAACCGAGCTAGCCAAGAGCCCCTGATGATAACTTTTTAGACACGAAACTAAAAGCATGATCCATAAAGAAATAATTGACAAGCTGGATTTCATTGAAATGAAAATCTTCTTCTCTTAAAAAGACAAGACACAGATTTGGAGAAAATTTGTGTAGAAGATACATCTAATAAAAGGACTGTTAACCCAAAATACAAAAAGAATTCTTAGAATTTAACAATAAGAAAACAAGCAACTCAGTTAAAAAAAATGGGCCAAAGACCTTAACTGACACCTCACCAAAAAGATATACAGATTGAAAGTAAGCATGTGAAAAGATGGTCCATATCATATATCATCAAGGAAATGCAACTTAAAACAAAATACCACTACACACCTATTAGTATGGCTAAAATCCAGAACACTAACAACATCAAATGATGCTAAGGATGTAATGCAATAAGAATCCTCATTTACTGGCAATGAGAATACAAAATAGTATGGCCACCTTCAAAGACAGTTTGGCAGTTTCTTATAAAACTAAATATCCAATTACCATGCAATCCAAAAATCATGCTCCCCGGTATGTACTTAAAGGATGTGAAAAGTTATGTCCTCACAAAAGTCTGCACACGAATGTTTATAGAAGCTTTAGTCATAATTGTCAAAACCTGGAAGCATCCAAGATGTCCTTTACTAAATAAATTGACAAGCAAACTGTCATACATCCAGACATTGGAATGTTATCAGTGATAACAAGAAATGAACCATCAAGCAATTAAGACATGGGGGAACCATAAATGTATGTTATTAGATGAAAGAAGGCAATCCATAAAAGCTTTATACTGTATGATTCCAACTATATGACATTTTGAAAAAGACAAAATATAATGATAGTAAAAGGATCAGTGGTTGACAGGGTTTAGAAAGGGGAGAGGGATGAATTGGTGAAGCACAGAGGATTTTTAGGGCAGTAAAAGTACTCTGTATAATACTATAATGGTAGATACATTTTTCCAAACCCATGAAATGCACATCACCAAGAATGAACCATAATACACCATAAACTATGGCCTTTGGGTGATAATGATGTGTTAAAATAGCTTCATCAATTAAAACAAATGTACCACTTTGATAATGTGAGGAGCATGGCATACATGGGAAATCTCTATACTTTCCACTCAGTTTTGTTATCTGCCTAAAACTGCATTAAAAAATAACATATATATATATATATATGTATATATATATATATTTACATATATATAAAATAAATATTTATGGGATACATGCATTGAGAATGTCAAGAAACAATGGCTAACCAAATAGCAATGAGCACCTCTTGTACTCTGACTTAATCCTCTGAAATCATTTCCCACTAAAAGGAACCAGGCTTCCGTGGAGAAATGGCTGATTCCAGGTCTGGAAAAGGAATTACATCATGAATTATGGACCAAACTATACTGTAGGAAAGTAAATTAAAAAGATTCAGAAACCATTCTGAAGGAACTTCCACTGGCCAAATGTAGAACATTTTGAACACCAAAATAATTAATGATGACAATGGATTAAGATAGAAAATATAAAGGTCTATGATTTCATGATGACATTCTAACAAATAGCCAAACAAAATAAAACAAACTCACTGTTCAGCTTTGGAGGATTCTAGTAAAATTTTCAAAATCATTATTTTGAAAAATGGAAATACTGTGAAAGAATTACACATTCATCCTTACCTTCCTGTGCAAACCAAGTTTAGCACAACCTAAAAGTTGATGAGCTTAAGTTTCTTTATTAAAAGAATTTTAGCTAATGAATGCAGATGAAATCAGAATTAAAATATCACTATTTTGCAGTCTTTAATGAAATGCAGAGCCAGGCAACAATATTCAGAGATTGCATAAAACATGAGATGAAAAGCACATGGGAAATTTTATAATCAATGGATCAGGCTAAGAATACTTCAACTCAGTGATGAATCTTAACATCATCCCAGGAGACAGCTAGACAAAATGAGCTTCACAGTGTAATACTATAGAACTAAACAACACCACATCTAAGGTACTCTTGCCAAAAAATCTTAATCTAAACAAGTCTCTAAATCAAATTATCAATTTAAAGTCAATAAAAAGGACCAGAAGAACATAATAAATAACACAATAAGGATATAACTGGCAGAACCCCAGATTTAAATTCCATAGCACAAAAGATCCAGTTTTTTCAGCAAATAAATTAGAAGGTTAAAAAATGGACCTTCTTTAGATTAAAAGAAATGAAACACTTCAGATAGAGTTAAAGAAAATTTAAAACAGAGAAACTGAAGTTAAAGCCACAGTGACATACTACTTCATGCGCACCAGAACAACAAAAATGAAAAAGATGTTTTTCAGAAAAACAATCTGAGGGTTTTGAAGGGGCGGGAAGTGGGAGGTGGGGGGAGCCAGGTGGTGGGTGTTATGGAGGGCACGTATGGCATGGAGCACTGGGTGTGGTACATAAACAATGAATTCTGTTATGCTGAAAAGAAATTAATTTAAAAAATTCAATAGCTACAAAAAAAAATTAAAAAGATGTAAAATACGAAGTGTTGACAAAAATTTGGAAAAAGTAAGACACTCACACACTGTTGGTAGGAACACACACCGGAACAGCCCCTTGAAAGACTGCTTGGCAGTGTCTACTGAACTCAACATGAGCATACCCTATGACTCAGAAATGTTGTTCTTTAGTATATGTCCAAGAGAAATGAAAATATATATGTCCATCAAAAAAATATGTAAAAGAACATTCATAGCACCATTACTCAAAATAAGTAAAAAATGTAAAAATACGTAAATTCCCAAAACAGATATATTATGAAATATCCACATCATGTACTTCTTACTATACCCCAATGAGAATGAAAAATTTACAACAATGGACGATGATAATGTAAATACACATTATGTTGACTGAAAGATCTCAGTCACAAAAGAGTACATGCTGCATGCATAATTCCAGGAATTTTTCTTCCCATCTCCTTATTTCTTTTTATTTGAAGAGACTTAGTGTCTTTGTATATTACTTGCAGGTTAACTTTATTATTTTTTATTTATTTATTTTTTTACTTGCAGGTTAACTTTAAAGAAGCACATATCCTTTGAGCCCTTAGAGTGATTCACTGCACATAGGAACAAGGATAGTGTTATGTCTGATGTACAGAAACCTACCAGACAGGAGACAAACCTGGCCCCACAGGCTAAACTAACCCACTAACTCTAGGTGACCTCGGGTAAGTCACCACACCTCCTCTAGCTTCAGCTATCAAAAGGGGTCAAATCAGTCCTGCTCTCCATCCAATAAATTCTAGAGCACAGTGCAACATGATTACCATCTGAAAATCACTTGGAGTTCATAAGAGGGAAAAAAAGTTCTCCATGAAAATCCAAGGAGTTATTTTAACAGCCAATTTGTCTAATGCATAGTAACCATCATGATTATTCCTCTAGACACACTCCTCTTAGCCCTGTTCTTGCCTATACCTCAACCATGGCCAATTAAGTCTTGAACTAAACACTACCATGATCTCTAACAGCTGAAATCTACATCCCTAAGATGACCCTAAATCCCCTTAAAGTGATGGCCTGAGAAAACTCAGGTTGCCAGAAAAATTTACTGTTTGTTCCAACCAGCACCAGAAGATACGGCCCCTCCCTCCAGCATCTGTGAGAGAGTAGAAATCTAACTTGAATAAAGGCCGGTTAGCAAACTCAGATGGGCAAAATTCACTTCCTTATTTTTGTAATTTTTTTTTATTTCCTTGACTCTGCTGAGCCCCTACTTACTCACTCTGCTCCTTATTCCCTATACTCCCTTTAAAATGCTCAGTCACCTCTGTACAAATTGAAGTTGTGTTGAGTTTACACTTGACTCTTCCCTGTTGTAAAAGTATATTACTGATTAAGATATGTCCTTACCACTTTAACCAGGGTCTACCTTTGTTCATCTATGACACCCTTTTGCTTCTATAATTATTACCTTTTTGTTTTTCTTAAATAAATACCATCTGGTACATTGCAAATGCCTATTGAAGCATAGTTTCTACTCAAAGCGTTACGATGGCCCTGACCTAACATCACCCATTTTAGGCTGACATAGTGCAACAAATGTCTTTTTCTTCTTCCTAAATGTTCTGGTTAGGAATGTGGCTTCTGGAGACAGACCAGGCCCAAATCCTAGTTCTGTTGTGAGTCTGAATAGTTTTACTTCACCTTACCGTCACTCAATTGCCTCATGTATAAAATTAGGATTATGCAGTACTGTAGAAGACACAACATTCTTAAATAAATATTGCTTTGTATCTGGTCTTTACAGGATAAATAGTCCAGAATTCTATTGTTTAAAAAATTCTACTGCAAAGACAGATCAGGAGACCTGGATACCTGGATCTCTGATCTTAGGAGATTGAAAGAAACTGTGCCTCAATTTCCTCTTCTTCTTTTTTTATTATGTTATGTTAGCTACCATACAGTACAACATTAGTGTTTGATGTAATGTTGCATGATTCATTATTTGTGTATGACACCCAGTGCTCATTACAACTCATGCCTTGCTTGATACCCATCATCAGTTTCCTCTTCTATAAAATGGAGAACACAATCACCCCTATGTCATGGGTTGTTTTAAGAATTGAGTTAATACACAAAAATACTTAGAACACTGCTAGGTACACAATAAGAGCTCAAAAGGGGTGCCTGGGTGGCTCAGTGGGTTAAAACCTCTGCCTTTGGCTCAGGTCATGGTCCCAGGGTCCTGGGATCGAGCCCTACATCAGGCTCTCTGCTTGGCAGAGAGCCTGCTTCCTCCTCTCTCTCTGCCTACCTCTCTGCCTACTTGTGTTCTTTGTCTGTCAAATAAATAAATAAAATCTTTTGAAAAAAGAGCTCAAAAATGGTAGCTACTTTAAACAAATACAATATAAAAGATTTGTATAGTTTTATAGTTTTCATGTGTATTTAATAAAGCATAATTTTTTACCCACTGAATCCTATTTATCAAATGGTGCATCTCGTAAATCAATTTCACCATAACCACTGTTGGATACCTAACTAACTATCATGAGAACATCTCAAAAGCACTTGGAACAACACACATCAAGAAACAGCACCACCATTTCTGCACTTGACTGAACAAAAAGCCAAGGGCTCATCCTTGATTCAGCCTTATCCTCACATACCCCCACTGATGATCACTGCAGATCCCACCTGTCGGATCGCCAACATGCCCTATCCAAGACCAGCCCTGTCCTTTGGACACTGTGGCAGCACTGGGCCAATCCATCTTCATCCCTCCCTTAGACTACTGCAAAATTTTCTTAATATTTATCCCTACAGCCATCTCATCCTGTATAGTCCATTCTCATCACAGCAGCCAGAGTCACCCTGTAAGCACATGAATCAGATCACGTAACTCCCATACTGTAACACTCCACCATTAGAATGACTCTAATTTCCTTATATGGCCCAATTGATGTGGCTCCTATCTGTCCTTTGACCTCATCTCTGACCATCTGCACTTTGCCAAGTTCTTTCTACTCAGGGTCCTCATCTGCTCCTGGCATAACTGGTACCATGCACATCACAAACCAAAGGACCAGCCCAGGCCTGATTTACTTTTATTGTTCAGGACTCAACTCATGTCACTTCCTAAGAAAGAACTTCACTGATCCATAATAAGCCCTTTCCCCATCATTTCCTATTAAATGGATTCATTTATTTTCTTTAAAACACTCACTCCCACATGAAATTGTCCTGTTTGATTTGTTTACCTGTTTATTGCCAGTGACCCTGCCTGTCTTGTTCTGTGCTACATCCTAGTGCCTAGTTCAGTGTTTCATATGTAAATCTCAGAATAACTATTACTTACATGAAAGAATTGTTACTTATTTGACACACAAGAGCAGACACAGATATTTAAAAATGAGTTTCAGGAGAAGCTGACAAGGAAATTAGACATCAAAGGATTAAGAATTTTAAGAAGAGGTTGCTCCAAATTCACAGCAAGACTACTTTTTAAAAGATTTTATTTATGGGCGCCTGGGTGGTTCAGTGGGTTAAAGCCTCTGCCTTCAGCTCAGGTCATGATCCCAGAGTTCTGGATCAAGCCCCACATTGGGCTCCCTGTTCAACGGGGAGCCTGCTTCCTTCCTCCTCTCTCTCTGCCTGCCCCTCTGCCTGTTTGTGATCTCTGTCAAATAAATAAATAAAATATATTTTTTAAAGATTTTATTTATTTATTTGACAGAGAGATAGAGAACAAGCAGAGGGATGGGCAGAAGGAAAGGGAAAAGCAGGCTCCCCGCTGAGTAGGGAACTCAATGAGGGACCTGATCCCAGGACTTTGGGATCATGATCTGAGCCGAAGGCCATTGCTTAAACATCTGAGGCACCCAGGTACCCTCACAGCAGGGCTTTTTAAACTTAGACGAGTACCAGAAACAACTGGAGATATTACTCAAAATATCCAATTCTACCTTCCTGTTTTCAATTCAGCAGACCTAGAGTGGGCTCAGGAATCTAGAATTTAAACAAGAACTCACTGATGATTTTGATGAACTCTGAGGACTACAGTTGGAGAAATCCTGACCTAAGCATCTAACATTTGTGTACCATTAATTTTTTTTTAAAGCTGCATTTTTTTTTAGATTTTATTTATTTATTTGACACAGAGAGATCACAAGTAGACAGAGAGGCAGGCAGAGAGAGAGAGAGGAAGAAGCAGGCTCCCCGCTGAACAGAGAGCCCGATGTGGGACTCGATCCCAGGACCCTGAGATCATGACCTGAGCCGAAGGCAGTGGCTTAACCCACTGAGCCACCCAGGCGCCCTATGTACCATTAATTTTATAACGACCAGAGTTCAATGATATCTGAGTTGTCTCTGTTAATATAATTACTCAAAAGTACACGGTCCTGGGGCGCCTGGGTGGCTCAGTGGGTTAAATCTTTGCCTTTGGCTCAGGTCATGATCTCAGGGTCCTGGGATCAAGCTCCACATCGGGCTTTCTGCTCAACAGGGAGCCTGCTTTCCCCTCTCTCTCCACCTGCCTCTCTGACTACTTGTACTCTCTCTCTCTCTCTCTCTCTCTCTGTCGAATAAATAAATAAAATCTTTAAAAAAAAAAGTACATTGGTCCTTCCCTCCCACCTATGACTACAGATTGCTTTCCCACATGGCATCACATTTACAGACCACAGTATTACCAGGTGATTGGGAGAATTGGATATTGTTATCCTGTTGTATAGAAAACACTGAAAGAAGGATAGTGACTTCCCTAAATGGTCACAATGATAGGATATTAATCTCTTCACTCTTGGTCTAGGAACCAGTCTAGCATACTCAACATCACACTTGGTTCTTCTCTGTGGACTCCTATTTCGGGGCTGAAAATCCATAGCCTTGTCTGCTGCTCCACTAGAAGGGAAAGTCAGAGGATCATACAACACGTGGAATACAGAAGAAAGTGAAAGGAAGGGAGAGCATATGAAACACAGAGGCCATGGGTGAGTATGTGCTTGCCTGTCCCCATTCAGGTCACTGGAAGTTGTCCAGTGATGCTGTGCCACTTCCTCAGATCCATTCCATAACCCCCTCTCACACAGCAGTGACACGGAAGCTCTCACATCACAGAAGTGTGGGCTCATCTCTGCTTACTGTTCCATATCCAAGTATTGTCTCTGGTACTCATGCTATAATGTTCATGTCAGAAACATTGCCCTGGGGCACCTGGGTGGCTCAGTGAGTTAAGCCTCTGCCTTTAGCTTAGGTCATGATCTCGGGGTCTCAGAATCAAGTCCTGCATCAGGTGCTCTGCTCAGAAGGGAGCCTGCTTCACCCTCTCTCTCTGCCTGCCTCTCTGCTTACTTGTGATCGCTGTCAAATAAATAAATAAAGTCTTAAAAAAAAAAAAGAAACATTGTCTTGACAGAATTGGAATGGAGAAGTAGCATTTACTGAGGACTGACTAGATCCCACATGTTGTAGACATTTTCTCCTCAATTCCTCAAAGTCATGCTCTAAATTGGGCATCATAATTTTCTTTCTGCAGATTAAAAGATAGCCTCAGGGAACAAAGTAAATGTTGAAAGAATTCTAGGGGTGCCTGGATGGCTCAGTCAGTTAAGCGTCTGCCTTCAGCTCAAGTTATGATCCCAGGGTCCTGGGATTGAGTCCCACATCAGGCTGCCTTCTCAGCAAGGAGTCTGCTTCTCCCTCTGCCTGCTGCTCCCCCTGCTTGTACTCGCGCTCTCTCTCTCCCTATCTCTATCTCTGTCAAATATATAAGTAAATACAATCTTTAAAAGAAAGAAAGAATTCTAAGGAAGTGTCAAAGGGACACAGGAGTCAACTTGAAGGGGATTTCATCGGCCAATTCTGAGACATTTGAGCCTAAAAATAAATAATTATAGAATCAGATGGTAACTCTTTCTGAAAAATTAGGAATCTATGAGTTATTCTGATATAAATTTTAAAAACAAATAAATAGGCAGAAGAGAAAGCCCTACTTCTAGCCAAATTTCAGTTAATAAACCTGGAAGGAATGAGGAAATTGGAAAAACAACACTTGACAACCATGATCTTAATAAGGGATTCAGGCTAGAATTATAAAACAATGCTTAATCTCCACCAGATCCCACAGCAGTCATGGAGTCACCATAGTAACCATGCTGGCCAAATGAAGGTGGAAAAAAACAACCACTGTGATTTGCTTCCTATTATGTGCTAGGAAGTGAACACGACTGACATGACCACAGTAAATTAACCTGAAGTATTCCTCACAATAAAGACTCCTGGCAGCTTCCACAATATACACATACATATAAACATACATACTCATATATGTACATGCTCTCTCCTTTCTCTGTGTCACCACTCAAGAATCCAGAATTCATCAGTTCTAAAGAAAATAAAAAGAAAACCTCACTATTCAACTGGTTCGATTCTAACCACACGTATAAAGTTGAAAGCTACTATAACTATTTTCTTTTAGTGACTGATTTTTCTGAAGATGACCTGTAGAATTGTCCCTATAACATTGTTCTCCCCAGCTTCAGTACATTGTCAATGATGTTGAAAAGCTGACATAGAAACACAGTCAAATGTTTGTTAGCCATCAGGTAGCTTTTTCATCTTAGAGTAGTCTGTCCTTTCAACCAAAAATACCCTGCAACAGCTATTATTAAACATTGGGTTGCTGACAGTTCAGTGAAAGTATAATATTGGGAATTATATTTACAAAACAATGTCTTTTAAAATAACTTGAAAAAGCATGAAATACTTACAAATCATCTGTCCACAGAAGTGCAAAGTCTGTTCACTAAACACTACAAAACATTGCTCAGAACAATTAAAGAATACCTAAATAAATGGTGAGACAAGTGTCTTCATGGGTTGGACAATTCAGTATTATTTCAATGTTACATCTCCCTAAATATAGATCCATATATTCAATGTATCCAATAAAAATCCCGGCAAATATTTTTAAAGAAATTGGCAGGCCAATTTGAAGTTTATATGGAAATGCAGAGGATCTATACCATGAAAAACAACTCTGAAAAAGAGTCAAGTTAGAGGATGGACACTTCCAGATCTTAAGACTCTGAAACCTACCATAATCAAGACAGTGTGTTATTGGAATCAAGGGAGACAAGTAGATTGGAAAGAATAAAGAGTCCAGAAATAGACCTGCACATATACAGACAACTGATTTTGAAAAAGGGGCAAAAGCAATTCAGTGGAGAAATGGAAGTCTTATCAACAAATTGTGCGGAGACAAGTGGATATCACATACACAAATAGAATTGCGACCCATATATCACACTACATACAAAAGTCCACTCAAAATGGATCACAGATCTAGTTATATATCCTTATATATCCTAATGCTATCAATCTTTGAGAAGAAACATAGGGAAAAGTCCTTGTGATCTTGAGTTAGAGGATTTCACAAAAGAGACACCAAAGCTACAATCTGTAAGTGAACTAATACTTAAATTAGACTTCCTCCAAGTTAAAAAAAAATGCTCTTCTTAAGACACTGTTAAGAGAAAGAAAAAATAAGGTACTAAGTGGGAAAAAATACTTGAAAATTACATATCTAACAAAGGACCTGTATCTAGAATATAGAAAATCTATATAGAAAGTCAATTAGAAAAATCATAGACACTATAATAAATAAATGGAGAATAGACACTTCAACAAACATGTAGACACTTCACCAAACATGTAGAAATAGCAAATAAGCACACAAAAATATGCTAAACATAATAAGGGAATAGTAAATTAAAACTATGATTTGATACCGTTACACCCCATGAGAATGGTTATAATTAAAAAGATTGACCACGCCAAACACTGGCAGGGTTGTGGAGTATGAAATGCACATACACTGCTGGTGGGAAGGAAAAAATGGTACAAGCAGTTTGGTAGTTTAACAATGCCTATCAAATCTACCATGTGATCCAGCCATTGCACTCTTAAGTATTTACCCTGGGAGAAATACTAGAGAAAGAAAGCATATATAAATGTAAAAACGTATACAAAATGTTCATTTGTATACTAGGATATTACTCATCAATTAAAAATTAATCAACTATTGATATGTGCAAAAAAAAAAAGGGGGGGGGTAAATCTAAATAAATGGGCTCAATGAAAAAAGCCAGACCAAAACCAAACAAGCAAAAACAAAACAAAAAAACTTTATGATTCCATTTAAATAAAATTCTAGGACATGAAAACTAATCTATAGTAAGAAAAGATCAGTGCTTGCCTCAGTACATGGATGAGGGGCAGGCTAGGCAAAGGCCAAGTAATAAAGAACTGAAACTGTTATATACTTGGAAAGTATACATAACTATATTTGTGAATACTTGGTTATTATAACAGATATGGCTGGATATAATAAATATTCAATAATAAACACTCTGAAGTATTTTTTAAAATATAAATTCTTATAACTGACATGTTTAATTATTTAAAAAATTTCTGGTTTCTTAAGTGTTTTATTATAAAATGAATAAAAAAGTAGCAGGCAGGAAACTATATTACATTCTCAATCTATATTACATTCTCAAATTGCTAAGAAGACCTTATAATCCAATGTATTTTTCAACACCCATATGGGAGAAACATGAGAATCACTGAATAATATTTCCCCAGGGAGAATAACTTAGGTATATTTATTCCAAATGCACGTTAAAGATCGCATTCCTTCCTCAAGTTGGATAATTCAGTGCTTTACGGACAGAAGACTTCTCCAAGATGGGCCTCAAGGGCTACTACAAACCATGTAACTGCTGAAGGAATGACACTCCTCCTGCTAAACCTCTTCTCTCATGATCAGATCAAAGTAGCTTCTCTACTTCTAGGCTAGTTTGTGAACATCGCAGGAGCTATTGCACAACATGCTTTTGTTCAGATCTATGAACTTGCTTTGATCCAGGCATCATATTCCACCAGGAATGTGAGGTGTTGGGGTCTCCTGAGGACTGCTGCCCTTGAATTTGGAGTAGAAGCTTCAGCAGCCATCAGAACTCACTCAGGTCTTCAAAACCTGCCTCCCTCAGGCACCTGACATGAGCAGGGCCACTGGTATGAAGAGTTACACAGGAAGAGACAGATACAGCTACCACTATGCTTTACTCGTGTAACTAGGTGCCCTGTACCATGCTCGGTACTAAGTTACTGACAATGACACTGACACAACTGGGCGGAGGGCATAACAACCACATGTTTTAATGGGCTCTCACCAGGGCCCTTTTCTCCTCTTTTTCTTGCCTATCTCCTAACAACAAAATTGAAAAGGAATAAGAAATGGCCTGAATTCATACAGGCATTCCTGACCCTCCTCCCCACTGCCCCAGTAACCACTGGGCTACGGGTTTGCTCAGTTATATCACTGACTGTTCTCAGTGGTCCTATGGATAAAATATCCTCATCTCCATTGTACAGAGGGGGAAGATGGGGAATTGGGCACAGAATCTTTTTACCTGTCTTCCCTCCCTAGCCCCTGCCTTTTGAGCAAAGCAACTCCCTCCAGGACACCCCTGGAGAAAGACCCACGCACACTGGGCAGGACTCCAATGGCTTTACCTATGAGGTAGCCAGGTTAAGCACCCCAAAGCGGGGAAGAGTTGGACCGGGATTCCTTTGTCTCCTCATACCCCCTGGCGGTTCAGCCCCCAGGACGAGGACCCCCAACCTCAGCTGAGTCTCAAACATCTGAGGGCGGGACCTGTCTCTATGAAAAAATCGTCACGGTCTCCCCGTGACATCAGTTTTCTATGGCAACTGGGAAGCGCAGGCTTCTCCACTCTGGAAATGCTTCTGCAAGACTCACCCACCCCCTGGAATCTCGCTGAATGTAAAAACACCTTGATATTAGAGAGGGCACGGATTGCATGGAGCACTGGATGTGGTGCAAAAACAAGGAATACTGTTATGCTAAAAATTAAAAAAAAAAAAAAAGAAAGAAAGAAAGAAAAAGAGAAAAAAGCACCTTGATCTTCGGGAAGCCATAGGAATTAGAGGCTCTAGACTGAAAGTAGGGCAGTTGTCGGAACTCTGCCCAGGATGATAGAACAAGGAATATTCCTGTCGTGAGAAATTTTGTTTGCTTTAAATAGAGAGTAGGGGAACATTATCAGCACACCCACCCCAGGGAGGTATCTTAGGGTTCTTGAAGATGAGCTAGCCCTGTGAGGGTGAACATGTAAAGCTACTCGACATGCTAAGCAGTTAACCGTCTGTGGCAGAAAACTGAAAGATTATCTATAATCATGTGACTGAATTATCAGATACATACACAAAAGATGTCATAGGGTAGGTCTATTTTTAACTTTTATAAATTTTATAATTTAAATTAATTATATTTTAAATTTAAATTTAATTAATTTTATTTGATTTATAAAATTTTTTAAAAAATTATTTAAAGTTCAATTAGCCAACATAGAGTTCATCATTAGTTTCAGATGTAGTGTTCAATAATTTATCAGTTGTGTATAACTTTTCTAAGATTTTGTTTTTATTTATTTGACAGAGAACACGAAAAAGAGCTATCACAGAGGGAGAGGGAGAATCAGACTCCCTGCTGAGCAGAGAACCTGACATGGGGCTCGATCCCAGGACCCAAAGAACATGACCTGAGGTGAAAGCAGACACTTAACCAACTGAGCCACCCAGGGACCCCTACTTTTAACTTTTTGAGGAAGCTCTATACTGTTTTCCAGAGTGGGTGCACTAGTTTACATTCCCACCACCAGTGTAAGAGGCTTCCCCTTTCTCCACATCCTCACCAACACCTGTTATTTCTTGTGTTGTTGATTTTAGACATTCTGGTAGGTATGAGGTGGTATCTTACCATGCTTTTGGTTTGTATTTCCCTGATGATGAGTAATGTCGAGCATCTGTTTCATGTGTCGGTTAGCCATCTGGATGTCTTCTTTGGAAAAGTGTCTATTAATGTCTTCTGCCCATTTCTTAACTGGGTTATTGGCTTTTTGGGTGTTGAGTTTGATAAGTTTTTTATGAATTTTGGATGCTAACCCTTTATCAGAAATGTTGTTTGCAAATATCTTCTCCCATTGCATAGGCTGCCTTTTAGTTTTGTTGATTATTTCACTGTGCAGAAATGTTTTATCTTGATGAAGTCCCAATAGTTCATTTTGGCTTTTGTTTCCCTTCCTTCTGGTGACATGTCTAGTAAGAAGTTGCTATGGCAGAAGTCAAAAAGGTTTTTGCTTGTGTTCTCCTCTAGGATTTTGGTTTCCTGTCTCATATTTAGGTCTTTTATTGATTTTGAATTTATTTTTGTGTATGGTGCTCCAGTTTCATTTTTCTGCATCTTGCTGTCCAGTTTACCCAACACCATTTGTTAAAGAGACTTTCCCCCCCCCCCATTGGATATTCTTTCCTGCTTTGTTGAAGATTAATTGACAAAGTAGTTGTGGGCACATTTCTGGGTTCTCTTTCTATTCCATTGATCTACCTGTCTGTTTCTGTGCCAGTACGATACTGTCTTGATGATCACAGCTTTGCAATATAGCTTGAAATCTGGGATCATGATGCCTCCAATTTTGTTTTTCTTTTTCAGAATTGCTTTGGCTATTTGGGGTCTTTTCCAGTTCCATACAAATTTTGGGATTGTTTGTTCTAGCTCTGTGCCTTGTTCTATTTTAATACTCACCGGGGAATGTTCTGAGGATATGGCTTTCCAGGTTGCTCATTGACATTTTTAGCAACAGCATCTTAGTCATCTTATCTTAGTCAGATAAGTTTGACAAGGAGGCTCATCTTATAAAGGAGGATTGCAATTAGAGTCTAAATTCCGAGAGTAGGGTGAAAATCATATATTGTGAAAATTTCCCATGGAGTTTTCTTCAAGAAGGAATTGAGGAAATGCTAAAAAAAATCAATATCTGCACATAAACCTATATGCAGACAATAGCCAAAATTTTAACAGAATCCCACTAAGCCTTTAGAGATAAAAGAATTCCTATCTTATCCAATGATAATAAACCACAGAAAAACAGGGAGAGTTCAACAAAACTGCATGTTTTGTATATCCATTTTGCTTAAAAGATCACCCCCCAAACAGTAGCTATTTTTATCTCTCAGGATTCCGTGGGTTGACTGGTCTCAGCTGGGTATCTTTCTTCTCTATCTGGTGTCTGTCACCGGGGGCTGCAATCATCTGGAAGCTTCACTCAGCTGGGTCATGCAAGAGAGCTCACTCAACAAGGATGAGGAACCATGCTGGGATGAGGGCTTGGCTGGGGCTGTTGACTAGAGCATCTTGGTTTTACCCCACATAGCCCTCCATATATAGGGTTGCCAAATTAAATTTAACTCAAATAAATTTAAATTTCAGATAAACAGTAAAGACTTTCTAATGAAAATATGTCTCATGCAATATTATTTTGTTTGTCTGAAATTCAAATTCACTTAGGCATCCTATTTTATGTATGTGTATTTACTAAATCTGACAACTCTGGGGGACAAGCCTGTAAATCTATAATTTTAAAGACCATCTGATATGACTCTTTCAATGGGGAAAGTCAGGGGAACACAAATACATTGAAGATAAAGACATAAAGTCATAATACCTCATGCTGGTGGAAAGAAAGGGCAACAATCACTCACATACACTGTTGGTGTTAAATGGGTGTATCTGTTTTCTGAGGCCTATATTATTATAACTTAATAATTTGAACGGTCTTTGATAGAATCCCTGTTCCCTTTAAAAAAAAATAGATTTTATTTATTTGTTTATTCATGAGAGACAGAGAGAAAGACAAAGGCAGAGGAAAAGGCAGCCTCCCTGCTTGATCCCAGGACCCTAGGGTCTCGATCCCAGGACCCTAGGATCATGACCTGAACCAAAGGCAGACGCTTAACCATCTGAGCCACCCAGGTGCCCCTGATAGCAGCCCTGTTTCCACCAAGGAGGTTTCACGTGATGGTTTGGGAAAGGATCCCAAAGTTGGTCCTGACCTCCATTCAGGTTAATGGGCCCTGCTTGAGGGAGAAATTCAAGGAGCCACATGAGTTTCCTGCTCTGGAGAAGAAAGACTGCTATTATTTATGAACCAGATGGTTGAACTGGGCCCAGGTCCATATTCTTCCCTTAATGGCTGGATTCAATATTCATGACAATCCTGGTAGTGAGGTACCACCATCCTCTCTTCATGATGTATGTCAGTACAAAGCATGTGCTCCTGAACACAGGCACATACAGCAAAGAGGTTGCTCTCCACACCTACTACAGGAGCCAGGGGTGGAACCTGGTATCCTGGGCACCTTTAGTTGCTGCTGGCAGAGCTTTAGCAAAGATATCAAGACACATACTGCTGAGGTGTATAATCTCTGTTCTGCTTTTTTACCCTCCCTGCAGTAGATAGCCAGGTTTGTGCCTCTTTCCCTTACCTCAGTGTATGTAGAAGGTGTCGGAAGCCCATGTTTCTTCCATGCTTTGTGAAAACTTAAGTTTATGGAAAGGATTGGGCTTCTTGTGCCTGGTAGAGAGAAGAAGATGTCTGAGGACCCAAGAATGAGAGGAAGGAAAATTTTACTTAGACAGGGGTAAGATTAGAGATCAATACGTCCTTCTAGGAGGAACCTGAATGCTGTTCCATATCAATGCTTAAAATGGCTCCATGAATGGTCCACCCAGGCTGACAGCCAGCTATGAGACAGATTGTCCTGTTTGAATTGAGGAATGGATGGCACAGGGTCTGCGGGACTGAAAGTACAGAACCAGATAGGCAATGATCAACTCAGCCCTGAGCAGTGTGGACAGATGAGTAATGATGTAGAGGCCTCTCCACCTACATCAGGAGGATAAGTTCCATAAGTGAGACTGCTTTGTCAAAGAGCATAAACATTTAATAATTTTTAATACTTAACTATCTAGTTGAACTTTGAAATCTATTTACTAATGTGTATTCCAACCCACTTCAAGATGAGGGCACCTGGGCAAATCTGTGCAAACAATGGGTTTCATGGAATTTTTACTACTTGCTAATCTGGTACTTGTTAGAATGTTAGATTATATTTTTGTCTATTTCCTTATAAATGGTACATTTCACATGTCCATTTCTAAGTGCTCAGTTTTATGCTTACTTTATGCTTCCAAAAATATATTGAAATAATTATTGAGTTTCAAAAGAAAAGCTTGTCATTGACTTTGTATTTTTTTCATTGACTTTGTATTTATACTGCATCCTTTTTACACTAAAACTGTGACGTCATGAGAAATCCATGCACTGCTGGGGGAGAACACAGTGGTACAACCTCTTTATGGAGATATTTGGAAATATCTATGAGAAAAGGTCATGAGGTCTTGTCAGTTACTGCACTCTTCAGTCTGAACTGCAGAGTCCAGGGCACATGTGCAGGTGTCTCATGCTTAAAAATATCAAAACAGTCCCAAGGTTACATTATTAGAGAAATCTTAGAAACACTATTTTCAGAGAGAAAAATATTTTTTAAAATCTCAATAAACAATACATAAATATATTACTTATATAATTAGATCTAAAAATATATAAAGCAGTTATGTGTTTTGTTTAAGGATGTATTCACATCCCTGGATAATGGCTCTTCCTGGGGGTGAGGCATTCAGAGAGTTACATAGAGCTTCTACTTTCTGTAATGTTTTACTTCATAACTTTGGTTATATACATGTTTACCTATCATAGTATTTATTATAGCTGTTTAAAAGTCTGAAATATAACATATTTGGCATGAATAAAGCTCTAATGGGCTTTATTTCTAGTTAGCAAGTAATGCATCATGCATTTAGAAATGCAGAATGTGCATTCAGATACCAATGTGAATATATTCACAACCTTCAACCACACCATGCACTATAAAAACTGTTATCATGGTAATGTATTTTTCTCTAGTTATCATCTACATCCATACTTCATAGCTTAAACCTATACTCATTTATTAGCTCACAAGTCTGTAGCTCAGAAGCCTAGTACAGGATGATTGTGATTTCTCCTCAGGGGTTCAAAAAGCTGGAATCAAGGTGTCCGTGTAGGTTGGCTTGAGGTCTTTGGAGATTCTGGGGGAAATCCATTTCCAAGATCATTCTTGTTCCTCATAAGTGTTGGACTACAGTCCCAATCTGCTTGATGGCTGTCAGCTAGGGGTGCTTTCAGATCCTAGAGGCTATTCTAATTTTGTGGCACATGAATCCTTCCATATTTGAACCAGCAACAGCGAAGTGAATTTTTCTTGTGCTTTGATTCCCTTACTTCCCTTCATATAAATAGCCAAAGAAAGTTTCCTGCTTTTTTTTTTAATTTATTTGACAGACAGAGATCACAAGTAGGCAGAGAGGCAGGCAGAGAGAGGAGGAAGCAGGCTTCCTGCTGAGCAGAGACCCCAATGCAGGGCTCGATCCCAGGACCCCGGGATCATGACCTGAGCTGAAAGCAGAGGCTTTAACCCACTGAGCCACCCAGGCGCCCCAGAAAGTTTTCTGCCTTTAAATGGTTTAAGTCAGACCCACCTAGATACTCTCCATTTTATCATATAATATAACATAATTACAGAAGTGATATCTCCTCATATTCATTGATTTCACCCACACTCAAAGGGGAGAGGATTACCCAAGAATGAAAATCACTGGAGATTGTCTTAGAACTATGCCTACCACATGTAGTTTCAGACAAAAAAAAAAATAAAACAACACAAAATATCTTTCAACCTTCAACTAGTGATGCCCATGCTTAAACTGGGTGTTTCGATCCAAATCTCAGACCACTGTTATAGAATTATAGAGAATCATTGTGTTAGGGCTGAGATCAGCATAGGGAGAGTGACTTCTCCAAGGTTCTGTGGTCAGTGATATGTCTGTTCTCCTGACTCCAGTCTTCCATCCAGCATCCATGTTATTTTGCTTTGTACTGTCTCTTCTGCCTGAGAATCAATGGGAAACTATTCCTCCAGTATCAAAGTAGATGATAAGCTAAAGGTACAAGAAAGCATGTGATTTCTTTTTCTTTATTTATTTTTTATTTATATTCAGCATAACAGTGTTCATTATTTTTTCACCACACCCAGTGCTCCATGCAATCCGTGCCCTCTATAATACCCACCACCTGGTACCCCAACCTCCCACCCCTCTGCCACTTCAAACTCCTCAGATTGTTTTTCAGGGTCCATAGTCTCTCATGGTTTACCTCCCCTTCCAATCTCCCCCAACTCCCTTCTCCTCTCTAACTCCCCATGTCCTCCATGATATTTGTTATGCTCCACAAATAAGTGAAACCATATGATAGTTGACTCTCTCTGCTTGACTTATTTCACTCAGCATAATCTCTTCCAGTCCCGTCCATGTTGCTACAAAAGTTGGGTATTCATCCTTTCTGATGGAGGCATAATACTCCATAGTGTATAGGGACCACATTTTCCATATCCATTTGTCTGTTGAAGGGCATCTTGGTTCTTTCCACAGTTTGGCGACTGTGGCCATTGCTGCTATAAACATTGGGGTAAAGTTGGCCCTTCTTTTCATGACATCTGTATCTTTGGGGTAAATACCCAGGAGTGCAATTGCAGGGTCATAGGGAAGTTCTATTTTTAATTTCTTGAGGAATCTCCACACTGTTCTCCAAAGTGGCTGCACCAACTTGCATTCCCACCAACAGTGTAAGAGGGTTCCCCTTTCTCCACATCCCCTCCAACACATGTTGTTTCCTGTCTTGTTAATTTTGGTCATTCTAACTGGTGTAAGGTGATATCTCAATGTGGTTTTAATTTAAATCTCCCTGATGGCTAGTGATATTTAACATTTTTTCATGTGTCTGATAGCCATTTGTATGTCTTGATTGGAGAAGTGTCTGTTCATATCTTCTGCCCATTTTTTGATATGCTTGTCTGTTTTGTGTGTGTTGAGTTTGAGTTCATTATAGATCTTGGATATCAACCTTTTGTCTGTACTGTCATTTGCAAATATCTTCTCCCATTCCGTGGGTAACCAAAGAGATAAAGGATCTGTACTCAAGGAACTACAGAACACTCATGAAAGAAATTGAAGAAGACACAAAAAGATGGAAGACCATTCCATGCTCTTGGATCGGAAGAATAAACATTGTTAAAATGTCTATACTGCCTGGAGAAATCTATACTTTTAATGCCATTCCAATCAAAATTCCACTGGTATTCTCCAAAGAGATGGAGCAAATAATCCAAAAATTTGTATGGAATCAGAAGAGACCCTGAATTGCTAAGGAAATGTTGAAAAACAAAAATAAAACTGGGGGCATCACGTTACCTGATTTCAAGCTTTACTACAAAGCTGTGATCACCAAAACAGCATGGTACTGGCATAAAAACAGACACATAGACCAGTGGAACAGAGTAGAGAGCCCAGATATGGACCCTCAACTCTATAGTCAATTAATCTTCAACAAAACAGGAAAAAAGACAGTCTCTTCAATAAATGGTGCTGGGAAAACTGGACAGCTATATGTAGAAGAATGAAACTCGACCATTCTCTTACACCGTACACAAAGATAAACTCAAAATGGATAAAAAAACCTCAATGTGAGACAGGAATCCATCAGAACCCTAGAGGAGAACATGGGCAGTAATCTCTTCAATATCAACCACAGCAACTTCTTTCAAGATATGTCTCCAAAGGCAAAGGAAACAAAAGTGAAAATAAACTTTTGGGACTTCATCAAAATCAAAATCAAAATCTTCTGCACAGCAAAGGAAACAGTCAAAGCATGTGCTTTAACAGGAAATAGTGTAGTGACCTTTTCTCCTCTTTCTCCAACTTTCACAGGTAACTCATTCTGTAATTCAGAACTAGCACCAAAGCAAATATATTATATTCGGATATATTTTGGTTCTTGCTACTACCTTTCCAGATGCCCTCTATGTCAGTAATGATCTTCGATGGGGTCAGTGTCATCTCCTCTCTAGGAGGGAGGAGGCAGGTGGGGCAGCACTGATATATGCTCAAGTCCTACTACAGCCCATATGTATTTCATATGTTTTCTCATTTGCCTCCCAGGACAGGGTTGTGAGAAAGATATCATAGCTTCTATAATACAGATAACCAAGTTCAGGTACATAGAATCTAAGTCACCTCTTCAGATAAATGAAAGGAATGGGCGAGGTTCTATCTCTTGCCTTCCCCACAGTATAACAAGCACTGTCCCATTTAGAAGGTAATAGATTAATACTTCCCCAGTATTCTGTCCTCATGAGTATGTACTCAACAACCCCTTCTTGCTGAGTAAGATGATGGTGATTAAACTCTGCCCTTGGGCTAAAAAGTCTGTCTACGGTGTCACTTCCCTTCCAGGCAGAAGTGTTAAGAACCACTGAAGGGTATTTGTCTTTCTCTTACCAATTTATTTCACTTAGCATAATACCCTCTAGTTCCATCCATGGCATTGTAAATGATAAGATTTTTATTCATTTTGATGGCTGAGTGATATTCCATTGTATCTATACATATATACACCGAATCTTCTTTATATGCAGAATTTAAGAAACAAAACAGATAAACGTAGGAGAAGGTAAAGAAAAATAAAATAAGATGAAAATGGAGGCAAACAATAAGAGACGCTGAACTCTAGGAAACAAACGGAGTGTTGGTGGAGGTGGGTGGGAAAAGGATAATTGTGTGATGGGCATTAAAGAAAGCACTTGATGTAATGAGCACTGGGTGTTTTATGCTGCTGATGAATAATTAAATTCTACTCTGAAGCTAATAATACAATATATGTTAACTAAATTGAATTTAAATAAAGAATTAAAAAATAACCATTGTCAGTACTTTTTTCCCTCTGCCTCAGAAATATCGCAAAAATTTTTATAAGTCAATTTAATTCACCCAATTTTCCAGTAATGCTAGAATGTGATAATCAAGTGATAATATGAACACTTAGGAAGAGGAAGTTATATAGTTTATACTTAAATTTGACTTTCTGGAAGACCAATTCAAATCTCATGCTCTAAAACTGAATCAGTACCCAGGAGAAGGTGCGAACTTAACTAACATCATGCAGAAAATAGTCAGTCAACAGTTCCTTCTTTTTGCTCCATAGTGTTCTTCAGAAGATCCTTCATCCTTCTTTGTGCTTTTCTGGGAATTTGTCTTTACTGAGTGACAAGATGAATCCAGATACCCAGTTTGTGTGCACCCCTGATGTTAACTCTCCAAGAGGCCAAAAGAGGTTAGTAAAGGTATATTGATTTTATGAAAATAAGAAAAGTTGGGGTACCTGGGTGGCTCAGTCTGTTAAGTGTCTGCTTTTGCTCAGGTCATGATCCCAGGGTCCGAGGATGGAGCCCCGTGTAGGGGTCCCTGCTCAGCAGGTAGTCTGCTTCTCCCTCTCCCTTTTCCCCTCCCCCTGCCTGCGCTCTCTATCTCCCTCACTCTCTCTCTAAAATAAATAAATAAAACCTTCAAAAAAAAAAAAGAAAATGAGAAAACAAGTTTTTCCCTATCCCACCTCCATAAAACAACTCTACAACACAGAAGTGGCATTGACTCTTACACATATTGTGGGTCTCTATGAGTTTATTTTCCTTCCTATCATCACATTTTCAGAAGCCACTTAGGACAGACACATTTATGCTGGTTAGGACAACGTAGTTTTGGTTAAAGTCACCTCAAAAGTAAAAGCTAGGAAGTGGGGTGCAAAGAAAACTAACACTTCAAGGGCCTATTACTGGTCAGACATCATATTAGGAACTTTGCATACTGTATCTCTAACTACTTACAACTATTACAATTCTTTAAGTTAGGTGTCAGTATTCCCTGTTAGAGCTCATTCCTCCCCCAAGACATGCTCTACTAATGGTCATAAAGGTTAAATACATTTTTAAAGGTCACATGCCTGGTAGGAGGCAGCATGGTTATTCTAATCCAGGGTTGTTGGTCTTCAAAGTTTAGTTCCACCTTGAATATTTGTTAAATAAATGCAAATGGTTTATAGAATTTAAAGTCATCAAGTCTTTTTCCATCTGCATATCAGTTCAACAACCTGAAGTAGGATCATTCTTATAAACTTCATCAAAATCTGCATTTTCAACCCAACTTTTATTGCTTAGGTTTTGCTTCCTTTATAAAAGGAATACATTTGAAGTGGTAGAACATGCAGACACTGGTTACACTACCACCAGGTATAGCCAGACCCAAAAGTAGTTTCAACATCAAGATAGCTAAATAAAGAGTGAATATCCATAAGAGTCTACATTTCTATGCAAGATACCTTGCTAAATACTTCACTGACATTGACATATTTGATCTACACAGCAGCCCTTTAAGGTTCTTACCATCATTTTTGGATCTTCATCATTATGGGTCAAGGTACAGAGAGTTTAAGAAACTTGTCAAATGTTACAAGACTAGTAGGTAACAGAGGCAGGACCCTAGCCAGGACTGTGTGGTATCAAAGCCCACTGATACTAATCATGAACATATCCTACCGTATAACAACAGATATCTCTAGAGCCCACCCAGGACCTGGAAATCATGAATTTTTGTTTAACTGAACTGAACTTAATATGGCAAATGAATGAAGAATTCCAGTGAACCTATAGTATGAATCTTAAAATAATTCATTGGACTTACATGGAAAAGTAGTTCCCTTCTATAAACTCAAAGTGATTTTCTGGACACGGGTGGCTTTATTCTATGGCCCCAACCTAGCTGGCTGATAAAAAGGCTTATCCTCTTCGATAGGTAAGGCCGCATAGAGTGAGGTCACTAATGCAAGGTCATCCCAGAATAATGAATTATAGTCTGCCACCAGGACCCAAGAAGATATGGCTGTAGTTCAGGGTCCTGCCCAAAATACACAGAAATATCTTTTGACCCTACACAATTCCTCATCTTTCAAGGATTCAGTGGACAAGAGCTCCTCTGATGTTATTTACAGGGAGAAGTAAGGGAACATGACAGCACACGGAACAAGAGAAAATCGGGTGATGATTTTCTTTCTTTTCCCCAATTCCTCCAGGGGAAGAGAGTAGAAATTGTATGTTTTCCAGAGTTCTCTCTCTTTGCTCCCTTTCCTACCTTTTGACCCCATGCTTTGTGAGAGTAGAGGGATGTAGACAGAAGTCAGGAATATGGGGTGCCCTGAGAGGGGAACAGAAAACTGGGAGATGCCTGACAGCCAGAATGGCAAATCAGGAAACAAAAGCACTGGATTCCCACGCTCTAGATGTTGGTTTATTCACCAAGCTCTCAGTCTCCATCTGTTTCTCTTTGCAATGCCATCACTCTACCACATAGCAATGAAGCACACACATGACAAAAATGCCTTTCCAAGGAAGCGCACACATGACAAAAATGCCTTTCCAAGGAAGGCAGACAGGGTGAAGTGAATGACCCATGAGACATGAACATCACAGAGTTATTATTTGAGGTCTGGCATTGGGACATAAGGAGATCTCCTGTTTCTCTTGCTCTGGTGTGCTATCTAGCAGACACAATATTAGGTTTTGAGTTTATCCATCAGGAGCTCAAAGAAACACTCTTTTATACAACAAGTGGGTAAGGTAAAGGACTAAGAAAACACAGGAATGGGGTGGGTAGTGTCTTCAGTCCCTTACCCTAAATTCCAGGTGTGAGGTTACAGGACTCAGTTGAATGAAAATGTAATTGTCTTATGCCCTTCCTCCAACTCATCAGAGTACTCATTCCACCACATAGAAATGACACAGACTCACAGTTAACAAAAATAGAAACATGTATGTATTTTTCTTCTTTTCTCCACATTCTCCAGATCATGCTGCTCTTTAAATTTATTCACACTGTAAGGGCCTACTAATCAGAGGGAGCCATTTTGTTACAGTAAACTTAGATTGATCCTGTGTAGTGAACTTTGATTGACCCCGCCCCTCCCAGAGGAACTTCCTTGCAAAGCCTAGATACAAGGGCAGGTCAGGTCAGGTGAAAACATCCAATCAGTGGGGCACACATATATCTACTAGGGTAAATTGAAATTCAATTGGCCACCCATGTGTTACCTAGCAGTTTTTTTTCTGTGAGTGGCAGACTTAGCATGACTGTGCAGTGTTCTCTGTATATTGCGATCTCATTGGCCACCTGTGTATACCCCAGCTAAACTACCTCTATAAAAGTCTGTGAGGCTGGGAGGGGTCACCTCTTCGCAAGAGGTGGCCCTGACCAGTCGGTTTGATTCTCGATGCTTGGCGTGAAATAAAGCTTTGCTTGACCTTCGCTTTGTATCAGTCTCTCTTCTTTGATTACGGACCCTAACAATATCTGTAGGTCACAGTCTCCTGCCTCCTCCGCTGCTAGTATGGTAAAGCTCTGCCAGACTCCTAACTCTCTGCAGATCCACCCCCAGAAATTATGAGTCCCCCTTCCTTTTCCTTTCCAGTGTACCACTCATTTTTTGTCTGCCCAGGCCCACTGAGGCTGGAAGGAAAAGAGGCCAAAGCCCCATGTCAGGAAGTGACTGCACTGTCCCCACTGGACCATAGAATGCCACTAGATGCTTCCTGGTGAACATTTTTCTGAGCCCAGCGGATAAAATCCAGAAGAGCAGGGAGGTGGCAAAATCCACCTATGGGAGAAGGCTGTTTCTGGGCAAGAATATGAAATCACAAAATTTGTTCAGTCCAGCAGTTTTAGACATGGAAAGGGTTGGTCAGAGAGTAAGGTGGTTCGTGCGGGTAGATTATTTTTCTAAAATAATTAATTTAAGGTCTTTAAGATCCTAAAAGAATTAATTTAAGGCCTCCTGGCAAAGAGAGGGGAGTTATCTTTATTGAGGGCTGCGCAAAGGGCTCCTGAGAAATTACCCCTGCTCCCTGTGAGCAGTTGTGGAAGCAGATTGGAAAGAGGGCCCTTGGATGAAATCTCTCCTCAAGGGTCCTGAGGCAAGGGGAACCTATGTTCAGCATAATCCACCCAAAGCAAGAGTAAGACTCTGTGGTAAAGCCGAGAAAGAAATAACTGCATGTGGTAAGGCAGTGGTTGGACACTTCCGATGAAAGCTGCAGCACTCCTGATGTGCTGGCAGGAAAGAATCACAACTCATTCTTCAGTACACAATGAGGAACACTAAATAAGTCAGCCAGTGAACATGGTTGTTGTCAAATTAGCAGTAGCTCCTCCACCCAAGGCTGAACTGAAAGCTCTGAGTCTGAGGAGCAGGTCTGAGTGCTAGGGTCATAAGGGAGGTTTCAGGGTGAACACAACAGGCAGGTAATAATGAAGCCCCCCTGTTGCCAGGCCAACAGACATTGAACTCCTCTGGTCACACGCCCTTTAAACCTCTGGCCCAGATCACCCATCACTGTGAATTTAGACTGAGTGAAGAGGGGACAACAACCTTAAGGGTTTGTGGCTGTGGGAAGACTCCTCTTCTAGCACAAAATGATGAACTCCCTGATGCTGGCGAAGTAAAGAGAGCACCTTCTTTGAGTGAACTACCCATCTATCACAATGGGTGGTTGGTCAGATATGATTCCCTATCACTGTTTCATGTTGCAGCTGATTCTTTCTCTTCTGCTCCTCATCACCTTAGCGTCACGCATGGCCTTTCATGTTTGGAAACAACTTTGGACAACTTAACTCCAGGAGAGGCAGCCTCTTTAAGATGAAAGATTCTCAAACTCAGTTGTCATCTGCCACTTTCAGAAGAACAAATAACATGCTGAAAGGGAGAAGATTATGTAGTTCCTTAACATCACCTTTTGGTACTGAATAGCTGACTCTGGTTTTGCTCACAAAACCATGGATCTCCTCACCATCTGACATAAGAGCAGAAACCATAAAGAAACAGCAGATTTATTTGTCTCTGCCTCTGCGTATTTTTGTCATTATCTACTTAAAAGTTTCTCATTTTGTACAGGTGTTGTAAGTAATTTTTACTGTAAATACTCCTTACTGTGTGACAGGGATTGTGTTAAGTGCTCTTCTTCTATCATCTAATCTTCACCACAAGCCTATGAGGTAGGTACCATTTTTATGCCTGCTTTACCCAAGAGGAAATGGAGTCTGGAGGGCTTGTCCACAGCACAGCTAATTTTAAGTGGCAAGGATGGGACTCATACCCAGACCATATGACCCCCCAGATACACACTCCCAATCCTTGGGATATTCCCTGGTGGGCAGAGTGTGTGACAGTCTTCTGTAACCCTTCGGTGTACAAACTGGGGACATAGGATGATTTCTCTGGCTCCCTCAGCTTTCCCTTAGCTTAACATGAACTCCTTTGGGGCTGTAACCTGGTGCAGACTCAACACAACCAAGCCTCTTAGCATTTCATAAGTAGCCTCATGACACTTGTATAGAGTAGATGAATCCTTTACACATCAGCAAATAATGTTTTATTTTATTTTTAAGATGTTCTTTGGAACATGCTCCTTTGCAAATTCTTGTGGAAGTTTCTGCAACGATAGGGATGGAACTAATAGAGGGTATTATGCTAAGTGAAATAAGTCAATTAGAGAAAGACAATTATCATATGATCTCACTGATATGCGGAATTTAAGAAGCAAGGCAGAGGATCATAGGGGAAGACAGGGAAAAAAATGAAACAAGATGAAACCAGATAGGTAGACAAACCGTAAGAGACTCTTAATCTCAGGAAACAAACTGAGGGTTTCTGGAGGGGAGGGGGGTGGTGGATGGGATGGCTGGGTGATGGACATTGGAGAGGATATGTGTTGTGACTGCTGTGTGTTGTGTAAGACTGAAGAATCACAGGGGCGCCGGGGTGGCTCAGTGGGTTAAGCCTCTGCCTTCAGCTCAGGTCATGATCTCAGGGTCCTGGGATTGAGCCCTGCATCAGGCTCTCTGCTTAGTGTGGAGCCTGCTTCCTCCTCTCTCTCTCTGCCTGCCTCTCTGCCTACTTGTGATCTGTCTGTCAAATAAATAAATTTTTTAAATCTTTAAAAAAATAAAAGACAGAAGAATCACAGACCTGTACCCCTGAAACCAATACTATATAATATGTCAATAAGAAAATAAAATAAAAATAAAATGATAAATGGATAGCAGCAACAACAAAAAATAACAAAATGTAATTTCTTTCAGGTTTTCTGCATAAGCAATCATATCACCTGCAAATAGAGACAGATTTTATGTATATATATAGATAGATAGATAGAGATATATAGATATTAATACATATAAAAATGTATACAAATGTATATGTATAAATATCTATATCTGTATATAAATATAGATATATGTATAATTTATATTTAGATATATCTAAATCTATATCTATATTTAGACATATCTAAATCTATATATAGATATTGATATCTCTATAGATAGATATCTAGAGATATATAGATATATCTATATATCTCTATAGATATATGTATATATGTATGCATATATACATATAAATGGATATATAGATATATCTATAGATATAGATATTTATATATACTTAGATATACCTATATCGATACATATTTTATATTTATATACCTAAATATATATATATATATTTAGATACATCTATATCTATATATAGATATAGATGTATATAGATATATCTCTAAAGATATATATGTGTATATATACACATATATATACATATATATACATGTATATATGTATATCTCTATATATGTATATATCTAGATAAATGTATGCATGCATGTATATATTACATATATATACATGTATATATTACATATATAGAGATATATCTATATAGATACATATTTTAAATTTATATATCTAAATATATATATTTCGATATATCTATATCTTTCTAGAGATATCTAGATACATCTATATCTATATATATTGATATATCTATAATTATATATTTACATATATAAATATAAATATAAAATATAATATAAATATATATCATATATCATATATATCATATATAATATATGATATAAATATACTATAATATATAATATAAATATAAAATATGTATCAAAATAGATATATCTAAACATATATAAATATATCTAAATATATATATCTAAATATATATAAACATATATAAATATCTGTATCTATAGATATATCCATCTATATCTAGATATATACATATACATTTGTATATGTATAAATATACATGTATAAATATATATGCATGTATATATAGGTATATATAATATAATAAATATATAATATATAATTTATAGTATATAATATATAATAAAATATACCAGAAAATTATGATATATATGTATACAAGTATATATTATATATTCATATATATTAATATTATATATTATAATAATATATTATTAATAATATTATATTATAATATATAATATATTTTAATATATATAATATGAATATAATATGTGCATGTATAAATATATATTATACATATATGTGTATGTATTACATATATATCATATATACATATATATTATACATATCTGTATACACATATACATATAATATGCATATACTATTACATATATGTATACATATATGCATATAATATACAAATATGTATATATTATTATATATTATTATTATATTATATGTGTACATAATGTATAATGTATATATGTACGTTTATATACATATATAATAAAATGATTAATTAATAATTAATTATTATTAATGATAATTAATCAATAATAATTATATAATAATATATTATATATTAAATATAATATATATTTATACATGTATAAATATATATCATGTATAAGTATATATTATATTTAATATATATTCATATTCTATATAGAGAGAATCATATAATAAAATTATATAATTAATTATTATTTAATCATATTTAATTATTAATTAATCATATAACTATATAATTTTATATATAATTAATATATGATCACTAATATATAATAAATAATTAATGATAGAGTATATATTAGTATATCATAATTAATAATTATATATTATATAATTAGTGATTAATAACATTAGTATATATTATATACAATTAATAATAAATGACATTGATATTAATATTGATGATATAGGATATATTAATAATTAATAGTTAATAACACAGTATAGTTAATTATATAATTATAATATAAATATAGTATAAATATATAATATATATATATGATTATATAATTCTCTAATTATAGAATTATATATTATAAATATACATTTATTGATTTATATTTATACATCCATATATAAATGTATATTTATTTATAGATGTATAAATATATATCTATATCTATATCTATATCTATATCAATAAGCCTTTTTTAAGAGAAGTAGAGGTGGGGGGAAGGAGGAACAGAGGGCAGAGGAGAGAAAGAATCTTTTTTTTAAATTTTTTTAATTTTTTCAATTTATGTATTTTCAGAAAAACAGTATTCATTATTTTTTCACCACACCCAGTGCTCCATGCAATCCGTGCCCTCTATAATACCCACCACCTGGTACCCCAACCTCCCACACCCCCGCCACTTCAAACCCCTCAGATTGTTTTTCAGAGTCCATAGTCTCTCATGATTCACCTCCCTTCCATTTTACCCCAACTCCCTTCTCCTCTCTAACACCCCTTGTCCTCCATGATATTTGTTATGCTCCACAAATAAGTGAAACCATATGATAATTGACTCTCTCTGCTTAACTTCTTTTACTCAGCATAATCTCTTCCAGTCCCATCCATGTTGCTACAAAAGTTGGGTATTCATCCTTTCTGATGGAGGCATAATACTCCATAGTGTATAGGGACCACATCTTCCTTATCCATTCATCCGTTGAAGGTCATCTTGGTTCTTTCCACAGTTTGGCGACTGTGGCCATTGCTGCTATAAACATTGGGGTACAGATGGCCCTTCTTTTCACGACATCTGTATCATTGGGGTAAATACCCAGGAGTACAATTGCAGGGTCATAGGGAAGTTCTATTTTTAATTTCTTGAGGAATCTCCACACTGTTCTCCAAAGAGGCTGCACCAACTTGCATTCCCACCAACAGTGGAAGAGGGTACCCCTTTCTCCACATCCTCTCCAACACATGTTGTTTCCTGTTAATTTTTTGCCATTCTAACTTGTATGAGGTGATATATCTCAATGTGGTTTTAATTTGAATCTCCCTAATGGCTAGTGATGATGAACATTTTTTCATGTGTCTGATAGCCATTTGTATGTCTTGATTGGAGAAGTGTCTGTTCATATCTTCTGCCCATTTTTTGATATGTTTTCCTGTTTCGTGTGTGTTGAGTTTGAGGAGTTCATTATAGATCCTGGATATCAACCTTTTGTCTGTACTGTCATTTGCAAATATCTTCTCCCATTCCGTGGGTTGCCTCTTTGTTTTGTTGACTGTTTCCTTTGCTGTGCAGAGGATTTTGATTTTGATGAAGTCCCAAAAGTTTATTTTCGCTTTTGTTTCCTTTGCCTTTGGAGACATATCTTGAAAGAAGTTGCTGTGGCTGATGTCGAAAAGATTACTCCCTATGTTCTCCTCTAGGGTTCTGATGGATTCCTGTCTCACGTTGAGGTCTTTTATCCATTTTGAGTTTATCTTCGTGTATGGTGTAAGAGAATGGTCGAGTTTCATTCTTCTACATATAGCTGTCCAGTTTTCCCAGCACCATTTATTGAAGAGACTGTCTTTTTTCCACTGGATATTTTTTCCTGTTTTGTCGAAGATTAATTGGCCATAGAGTTGAGGGTCCATATCTGGGCTCTCTACTCTGTTCCACTGGTCTATGTGTCTGTTTTTATGCCAGTACCATGCTGTTTCGGTGATCACAGATTTGTAGTAAAGCTTGAAATCAGGTAACGTGATGCCCTCAGCTTTATTTTTGTTTTTCAACATTTCCTTAGTGATTCGGGGTCTCTTCTGATTCCATACAAATTTTAGGATTATTTGCTCCAGCTCTTTGAAGAATACCGGTGGAATTTTGATCAGAATGGCATTAAAAGTATAGATTGCTCTAGGCAGTATAGACATTTTAACAATGTTTATCCTTCCAATCCAAGAGCATGGAATGGTCTTCCATCTTTTTGTGTCTTCTTCAATTTCTTTCATGAGTGTTCTGTAGTTCCTTGAGTACAGATCCTTTACCTCTTTGGTTAGGTTTATTCCCAGGTATCTTATGGTTCTTGGTGCTATAGGAAATGGAATCGATTCTCTAATTTCCCTTTCTGTATTTTCACTGTTAGTGTATAAGAAAGCCACTGATTTCTGTACATTGACTTTGTATCCTGCCACCAAAAAGGAGAATTTTAGACCACTATCACTGATGAATATGGATGCTAAGATTCTCAACAAGATCCTAGCCAACAGGATCCAACAGCACATTAAAAAGATTATCATCCAGGATCAGGTGGGATTCATCCCTGGGCTACAAGGATGGTTCAACATTCGCAAATCAATCAATGTGATAGAACAAATTAATAGGAGAAGAGAGAAGAACCACATGGTCCTCTCAACTGATGCAGAAAAAGCATTTGACAAAATCCAGCATCTGTTCCTGATTAAAACACTTCAATGTCTAGGGATAGAGGGAACATTCCTGAACCTCATCAAATCTATCTATGAAAGACCCACAGCAAATATCATCCTCAATGGGAAAAAGCTTGCAGCCTTCCAGTTGAGATCAGGAACAAGACAAGGATGCCCACTTTCACCACTCTTGTTCAACATAGTATTAGAAGTCCTAGCAAGCAATAAGAAAACAAAGAGAAATAAATGTATCCAAATTGGCAATGAAGAAGTCAAACTCTCTTTGCAGATGACATGATTCTTTATATGGAAAACCCAAAAGACTACACCCCCAAACTACTAGAACTCATACAGCAATTCAGCAAAGTGGCAGGATACAAAGTCAATGTACAGAGAGAAAGAATCTTAAGCAGCCTCCAGGCCAAGCACACAGCCAACCTGGGGCTCAGTCCCACAACCCTGAGATCATGACCTGAGTCGAAACCCGACACCCAACCAACTGAGCCATGAAGGTGCCCTGGGACACTTTTCTTTCTTCCTCCATTTCTTCTTTACCAATTTGCATGCCTTTCATTTCACTTTCTTGCCTTCCTGCAATGGTTAGAACTTCCAGCACTAGGTTGAATAATATGAAGAGAGCAACATTCTTGTCTTGCTGCCTATTTTAGGAAGACAACATTAGGTCTTTTACCTTAAGTTCAGTCTTATCTGTATAATTTGTCAATATTCTGTATAAAGTGGAGGAAGTTTTCTCTATTCCTAACTAACAGAATTAAATGGTTTGAATTTTGTCAAATGCTTTTCTGTGTCAATTGAAACAATAATATTTTTTTACTTCATGGATTACACTAATTGCTTTTTGAATGCTGGGAATCAGCCTTGTATCTCAGGAATAAACCCCACTTGGTCCTAGTGAATACACATCTAGACCCCACATACTTTTATGTATTGTGTCTCAGTTTATTACTCTGTTCTAAATATTTTATAGTTCCGTTTGTGAGGCCTTCACTGATCCATGGATTATTTATAATCATGTTTAACTTTCAAATATGAGGATTTTTCTGATATTTTTTGTTATTTATTATTAAATTAATTCAGTTGCCTAGAGTGACCACACTCTAAGATTTTAATCCTCTTATTTTTTTGAAACTTATTTAAAAAATACGTTTGAATGTTATTTAATGTTCCATGTTCAATTGTAAGTAATATTTTTTCTGCTGTTGTTGGGTGGATAGTTCTATAAATTTCAATTAAGTCAAGTTAATAGTGTTGTTCAACTTTTTTTTTCCTTAATGGATTTGGAACAGTTTTAGATTTATAGAAATAGTAAATTGAAAGTATAGAATACCCTTATACATCCTACCCACTCCCAAGATTCCACTATTATTAACATGTTGCATTAGCATGGTACATTTGTTAAAATTGATGAACCAATACTAATACATTATTATTAACTAAAATCCAGAGTTTATATTATGGTTCACTCTTCAGTATTATACATATTATTCATTTTAACAAATGTATAATTCACCATTATGGATACAGAATAGTTTCACTGTCCTAAAAATCCCCTGTGCTCCATCTTTTCAACTTTGCTTTCTTTCCCCTGAGTCCTTAGCAACCACTGATCTCTTTACTGTCTCCACAATTTTGCCTTTTCTAGAATGTCATACAGTCGGAATCATATACTGCAGACCTTTTCCAAATTGGTTACTATCACTTAACAATATGCATTAAAGTAACCTCCATGTCTTTTTGTGGCTTGATAGCTCATGTATTTCTATTACTGAATAATATTCTATTTATGGAGAAAGCACATTTTGTTTATTCATTCACCTATTGAAGGACATCTTGGTGGCTTTCATGTTTTGGCAATTATAAACTAGTATAAACATTTGTGTGCAAATTTTTGTGTGCTGATATTCAGATTTTTATATCCTTATCTTTTTTGATCTACTTGTTCTAACAATTATTGAGAGAGAAGCATTGAAATCTACAATAATTGCAGATTTGTCTATTTTTCTTTTCAGTATTATCTTTGAGCATTTGAATCTATTTATTGGGTGCAACATATTTAGGATATCTATGAACTTTTGATGAATTAATTCTTCTGTCATAAAAATGTCTTTGTTTTCTGTAGTAATATGGCTTGTTCTGAATATACTTTGTTTAATATGAGTATAACCACTCTGCCTTTCTTATGATTAGTGTTTTCCTTGGAATATACTTTTCTATCCTTTGAGTTTAACCTGTATGTGGCTTTATATTTAAAGTCCATTTCTTGTAGAGCGCATATGTTTGGGTCTTGCTTTTTATCTGGTCAGACAAATTAGCTTTTTAATTGGTGTGTTCATGACACTTTATGTTTAATGTAATTTTCAACAGAATTTGGTTCAATTTTAACATTATGTTCTTTTTTTCTATTTGACTGTCTCTTTTTTCACATTTTCCCTCTTTTCCTGACTTCGTCTGAATTACTTAAACATTTTTAGTATGTTATCTCCTCTATTGGCCTGTTATTATGCTGTTTTATTTTTACTAGTTTCCCTGGTGTTTACGTGCTGTATTTCTAACATATTACTATCTACTTCCAAATAATAATTTTGTACTTCATTTATAAATGTTAAGAATCTTACAATAATTATATTCTGTTTTCTTGTCTTTTATTTATTTTTGTCATATATTTTTTGATATATATATTCTACACTGTATTTATACTATTTCAGTTTTTAAAATAATCATTCAAATATTGAATATAGAGGGACACCTGGGTGGCACAGTCAGTTAAACATCTGCCTTCAGCTCGGGTCATGATCCCAGGCTTCTGCTTCTCCCTCTGCCAGCCGTTCTCCTTGCTTGTGCTCTATCTCTGATAAATAAATAAATAAATAAAATCTTAAAAAAATAAAATTCAAATACTGAAAATAAAGAAAGAATATATTTACACATATATTTGGTGCTTTTTAGTCCTTTGCACATATTCAAGGTTCTGGCATTATTTTCCTTCAGTCTTAAGTACATTTTAAAAAATATTTCTTGTATTGCTGGCTTACAGGCAACAAACTGTTTTAAGGCTTTGTTGAATACTAAAGCATTTGTTCATTATTTTGTTCATAAACATTTGTGATATTTACACAGAATATCTAATTTTAGTTTGACAGTATTTTTAGCACTTCAAATATCTTCCCAATGTACTCTGGCTTTCTATTGTACTTTTAAAAAATATTTTATTTACTTATTTGTCAGAGAGAGACAGAGAGAGCACAAGCAGGGGGAGCAGCAGGCAGAAGGAGAAGATTTCCTGCTGAGCAAGGAGTGCTATGCAGGACTCAATTGCAGGACCCTGGGACCATGACATGAGCGGACGGCAGATGCTTAACCAACTGAGCCACCTAGGCACCCCACCGGCACTGTTTCTAATAAGTAATTTTTTACTTTTCTGTTTTTTACTTTTACTGTTTCTGATAAGTGATTTTTTCTTTGTCTTCCTTCACATTTTGTGTCATATTTATCCAGCTTCTTTTAAGATTTTATCTTTATTACTAGTTTTCAGATATTTCATCATTATACGCTTCAGTGTGGTCTTATTTTTATTTGTGTTTTCCTACATATTTTCAGAGGTTTTCTTAGATCTTTGGGTTTTTCATTTTCCTTGAACTTGGGAATAGTTCTGTCATTACTTTTTTCAAATATATTTTCTGCTCCCTAATTATAGATACATTAAACATCTTGATATTGTCCCACTGAAGAAGTTCTTGATTTTTTCTATTTCTATGCTGCTGACACAATGATCTTTTTTTCTACAGTGCTAATATGCTGTTAATCTGAACAAAAAAATTTTATTCAGAAACTATTTATTTATTTATTTTTATTGACATATAATGTATTATTTGCCCCAGGGGTACAGGTCTGCGAATCATCAGGCTTATACATTTCACAGCACTCACCATAAAACATAACCTCTCCAATGTCCATAACCCAACCACCCTCTCACTAACTCTTCTCCCCCCAAGAACCTTCAGTTTGTTTTGTGAGATTAAGAGTCTCTTATGGTTTGTCTCCCTCCTGATTCCATCTTTAGAACCTGTATTTTTTAATCTCTAAAAGCTTCATTTGTTATCTTTTATATCTGCCATTTCACTCCTCATTATATTAATATTTCCTTCACATCCTTGGGCATATCTATAGTAGCTGTTTTTGTTGATTACTTTTTCTCTTGATTTTGGTCATATTTTCCTACCGCTTGTGTATTGCTAATAATTTTTTATTAGATACTGGCCATTGTAAATTTTATGTGGTTGATTAACTGAATTATGTTTTGTTCATTTAAAGGGTGCTAGATTTCACTCTGGCAGGCAGATCACCTTAACAGCAGGTTTCACTCCATTATAGTATTATTAATGTTGATATAATTTGTATAATATACTTTCAATATTCTCTTAGGTTCACCCTTTCTCTTCTTATATTCAATGTGACTCTTACATAACCATCTTATAGGTTTGCTTTTATTTAGAATAGTGGACAGAGCAGAGATTTAAGTACTAGTACTAACAAGTTCCAACATCTGAACTCTTGGAACTTGAGCTATATTGCTTCCCTAATTTTGCAAATCCTCTCTTTTTAGTCTCCATGTTCAAAAACATTTAAGGGATCCACTTACCTTTTATCTCTCCCATAAAATATTCATTCATTCAACAAATATCTATCTTCTCCCCATAGGCTGAGTAGGATGTTAATTTTCTACTGGATAGCTTTTCTCTGTGTTTTGATTTCTTCATAGTTTTTGTTCCCCCCTAATTTCATCTTTCTTATAAAAGATTGACTTACAATGATGACCTCTCTAGTCCTTAGTACCAGAGACTACATTTTTTCCCTTTGCTTCTTTCCTTGTCGGTTTCCAACATCGATTGCCCGATATCTCCATTATGCTCAGTTTTTTTCAATATGAGAGAATGTATGATTCCTTTTAGAAGAAACAATGGGATTAGGATTTGCCACTAATATATCTAGAAAACAAAAAAATTAAATTATATTTCAGAAAATAGCTAACAGCATCCAGCTATTCCAATAATCAATTTGATGGATTTATTACTTATTTTATTAAGAGCATGACAGCACTGATTCTGGTGCCCAACAGTTTTGGCCAACTCTAGGTTTTGCAACCTAGTAGGTTTTGCAACTTACTAGCTATACAATCTCAGGTAATCTGCTTCATCTCCAAGTGGACACTGGGCAATGAGATCTGTGATCCCTAAGAGACTGGAACAAATGAGGTTATTCTTATGATTGCCCCAGCCTACTTCCTAGAGAAAGTTTTCAGGCTGCAGTGCAAGGAATGGAAATCCAGGGAGAGACCAGTGGTATACCATAGATCAACATAAGAAGTTAGGAACTAGGGAGGCCAAAGTGCTAGAGTTTGAAGGGCAGAGTATCAAAAAGAAAAGAGCTCACAGAGAAAGAATTCCGATGATCGGCTCAATGTCCTATTTGAATAATTATCTGAGTAGTCTATAGCCATACAACCTTGAACCACCCAATCTCGTCTGAATAATTATCTGAGTATTCATCATTAAATGGCTGTGAGAAAACTACCCCACGCCAAGAAAAGAAACACCCCAAAATGATTAAAGGGAACAATTTAAGTTCACACATGTTTAGGAATAGTGTTACATTCCTAATAGCCAGACATGAAGACCTCATAATTCATGGGACATCAGATAGAGTACTCAGAAGGATTTTCCTCATTAGTGGAGTACAATTAACCCTAAACACTACTCTGGTGCAGCCTTACAAAGATTAAAATCAAGAACCTAAAATATCAAACTGTTTACATGTAATTTAACTGTCGCCCAGAATAAAAACCAATATATTTACAGGGATCCAAAAACATCTCGCACTCAAAAATTAAAATTAACAATGTCAGGCATCCAAATAATACCCAGGCCTGCAAAGAAGCAGGAAAATCTAACCCACCATGAGGAGAAAAATCAATCAAAACTAAGATATTAAAAAGATGGCAAACTTAGACAAGGGCATTAAAAGCGATATTATAACTGAATTGCATATGTTCAAGAAGCTGTGGGGCACCTGGGAGGCTCAGCTTGTTAAGCTTCTGCCTTTGGCTCAGGTCATGACGTCAGGGTCCTGGGATTGAGTACCACGGGGGTTTCCTGCTCAGCGGGGAATCTGCTTTTCCCTCTCCCTCTCCCCTCCCCCACTCCATTCATGCTCTCTCCCTCAAATAAACAAATAAATAAATAAAGTCTTTTTTCTAAAAAGCTAGAGGAAAGTCTTAATATGTTTAGTAGAGACATTGAATATAAAAATATATGAGAGACCCAAACTGAACATCTAGAGATTAAAAACTACAATGTCTGAAATGGAAAACATATTAGACCTCGTTAAAGGCATATTAGACATTGCAGAAGAAAAGATTAGTGAAGATGAACACATAGCAATAGAAATAATTGAAAATGAAGTATAGAGGGAAAAAGACTGAAAAAAATGAACAGAGCATTAACAGGTTGGACAATATTAATGATTAATGCTCTAAATGAATATGGTCTAAGCCCTCTAATCACATGACAGAGATCATCACAATGGATGAAAAACAAGACTCAGCCTCTAATATCTGAATATCTGAAGAGAGGACTGGTTGCACACACACAAAACCACAAACACATATTGGAATAAAAAAAGCCTTTTTGTTAAAAATATACATATACCATGGTCCAAGCATCACTAAGATAGTACCCACATAAACTAGTCCTCTAAATCAAGTAGATAGTCTTCATGTACACATCCGTAGGAGACAAACTGGGATATTGCCACGTTAAGCCATCCAGAGAAATCTATAGTGATGTGGTAGGGTAAGGTGTGTGTGTGGGGGTGGTATATGGCTCACCCCAGCAGAGGAAGAGTGTTGGTTTGTGGCATGTACTTTGGATGCTACTTCCAACAACCAATAGGAATCTGAAGGACTTGTATCACGCATGGGCTGATGAACATAAGAAGCAGTTAAACACAGCTCACTCACATGCTCTTTACCTCTTTTGGTTCTCACAGCAGCCCTGGAAATTATCATCTCCATTTTACCAATGAACAGAGTAAAGTGAAATGAGGAATTGTCATGGTACTAACTACTAGGTTTATATTACTAGCTAGATAATCCAGAAGTAATTTGATATTTATTATTATTGTTGTTTTTCAACAGTTTTCATAAAGTTCTTCACTATCTTTGATTGACATATTTAGTTGCTTCCCCTTTTAAAAATTAAAGCTTAATATAATTAGAAAGTAAGGAGTATTTATTAGAGGAAATAATGAAAACCTAAAATTGATTTATACTCATGTAATCTCAGTAAACAGGATGTTGAAAATAAGATTTAAACTTTTCCTTAATACATTTTCTCTTCTGTTCCAAAGCAACAACAACAAAAGCCACTTTAGAATGCATATTTTACAATCCAAAACACAATAAAGCTCTTTTCATTTGTGGGAAAATGATTATTGACATACATCTGAGGATTTCTCTCTTCATACAAAATTAACTAAACTATTTTTTGTCAGCTTGTGCAAGGAAAGAGTAATTCTCTAAACACACAAATTGTAAGTTTTCAAACAACATTTGGGAGAAAATTTAAAATACAAATAAATGTTAAGATTTTTGAATTGATAAGGATGTCATATTTATTTGGTTATGTATATTTATATCTCTTAGAAAGCATTACAACTGATTATACATGATATAGTAACTCCATTACATGCAAATTGCCTTAAAATTTTAAAATGGAGCCCTTCTAATAAAAATCAGCATGTTTATTACATGATATATGGAATGTCAGGAAAGGAGACAGAGATTAGACATGGGATTTTGTCCATTTCATTCATGTATGCTAGTCCTTTTTCCACTCATGGGACTTTTAAGTTTCATAGATAAATAGTTCTGTCCTGTTTTATTAAATATATTCACTCGATAGTCCTAAATTTGCCAACTGAGAGTGGACCTGCTAAAATGTGATGACTTATTTTCACAGTTTTGAAAAACAGAAGCTAATTGAAAGTTGGTCAAATGTGATCCAATTAGTTTTGATGAGCGAAGAAAGATGAAAAAATAAACATAAAAAGCTAACTGTCTCATTAGAGGGCTTTGAAAGAGGAAGTATTCCTCTTAAGAGGCTGTGAGCCTGACTTTATCAGAAGTAAATATAATAGTAAAAAAATTTACAAGTATTTTCCTTGGATAACTGACTGACTTATGGTTTTGTTTATATTCTTCCTTGTATTTTCTGCATAATCCAAATATGTATAATGACCTTGTATTACATAAATTATAGAAGTAGTACATTTTTTTAAAGTTTTTATTTATTTATTTGACAGAGAGAGAGATCACAAGTAGGCAGAGAGGCAGGCAGAGAGAGAGGGGGAAGCAGGCTTCCTGCTGAGCAGAGAGCCAGATGTGGGGCTCCATCCCAGGACCCTGAGATCATGACCTGAGCTGAAGGCAGAGGCTTAACCCACTGAGCCACCCAGGCACCCCTAGAAGTAGTACATTTTTAAATGTTCCTCACAGAAACTTTTAAAACATGAGGGTGCAAAGAAATAAATCACCCATATAGATCAAATAATTGTTAGTACATTATATTAGATAAATTACAATTAAGTAATTTAATATTAATAATCAAATTAATAAAAGAATAATTAAATGATTACTATTAAATATTTACTATAGGGGAACCGGTGGCTCAGTCAGTTAAGCATCTGCCTTTAGCTCAGATCAAGATCCCGGACTCCTGGGATGGAACCCTGCATGGGGCTCCCTGCTCAGAGGGAATCTGCTTCTCCCTCTTCCCTGTCCCTCCTCCCCACCCCCGCTTGTGCTTGCACACACTCTCTCTCTCGTTCTCAAATAAATAAAATCTTTTAAAAAATAATAAATAAAATAAAATATTTACTGTATCAGGGGCCATACTAGAAACTGAGCTCCAGGTTAAGATAAAATCAGTGGTGTAAAAGGGCACAGGCTTGCACAGAAATGATAATGCCTAGCTTATTTAATAATTTATTACTTGTTAATAATAGATTCATGATAATGCATTAATTTAATAGGATATTTGGAAATATAAAAAGCAGTACTAGAGGGACACCTGGGTGGCTCAGTCAGTTAGGCAGCTATCTTCAGCTCAGGTCATGATCCCTGGGTCCTGGGATCAAGTCTCATATTGGGCTCCCAGCTCAGTGGGGAGCCTGCTTCTCCCTCCACCTGCTGTTCCCCCTGTTTGTGCTCACTCCCTCTTTCTCTCTGCCAAATAAATAATTTTTTTTTTTAAAAGCAGTACTAGTTTATAGATACATATTGATTTTTTAATGCAATTTTTGGAATTATATTTTAGAAAGGCATATTCATTGTATTATCAAATAAGCAAGGTAATTTAGATCACAGTTTGTAAAATGCCGTAATCACTGTTAGTATTTCCCTATCCTATGTTGTCATAACTCTGATGCATCAGAATCACCTGAGGAACTGTCAAAACAGTAGTTCGTGATCAGGTGATTCAAGAGGTGATAATGGGGGTTGAAAGTGGGAAGAGCACCCAAGTGTCAGCATTTTTAACATTTTCCCTAGGTAATTATGATGCAAGTAAGGGGTCTGTGTTTACATAAATATGGGTATATAAAAGATTTTTAAAAATAAATTACAAATCTTGGGGGTGCCTGCGTGGCTCAATCAGTTAAATGACCAAGTCTTGGTTTTAGTTCAGGTAATGATCTTGTGGTGTGAGATCAAACCCTGCATTGGGGGGTGCCTGGGTGGCTCAGTGGGTTAAAGCCTCTGCCTTCGGCTCGGGTCATGATCCCAGGGTCCTGCTCAGCGGGGAGCCTGCTTCCCCCTCTCTCTCTGCCTGCCTCTCTGCCTACTTGTGATTTCTGTCTGTCAAAAAAATAAATAAAATCTTTTTAAAAAAAAGAGAGAGAGAAAAAAAAAACTGCATTGGGTCTCTCCGTCCCGCTCTGCCTCTCCTCCTGGCTTGCTCTTGCTCTCTAAAATAAGTAAAATCTTCTTTTTTTAAAGAAGAAATTACAAATTTTGGTGGATCTCTTATTTTATTTTATGAGAGAGAGAGAGAGAGAGAGAGAGAGAGCATGTGAGAGTGAGCAGGAGGAGGAGCGGAGGGAGAGGGAGAAAGAGAATCCAAGCAGACTCCATGCTGAGGTCAGAGTCCGACGCAGAGCTCCATCCTGAGACCATGAGATCACGCCCTGAATTGAGACGAAGAGTTGGACGATTAACCGACTGCACCAGTGAGGTGCCCCAGAAATTACAGATTTTGGTTTAGAGACTTTTCTTGCCATGTTTCTCTGGAAATTAAAAGTAATAATTTCCAGTAACTACTTGCCTTAGTACACTTAATTAAGGATAGTCCGTTAGGAACAATATTAAGCTGGGTTCCTAACTCCACTATAGTTAACCAGTCAAAATGAATAATTAAGTATCCATTATTTCAGGCACTACACTAGAAACTGAGCTCCAGGATGTTTAAGACATAATTGTTGTCTTAAGTAGGGCATGCACTCACTTAAAAATTATAATGCCAAATAAAATATTTAATATAATGCCAAGTATTTAATAGTTCTTAAGAACTTACAAAGCAATTTCATGTTTCAGGTGTGGAACAGATAAAACAGGAGTGTTTCAGCTGAAAAAAAATGTGTCCGCCTAATGTAATTTGTGTATCTTCTGGGTAAGTCTGTTAAACTGGTTGGGTAGGTCTGCCCAGATTCTCTTTTGAGAAAATCCCCCCCAAAGGGTAAAACACAGGAAAAACAAAGCTTTCAGCCTGTTTGTGTTTGGGAGGTTTGAAGTAATGTTAATTCCAGACACACGATGGTGGGACATCTAGATATATCTCTTGAGCTAGGGCCCAACACATTCATGTCTGAGTTCTCTGAAGAGGAAGAGCAAAAAATACCAAAAAGGGCTATTTTATTAAGAACCAACAAAAGACCAAGAACCATAGGAATGGTACTCTCTTGAATATAACTTTAAAGGTGGGGGAGAAAGACATTCTCCAGACTTCTATAGGAATGAAAGGGGCAAGGTTTAGCTTACCAGGGACTCAAGAGAAATCAATGGGTTTTTATTACCTTGAGGACTCATATCAGCAATGGAAACAGAATCAGAACCCAGAAGGTTAAGTATGCTTCACCTACATGGTACTAATTAGGGGAGAAGTATAGCAAATATCAGAGAAATGACAAGGTGGAAGCCATCTATTTTTGCCCTTTGGACTTCAGAGCATAGGTGAAAACTCCCTTTATTCCTTCCCAAGTACCTGATGGAGTTACATAGCAGGCAGCCCAACAGAGTTCCACAACTCATTTATTCCACTCAGCTGCCCTGTAAGGCAAGCATTATTCCCCATTTCACAAAAAAGATCGATTTTTAAAAGGAATGTATCTCGGGGCACCTGGGTGGCCCTGTCAGTTAAGCATCTGCTTTTGGCTCAGGTCCTGATCTGAGGATCCTGGGATGGAGCCCCCCCACCAGGCTTCCTGCTCAGTGGAGAGCCTTCTTCCCTCTCTCCTTCTGCTGCTCCCCCTACTTTTCTCTCTCTGTAAAAACATATAAAATCTTTTTAAAAAATAATAAAATGAATAAAAGAAATATATCTGTAATAAAGGGAGGGTTTATTCTTTCAATGAAAACTGGAAAGTTCTTAAAGTTCACTCAAAGTTTTTTGAACCAGTATTATATACCTGTACTATATTTGGACTCCCTGAAAATGTTTTTGCTTCTAAAACTCCAGATAATAAAAGGAAAAAGTCACATATTATCCAACTATAGAGAAATGGGACCTAATTAACATCTGAGGTATCTTAATTCTGATGGGGGGGTCACAGAATAAATACAGATGCTTTTAAATGAAACAATAATAAATGTATAGATTGCTTTTTAATTGCTTTATTAACTTGACACTTTTTCATGCAATTGGGTAACTCTACTGTTGACAGAAACTTAGACTGGGTGCCAAGGCAATCTTCAACTGGAATCTGGTAACACAGAATCCACCTGACACACGGAAATTACATAAGGTTCACAGCAAACGGATCAGTAAAGATATCAGGAAAATGCAAGGAAAAAGAAAACGGTGCTGAATCACAGTATTAATCCCATGGAAAATGGCAGGAATCAAGGCATAAGGCAAAATTCATCATGATGGTCATGGTGATTAGAAAGCTCCCCCATCAGGATACGCAGACAATTCCTCAACTGCAGCTCCCTAAGTTTTCTCCTGATTTCTCTCATCTCCTCCATGAACATTTCCATATCATCTCCATCTCCACCCATCCCATCATTGACCTGCCTATTGGGTATGGCCCATCGGAAATTAGGGGCAAGTCGGCGAGCCTGTCCCCGTCTATTATTTCCTGCAGGTTGGTGTCCTTCTCCCCCTCCCAAAGGGCGGTCTTCCTCTCCATTCTGCATGGGCTGCTCCATTTCTTCGTTTTCCTGGTGGATATTTGCCATGAGATTTTTTTTTCCTGGTTGTTTTTCTTTGAACACAAGTAAGACAAAGGCAAGGAGAGAGACTGAATGCTTGGTGCACTGACCAACAGAATTCAGAGCTCTGATATCTAAGGTTTTGTAAATTTTTATTTTTTTCCCACCTTAGGAGCTTCAGGCGTCCTCTAGGAGGCCTCCGAATCGAGCCCCTCCCTCCAGCTCTCTCCTTTTCCCCCTCCCCCAAAGCCCACCATTTTTCCTTTCCCAAGATTCTTTCCCCGAGCTCCGCAGGCACCAAAATGGAGGACGGGGTGGCGGGGAGGAGATGGGGTAAATGGAAGGGGGGTCTCAAACTGGGCTCTGCACCTGCCCCCCACATGTCCCCCGCACCGACCTGGGCCTATCCGTGCTGCCTCCTCCTTCTCCCGATTCTCGCAGTGAGTGTGCCGCCGCGACACTTGACACTTACACCCGCAGACCTGCAGAGGGCCTACGTGGAAAGAGCGGAGTGTGGCCAAGCGCTTGGCGCCGACCCGCCACCACCTGGTCCCTTCCGGGTCCCGGGTTCCCCTGGCACCCCCAAGTGCATCTCCCGCCCTCACCCCTAACCTCCCCCCCGCACCCCGCCCCGGAGGTTCACCATTTTCCTGTAAGAACTCGGGGGGTGATTTCCAATCGCTTTTAGTTGCTCTGCTGCCCTCCCGGCCGCCCCAGCACCCCCACCCCAGGGGTCCACTACTGATGTTCCCCAGAATGCCAGGTGTGGAAAATGCTGGTAGGGACCCGCTGCGCCAATCCCCTGCGCTGGCCTCCGAGGTAGGCCGATCACAGCCGCCCTGGCCTCGGCGCGCGGGCTCCGGAGCCCTTACCTGCTCCGCTTTCCTCGGGCCCAATGCCAGCCCGTCAAGCGCAGGACAGCGGGGAACCGATACCCAGACGCGAGTGACGACTGCATCGAAGGTTGCGTCGCTCTGCAGCTCCAGGTCACGTGAGGGCCCCGCGTCACCAAAACGCTCGCCCCCCCAACTCCAGCGGCTTGTGCAGCGGGAATACCCGCCCCTTACCCTAGCCTCGCGCACCCGCACAGGCAACCCCCTCCGCCTGTTTCTGCTCAGCTGCACCGCGCACTGCCTCGTCACTCAGCTTGGTCGTCTCCAATTTGAGGGCCTGCTAGTGCCTCACCTCCCGGCGCTTGGAGTCTACCCTTCTCCGGTTACCGGGGAGGGTCTGCAACAACCTCTACCCCTCCCGCTCCTGCCCCGGACCTTGAGTTTGGACTCTTCTGGTTTCTCTCCCCTTTCGCTGGCCGCCCTCATCCACCCTCGAGTGCGCCGCCACCATTGCCATTGCGTCTCCTGAATTCAGATCCCTAGGAAATTTAGAATGGGGGCTGGGGTGGGGTGAGAGCAGAAGACTTGTCAGAAAGAGAGGCCAGGAGATAGAGTGAATTCTTCCAAAGAATTTCTCTTTTATTTCCTTTAAAAAAATCAGCATGCCTCAAAAAAAAAAAATAATTGTGAGATTGCACTTTCGAAAGAAACGCTTCCTCTTGCAGGATGAAAAAGCCTCATTTTTAACCCCCGGTTATATTCACCTGTATCACACAGAAAATATTTTCTGAGTTCCACACATTAACATCCCTTTTGAAACATGCTAGCTTGTTTCAAATTTCTATTTTGAAAAAAGAGGCATCTTTATGTAAACAGTTGGTATTTTCAAAACGATCTGTAAAGTAAATCTTTAGGGAGAAGTCCAATTGTCAGATATTCGCCATTTAATGTAAATCTGTGGTGTTTTTGATACCATAGTCTTTGGAGAAAAGGAGCCTTTTTACTCCCTGTTTTCCTTTACAAACTTTCCAAACCAGCCCTACAGATATCTTCTTACAATGATCAGAAGTATACAATATGCAGAAGTTAGTTTCACAGCCATCTGCCTTTTGATGTAAATGTAATAAATATTAGAAATAAGCAGAGGATTATGATCTTACTGATACGTGGAATTTAAGAAACAAGGCCAAGGATCATAGGGGAAGAGAGGAAAAAATGAAATAAGATGAAACCAGAGAGGGAGACAAACCATAAGAGATCTTTAATCTTAGGAAACAAATAGGGTTGCGGGAGGGGAAGGAGAAAGATGGGGTAACTGGGTGATGGACCCTGGGGAGGGTATGTGCTGTAATGAGCACTGGGTATTGTAGAAGACTGATGAATCAGTCTGCTGTACCCCTCAAACAAATAATAAATTATATGTTAATTAATTAAATTTAAATTTAAACAGAAAGAAGCAGGGGTATATGAAGCAATTGAATTTGAGACTAAAATTCACCTTGAGTGTAAATGTTCCTTTCTCCACCTTGAGGTAACTTAACAAATTTTATTACAGTTAGAAAACAAATGTCTTTAGGAAAGCAGCATTTATTATTAAAAGAATATTTAGTAGGTGTTTGTTGTGATAAAGGAACCAAAAGAGTTACATGCACTGAGACCAGACAGGCCTATTTTAATAAACAAAAGTGACTAAAAATTTGGGGAACAGGATTGAGATGTGGTTAAAAAAATCTCATTACCCAGTAGAAAAAGGGGGAGGAGCTTGACAGAAAGAGTACTATTGGGACAGCTACTGGGGGAAAAAAACCTGTTGTGTAATTTTGCCTTAACTAGTTATCCCTTAATCGAACCGTGGAGATGTCAGATTAGTATCCCATCAGAGGAAGCTCTTCGCTGAAATCTTTTTCCATGTCACCATCATATAGCTTACATGTATTTGGCTAGAAATGCGCCAACTGTATTCTAGTTATTATCCTATTTTTCTCTCATTATCCCCTCCTGCATGAATTCCAGGTTTGGGAGATGGGGGCTCTGTGTGGGTATCTCTGTTCCAGCCTAGAATAGTTCTCTGTGTGTCTTCTTGAGGCTTTGTTGCTGCAATTTTACTATAGTTCTCTTTTTCTCTAAATTTTAAGCAATTACTGTTAAATTGAAACTAAGTATTAATAATATAGGAAATTACTCCTACTCTAACTTGTCTGAAATAATAACAAACCTATAAGACTAAGATGTCTGAATGTGAAAGCAACTAATATTCAGCACTTCATTACCTATTAGAGAGCTTTTCTTTATTTCAAGGACTACAAATATCTTGAGACACCAGAGACCCATGACCATTCACTCTTGTTGTTTAAGACTCTGGTGGAAAAGAAGTTCTGTCCTGTATAGTATCCTAAAGTGATTAATTGAGCTGGACTATATATGGGCCAAGAGCATTCCCTTGACACTCCTAGCTTCATATTTTAGCTAGTACCTTTTCTACCTTCCCTTAGACTTTGGGATGAACTTAGAGGAATAGTAGGAGACTTACTTATCATTGTTGATGAGATGACTTTACCTTGCCTTACTTTTGCTAGTCTCATGTAAATTCCACTGATAATACAATTTTAGCACTCACATGGTCCTAGGGCGCAGTAGACTCTTTTAGCTCAAGGATTGTGACTCACATGTCACGGGTAACATATATGTGAGTGAAGCCAGCTGAGCAGTAATCTGGTTAAACTGGAGAGCACATGCTCTATCAATATGGGACAGTCTTATTTGTTTTCTCACCTTTTCTCACACTTGCCCAGTTCCATTTGGCTGACTTGATAACACATTGGCTTCATGACTATTGTGTGCCTGTGGCTGTCATCTGCAGCATAACATGTAGCTCTTCCAAGTTTCTACTGATAGGTAAAAGCTTTCCCAAAATTCACTGGTGTAAACTACAAATGATGTTTATGCTTACAGATTCTATGAGTCAGAAATTCAGAAAGTACATATCAGGGACTACCATTCTCTGCTTCAGGACATCTGCAGCCTCAGCTACAATGGCTTGGCTGAGGATACCTTGAAAGGATATAAGTGACTCAAACAGCTGAATCCTACAACAGCTGAGACTGAGATGGCTTAAGGACAGTTTCATTTGGGACTATCAGCCAAAGTTCCCATACATAGCCTGTCCAACATGGCCATTGAATGGCTTTTAAAGCAAGTCTTCCTGTAAACGAGGTGGAAGCTATATGGCCTTTTATGACCAAACCTTGGAAGTCTCATGGGATCAAGTTTGATACTCCTCTGGTCAAAATAATCATAAGTCCTCTTCTAAGATTCAAGGGGAAGGACTATAGATTCCAACTTTTGATGAAAGGAGTGCCAAATAACTGGTATCCATGTTTTAAAACCATCACACACCTTATGGTTATGTGCCTCTTACAATCCTTTTTTTACCCTCCAGCTAGACAAGGCAGTCAATATGTTAAGAGACGCCCGTTTGATTACAGTTATTAAGTATAAAATAATTTTTGAGTAGGACTTAACATGGAATTTCCACAGCCTTTTTCCACCCATATTTTCCTACCTTAAGGATTTCTAAGAAATTAATTTTTTAAAAAGATTTTATTTATTTATTTATTTGTCAGAATGAGAGAGAGAGAGAGTGCACAAGCAAGGGGAGCCACAAGCAGAGATGAAGCGGGCTCCCTGACAGGCAAGGAGCCTGGTGTGGGACTTGATCCCAGGACTCTGGGATCATGACCTGAGCCAAAGGCAGTGGCTTAAGCAACTAAGTCACCCAGATGTTCCCTAGGAAATTAATTTTTACTAGAAAAAAGTTTAAGATGTTTGTCTACAACTATCCACCTGTGTACTGATTGGATATTGATGTACAAAGTCATCAGAAAGGATTGGAAATAGAACAAAATAAACTGTGAGGCCAAAAGAATGGATTAACCAATTTACAGAACATTAGATTTTATAGTCATGTTTTCTATGCCTTTGCCTAATTTTGGATTTACAGAGTATGATTCATAGTATCACTGGCAGTCCTAAGCTTTCACAGATTATGTATTGTTAAAGCTTGAATAACCTCAGAGCACCTGGGTGGCTCAGTTGGTTAAGCATCTGCCTTCGGCTTAGGTCATGATCCTGGGGTCCTCAGATGGAGCCCCTGCATTAAGGCTCCCTGCTCAGCAGGGAGTCTGCTTCTCCCTCTCCCTCTGCCCCCCATCCTCTCTCTCTCTCTCACTCTGATCTCTATCTAAAATAATTAAATAAAATCTTTTTAAAAACCTACAAAACCTTAGAATTATTTTCATTCATGAGGCTATTTTAGAAATTGGGAAACTGAGAAAAAGAGTCTTGCCTAGATTTACCAAAGAAGATAAGTGGCAGAACTAGAAATAGAGCCACCTATGCTTTCTTGGCTAATACTGTTGATTTGTTTGTTTATATCTGTGTGTGTGTGTGTGTGTGTGTATCACATACCTTGTAGGTTTATGCATATTGCATATAAAATTAAAGAAATTAAAGGAAATGCACTAATATTTTATTTATAAGTGCTCTTGGCTTTTGTGGTGATCGATGATAAGCTATAATAATAAATCTTCTCATTTATGATTATCCACATTTTCCAAATATTATTCTACAATAAATAAAGACAATAAACAAGATCTGAGAAAAGAAGAAAATTATTTTTAAAGACTAGTAAAACCAGTAATTTTTATGTGTTGGTAGTACAGTTGATTTTTATGTATCTCTAACAAAAGAGTAAACTCTGTCACACACACATGGGCACACCTCTTCTCCTTCTCCCTTCTTCCTCCTCCCCTTACACCCTTACTCCAGCTCCTGAGTCAGGGGCTACATTTCCTATCATGTCTCTGAGACTCAAGCATTAGTCGCATGATAATATCTTGTACCATATTTTATACTTAAAAACCTGTGCCTAGTGACTTGATGCCCTTGCTTCTCACTCATCCCTTCCCATTTAGCTGTCCTCATCTTTGAGATGAAAAATGCATTTCTGATGCTGGTCATCAGGTGTTGATTACCCCTATCAGCTAAATCATCTTCAAGGAAAATGTATCCTTTTTGTAAGTAGAAGAAAAAATAATTATTTTTTCTTTTAAATTCAAGTTATGAAATAGCATGTACAGAATTAGCCCAGTTTTTTAAAACATATATAGTGATGAAAATAAACAACATGACCTAGCAGTTGCACTACTGGGTATTTACCCTAAAGATACAAATGTAGTAATCCGAAGGGACACATGCACCATAATGTTTATAGTAGCAATGTCCACAATAGCCAAACTATGGAAAGAGCCTAGATGTCAGTCAACAGATGACTAGATAAAGAAGATGTGATATATGCATCTCTCTCTCTCTCTCTCCCATATATATATATATATATATATATATATATATATATATATTGCAGCCATCAAAAAACCCTGAAATGTTTCCATTTGCTACAATGTGGATGGAACTAGAGGGTATTATGCTAAGTGAAATAAGTCAGTAAGAGAAAGACAATTATCATATGACCTCACCAATATGAGGAATTTGAGAAACGAGACAGAGGATCATAGGGGAAGGGAGGGGAAAATGAGACAAGATGAAACCAGAGAGGGAGACAAACATAAGAGACTCTTAATCTCAGGAAACAAACTGAGGGTTGCTGCAGGGTGTGGAGGGGAGGGATAGGGTTGCTGGATGATGGACACTGGGGAGGATATGTGCTATGGTGAGTGCTGTGAATTGTGTAAGACTGATGAATCACAAACCTGTACACCTGAAACAAATAATACACTATATGTTAATAAAAAATAAAAATAAAAATAAAATAAACAGCATTGGGATGCCTGGGTGGCTGAGTCAGTTAAGCATCTGCCTTTGGCTCAGGTCATGATCCTAGTGTCCTGGGATTGAGTACTGCATTGGGCTCCTTGCTTAGCTAGGAGCCTGCTTCTCCCTCTGCCTGCCACACCCCCTGTTTGTGTTCTCTTGCTCTCTCTCCCTGACAAATAAATAATAAAATATTTTTTAAAAAAGAAAAATAAGCAGCACTTATATAAATGCTGATATATGCCTTGCATTTTGTGTATGTGTGTATATATATATATACACACACATTAATATATACACATATATTATTGTATTATATTATACATATACACATATAATATATACATGTATGATGTATGATAATATATGTATATATAATAATATATATTATATATACTCATTATTGCATTTTATTCTCCCCCAAATCCTATGAGATAGGTGCTGAAATACTATCCTCCCATTTTATAAATAAGAGTATAAGACAGCAAGGGTAAGCAATAGATAGGAAATGATAGAACAGCAATTCAAATTCATATAGTGTGGTTCCTAAGTCCATGCTCTTAACCTCTACTCAGTTTCATTTATTAATAAGTCCCAAATCTATATCTCATTCATTCTTTTATCCATCCATTGTTTAAGCCCTTTTCTGTGCTAAGCACTGCCTGCCCATTTCATATCTCAGCTTCACTACCATATTTAGGAGTGATTCTAAGAACATAAGACTTTCCATTTAATAAAAATGTAAGAACTATACTTTCAGTTCAACCATAATTGATTGAGCATCTACTACATGCCAGGCAAGGCCCTGGAGATATAAAAGAGAACATAGTAGATATAGCTTTTGTATTCTTTTGGAGTTCATGATTTAATGGGAGAAATCCAGAGAAAGAGTATAATAAGCACTTAAGGGGCAGTTGGAGTACTTAAGAGAACTTAATCCATTTGCCAAGGAAGTCTTCCAGGAATAAGCAATGTGAAGAAGGTCAATTTCTGGAGTGACAGTATGAGGAGTTCTATAGACTTGCTCTCCAGTGAAAACTGTTAAAATTACAAAAACAAAACAAAACAATTTAAAGCTTCTGGAAATTGTCTTAAGGGCATATATCAAGTAGAGAAACATCTATTTAAGAGAATCTATTAAAATTCCATAAGACGGGTGCCTGGGTGGCTCAGTCGTTAAGTGTCTGCCTTCGGCTCAGGTAATGATCCCAGGGTCCTGGGATCAAGCCCCACATTGTGCTCCCTGCTCAGGGGGAAGCCTGCTTCTCCCTCACCCATTCCCCCTGCTTGTGTTTGCTCTCACTTTGTCTTTCTCTGTCAAATAAATGAATAAAATCTTTTTTTAAAAGTCCATAAGAAAGTGAGAGTCTGTGGTATTTGAACTTAGACCTCTCACTACCTTCTCACTCCCAGGTCAGGGAGGCATAAACTGCACTCCTCACCATCAGCGAAGAACATAGGGCATCCTCTTCCTACAGCACCCAGGTATGGATCTTTCTTCCTGGGAACAGGAGAACTTCAGCATTTCTCATCCTGCCCTAACTACTGATATTGTAAAGTTAAGCTCCAGGTGAGTGCATTTGAGAGGTGAGTGCTCTCTCCTTCCAGCAAGCCCCCACTGATAGAATGGAGGCTGTCTTGTAAGTGTGACATCACTGAAAATACTGGGGCACTATTCCCTTCTGGCTTAGCTCATAAGGTATGGTTTCACACTATGAGAAGCAAGCTGAGAGGACATCAGGCTGCTGTTTCCTCCCTACCTCAACTGAGAGGGCATTCTTGAAAAGAATAGATGAATCAGTCGGCCATTAGAGGAGCCTAACATCTGGGTCCGGTCAGGGCTGTGGCCTTTGTAAGTACTCCTCAGTCCCCCACCCCACCCTTAGGTGAGACATGATAGCTAGTGGGGCTTGGAGTTGGATATTTCCCTTCCTCCAGATCAGCTGGACTGTGATAAAATTCTAGTAGTTTAGACTTCATGAAAGTTTCTCTTGAGTGGAAAGCCTTCATAGGAGACTAGAATGTTCCAGATGTATTTAAATACAGTGACCTTTTCCCTCCCCATGCCAGAAACATGAAGGAATTTTCTAGAGAATATACTCTTACTATGAGAACCTCATAGGGCTCCTGGAGGTAAAAACTCATAAAAGTGTGGGAACACCCTCCTAAGACCAGCCTATCTGGAGTTTTAACTCTAAGATTTGTCCCCAATGACCTTCTGGCAATTTGTGAATTGTAGTTTAGGTTTTTCTAATAATTCAACAGTAATAGATAATTCAATAAAAATAAAATAAAAGATAATTCAACAAGAATATCTGGGAGACTTTAATACCCTCCTTTAGTAAAAATAGACCAAATGGGGAGAAGATCAACCAGGAAATAAAAGACTTGAGGATACTCTGCACTAACTAGACCTAATAAATATGTAGAATATCCCACCCAACAACAGAAGAATGGACATTCTTTGAGTACACATGGAATGTATCATGGTAGACCATGTGGTAGTCCGTAAAACAAACCTCAAATAAATTTAAGGGTTAGAAATAGTATAAGATATGTACTTTGACCACAGTGGAATAATATTTCATATCAATAACAAAAAAATTAGAAAACCCATGAGTATCTGCAAATTAAGCAAAACACTTAAATGGACAGTGCATCAAAGAAAAATCAAAAAGGAAGTCCTTTTTGGCAGGCAGAAAATACTTTGAAATGAATGAAAATGAAACATAACATATGACATAGCAAAACTTATGGAATAGAATTTTGGTATCTTAAGATACAATATACCAGATCTTATGGGATGTAGCTAAACCTGTGCTTAGAGGGAAATATACAGCTTCAAATGTCTATATTAAAAAAGAAGAAAGATTTCAAATCAATATCTTAACTTTCTACCTTAAGACACTTGGCAAAAAGATGAAATAAACATAAAGCAAACAGAAGATAGGATAATAATAAGGAGAACATAAATTAATGAAATGGAAAATGGAAAGAGAGAAAACTAGTGAAACAAAAGGTGATTCTTCAAAAAGATCAACAATATTGACAAATCTTTGCTAGACTGATGGGGATGTGAGAGAGAGAGAACTCATTTTACTAGAATCAGAAATGAAAGGAGTCATTACTACTGACCTTATAGATATGAAAAAGGATTATAAAGGAATAATATGAAATACTGTATGACATTACATTAGATAACTTAGATGAAATTGACAAATTACCCAAAAATCACAATCTGCCAAAACCATATCAAGAAAAAATAGGCAATCCGAAAAGACCTATAACAAGTGAAGAAATCAAATTAGTAGTAGTAGTAATAATAATAATAATAATAATAATAAAACTCCCCATAAAGGAAAGTTCAAGCCCACATGGTTTCACTCCTGAATTCTACCAAACATTTAAAAAAGAAGCTTTCACGGACTCTTCTAAAAAATAGAAAATAAGAGAATACGCCTCTCATTTTATGAGACCAGTATTACCCTAATACCAAAAGCAAACAAAGATATTGTAAGAAAAAGCTGTAGACCAGAATCTCTTATAAACATGGATGCAAACATCCCCAACAAAATATTAGGAAGACAAACCTGGCAACATATAAAAACAATTGTACATCATGACTATGCAGGAATTCTCCCAGAATGCAAGGTTGGTTTAACATCCATAAATCAGGAACTTCCTCAACATGATAAAGGGCATTACTTAAAAAATGCTGCTGACATCACACTTAATGCTGAAATACTGATGCCTTACCTTTAGGATCAGGAACAAGACAAAGATGTGTATTCTTACCACTTCTTTTCCACATTGCTCTAAAGGTTCTAGCTAGAGCAATTAGGCAAGAAAAAGAAATAAAAGCCATCCAGATCGAAAAATAAGAAGTAGAACTATATTTACAGATGACATGATCTTGTATGTAGAGAGTTTTATGGGATCCGCTCATACACTAACAGAACAAACAACTTCAGCATGGTTATAGGATGCAAGATCAATATACAAAACTCAGTTGCACTTCTATACACTTGTAGTGAACAATCTGAAAAGGAAATTAAGAAAAGAATTCTATTTGTAATAGAATCAAAAGAATAAAATACTTAGAAATAAATTTAATAAGGGAATTACAAAATTTATACTCTGAATACTGTAAAATACTACTGAAAGAAATTAAAGAAGATGGGGCATGTGCCTGGCTCAGTAAGAAGAGCATGCAGCTCTTGATCTTGGGGTTGGGAGTTTGAGCCCCATGTTGGGTGTGGACATTACTAAAAAAATAATATAAACCTTGGGATGTCTAGCTAGTTCTGTCAGTAGAGCATGTGACTCTTGATCTCAGGATCGTGAGTTCAATCCCCATGTTGGCCATAGAGCTTACTTTAAAAAAAAAGAATTAAATCAAAAGAATCTCATGTTCATGAATTGAGAAATTTAATATCATTAAAATGGCCATACTCCCCAAACTGATCTATAGTTTCAGTGCAATCCCTTTCAGAACCCCATCTGATTTCTTTGTAGAAACTGATGGAATGATTCTAAATTCGTATGGCACTGCAAGGGATTCTAAATAGCCAAAACAATCTTGGAAAAGAATAAAATCCATCAACTCTCATTTCCTGGTTTTGAAACTTACTACACAAAACAATGGTAATCAAGACAGTGTGATACTGGAACAAGGTAGACATATAGGTGAGTGGGATTGAATCACGAGTCTAGAAATAAAACCATGTGTCAACTGACTTTCAATAAAGGTACCAAGATCATTCAATGAAAAAAATCATCCTTTCACAAATAGTGCTGGAACAACAAGATAGCAGTAGCAAACTAATGATATTAGATCTCTACCTCACACTGTATACAAAAAAAATTAACTAAAAATAAATTAGAGACCTAAATGTAAAAACTAAAATAATAAAACCATTAGAAAAAAAAGCATAGGGGCCACCTGGGTGGCTCAGCCAGTTAAGCATCTGTCAAATAAAAATCTTAAGAAAAAAAAGCTTATGGGTAAATATTTATGACCTTTGATATGACAAAGAGTTCTTAGATATGATACCAAAAACATGACCAACAACAACAAAAAACTACATTGAACTTCGTCAGGGACACCTGGGTGGCTCAGTGGATTAAGTGTCTGCCTTTTGCTTGGGTCATGATCCCAGTGTCCCAGGATCAAGTCCCACATCAGGCTCCCTGCTCAGTGGAGAACCTGCTTCTCCCTCTCCCTCTGCTGCTCCCCCTGTTTGGGCTCTCTCTACTTTCTGTCAAATAACTAAATAAAATCTTAAAACAACAACAAAAAAAATGGAACTTCATCAAAACTAAATTCTTTTGAGTATCAAAGTGCACCATCAGGAATGTGAAAAGACAACTCACAGAATGGGAGAAAATATGTACAAATCATATATCTGATAAGGAGCCTGTACCCAGAATAAATAAAAACTTACAGCTCTATAATAAAGAGGCATATAGCCCAACTTAAAAGTGGGTAAAAGATTTGAATAGACATTTCTCCAAGTAAGATATACAAATGGCTAATAAATACAGGAAGAGATATTCAACATCATTAGTCAATAGGGAAATGCAGATAAAAACCACACTGAGATACCATTTCATCTCTGTTAAAATGGCTAGAATCAAAAAGTCAGATAATAAAAAGTGTTGTTAAGGATATGGGGAAACTGGAACCCTTACACACTGCTGATTGGAATGTCAAATGGTCAACCAGTTTGGAAAACAGTATGGCGGTTCCTGAAACAATTAGGCATAGAGTTACTATATGACTCAATAGTAATTCAATTCCTAGATACCTACCCAAGAGAAATAAGAACATGTGTCTTTACAAAACCTGTTCATAGTAGCACTATTCATAATAAGCAAAAGATGGCAACAGCCCCAATATCTATCAATGGATTAATGGATAAACAAAATGTGTCATATCCATTCAATAGAATATCGTTTAGCCATAAAAAGAAAGAAGACCTACTTGTTACGCAATTGATGAACCTTGAAAACATAAGCTAAGTGAAGAAGCCAATCACAAAATACTACATTTTATATGAACACACTCTTATGAAATGTCCAAGAGAGGAAAATCTGTAGAGACAGAAATATTAGTGTTTGCTTAGACCTGGAGGCCTGGAGGCATGGAGGATGGGGCATAGCTAAGGATATGGTGTTGGTTTTGACTTGAAAATGTTCTAAGATTAACTATGGTGACAGTTGCAAATAACTGAAGAGAATAAAAATAACTGAATTGCACATTTTAAGTTGGTAAATTGAATGGTATTATGTGATTTATATCTCAATAAAGTTGTTTTAAAAAAAAAAAAGAAGTAACAGGGGCACCTGGGTGTCTCAGTGGGTTAAAAGCCTCTGCCTTCAGCTCAGGTCATGATCCCAGGATCCTGGGAATGAGTCCCTCATCGAGCTCTCTGCTCCATAGGGAGCCTGCTTTCTCCTCTCTCTCTGCCTGCCTCTCTGCCTACTTGTGATCTCTGTCTGTCAAATAAATAAATAAAAAATCTTTAAAAAAAGAAGAAGAAGAAGTAACATCCCTGAGGTGGATGAGTAGGGGTTATTCACACTAAGTGTGTGAAGAGTGATTAAGAGAATGTTTCAGTCAGGGGGAACTGTAGGAACCAAGATCAGGACCCAAAAGGGCATGGAGCTTTGAAGAAACAAAGGGAATTCTTTAAAAACGATGTTGTTGTTATTGTTGTTACTATTTAGTAAATATCAACTGTTGCAGAGTAGAGATTAAAAGCAAGAGCTTTGACCTTAGGCAGGCATTTCATTTAATACCTGGGTTGCCTTGACCAAGACACTTAATTTCTCTTAGTTTCACTTTCCTTTTTTATTAAATAGTAGGCTAACAACTGGTGCAATAACTCTGGAAAACAGTATGGAGTTTCCTCTGAAAGTTAAACATAGAACTACCCTATGACCCAGGAATTACACTACTACATATTTGTCCAAAGGATACAAAAATTCTAATTTGAAGGGCCCCAATGTTTATAGAAGCCCTATAAAAAATAATCAAATTATGGAAGGAGCCCAGATGTCCTTCGACTGATGAACGAATAAAGAAGATGTGGTATATGTATACAATGGACTATTACTCAGCCATCAAAAAGAATGAAACCTTGTCATTTGCAATGACATGGAAATTCAGTCAGAGAAAGACAAATACCATATGATTTCACTCATGTGTGGAATTTAAGAGACAAAACAGATGGACATAGGGGAAGGGAAGGAAAAATGAGATAAAAACAGAGAGGTAGGCAAAGCATAAGAGACTCTTAAATAAAGGGAGCCTGGGTTGCTCAATTAGTTAAGTGTCTGACTCTTGATTTCAGCTCAGGTCATGATCTCAAGGCCCTGGAACTGATCCCCAAGTCTGGGTCAGTGCTTAGTGCAGAGTCTGCTGGAGAATCCCACTCCCTCTGACTCTGTTCCTCCCCCTGCTCGCTCGCGCTCTCTCTCTCAAATAAATATTTTTTGAAGTATTTTTTTAAGAGTTTATTTATTTGTCAGAGAGAGAGAGAGAGAGCACAAGCAGGCAGACAGAGGCAGAGAGAGAAGCAGGCTCCGCACTGGGCAAGGATCCTGATGTGGGACTTGATCCCAGGACCCTGGGATCATGACCTGAGCCAAAGGCAGTGGCTTAACCAACTGAGCCACTTAGGCGTCCCTCAAATAAATATTTTTTTAAAGAGACTCTTAAATATAGATAAAAAACAGGGTTGCTGGATGGGAGGTATGTGGGGGTTGCTAGAGGGGAGGTATGTGGGGGGATGGGTTAATGGCTGATGGGCATTAAGGAGGGCACTTGTGATGAGCACTTGTTATTACATGGAAGTGATGAGTCGCTAAATTCTACTCCTGAAACCAATACTAAACTCTATGTTAACTAACTTGAATTTAAATAAAATCTTAGAAGAGAAAAAACAGTAGGCTAATGATACAATACCTGGAAAAGGACTAAAAGTTCATTGAAGGGAAAAAGGACTCTGTAAGTTCAAGAAAATATTTTGACAGTTACAAAGCAAAAATAATAGAATTATCCATTAGGAGAACATTTTTTAAGTATTTATTTCTTAAACAACCAGATAGCAGGAGGTATGGTGAGATATCAAAATGCCACTTAAAAAGACATGATCATTTTCTTTAGTGAGCTAAAGGGAATTTATTATTTAATTATTTGTGGGGATGGGTATGTATTTGTGTGTACATATTTTTATACTATACCTCTTGTCTTTCATTTGTCTTTTAATCATGGCTGGTTAAAGTGTAGTACGTATGGATCTACCTTATTCCTTTAAATATTCCTTACCCACACTATACTGAAAATATTGATGGGGGTACAGGCAACATATTTGAATAGACATTTCTCAAAGTAAAATGTAAAAATGGCCAATAAGCACACAAAAAGATACTCCATACCCAATTAAATTATCCATCCAATGGTTCAGCTGTTTTTGCTAAGGCTCTTGCAAAACACTGGTGTCAGAGTATCAAATAACTGCTTTTGGACACTGTTATGAGAGGCCCCACCCTCCATCAACCATAACCCTACATTGAACTTTCCTTGTAGAGGGAACAGATCAGCTTTTCTCTTGGCTTTTGCCTTTTCCTTTCATAGAGGTGTGGTGACTATGTGTGTATGTGATCTGAGGCTAATTTTCAAACACACACTCTTCCTGTCAGTTTCTCAGTGAAAAATTTTGCAAAGGATTACTCTGTCATTAGCATCATGATAAATAATTTTGCTCCTTTTATTTTGTTCATCATGGTAGCTATGTCTTATTGTAACTTTAAAGTTCTTCATAGACGATTTACTTTTAGTTTCTTAGTTTTCTTTTAAGTTTATTAGAATTCGTTCAAAATCCTATGTATTAAGTAAAATCTGGAAAGTTACAAATGCCCTGTTTACACTCAACCATATAATGCATTATCTATCTTTTAAACTTGGAATTATAAATCCAAATTTGTGCTGTTAAGAAAGGCTTACCATTCACATTAGGATTTATTGCACAGAGAAAACTGTTACTGGAAGTCAATCCACCTTGGATCTTGATCATCCCTGCACATTTTTATTGCATATACAAAGAATGTAAGACCCTGACCACTCTTTATGCAGGCAGGCCATGTCTCAGAGTTGTGTTTGCCACAAGTAACTTTGATAAATGAGGTAACATCTTTCCTGGATACAGAGCAGGCTTGCTTCTGTTTACAATAAAAGCAATGAATTCTCCAAGCACAGGGTTTCTTTCCTGTTACACAATGCCCTACATGTGCAGACATCCATAAAACGGCCTGTGTCAACCCATAGGATTTGAGGATCATGGAGAAATAATACAAACCAACATGAAGCTCTGGCTATGACTCTTGCCATGAGTAGTAATGTCCTTTGTCTCTGACCCAGGATTCTAGTGTCTTCTGCCAGTGTCCATTAAACAATAGGAGGTTAACTTGTTGAGTTTATGTAGGGTAAAATCTCAGATCACCTAATTCTTTTTTTTAAGATTTTGTTTATTTATTTGACAGTCAGAGATCACAAGTAGGCAGAGAGATGGGCAGAGAGAGATGAGGAAGCAGGCTCCCCGCTGAGCAGAAAGTCCCATGCGGGGCTTGATCCCAGGACCCCGAGATCATGACCTGAGCCAAAGGCAGAGGCTTTAACCCACTGAGCCACCCAAGCACCCCAGATCACCTAATTCTTGACAAGTTCCAGGTATTACCCCTAAATCAGTTATGTTAGTGCAATGTTTCCCACTAGGATTTTTGCTGTCTGTGTACTGCCTGTGCTCTTAGTATTGTGTTTTACTTCATGTCTGTCTTCAAATTGACTTGGTGACTTAATTTGAATACTTTTTTGAGAAGGGAACTTTATACTGTGCTATATCTATACTATCATCATTTGCCTGCAACAGACCATTTATTCACATTCAAATAAACACATGAATATCACAATATTTTGGGGTACTCTCTAAAATCATCCCCACCCACCATCAGGCCCTCTGATTAAATCCCAAACTGACTGCATCCACAGGAGTTGTGGCAGGGACAGACTATCTCAACCAATGTTTTTAGTTAGTCCACTTTGAGGTCTTACCTTCTCTCCCATAAAAAATTCTCATCAAGCCCCCTTGTGAAGGAAAAAAAGGGAGAAACTAAGTCTAGTGCTCTGACCTACTACAGGGATAGTTGTCATCCTCCAGGTTAAGTGTGTCCAGGACAATTTGGCCACCAGCCTCAGAGAGTCTGGTGCCTGCTGCAGGCTAGAGCAGAGAAACCAAAGAGAAATGTAACTTGGATGAGCCTTTACACATACTACTTGAGCACTGCCCCTCTGAGCACGGGGTGCAGGGGGGTGGATTCACCCTGTCTTGTCAACTGGCAGTGAGCTGCTGCAAGCTTATCTCACTCCAGTCAGAATCCAGCCCGACCAGCATCCATCAGGCTGTTGCAGCCCTGAAGAATAGTCTGGAGTCATGAATTGACCCAGAAAGAGTATCAGAGGAAAAATAAAATAACACACAACTGAGAAAACTATGAGCCATTGATATGTATAGGTAGATACATATACAGATTTAGGCTTCAATAGCACTTTTGCATTTCCAAGCAAGGAGGGCAGTATCCCCAAATCTGACTTGAACCTCCCTTTAAAATTTACACAGGTCTAGAGGCATCTGTGGAACTGGCAAAGAGGGCTGCCACCAGTCATCTGGGGGAGATCACTCACCCTAAGGAAATCATCAAAAGATAAAACCATAATCTTTAGGCTCAAAGTGAAGCAATTCTGACTAAAGCATAATGTCTGTTACTCAAATTTGCCTTCTGGTCCAATCCCCAAATTGACCCATCTTGTCAGTCTTATGGGGGAAGTTCAGGCTTGTGGCTAAAATTCCTCACTGTCGAGATATCTTTAAGATATCATGGCCCAAGTTGCCCTTCATAACTATCTATCTAAACTGAAAAAATGGACATTCTTCCCACTTCTGTAGGTCATAGGTCAGTCTGAGGATTCACCCAACTGGGCTTCACTATTTGAGAAATCCAGAACATCATGAGCAGATAGGTAGGGGCCTGGATGAAGGGGACAAGCTACCCAATATACATGATAGTAACAAGGGGAGAAGAAAGGGAGGTGGAGCAGATACCACAGGAAAGAAACAACGGGGCACCCACCTAACAGCTGCCTGGATTTTTTTTTAAGATTTTATTTATTTATTTGACATTGAGAGAGATCACAAGTAGGCAGAGAGTCAGACAGAGAGAGAAGGGGAAGCAGGTTCCCCGCTGAGCAAAGAGCCTGATGTGGGCCTCAATCCCAGGACCCTGGGATCGTGACCTGAGCCGAAGGCAGAGGCTTAACCCACTGAGCCACCCAGGCGCCCCTATCTGGATTTATTCTTAAGCTCGGGTAAGAACTGCTTTATCCATCGTTCCAAATAGCTGATACAAAGCCCTTGGCAGTTGGGATCCTATCTGGGCAGATGGGGGAAATAACCTGTTAAAATAGAGCACACAGTCATTACCTTATTTGGTCCTCACATGATCCCTTAGAGATTATTATCTCTATTTTATGGATGAGAAAAGATAGAAAAAATTTATTCTTCTATCTAAGTAGTGGTCTAGTGGTAACTTGGAGTTCACGTTTGCTTCTAAAATTCTGTCCACATATATTAAGTGCCCCAGTACCTTTAGAAATAAATTGATTGAGTCCTGAAGATCACTTCTTTTTTGTTATAAAACTTTTATTATTTTAGCAATAATGTGTGTACATTCTAGGAATAAGGAAAAATACAAATAAGCAGGATAAAAAATTACTCATAATCCTACCACTGACTATACTTTTTGTCTTTCATCCTTCACAATTTTTTTCTGTGCACATATGTAATATACAGATGTAGTCTTCCTTTCAAAAATGTGACATTTACATATTACCAAGTAACCTTTTTTTTCATTTTATATCCTGTTAGGAACCTCTTTTTGTACAAATGAGTAAAGCTCTCCTAAAATAAAGACTTGTATATTGGTTCAAAATATGATAAACAATGAGATGCAGATTAACAAGAGATACATCTAAAATCACTAATAGCAACAAATTAAAAGTAGAAAGATGGACAAAGGTATATCAGGAAAATGCAAATCAAAAGAAAGCTATATGACAATGTTAATATCAGAAAAAATTAAAATCAAGGCAAACTACATTAAATAGGGATAAGGATGATTTCGGTTAACCTTCCAACGCATGACTATAAGTTTGTTTCTTACTCTCCTTATCTCATCTATTTCATTCACTTCTCTAAACATATCTTCCTTGCTTAAATGCCTGTTGTGTATATCTTCTTTAAATTCCTGGAGAGACTGAATCAGCCTCTCTCTAAAAGTTCCTTCTGTTTTTTCCTCCTCCTGGGGCTCTTCTTCCTCCTCTGGCTTTTCCTCAGGCTTTGGCTCTTCCTCAAGCTTTGGTTCACTCTCATTTTCTGGTTTTCCTTCAATTTTTTGACAGGGTTTCATCTTGTGAGTTTCTCTTTCTTCCTTCTTTCCTTTCCTCTTCCTTTCTTTTTTCCTGCTTTATTCCTCTTTGAATACAATTACTTCTAGAAAGCAAGGTGACCGTTAAGTCAAAGGCTTGGTGAATGAACCAGTGCTCTGGACAGAAGTCTCTCATCATTTACTTTCTTCGATTCAGAGCTATCATTAAATATCTTCCACTTGGGAGACTTAATTAGCAATCAGGGCTTCCCTGAGCCTGAGGTTCTAACCTCCACGTTCCACCTCCTTACCTCTCTCTCCTCCCTCCCTCCAGCCCTTTTCAAGGCCCTCCCCAACAAGTTTCTTCGCACAAGGCAAAACGCAAGATCCTCCTAGAACGGAATGGGTAGGGAGAACAGGCGCGGGGTGGGGATGGGGTGGGGGTGGGGTAGAACAGTGGAGCCCACAACCTCTGTCCCACTCTCGCCCCACTCCACCTCAAGGGTCTTTAAAATATTCCCCTCACCTACCTGTACTGATCCGATCGGTTTCTTCCTCCCCTTTTCTAGCCTTGTGTAGTGCTCGGAACGACAGACCTGCAGACCTGCGGACAAACGGGAAACGCTAGGGGTAGAGGGAGGGTTGGAGAAAGGGGGAGGGTGGGGGAGGGGCGAGCGCTTGGTGGGCCCACCCGCACCTCGTACCTTTTTCCTTATTAAGGTATTTGGTTATGAAAACTTCCCCACTTTCTGTTTCTCCCACTTCTCTCCTCGACCCACAGTGCAAGTTAGCTCGAATTTCCCATCAGACAGGGAGTAGTAAAAACAGATTATTTCCAAACTATCTTTAAGACTGAGGCGCGGGTTGGCGGGGTGGGTAGGTCTTGGGAAAGCGGCAGAGTATGATTATTTTTTAAACAATCACAGGTCTCCTTGTCCTTCTCCCGGGACTCCTAGTCCCTTTCCCAAGAGTCACCATTCCCTGCAGACTTGGAGGAGGGCGGTGGAGGGATGGTTTTGACCAGGGTTCCCTCACAAGTTTCTGCGCTAGGCCACTCCCACCCTAGAAATCCCCAAACAGTACCTATTTTGACACCAACCTGCAAAATTCCGAGAAGTTGGCTCCTCTTTTCCCTGGCGTCAGGCTCCACCGTCTGCACTGCTAAAGGAAATCTGGTACCCAGACGGGAACAAGGACCAGACTAGCAGGACTTCTGCACACGTCGACTCCTGGTCACGTGAATTGTACGTCACCAGAGAGCTCTGGTCCCCAATCTCCACTCCCACCAAAAGCGCGGCAGAAGTGGGCCCGCCTATACCACCCCCCATACATCTGACTTGTCATTCTTTGTTATTGTTGCCTATCCCGGAGGGCAAAATGTTATTCGTCTTTCTGTGACTACTAGGGAGGGGCTGCATCTTTTTTTCTGGAGCTACTAAACTTTTCTATTTCTTTTAAGAATTGTCACTTCGGTGCCTTCAGCTCTCAGGACAGAACTCCTACATCCGTCGCCCCTCCCCTAGACTCCATTTCATCTGTAGCCTGGTTCCTGGCTGTTGTGGAACAGGGTTGGTTTGGCAGCGGGGTGTGTTAAAAAAAAAAAAGGAGCCTGGGACAGGAGTGACATTTTTAAATTTAGTTTTCACTTTATTCTCAATACTTGTACGTTCTTTTCTTAAACAAGAGTAACATTTTTGTTATAGTCAGAAAAGACTAAAGCAAAATTACTTTAGTTAAATGACTTAACACACGTACAGTCCCAAGAATAGTTCCCTGGCCTGTTGTAAGGGTTCTAAAAGTGCAAGCTATTTCTTTAAAAAAAAATTAAAAATAAATAAAAAATAAAAGTGCAAGCTATTATTATAATTATACTGGGATTTCATTTGGGGAAAATGATACAAAACTTTTTTTTTAAGATTTTATTTATTTATTTGACAGTGGAGCACAAACAGGAAATGGCAGGCAGAGGGAGAGGAAGAAGCAGGCTCCCCTTGAGCACAGAGCCTGATGTGGGTTTCCATCCCAGGTCCCTGGGACCATGACCTGAGCTGAATGAAGGCAGAGGCTTAACCCTCTGAGCTACCCAGGCACCCCGATATAAAACTTTTTAAAAAACAAAATATGTTTCACTTCCAAGTCCTGATGGCAGTATTTCCTAGGCAGCTGCACTGCCTGCAGAATGGTCAGCTGTCAAATTACACATTAGGATCCCAAGTTTCCTCATGTGAAAGGACATAATAAGGGTACACCTCATAGAACTGACTTTTGGGAATTCTAAATAATACCTGGCTCATATTATCTTCAACAGATACAGATTACCTTTCAGCCTCACTTCAGTCTTTTCAAATTCACAAATTTGCCAATACAAATTACATAGTTCTCAGAGGCAACATTTAAAAGATAACAGGAGACATACATGTATTTTTGTTTTGTATCAGTTAGAGTGCCCCTTTGTGAGGCAGAATAAAGAGCTCAACAGATTTTGTAGAAAGAAAAAAACCTTAACCCCATGTTGTTTTTATTTCACTTGCCCTTCTGTCACATTTTCTCTAACTTCTGGGAAGAGTATGTATTTGAGTAACAGAAAACCCAAGATAAAATGGTTCGGACCTGCCAAACAGAATACCGGTGTGACAGATGTTAGTCCCAGTGCCAGACCTAGATTGTGTGACCCTTACTAAGTCACTCTCCCTGCACTGGCCTTACCTACCAAACAGGAGAGCACAGGCAAGCTCTCAGAACTTTAGAAAGAAGCTTGTGATTGGTAAAACGTTTCAATATATTGTCCGTAGGAAAACTGAAACATCCTGAATATCAGCTGCTTTCCTTTAGCTTGAAGAAAATAGTTCCAGAAATCCTTAGAATGTCCTGAAAAGTGAAAGATGCTTTACTGCCATTATCTCATTTTATATTCTCAAACCAACCAACCATAAGGAAAATATTTTCATTTCTATTTTATATAATTCATTTCCATTATGTATACATATACACACATTTCTTATTCTAAACAAAGAATTAAAACAATATGCCCAAAGGCATTGTCTCCTTATATCTGAGCAGAAAAGGCCTCAGCCCAAGGGCCCACTTTTAGAGGGTCAGCATCTGACCCTCTTCTGGATGGCTTCTTCCCCAGGTTAGTGAAGAGTCAGTGGGGCAAGATGTTTTTACCTGGAGCCCTCATTTATTTCCTTCTAGACCACACTCTAGATACCTAAGACCCTAGAATATCCTGCCCAAAGGACCTGGAGTGCAAATCCAAGTCCCACTTGTGCCTCTTCTCTAAGTCTATCCTGAGAGTGGGTCACATTCCCTGTGGGTTCACACTAAAGGTAGAATCAATGAGATAGCTGAAAAGTCTCCTTCACACAAGGCTATTTCAAGAAATCTAAAGGAAAGAGTGGATGGCCAGGCCAACAGGAACTCAGAGAAGTCAATGACCAGTTAGCCCAAAATAGTCAGAGAAAGCTTCAAGCAGGGAAAACAAAAACAAAAACAAAAAAAATATGAAAAAAACAACCAACCAAACAAACAAAAACTTGACCTGAGCCTCAGAGGGTGGGCAGGACCTAGATGGAGGGTGGGCAGGAAAGAATAGCAGTCGGACTGAACCTAGGCCTTGTGGTCTTATCATCACCCTAGCCTGTCTCTTGCTGCCTTGCTGGGTAGAAGTCCTCTTGCTCCTCCTTAGGGGGGTTTAATTCTATTGCCAGTGGCTATCATCTGAAAGCAGAGTCAGTGTAAGGACTTTCTGACATGTTCTGCACTTACCCCAAGGATTTTCTCACCTATTTCCAGGTCATGGAATCTGAATTGGTCAACATTTCTGGACAGGAGTTAGTTAAGCAATTGCTAAGTATTTGAAATACGCATTCTCTTGACCCTATAAAGCCATTTTTTGGTACCCATCCTAAGAAAATATTTAATGGTACTCACAATGATTTGCCACACCAAAGTCCATAGATCTGAATTCCTAGCATCAGTCCTTTGACTTGGACTTGGATAAACAAAGAGAAGCCCCAACTGAAAAGCAGCAATGAAGGAACACAGAGAGAGAATTGTTCTAGGCAATAGCAGATATGTACCCAAGCATGTGCACGTGCACATTTACACACGTGTGTGCACATTCTCATGAGCCAAAGATTTTCCCAGATTATTTTGATAGGGGATAAAGAAGGCAAACATCATGGATTCTGTTAAAACAATTCAAACTACACCAATGGTATGTACCAATTAGAAATGGAAAGTAACATTATATTGTGCATACATATAAATAAAAAAAGATGAATTAAAAGTTAAGATATCTAGAACTGCATTTCTATCACAACATACATATATTTATTTGGGAGCATTTAAAATACAAGCATATAGGGGCGCCTGGGTGGCTCAGTGGGTTAAGCCTCTGCCTTTGGCTCAGGTCATGATCTCAGGGTCCTGGGATAGAGCCCCACATTGGGCTCTCTGCTCAACAAGGAGCCTGCTTCTCTCTCTCTCTCTCTCTCTCTCTCTGCCTGCCTTTCTGCCTACTTGTGATCTCTGTCTGTCAAATAAACAAATAAAATCTTCTTTTAAAAATAAATAAATAAATAAATAAATAAATAAATAAAATATGAGCATATAATTAAATTGCACCATAATATACGTATAGTCCACAAAATTAATTCCTATAAAATTTCAGGTTGTGTTATTAAAAGATGAATGAATGATGTGAGCCTCTTTGGTTAGCTGGGTGCAAAATCCAAATCCCTCAGGGACTCCACTGAGTTCTGAGGCCACCTTGTAACAGTTGTTTACTCTACACTGGTGCTTAAATGTCATCCTTCCATTTCTGCCTTTCCCCATACCCCATCACCCACCATATTATATCCAATGCCATCTTATTGTGGGGTCTTATTGTGTTTCTATATCATAGTAGAAATGCGAATGAATATACACTGAACTATTCCCACAGGATATATTTGAGAATGAACATTTAATATAAAGGCAACTTTTACTTTCTAAGTGTTGCGTTTATATATTTAAATTTTCTCTTTAATAGTCATGTATTAATTAATAATATTCAGAAAAATTAGAGAAACCTTTGTAAACATGCAGAAGAAATAAAATACCTTGTCAACCATATTATTGAAATGGAAGTGTTTTTATAATATATTGGTGTGTGAGAAAGGCAGGTTACAAAATATAACTTGCAGAGGATCTAATTTTAAAAAGTAATATGTGTGTAGCTACTTATATGTATGTATGCATAGCAAATATTATGGAACAATATACACCAAAATATTAAAAGTGGGTATGATTGGATGATTGGTGGGCTTATGGGTGATTTGTGCTCTCTTTTTATATACTTCTTTGTGGATTCTTTTACATTTTCTCAGTGGGGGTGTGTAACTTCTATAATAAAGAGTAGTCTGTAAACAGTGCAATCTTATTTCATAGCACATATTTCACATATATACTTCTTCTGTAGTGGAGTAGGATCTGATATAAGAGCTCCACTACCTTTTTAAGGCCCTTGCAATGGTTGAATTCTTCATATTTGGTTCCCTTGCCTTGTTTGTGAGTAATATACATTAAAATGAGACTCTTCTTATTTTTCTGACTATGCCTTCTCCAATCTAAGTTTGAGATAGTCAAGCTGTAACACTAGTCATACATAGGAAAGGGAGGAATCTCTTCCCTAAATTTTACCTGGTGAGAAACCTTTCTTCCTAAGATAGTGTTTTGCCAGAAAGAGTAATATTGTTAGCAATAATATATTTTGAAAAGTTTTTTAAAAGATTTTATTTATTTATTTGAGAGAGAGACACACAATGAGAGAGGGAACATAAGCAGGGGGAGTGGGAGAAGGAGAAGCAGGCCTCCCGCTGAGCAGACAGCATGGTTTGGGGCTGGATCCCATGACTCTGGGATCATGACCTGAGCTGAAGGCAGCCGCTAATGACTGAGCCACCCAGGCACCTAGCAATAATATATTTTAAGCAGATTATAAAATAGTTTTAGTTACCAGTTCACCAATTCAATTCTTTTTTCTTTTTTTAAGTAGGCTCCATGCCCAGTGTGGAGCCCAGCATAGGGCTTGAACTCACAACCCTGAGATCAAGGCCTGGGATGAGATCAAGAGTCAGACGCTTAACTGACTGAGCCACCCAGGCACTGCCCACCCGCCTGGAACTCAATTCTTTTAGAAATACACTTGAATAGAAAAAGAAAATATTTTATTTTTGGCTCTGCTTGACAAATAGCATTTATCTATAGTTCCCCGACTTTTTTTCCAATGAAAATTTTTTACTTTTACAAATACACACAATAGGGACGCCTGGGTGGCTCAGTTGGTTAAGCAGCTGCCTTCGGCTCAGGTAATGATCCCAACATCCTGGGATCGAGTCCCACATCGGGATCCTTGCTCCGCAGGGAGCCTGCTTCTCCCTCTGATTCTGCCTTCCACTCTGTCTGCCTGTGCTCGCTCTCACTCGCTCTCTCTCTGACAAATAAATAAAATCTTAAAAAAAAAATACACACAATAAATATTATTATTTAAAAGCAGGCTATAAAACAATGTGTATAAAATTATCTTAGCTATATTCAAAAATACATTTGGAGGAAAACCCTCAAAAATCTACACTCAATTTCATTTATCTGATGACTCTCAAACATATATCTTATTCCCTCATTATCAGTAAATATTAATTAGGTGCTTACTAGGTGTTGTCAACCCAAATCCACAGGTCTCTTCCAGACTTTTCTTCTCAATTATCATCTCAGATTGGATGTGTTAGTGCAATGAAGTTGCAGCTGGCTGGATTCTAAAGTCAGCATAAGTCAGTGAAATCCTACCTAGTCAAATTTACCTATGAAATATTTAGATCCCTACTTCATAGCATATTAACATAAGTTGCAATGTTAGTGGGGGAAAAATCATAACAAAGTATTTAATCTTATCAGTATATAAGTTTTATGATAATGTGGATTTTTAAAATTTTATGTCTATAATTCTTAAATATTTTCTAAATTCATTTGTTTATCTGGATTACACACACAAAACAATGAAATACACATTTTTAAGATAACTCAACTTGTTCTTACTGTATTTCATCATGTTAAAATTAACAGTAATTAAGTCAATTCTCTGCTGCTTAATATTTAGGTTTCCTCTACATATTTTTTCTATCATAAGCCAAGCCATCACTGAAATCTTTGCACAAAATCATAGTTACTCCCTAAGGAAAAATTTCAAAAATTGAAATTGCTACGTCTAAAGGTTTGAAAAATCTTACGAATTTTAAATGTATATTGCGAAAGGGCCTACAAGTTAATTTAATCAATTTACAAGTGTACTGAGAGTCCATATGCATAACCTCACATAAAATAGCTAGTATGATTTTTAAAAAAATTCCTCAGTTTGACAGGTGAATAAGAATGAAGTTTTCATTTGTATATTTTGACCACTAGGGAGTCTGAAAAACTTATACTTGGTTCTCCACATAGATGTCTTCTTTGGTCAATAACTTTTTGATGTCTTTTCACCAGTTTTCAGGTAGTGATAACTACTGTTATTCTGTTGAGTTTTTTAAAGAACATTTTATTACAGAAAACTATTGTTTCAGTTCGTCTCATTGGTTGTAAGGAATAGATACTTAGGCTAGCTCAGCTGAAGCAGGATCCATGATAAGTATTTATGGGGCAGTAAATAGCACTATGATGTTAAGGGAATCTGAAAACAAACAGTCAGTTTCTAGTGGACCTCTAGGCGCCAGAACCAGCACACTATAGTGCTCTGCCATTAACTTGGCTCAGCTGCTGTCTCATTCCCCCTTCCTCTAACATCCCCTTCCCCTTTCTGTGTCTTGGCTCTACCTCATAGTTTCAGCTTCCTCATAATGCCACCCTGCTCATGTATTAGGCTTTCTCAGGTTCCTATGGTACAACAATTTCCCCCCAAAATTTCATGTACCTCACTAGCCCTAAACATGCACAAACTTGTTTAGAATTTTAAGCCATCCATAGACCTCCTGGGTTGAGAACACTTGGTCTAGGTTAATTTTTACAGTCAGTGAATGGGGGATGCCTGGGTGGCTCAGTCTGTTAAGTGTCTGCCTTCAGATTGGGTCATGATCTCAGGATCTTGGGATGGAGCCCTGCATCAGGCTCTCTGCTAAGGAGGAAGCCTGATTCTGCTGCTCCCCCTGCTTGTGCTCTCTCTCTCATTCACTCTCTCTCTCAAATAAATAAATAAAACATTTTTTAAAAAGCCTCTCAAAAGTGGAAACATTAGATCATTTCTCTAAAACAGGACAAAAAAAGACACTTAAGCTCTATAGACATTAATTTACTGAACATGTACAGTGTTGATTTGTTTTTGAAAAATTTAGGTTTAAAATTGTCTAATTAGTCTGTATTTTCAAAAAAAATATTTAGGAAGCATTATTAGAACATTTTCTAATTGACAAATACAAACATGACCAAGTTATGAAGGACTTCCTATTTAATAAAAAAATTATTTTTTAAATTATTTTTTTAAAATTTTATTTATTTATTTGACAGAGAGATCACAAGTAGGCAGAGAGGCAGGCAGAGGGAGAGAGAGGAGGAAGCAGGCTCCCTGCTGAGCAGAGAGCCCGCTGTGGTGCTTGATCCCAGGACCCTGGGATCATGACCTGAGCCGAAGGCAGAGGCTTTAACCCACTGAGCCACCCAGGCACCCCCAAAATTTATTTTTTTAATTCTAAATTACTTTTCTCCCCAAAGAGTCATACTGTCTTAAACATTATGAACAATTAGCTCTTTCATTTGTAGCTGATGCAAAATATTTTCTATTGGTTATAAGTTAATTTACTCAAATAACAAGGCACTCCTGCGAAAAGAGAAATCTTGGGATACTCATTCTCTCCCTCACCCAAAATGTAAGTATTGTATTTCTATAATGTAAAAAACCAAAGAATTTTAAATTTTAAAAAATGGAACAGAAAAGTACACAGAAGAAAAGTTAATGTTCCACTTTCCACTCCCAGCCTCCTTTCCTGATACCTAACTTTATGTCCATTTAGGTGCAAGCAAGGGCCTCAGGAGAAAAATAATGACAAGGGTGAGAGGACACCAGGAGAAGGAACTGGTTGGGGGGCAGGGGAAATGAGGAAAGGGCTAATTCCACAAGAATTGCAAATGGACAGTGACTCAAGAGAAAACGCTGCCGCTTGCTGATGATTAGAGAAAGCCAAAGACTCTACCTGGCCTCCTGAAATGCCAAAGTGGAAAAAGAGACATTCCAGATCCAGTGTGACAGGAGAAGGAGGGGATGAAGTTTTCCCACCGCCCTGCTTGAGTGGAAGGGAGGACTGGAAGTCTATACCCCCACTGTGACGTGGCTGTCACATGACTGGAGTCTATCTGGGCCCAAGTCCCTTTCTTGCTTTGTATCCTGAGTAAAGACTCCTGTTGCAGAGGAGGAAAAACTTCAAGTCAATGAATGGGGGCAAAACAATTGTCCAGGAACGCCCTGGATTTGTGTTCTGGCTTGAGCTGACTGGACTAACTCTGGCACCAGGATGGCTGGCAGCTGAAGGCAGAACCACTAATTGGGATAGTCTTCGTTCTTGACACCCCCTACTTACCCAAAGTCCACTGTGGGTTGTCCTGGGGGCAAGCAGTGTATGAATATGGATACACGGGTACACTCTGGAAAGCTTTCAACTTACACAAGCCCCGCTCCCTGTGTCCCATGCCCTTTTGGTGCAAAACATTTTGGTAATAGAGGAGTGGAAATGAATCAGAGCAGAAGGCAACAGAGATACACAGAAGGTAAAAGTTCTGTTTTAAGTAGTATACCCTCTTCCACCATTGTGGGTATTTAAAAGACCAGGAATACTGGAGGCTAGGGTGGCTTTGGAGAAAGAAGTAATATAAAAAGTGACAAAACTGGGACACAAGGTGCTGGGAGGTGAGGGGCGAGTGGAAGGTCTGCAGCGAGCTCTTGGCTGCAGTTGCTAGGGATCCTCCCACCCCTTTCCTCTGCGGGTCAGCGGTCAGGGCTGCATGCCTCCCAGCAAGAATGCGTACATGAAAGGGGAAAAAGACTACAAGGATAGGCTCGGGTCGGTGCGAGGAACAGTGGTGGAGATGGGAAACACACCCTTTCTAGGGCTCCCCTCCGGGTCTTCCTTTTTGGTGAATGCAGTAAGTCCCGGGGAAGGTATCTACAGGAAAGACGGTGAGCTTCAGAGGAGGGAGGAAAAGAGGAGCGAGCTGGGAGAGGGGGGAGTGGAGGAGGGGCTGTGACTGGATGTCCACTAGAGGGCGCAAGAGTCCTCTCAGGTGGGAAAAATTGAATTGAAAACAAAACAAAACAAATCCCTCCTGATATGGGGACATTGAAAGGCACACAGTAGGGCCCCTGTCCTGGGTCCTAATCTTTCCACCAAGCATTCAGTCCTTTCGTTTGCCTTTTGTCTCCTAGGAGTAATGGAGTCTAAAGAAAATAAGCGGGCGGGTCCGGGGAGGGATTTCAACATGGAAAACGTCCTCCAGGAAAGAAAAGGGAAAAAGGAGGAGAAACAGGTCTCTCTGCAGAATGGAAAGGAAGACACCACCACCACCCCGCCCCCATGAGAGGGAATGAAGACAAAGAGCCTGAAGGCAATAATGGAGTTGGGCTCCACTTTCCCCGGGTTTTAGAATAGGAGTGCCCAATTGTTGTGTCAATAACATCAACATGGTAGATGTAGATGACATGGAATGGTTCACGGAAGGGATGAGAGAGTTAAACTCAGGTAAATAAAGTTAAGGTAGAGTCCACATGGCCTTAATGAAATTACTCTCAGCATCACCACCATGATGAGTTTTTCTTTATGCTTTAAAAACTAAGGTTTACTCTGGAGTTACTACTTTTCAAGTATGGCTTTCTGTTTCTTCACCTTTTCTTTCTTTCTTTTTTTAAAATATTTTATTTATTTGTTTGACAGAGATCACAAGTAGGCAGAGAGGCAGGCAGAGAGAGAGAAGAGGAAGCAGGCTCCCCACGGAGCAGAGAGCCCAATGTGGGGCTTGATCCCAGGACCCTAGGATCACGACCTGAGCAGAAGGCAGAGGCTTTAACCCACTGAGCCACGCAGGCGCCCCCTTTCACCTTTTCTTGATATTATTTTGCTGATTCAATTACTTCAGAGCTTTTAGTATTGCCAACTCCTATTTGAATATTGCATTCCGAATAAATCAAGTCAGCAGAGGTGTTTCACACATTTGAATAGAAAGATGGTCAATATTTATTTATTTGAGTATAGGTGACACACAATATTACATTTGTTTCAGGTGTACAATTCATTATTGATTTTATTTTATTTAAGATTTTATTTATTTACTTGACAGAGAGAGACACAGAAAGAGAGGAAACACAAGCAGAGGGAGAGGGAGAGGCAGGCCTCCCACAGAGCAGGGAGCCCAAAGGGGAGCTCAATCAAATCAAGACCTGAGCCAAAGGCAGCCACTTAACGACTGAGCCACCCAGGTGTCCCTCATTATGGATTTTTTAAAAATTTTTTATTTTTTATAAACATATATTTTTATCCCCAGGGGTACAGGTCTAGAAGAATCATTATGGATTTTAAAATGAAAAAGTTACAGAGCAATGTGTAAATTTATTGCTACTTATTTTTTAATTATGTATTATATATATATGAACAGTCTTAAATGTATCTACTAAAATGGGGCTGTTTATCTTTATATGTCATACTTATAGATGGTTTAAAATTTTTTGTCTTTCATACTTTCCAAGGATTTGTATATATTACTCGTATCCTTAAATATAATAAAAATAGTTAAAGTAATGTGTCAATCACCTTTTTTAGTGCCATTTAATATAAACTTGTTGAAAGAATTTAAAAAGTGCATTTCAAATTACTTTTTTTTTAGAATTTACTTAGCATTATAACTCCAGTACTTATTACCATAACTTTAAAGGGTCACTCTTGTGACCTGTGAAAAGTGTTGGAGGCTACCGCATGGTTTGGGGCTACGGCATGGCTGGAGTCAAGGATCAAACCAGGCCCTGACTTGTGTCTCCTTCAAAGTCTGGACACCTTGACAAGGTTAAGAATGGGAAAGTTGAGTAACACTGAGAAAGGGTCTGTGCTATGTGTCCTGCGCTCCCCTATGTGACTTCCCACACACTCTCCCTATAAAAGGGAACAATGTGGTCAGGGTCATGAATTCTTAGTTGGTCCTTGTTGTTCCTGTACCTCCCACAACCCACTCCCTGGTTGATTGTCTTGCTAAGGTCTTTAGCTGAAACTACCTGGCATCAAGAGGTTTGCTTGTAAGTTGATGTAAACTTGTTGTAAAAACTTGGCGGTCATCTGACTAGGTACCCATGTATTACTCCTCCTATTGTGGTTTGCCTTATAAATGATTGTAAGATGTGGAATAAAATCCGTACTGTTGGACATCCTCCTCAGTGCTCCTCCTGCCCCCATCTCTTTGTCTCTTAATTCTTTTCACCATCCTCTTAACCCTCACGTTTTCCTGGTCAATTTGTTGCACTGGCCGTGACAGAAAAGGGAATACTATTTGCCTCCTAGAGCTGCTGAGTAAATCAGATGTGGTACTGAATGTGTGAACTGTGTTGACTTAGACCCTACCCCATGTGCTTGCCTTTTCAGAACTGTAAACCCCAGAGATACTCATGGAGGGTTGAGAGATATCTAACCTGTGTCCAGGAACAAGTTCAGGTAGCTGAAAAGTGGGTGCCACCCTTCCCTGGATTCTGCCATGTCTTCTAGACTCTACTGTCACCTCTCATTCATCTTTTTCCATATGCTAACAGTGGTTGATGTTAGGGTCTTCAAGGTGACAAAACCCCACTGATTTCTATGAGATCATTGTCACACTTATGAAGGTGGGTACCACAAAAATGTGCCTCAGTGATTGAACATCTTAGTCAAGATCTTAGTAAAAATAGGCCTTTTTTGTTTTACTTATGAGTCCTCTGCTCTCCAGAGACTCAGACATGATTCCATTTGGATGGAGAGTGTTGGGTCAACACATGAATATGAGACTTCATTAATAAAGTAAATGATGAATAAAATAAAATGATAGCTTAAACAATTGGAGCCAGTCATTTATTATCTTAATTATAATAAAGACTATGTTGGTTTTCTATACATTTTAGTAGTGGAAATTTCAAGAATAACACAACATTGGCTTTTTATGCCTCCCACGTTCTTGCCACAGTTGACTTCTGGGCAGATCCACCCACTAGGGCAACAGGCATACATGAAGTATATAAATTCCAGGCATTTTCACCTTCTTACATCAAAGCAGAGTAATACCCCCAAAACCTGATCTTGTCCCTACATGAAGGAGTTTAAAATATTTTATAAGATTAAAAAATCCATAAAAATGTTATCAATTAATCCTCTGCAAAATTGTGTCATTCTTAGCAAGTAGAGTTTCTTAATCAGCCTTATATTCCTAGTGCCTATTGTAATGTTTGACACATTGTAAATGTTGAATAAATGTTCACTATGCACATTATGACTCTGTGGGGATCCTTGTCCTTGAGGCAGTTCTAACTCTTAACTAAAGAACAGCAAGTAAGTAATTTTATTTCTCTAGAGGCCAACTTATATTTCCTAAGGAGCCTAGTAGGGTCTGGATGGCATGCCAAATTAAAACATGAATAAAATTTAATTTGATTTACAAATTAAATGTGTCACATAGACTGCCTGCTTTAGAATTTTCTCTCTCTCTTGCTAACAATGTAGACTTTAGCACCCCTTCCTATATTCCATGATTTAAACACACTTCTAAGTGGGCCCCAAAACATACATTATTATCATGCTTCTCTGAGAGAATCTAATGTGGACTAACACTGGAGAACCATGGTAGTGCAGTAGAAATACAATTATATTGAGTATTGACTTAGTCTGTTTGGGCTGCAATAACAAAAGTACCATAGACTGGGTGGCTTAAATAACAGAAAATTATTTCTCGTAGTACTGGATGCTGGGAAGTCCAAGATAAGGCCCTGGCATCTTGATTTGACGTCTGGAGAGGGTCCATTTCATGTTTCAAGTCTCCTTGCTTTCCATATCACATAAAGAGCAAGGGAGCATGCAGAGGTCTCCCTTATAGGGGCACTAATTCCATTCACAAGAGGTCCACCTTCAGGACCTAATCACTTCCCAAAGGCCAAACCCCTAATTACTACCAAGGTGGGGATTAACTTTCAACATATTAATTTGGCAGGGGGACACATTTAGTCTATGGTAAGTACAAATATGCCTAGAAAAAGACTGCAAGGAAATACCTCAAAATGTCAGAGATCCTAGCAATGCATATATCACATGACCTAAACTGTCTTATTCTATTATTAGTATCTGTTTAAAAAAAATCATTCAACATTTTTCATATTATAAAACATAATAAAATATGTATGTAGATTATATGTGATGGTTTTATTTTTTTCTCAAAAAAAGTGTTTCTGAATCAATGGTATATGTTGCTGATGCTGCAATCTAATAATCAAGAAAGTTAGGTGTATAAATATATAGAGAAGTGTGCATACAAATAAGACCTAAAGAAACTCACCACTGGTGATATTTGGAATGGATGTGTAACTGAAGGCAAAATTTTTGTTGTATGTACGTCAATGTCAGGTTCTTTTTTTTTAAAATATTTTATTTATTTATTTGACAGACAGAGATCACAAGTAGGCAGAGAGGCAGGCAGAGAGAGAAGAGGAAGCAGGCCCCCCGCCGAGCAAGCAGAGAGCCCTATGTGGGGCTCGATCCCAGGACCCTGGGATCACGACCTGAGTCAAAAGCAGAGGCCTTAACCCACTGAGCCACCCAGGCGCCCCAATGTCAGGTTCTTATATTTTATTTTTTTCTACAGTTCCAATCGTATTGCAATTAAAACAATTCTGACTGTATGTCATCATATTAGTTCAGAATATGCAGAAAACAATGGTAATAATAACAATATTCATAATGCAGAAAAAGCATTTGACAAAGTACAACATCTATTCATGAAGTAACCCTCAACAAAGTAGGTTTAGAGGGAGTATACCTCAACATAAAAAAGGCGATATATGAAAAACCACAACTAATATCAACCTCAATGGGCAAAAACTGAGAACTTTTCCTCTACAGTCAGGAACAAGACAGGGATGTCCACTCTCATCGCTGTTCTTTTTAACATAGTGCTGGAAGTCCTAGCCACAGTAATCAGAATATAACGAGAAATAAAAGGCATCCAAATCAGCAAGGAAGAAGTAAAACTTCCATTATTTCCAGACAACATGATACTCTATATAGAAAACCCAAAAGGCTCCATCAAAAACTGCTAGAACTTACCAACAGATTCAGTAAAGCTGCAGGATATAAAATCAATGTACAGAAATCTGTTGCATTTCCACACACTAATAATGAAGCAGCAGAAAGAGAAATTAATGGAATCAATCCCATTTACAATTGCACCAAAAACAATAAGATACCTAGTAATAAACTTAACCAAAGAGGTGAAAGAACTGTATTCTGAAAACTATAAAACACTGATGAAAGAAATTGAAAAAGACCCAAAGGAATGGAAAGACATTCCATGCTCATGGATTGGAAGAAGGAAGAACAAATGTTAAACTATCTATACCACCCAAAACAATATACATATTTATCACAATCCCTATCAACATACCAACACCAACAAACAATCCTAAAATTTGTATGGAACCAAAAAGTACCCTGAATAGACAAAGTTATCTTGAAAAAGAAAAGCAAAGCTGGAGGCATCACAATTCCAGACTTCAAGTTATGTCACAAAGCTGTACTGATCAAAACAGTATGGTACTGACAAAAAATAGACACATTGATCAATAGAACAGAACAGAAACCCAGAACCTAAAGGCACAATTATATGGTCAATTAATCTTTGACAAAGGAGGAAGAATATGCAATGGAAAAAAGACAGTCTCATTAACAAATAGTATTAGGAAAAATGGACTGCTACATGCAAAAGAAGAGTTGTAAAATTGAACAACTTTCCATTTTCTTATGCCATACACAAAAATAAATTAAAAATGTATATATGTAAATGTGACACAGGAAACCATCAAAACCCTAGAGGAAGAATTCCCCCTGGAAGCCGTCTGGCCCTGGGCTTTTGTTTGTTTGGAGATTTTTAATGACTGTTTCAATCTCCTTACTGGTTATGGGTCTGTTCAGGCTTTCTATTTCTTCCTGGTTCAGTTGCGGTAGTTTATATGTTTCTAGGAATGCATCCATTTCTTCCAGATTGTCAAATTTATTGCCGTAGAGTTGCTCATAGTATGTTCTTATAATAGTTTGTATTTCTTTGGTGTTAGTTGTGATCTCTCCTCTTTCATTCATGATTTTATTTATTTGGGTCCTTTCTCTTTTCTTTTTGATAAGTCGGGCCAGGGGTTTATCAATTTTATTAATTCTTTCAAAGAACCAGCTCCTAGTTTCGTTGATTTTTGTTTCTATTGTTTTTTTTGGTTTCTATTTCATTGATTTTCTGCTCTGATCTTTATGATTTCTCTTCTCCTGCTGGGCTTAGGGTTTCTTTCTTGTTCTTCTTTCTCCAGCTCCTTTAGGTGTAGGGTTAGGTTGTGTACCTGAGACCTTTCTTGTTTCTTGAGAAAGGCTTGTACCGCTATATATTTTCCTCTCAGGACTGCCTTTGTTGTGTCCCACAGATTTTGAACCGTTGTATTTTCATTATCATTTGTTTCCATGATTTTTTTCAATTCTTCTTTAATTTCCCGGTTGACCCATTCATTCTTTAGAAGGATACTGTTTAATCTCCATGTATTTGGGTTCTTTCCAAACTTCCTTTTGTGGTTGACTTCTAGCTTTAGAGCATTGTGGTCTGAAAATATGCAGGGAATGATCCCAATCTTTTGATACCGGTTGAGTCCTGATTTAGGACCGAGGATGTGATCTATTCTGGAGAATGTTCCATGTGCACTAGAGAAGAATGTGTATTCTGTTGCTTTGGGATGAAATATTCTGAATATATCTGTGATGTCCATCTGGTCCAGTGTGTCATTTAAGGCCCGGGGGAATTCTACCAAACATTTAAAGAAGAACTAATTCCTATTCTCCTGAAACTGTTCCAAAAAATAGAAATGGAAGGAAAACTTCCAAACTCATTTTATGAGGCCAGCATCACCTTGATCCCAAAACCAGACAAGGATCCCACCAAAAAAGAGAGCTATAGACCGATATCCTTGATGAACACAGATGCGAAAATACTCAACAAAATACTAGCCAATAGGATTCAACAGTACATTAAAAAGATTATTCACCACGACCAAGTGGGATTTATTCCAGGGCTGCAAGGTTGGTTCAACATCCGCAAATCAGTCAATGTGATACAACACACATCAATAAAAGAAAGAACAAGAACCATATGATACTCTCAATAGATGCTGAAAAAGCATTTGACAAAGTACAAACATCCCTTCCTGATCAAAACTCTTCAAAGTGTAGGGATAGAGGGCACATACCTCAATATCATCAAAGCCATCTATGAAAAAACCCACCGCAAATATCATTCTCAATGGAGAAAAACTGAAAGCTTTTTCCGCTAAGGTCAGGAACACGGCAGGGATGTCCATGATCACCACTGCTATTCAACATCGTACTAGAGGTCCTAGCCTCAGCAATCAGACAACAAAAGGAAATTAAAGGCATCCAAATCGGCAAAGAAGAAGTCAAATTATCACTCTTCGCAGATGATATGATACTATATGTGGAAAACCCAAAAGACTCCACTCCAAAACTGCTAGAACTTATACAGGAATTCAGTAAAGTGTCAGGATATAAAATCAATGCACAGAAATCAGTTGCATTTCTCTACACCAACAGCAAGACAGAAGAAAGAGATATTAAGGAGTCAATCCCATTTACAATTGCATCCAAAACCATAAGATACCTAGGAATAAACCTAACCAAAGAGACACAGAATCTATACTCAGAAAACTATAAAGTACTCATGAAAGAAATTGAGGAAGACACAAAGAAATGGAAAAATGTTCCATGCTCCTGGATTGGAAGAATAAATATTGTGAAAATGTCTATGCTACCTAAAGCAATCTACACATTTAATGCAATTCCTATCAAAGTACCATCCATCTTTTTCAAAGAAATGGAACAAATAATTCTAAAATTTATATGGAACCAGAAAAGACCTCGAATAGCCAAAGGGATATTGAAAAAGAAAGCCAACGTTGGTGGCATCACAATTCCGGACTTCAAGCTCTATTACAAAGCTGTCATCATCAAGACAGCATGGTACTGGCACAAAAACAGACACATAGATCAATGGAACAGAATAGAGAGCCCAGAAATAGACCCTCAAATCTATGGTCAACTAATCTTCGACAAAGCAGGAAAGAATGTCCAATGGAAAAAAGACAGCCTTTTCAATAAATGGTGCTGGGAAAATTGGACAGCCACATGCAGAAAAATGAAATTGGACCATTTCCTTACACCACACACAAAAATAGACTCAAAATGGATGAAGGACCTCAATGTACGAAAGGAATCCATCAAAATCCTTGAGGAGAACACGGGCAGCAACCTCTTCGACCTCTGCCGCAGCAACATCTTCCTAGGAACAACGCAAAAGGCAAGGGAAGCAAGGGAAAAAATGAACTACTGGGATTTCATCAAGATCAAAAGCTTTTGCACAGCAAAGGAAACAGTTAACAAAATCAAAAGACAACTGACAGAATGGGAGAAGATATTTGCAAACGACATATCAGATAAAGGACTAGTGTCCAGAATCTATAAAGAACTTAGCAAACTCAACACCCAAAGAACAAATAATCCAATCAAGAAATGGGCAGAAGACATGAACAGACATTTCTGCAAAGAAGGCATCCAGATGGCGAACAGACACATGAAAAAGTGCTCCATATCACTCGGCATCAGGGAAATACAAATCAAAACCACAATGAGATATCACCTCACACCAGTCAGAATGGCTAAAATCAACAAGTCAGGAAATGACAGATGCTGGCGAGGATGCGGAGAAAGGGGAACCCTCCTACACTGTTGGTGGGAATGCAAGCTGGTGCAGCCACTCTGGAAAACAGCATGGAGGTTCCTCAAAATGTTGAAAATAGAACTGCCCTATGACCCAGCAATTGCACTATTGGGTATTTACCCTAAAGATACAAATGTAGTGATCCAAAGGGACACATGCACCCGAATGTTTATAGCAGCAATGTCCACAATAGCCAAACTATGGAAAGGACCTAGATGTCCATCAACAGATGAATGGATCAAGAAGATGTGGTATATATACACAATGGAATACTATGCAGCCATCAAAAGAAATGAAATCTTGCCATTTGCAACAACATGGATGGAACTAGAGCGTATCATGCTTAGCGAAATAAGTCAAGCGGAGAAAGACAACTATCATATGATCTCCCTGATATGAGGAAGTGGTGATGCAACATGGAGGCTTAAGTGGGTAGAAGAAGAATAAATGAAACAAGATGGGATTGGGAGGGAGACAAACCATAAGTGACTCTTAATCTCACAAAACAAACTGAGGGTTGCCGGGGGGAGGGGGTTTGGGAGAAGGGGGTGGGATTATGGACATTGGGGAGGGTATGTGATTTGGTGAGTGCTGTGAAGTGTGTAAACCTGGTGATTCACAGACCTGTACCCCTGGGGATAAAAATATATGTTTATAAAAAATAAAAAATTAAAAAAAAAAAAAACCCTAGAGGAAAACAAAGGCAGTAACCTCTTTGATATTGGACAGAACAACTTCTTTCTAGATATATTTCCTGAGGCAAGGAAAACAAAAGCAAAAATAAACATTGGGACTTCATCAAAATAAGATGCTTCTGCACAGTGAAGTAAACATCAAAACTAAAAGCCGACCTACAGAATGGGAGATGATATTTGCAAATGACATATGTGATAAAGACTTAGTATAAAGAACTTCTAGGGGTGTCTGGGTGGCTCATTTGTTAAGCATCTGCCTTCTGCTCAGGTCATGATCCCAGGGTCCTGGGATCGAGCCCCGTTCAGGCTTCCTGATCTGTGGGAAGCCGCTTCTCCCTTTCTCATTCGCCCAGCTTGTGTTCCCTTTCTCGCTCTCTCTCTCTCTGTCAAATAATTTTAAAAAAGAGTTTCTACAACTCAATACCCTAAAAATGAACAATCAAATTAGAAAATGGGGAGAAAGCATGAATAGAAATTTCCCCAAAGAAGACATCGAGGGACCCACAGACAAATCAAAAGATATTCAACATCACTTATCATCAGGGAAATGAGAATCAAAGCCACAATGAAGGATCACTTCACACTTGTTAGAATGGATAAAATCAACAATACAAGGAAGAACAGATATTGGTGAGGACATGATGAAAGGGAAAGGGAAGCCTCTTGTACTGTTGGTAGGAATGCAAGCTGGCGTAGCCACTCTGGAAAATGGTATGGAGTTTCCTGAGAAAGTTAAAAATAGAACTACCCTATGATCCAGCAGTTGTACTACTAGGTATGTACCCAAAGAATACAAAAATGCTAATTCAAGGGGATACATGCACCCCAAAGCATATAGAAGCATTATCTACAATAGCCGAATTATGGAAATAGTCCAAATGCTATTGACTGATGAATGGATAAAGAAGATGAGGTATATGTATATAATGGAATATTACTCAGCCATAGAAAATAATGACATAATGCCATTTGCAAGGACATAGATGGATCCAGAGAGTACAATGCTACCCAAAGTCAGTCAGTCAGAGAAAGACAAATGCCATATGATTTCACTCATATGTGGAATTTAAGAAACAAAACGAACAAAGGAAAAAAGAGAGAGACAAACCAATCATATGATACCTGTCAAGAAATAGGCTCTTAACCATAGAGGACAAACTGATGGTTACCAGAGGTGGGCAGGAGGATGGGTGAAATAGGTGAAGAGGATTAAAGAGTACACTTATCATTATGAGCAGTGAGTAATGTATAGAATTGTTGATTCACTACAGTGTATACCTGAAACTAATGTAACACTGTATGTTAACAATATTGGAATTAAAACTTAATTTAAAAAGGTATATTATGCAAACTGTGTCTATAAAAAAGCTGTTGTTGCTTTTTAAATATCAACCAAGATAGAATTTAAGGCAATGGGGATTTATAAAAAAGGATATTTAATAAAGAAAAAAAGACCAATCCACCAGGATTGTATTATGATACCTAATTTATATGCACCTAAAGACATAAAGCAAAAATAAAAACCAAAATAAAAGGAAGAGTAGAAAAATCCACAATCATAGTGAGAAAAAATAACAGAAGTTTCTTGGTAACTAATTGTACAGTCAGAAAAATATCAGTAAGGATATAAAAAAATTTACCCATGATAGCCTCAGGATACTTGTAAGAGTCCAGGCATTGGAACAAAATCCACGCACTGCCTCTTACTAGCTGTGTGACCCTCACTATTTTTATATCATAAACTCCCTTCCTAAACTAATGAGAACTATAGACTCTCTTCTTAGCATATACATACACCTTGAATAAATGGATTCATCCATCCCTACGCACATATGTGCATTTAATTTTGAACACAAGTTTAAGGGGATCCACAAGTAGCCTTTATTAAGGCTTTGTAGTCCAGTTTAATCAGTAGGAACCTAGATAGGAGGGTCAGATAGAAAACAAATAGTAAGATGAAAGACATACACACAGATCAATAATCAGAGTGAATATAAACAGACTAAACACTTCAAATCACACTTGATAGAAGTAATAAATCAAATGCTGCTGCAAGAGACACAACATGAATTTAAGGACACAGAAAGACTGAAAGTCAAAGTAAGCCATAAGCCAAGAAATATTACTATATATATATATATATATATATCAAATTAATTAATCAATTAATATTTATTATTTATTTATTTATTTTCAGCATAACAGTATTCATTACTTTTGCACCACACCCAGTGTTCCATGCAATCCATGCCCTCTCTAATACCCACAACCTGATTCCTCCAATCTCCCACCCCCTGCCGCTTCAAACCCCTCAGATTGTTTTTCAGAGTTCATAGTCTTTCATGGTTCACCTCCCCTTCCAATTTCCCCCAACTCCCTTCTCCTCTCTAACTCCCCTTGTTCTCCATGCTATTTGTTATGTTCCACAAATAAGTGAAACCATATGATAATTGACTCTCTCTGCTTGACTTATTTCACTCAGCATAATCTCTTCCAGTCCCATCCATGTTGCTACAAAAGTTGGGTATTCATCCTTTCTGATGAAGGCATAATACTCCATAGTGTATATGGAAAACATCTTCCTTATCCATTCGTCCATTGAAGGGCATCTTGGTTCTTTCCACAGTTTGGCGACCGTGGCCATTGCTGCTATAAACATTGGGGTACAGATGGCCCTTCTTTTCACGACATCTGTATCTTTGGGATAAATACCCAGGAGTGCAATTGCAGGGTCATAGGGAAGCTCTATTTTTAATTTCTTGAGGAATCTCCACACTGTTCTCCAAAGAGGCTAAACCAACCTGCATTCCCACCAACAGTGTAAGAGGGTTCCCCTTTCTCCACATCCCCTCCAACACATGTTGTTTCCTGTCTTGCTAATTTTGGCCATTCTAACTGGTGTAAGGTGATACCTCAATGTGGTTTTAATTTGAATATCCCTGAGGGCTAGTGATGATGAACATTTTTTCATGTGTCTGATAGCCATTTGTATGTCTTCATTGGAGACGTGTCTGTTCATATCTTCTGCCCATTTTTTTATATGATTATAGAGAGATATATTTTATGATGATTAAACTGTCAATCTTATAGGAAGGTACTAAAATTGTAAGTCTGTATCCTTCTACTAACATTGCTTCAAAATATACAATACAAAAAATATCAGACATAAAAGGAAAATTAGAGAAATGTAAAGTTGTGGTGGAACATGTAAATATACCTCTCTAAATAACTAATAGGATAATTAGAAAAAATCAGCAGAAGTATTAAAGAGTTAAGCAATAAGACTAACAAAGCTGACCTAATTTACACATATAGAGCAATACAAACTACAATTGGAGAATATACATTTTTTTTCAAATGCAAACAGGAGACATTTGCTAAAATCAACCTTTTACTCAGTCTTTTAACCAAGTAGTGACAAATTTTAAAATATTAAAATAATTAAGAATATGTTCTCGGATGACAAATAAACCTAATAATGACAAATGGAAACAACAAAAATCTCAAAGTGTTTGGAAATTAAGCAATACATTTCTCAGTAATTCATGAGTAAAAACAAAAATTACAATCAAATTTAGCATTACCTTTATTGAATGATAATGAAAACACAACAAATGGAAACCCGTGGGAGGCAGCTATCTGTGCTTAATAAAATATTCTATGGCTTTAAATGAATATGTTAGAAAAAAGAAAGACTGAAAAATAATCTTAAAATTTAAAATCTTAAAATTAAAGAAAGACTTAAAAATTATCTTATGTTTGCCTTAAAATAAATTTTTTGGGGAAAACAAAACCACATGATTCTTAAAACAAGAAATAATTAAGAATAGAAATTAATAAAAAAGAAATGAAACAAAAAAAGAAGCACACAAAAGTTAATTGCATGTAAATACTAATGAATCAAAAATTGTCCAAGAAAAAAAGAGAAGACATAATATAAGTCCCAAGGATAAAAGAAAGAAGAACAGTACATATTCTACAGATTTTAAAAATATAATAATAGAATAATAAGAAAAATGTCATTCTAGTAAATTTAAAATTTAGATTAAATCCATGAATTTATAAAAAACACAACTTACCAAAATGGAAAAAAAGAAGAAATAGAAAATCTAACCAGTCCTATATCTATTAAGTGAAACTGCATGGTAATTTAAAAATTGACATAATTCCCACTTTTATGGTGACAACAGGAAGAGCTATGAAGACCCACTCAACAATTAAACATTTAACCATTTAATAAGTCTTTAGGAATTATCCTAAAGGAAAATAGCCCATGAAGAAACATTCATTAAAGGAAAATCTACCAAAACTTGGTAAAAACAATAAGGGTTCCTGGCATTTGAACCAAGACCTGCTGCCTCCTTCCTCTTCACCTCCAGCTCAGCTTAACAGAAACTATACTCTGGAGGCACAGCCAAAATTACAGAGCTTACTTTCCCCCTCAGTTCCCAATCAAGGTTTATGTCTCACTGGGAGGGCAGGTCACCAGAATTTCTTACCTCCTCCAAATTGGAGTTGAAGAAGCTAAATTCTTAGTGAATGTGACCAAGAAGTCATGGGTTCCTTTCTAGTAACCAGTCACTACCCAAAAGACGGTTGTTTTACCCAACAAGGCAGACCAAGAATAAAGGGGTCCTAAATGCCCTCATCATAGATTCCTCTTAGAGCAGAGATTTCATACCAGGAAAAGCAATCAAATAAATAAATAAACAAATAAAACCAGAGTCTACAGTCCTGCCAAAAGTAGCAGTTCACAGTTTTTGCCCGGGGAGAGAAGTAACCCATAAAAATAGCTTCTCAGCTATCCCCAAAAGAGAGGACTCAATTTGAAACACAGTCTGGGGAAGATAAAGCTTAAACTTACACTAGAAAACATTAGCTTTCCTTAAATAAAAGCAACAAGTTAAACTAGAGGCCAGCTAGTACACCAGAGAAAATTAGGGGGAGAGTTAATAAATAAGAGTCTCCTGAGGGTCAGAATAAACTTGAAAGACTGGCCTCAAAAACTATACCTGATTGAATTTAATTGGATCAGACTTTTAAGCATTTTATCCCCCAGGGCTTTGTTGAAAACAGATCAATCAGCCTATAATTAGCGGAGCCTAATAGGCCAAGTGTAATACCAAATGAAGCAAACAGCTTAATACAGAGATCAGAGAAAGAGACAGTCAAAAAGTGTGTTGGCAAAAACAACTGTTTGCACCCTCTGAGGAGTGATACCCAAAATGTTCACACAGTGGGGGAAACAGCTTCACTAACATAACCTAGTTAAGTCACAAAACAAGCAAGCAAACAACAACCAAACCAAAGAATGCAGAAGGTGGGGGGGTGTTTGCACCCTCTGAGGAGTGATACCCAAAATGTTCACACAGTGGGGGAAACAGCTTCACTAACATAACCTAGTTAAGTCACAAAACAAGCAAGCAAACAACAACCAAACCAAAGAATGCAGAAGGTGGGGGGGTGTTAATTTGTATTCAAATATGTTAAAATATACTACCTAACCTGTGCAGATTTCAACAAAAGTTACAAAATACTCTATCAAGAAAATTGCATTGTACAGAGTAAAATATGATAAGATTTATTCCTTGAGGTTGAACTTAATTCCAACTACTATAACAGGGGCAGCAGGGGATTTTTATAATCAATACACAAGGAGAAAAAGTCATTGGATTAAAATTACTAACAGGAACTTGATTAGATATCAAGGGTGGAGGAAGAGGAACTTAATTGACTTTCAAGGGTCGAAGGATTCTTACTAAACTAGCTTACCAGGATTCTTGCTAAAATGAGGATGAAACTAATCTTGACAAAACTAAAACTAATCTTGACAGTCCAAGGACAGGGCCTAATCAAGAAGAAGGCTTGGGATGCCTGGGTGGCTCAGTTGGTTAAGCATCTGCTTCCGACTGAGGTCCTGATCTCAGGGTCTTGGGATTGAGCTCCATGTTAGGCTCCCTGCTCAGCGGGGAGCCTGCTTCCCTCTCCCTCTACCCCATCCTCCTCCCTGGCTTGTGCTCCTGAGCTCTTTCTCTCTCTCTACCTTTCTCTCTCTCTCTCAAATAAAGTCTTATAAAGAAAGAAAAAAGTCCTTGCATATAAAGTCAGTACAAAGAAAGAAGAATATGAGACCCATGTACAGGAAAAAGGAGGCAACACAAACTATGCTGTGAGAAGTACCAGATGTCAGACTGAACATACAAAGATTTTAAAGTAGCCAATATAAATATCCTCAAAGAACTAACAAACAATGCTTAAAGAAATAATGTAAGATATGAAGACAATGTTTTATATCAGAGATATAAATAAAGAATATCAATATAGAGAGAATATCAACAAAGATTTTTAAAAATAAGAAAAACAATGGAAACTCAATCAGATGAGTATAATAATGAAAATGAAAAATTCACTAAAGGTGCTCAACAGATTTCAATAGAAGAAAATATAAGTGAAGTTGAAGAATGACATTGTGCAATCTGAAGAACAAGGATAAAACAGAATAGAGAAAAATGATCAGAGACTCAAAAGATGTAAGACACACCAACATATGTGCAATGGGAGTACCTGAAAAAGAGGAAAGAGAAAAGAGTAGAAGAATATATTCAAAGAAATAATGGCTGTGGATGCCTGACTGGCTCAGTCAGTAGAGCATACAACTCTTGATCTCAGAGTTTTGAGTTCAAACCCCAAGTTGGACATAAAACTTACTTTAAAAAAAAAAGAGTGGCTGAAAATTTCCCAATTTGCTAAAACAAAAAACAAACAAAATCTGGAAAAAGAAGAGCAAATTCAACTGAAAGCAGCCTGAAGGAAGAGTATTCTAAGGATTACAGAAGAAATTAGTGACATACAGAAAAGAAAATATAGAGAAAATTAACAATATTGGTTCTTTGAGGAATGAAATTGACAAAACTTAGGTAGACTGAAAAAAGAGAAAAGACAAATTACTACAACGAAAAATAAAAGAGGGGACAATACTATCAACTTTACTGTTATAAACTGGGTTATAAGGGAATATTATGAACAACTAAATGCAACAAAGTCAATAACTTAGATTAAATGGACACATCCATATAAAAGACAGAAACTACTGAAAGTGACTCAAGATGAAATAAAAATAATGGCCCAAACTACTTAACTTGGTGAAAAACATTAAATCTCCACATCAAAGAATCTCAACAACTCCAAGGATAGAGCAAAAAAGATCTACACCAAGACATAAAATTGAACCATTGAAAGAAAAAGAGTCGAAGTCAATAAGAAGAGTGACTTATCACAAGTTAAGGATACTCAATAAGATTATCATCTAATTTCTCACTAGAAATCATGGGGATCAGAAAGCAGTGCAATGACATATTGAAAGTACTGAAAAGGGGCACCTGGGTGTCTCAGTGGGTTAAGCCTATGCCTTCCACTCAGGTCATGATCTCAGGGTCCTGGGATGGAGCCCTGCATCAGGCTCCCTGCTCAGTGGGGATCATGCTTCCCCCTCCCACTCTTCCTGCCTCTATGCCTACTTGTGACCCCTCTCTCTGTGTCAAATAAATAAAACCTTAGAAAAGAAATAAAGAAATGAATAACAAAGTATATATATATATCTCTTTAAATTTTGTATTATTTTATTTTTTCAGTGTTCCAAAATTCATTGTTTATGCACCCCACCCTGTGCTCCATGCAATATGTGCCCTCCTGAATACCCACCACCAGGTTCACCCACACTCCCACCCCCTTCCCCTCCAAAACCCTCAGTTTGTTTCTCAGAGTCCACAGTCTCTCGTGGTTTGTCTCTGATTCTGATTTCCCCCAACTTACTTCTCCTCTCCATCCCCAATGTCCTCCATGTTATTTCTTATGCTCCACAAATAAGTGAACCATGAGTTCTATATCTGGTACAACTGTCCTTTTAAAATAAGGGAGAAATTAAGACACTCTCAGAAAAGCAAAAGCTAAGTGAGTTTGTTACTAAGAAAACTGCCCCACAGGAAATGCTAAAAGGTATTCAAATGAAACGACCTCAGTCATATAAGAAATAAAGATCTCTGGTAAAGGTAAATGCATGGGCAAATATAAAAGCCAGTATTACTACACTTTTAATTTGTAACTCACTTTTTATTGCCTGCTTGACATAAGAAATATGCATAAAAATAATTATAAGTTTATGTTATTAGATACACATGGGTAAAGACGTAATTTGTGACAAAACCACAAAAGAGGTAGACAAAAGAATACCAAAGGAAACTGAACACAGGTACACATATATTTGCACATGAATTTTCATTGCAATCTTATTCACGATAGGTAAAAGGTGGAAAATCCAAGTTCTCATCAACAGATGAATGTATAAACAAAATGCAGTATATATATCCAATAGAATAATATTCATTTATAAAAATGAATGAAGTTCTGAAACATGCTGCAATATGGATGAATCTTCAAAAAATTATATTAAATGCAGTCAGCCAGGCACAGAAGGACAATATCGTATGATTCCATTTATATAAGATATCTAAAATAGACAAATTAATAGAAACAGATGGTAGATTTGGAGGTTACCAAAACTGGTGGAGGGAAAAATGCAGAGTTATTGCTTACTGGATACAGTTGCTGCTTGGGCTCCTGAAATAGTTTTAGAAATAGATAGGAGTGATGTTTGCATAACTTTGTGAGTGAAATTAATGTCACTGTTCTGTACACTTAAAAATTATTTAAATGGAAAGTTTTATGTTATATATGTTTTACTAAAATTAAAAAAAACTACCGAATTGACATGATCTGAAAATCTGTTGTGACTATGTTGCTTCTCCCAGTATTCAATCTCTTGACTGAAGCTTTGTTTGTATTCTCCTTTTTTTTTAAGATTTTATTTATATAGTTGACAGACAGAGATCACAAGTAGGCAGAGAGGCAGGCAGAGAGAGAGGGGAAGCAGGCTCCCTGCTGAGCAGAGAGCCCCATGCGGGGCGCTCAATCTCAGGACCCTGGGATCATGACCTGAGCCCAAGGCAGAGGCTTTAACCCACTGAGCCACCCAGGCACCCCTGTATTCTCTTTTGATCATTAGCTCACTCTTAGTCATTTTACTTAATTGTATTTAGTTCTTAGTGCCCCTCCCTGGGACATTCATTATCCTTTCTCTGTTTACCAGAAAGGGGCTACAATTCCTTTTAGGGCTATTGGCTATTAGCACGTCTTCTTTGACAAATCTTTATTTCCTTTGCATCAAAGATATGTGTGTGTGTGTGTGTGTGTGTGTTATAAGCACGAGTGTTGTATTTTTGTAGTGGTGTCATTCTAGTAAAAGAACATATGCAGATATTTGTAGTGATTTAAAAAAAGAAGTTTTACTATGATTCTGGATCTTCAGCCAGCCCCACTTTGTGCTGCTACTTCTAAAATGGTAAAGGTATATCTTGTTTTATTGTGCTTTGCTCTATTGAGCTTTGCAGATATTGTATTCTTTACAAATTAAATGTATGTGGCAACCTTGCTTTGAGCGGGTCTATTGGCTTCATTTTTCAACAGTATTTCCTCACTTTGTATCACATTTTGATAACGTTTGTAATATTTCAAACTTTTTCATTATTATATTTGTTATGGTGATCTGTGATTAGTAATCTTTGCTGTTATTGTTGTAATTGTTTGGGACACCACAAACCGTACCCATGTAAGACAACAAACTTAACTCATAAATGTATGTGTGTCCTAACTACTCCATCAACCAGTCGTTCCCCATCTCTCTCCCTCTCCTCAGGACTTTATGCCCTGAGACATGACAATATTGAAATTAGGTCAATTACTATCCCTACAGTAACCTCGCATGTTCAAGTAAAAAGAAGAGTTGTACGTCTCTCATTTTTAAAGATATGATATGATTAAGTTTAGTAAGGAAGGCATGTAAAAAGTCAAGATAGGCTGACAGCTAGGCCTCTTTCACCAAACAATTAGCCAAGTTGTAAATGCAAAAGAAAACCTCTTGAAGAAAATTAAAAGTGCTACTCCATTGAGCATGTGAATTAGAAAGTGAAACAGCCTTACTGTTAACACGAAGAAAGTTTTAGGGGTCTGGGAAGAAGATCAAATCAGCAACAACATTCCCTTAAAACAAAACCTAATACATGGGGAGGGTGTGTGCTTTGGTGAGTGCTGTGAAGTGTGTAAACCTGGTGATTCACAGACCTGTACCCCTGGGGATAAAAATATATGTTTATAAAAAATAAAAAATTTAAAAAACAAACCTAATCCAGAACAAAGCTCTAAGTCTCTTCACTTCTCTAAATGCTGGGAGAGGTGAGGAAGCTGCAGAAGAAAAGTTTGAAGCTAGCAGAGATTGGTTTATTAGGTTTAAGGAAAGAAGATGTTTCCATAACATAAAAGTACAAGGTGAAGCAGCAAGTGTTGATGCAGAAGCTGCCCCAAGTTATCCAGAAGATCTAGATAAGATAATTCATGAAGCTGGCTACACTAAACAACAGATTTTCAATGTAGACAAAATAGCTTTCCGTTGGAAGAAGATGCCATCTAAGACTTTTGTAGCTAAAGACAAGTCAGTGGCTGGTTTCAAAACCTCAAAAGAAGGGCTGACTCTCTTGGTAGGGTTATTGCAGTGACTAACTTGAAGCCAAAACTCAAGTACCATTCTGCAAATATTAGGGCCCTTAAGAATTATGTTAAATCTACTCTGCCTGTGCTCTATCAATGGAACAACAAAGCCTGAGAGCCAGCACAACTATTTACAACATAGTTTACAAAATGTTTGAAGCTCACAGTTGAGACCTACTGCTAAGAAAAAAAGATTCCTTTCAAAATATTACTGCCCATTGACAAATGAACCTGGTCACCCAAAAGCTCTGATGGAAGGTTCCTGGGTGGCGTGGTTGGTTAAGCCTCTGCCTTCGGCTCAGGTCATGATCTCAGGGTCATGAGCAAAGAAAGTGATTTCTTGGGATGGAATCTACTCTTGGTGAAGATGCTGTGAAGATTGTTGAAATGAAAACAAAAAGAAATGAAAACAAAAGATTGTTGAAATGAAAACAAGAAGAAATGAAAACAAAAGAAATCTTACTTGATGAAGCAGCAGTTAGGATTTGAGAGGATGGACTCCCAATTTTGAGAGAAGTTCTACTGTGGGTAAAATGCTATTGCTTGCGACAGAGAAATTGTTCATAAGAGAAACAGTCAATGCGGAAAGCTTCTCATTGCTGTCTCTTTTAAGAAATTACCACAACCACTCCAAATTTCAGCAACCATCATCCTGATCAGTCAGCAGCCACCAACATTGAAGCAAAATCCCTTACTAGCAAAACAATTATTATGAATCACTGAAAGCAAAGATGATGGTTAGCACTTTTTGGCAATGAAATTTTTTTTATTATGCATGTACATATTTTTAGACATAATGCAACTGCACACTTGATGGACTATAGTAGAGCAGAAATATAAACTTTTATCTTCACTGGGAAAACAAAAAATTCATGTGACTCTCTTTATTGCAGTATTTGCTTTGGAGATATTGCAATATTTCCAAGGTATGCTTATATACGAAACATGGACAGGATACAGGTAAGACATATGCTTACTTATTTCTAGTACGTTGTTTTACCCCACTCCTGTGTAAGCTCCCTGCCTGGTGAGCTGGGCTAGAACTTTGAAAAAAAGCACTCTGTAATATAGCATATACTGTTTAGAATGCTGACAAAGCAATTTTTGTTGGCTAGACAATTAACGAATAGCAGCTTTCTGGATGTGCTAGCATGCCCAATAAATGTCTATTGCTCACAATAGCTATCATTTTTTAAAAGAATGAAAGTTTTCCAGGTGATATATGTATGTAGATCATGAGGTAGATACTACAGATAATATTCCCATTTTACAGGTAAGTCTATCATGGTTCAAGGAGGTTATACAGCATACTTAAGTTCACTGAGCTAAATGAAGAGTCACATCTAGAATTTATATCCAGGTTTGTCTGACTATATAGCATGTGATCCTAGACACAAGTTCCATTGTCTCTATTTAGAATATATAAAACTTCCATCTGGATCTTCCACAGACATCTCAAACTCAACTTGTCCAAGTATGATCTTGCTATCTTTCTCTTGCCCTTATAACTTTCCCTCACACCATTCCTTCTCCTTTTTTTCATGAACCTTATTTCAGTAATTGGTGTCAACATACCACCAACTTTGATGCCTTCTCTCTCATCCTATACAATCAATCAACAAGTCCTGGAGACTCTGACTTTTATTTGGGTATGATCCCATTTGTGTATATATATTTTTTAAAACAGTCTTTAAAAAACGTTTTTAGAGCAATTTGAAATTCACAGTCTTCCAAAGTGGCTATACCATTTCACATTCCCACCAGCAATAAGTAAGTGAGTGTTGCTGTTGCTCCACAACCTTGGCAGCATTTGATATTCTCAGTGTTCTAGATTTTTGTCATTTTAATAGATCCATAGTGGTATCCTGTTGTTGTTTTAATTTGCATTTCCATGATTACATATGGTGTGGAGAATATTTCCGTATGCTTACTTCCCATCTATATATTTTTTTGGTGAGGTATCTGTTATGTTCTTTGGCCCGTGTTTTAATTGGGTTGCTTGCTTTTTTACTGTTGAATTTTATGAGTGCTTTGGGTATTTTGGATAACAGTCCTTTATCAGATGTGTTTTCTGCAAATATTTTCTCCCAGTCTGCGGCTTATCTTCCCATTCTATTGACATCGCCTTTCACAGAGCAGAAGTTTTTCACTTTAATCAAGTCCAACTTATCAATTATTTCTTTCGTGGATTATATTTTGGAGTTGTATCTAAAAAGTTATCATCTGGGGGGCCCGGCTGGCTCAGTTGATAGAACATGTGGCTCTTGATCACAGAGCTGTAAATTCAAGCCCCACATTAGGTGTAGAGATTACTTAAAAATAAAATCTTTAACAAAATGAAATGAAAATAAGAAGTTATTATATCCAAGGTCATATAGATTTTCCTGTGTTGATTTCTTTGCACTTAGTTTTATGATCCATTTTTTATTTAATTTTTGTGAAGGGCATAAGGTCTATGTCTAGGTTCATTCTTTTATATGTAGATGTCCAGTTGTTCCAGGACCATTTACTGAAGTACATTTCTTTGCCTTTGTTCCTTTGTCAAAGATCACTTGACTATATTTTGTAGGTCTATTTCTGGGCTTTTTATTCTGTTCTACTGATCTATCCATCTATTCTTTTGCCAATACCACACTGTCTTGTTTACTATAGCTTTATGATAAGTCTTGTAGTTGGATAGTAGTGTCATCAGTCCTCAAACTTCATTCTTCTTTAACATTGTGTTGGCTTTTCTGGGTCTTTTGCCTCTCCCTATAAACACTGAAGTGACTTTATTGACACCAACAAAATAAATTGCTGGGATATTTATTGGGATCTAACCTTTAAATATGTCTCTAAAACTAGTTTCCCTCACATATGGCTTCACAGGGAAATTCTACCGAACATTTAAAGAATAGTTAATATCTATTCTTCTCAAAACTTTTAAAAAAATGGAAGAGTGAGGAAAGCTTCCAAATTCATTCTATGAGGCCAGCATAACCATGGTACCAACACAAGATAAAAACACCACAAAAAAGAAACTGCAACCCAATATCTCTGATAAATACAGATGCAAATATCCTCAATAAAAAACACAACCCACCAATATGTTAAAAAAATCATTCACCACTATCAAGTGGGATTTTTTCCTGGGATATAATGGTGGGTCAATATTTGAAAATCAATCAATATGATACATCATATCAATAAGAGAAATTATAAAAACCATACAATTATTTCAACAATAGTTGTAGAAAAAGCATTTTCAAGTACAATAGCCATTTATGATAAAAAGTCTTTGACAGTAGGTTTAGAGAGAACATACCTCAACATAATAAATGTCATAAGTGAAAAAACCCACAGTGAACATCATACTCAATCGGGAAAAAATGAGAGCTTTTCCTTTATGGTCAGGAACAAGACAAGGATGTCCACTCTCACCATTTTCATTCAACATAATTGTGGAAGTCCTAGCCACAGCAATCAGACAAGGAAAATAAATAAAGGCATCCAAATTGGTAAAGAAAAAATAAAATTTCACTATTTGCAGATGACATATAACTATATATTGAAAACCCTAAAAATGCCACCAAAAAACTAGTAGAACTAATAAATGAATTCAGTAAGGTTTCAGGATACAAAATCAATGTATAAAAATCCATTTCACTTCTATACACTAATAATGAAGCAGCAGAAAGAGAAATTAAGAAAACAATCCCATTTGTAATTGCACCAAAAATAATAATATATCAGGAATATAAAATTAACCAAGGAGGTGAAAGACCTATACTCTGAAATCTATAAAACATTTATGAAAGAAATTAAAGATGGCAAAAATTTTTACTACATAGTGGGAAAATATTCTACTACACTGTGGAATATTACTCAGCCATTATTACAAGGAATGAAATCTCACCATTTGCAACAACATGGATATTCCATGTTCATGAATTGGAAGAACAAATATTATAAAAATGTCCAAAGTAATCTATAGATTCAATGCAATTCCTATCAAAATCCCAAAAGCATTTTTCACAGAACTAGAACAAATAATTCTAAAATTTGTATGGAGCTACAGATCTCAAATAGCCAAAGCAATCTTGAAAATGAAGAAAAAAACTAGAGGTACCACAATCCTCAGATTAATCCCAGATTTCAATTTATACTACCAAGCTGAAGTAATCAAAACATGGTATGGTACAGGAACAAAAATACACTCATAGATCAATGGAACAGAATAGAGAGCCCAGAAATAAACCCATGATTACTCTCTTCAACAAATGGTGCTGGGAAAACTGGACAGCTACATTCAAAAGATTAAAACTGGACCACTGTCTGACACCATACACAAAAATAAACTCAAAATGGATTAAAGACCTCAAAACCACAGAAATTCTAAAAGAGAGCATAAGCAATAATTTCTCTGATATTGTCCATGACAACAATTTTCTAGATATTATCTCCTGCAGCAAGAAAAGTAAAAGCAAAAGTAAACTATTGGGACTACATAAAAATGAAAAGCTTCTGCACAACAAAGGAAACAATTAACAAAACTAAAAGACAACCTACTGAATGGGAGAAGATATTTGCAAATGACATATCTGATAAAGGCTTAGTATCGAAAATATATAGAGAATTGATACAATTCAACACCACAAAAACAAATCCAATTTAAAAATGGGCAGAAGAGGGGCGTCTGGGTGGCTCAGTGGGTTAAAGCCTCTGCCTTCGGCTCAGATCAGGATCCCAGGGTCCTGGGATCAAGTCCCGAATTGGGCTCTCTGCTCAGCGGAGAGCCTGCTTCCTCCTCCCTCTCTCTCTGCCTGCCTCTCTGCCTACTTTTGATCTCTACCTGTCAAATAAAAATAAATAAAATCTTTAAAAAAATGGGCAGGAGACAAAAACAGATATTACTCCAAAGAAGACATACAGATAATAGACATACGAAGAGATGCTCAGCATCACTTATTATCGGAGAAATGCAAATCAAAGCCACAATGAGATAGTACCTCACACCTGTCTGAATGGCTAAAATCAACAACACAAGAAATATCAAGTGTTGGTAAGGATGTGGGGAACCCTCTTGCACTGTTGGTGGAAATGCAAACTGTTGGAGCCACCGTGGAAAACATTATGGAGATTCCTGAAACTTTACAAATAAAATTACCATATGATCCAATAATTCCACTACTGGGTGTTTACCCAAAGAAAATGGAAACACCAGTGGGAAAAGATACATCCGCCCCTATGTTTATAGAAGCATTATTTGCAATAGCCAAATTATGGAAGCAGTATCCATCAATAGATAAATGGATAAGGAAGATGTGGCACACCCCTCCACACATGCACATGCACATGCACACACAGCGGAATATTACTCAGCCATTAAAACGAACGAGATCTTGGGGCACCTGGGTGGCTCAGTGTGTTAATCCTCTGCCTTTGACTCAGGTCATGATCCCGGGGTCCTGGGATGGAGCCCCACGTCGGTCTCTCTGCTCGGCAGGGAGCCTGCCTCTCTCTCTCTCTCTCTCTCTCTCTCTCTCTGCCTGCCTTTCTGCCTGCTTGTGATCTCTGTCTGTCAAATAAATAAATAAATTCTTTAAAAAAAATGAATGAGATCTTGCCATTTGCAACAACATGGATGGAGCTAGAAAGTATAATTCTAAGTGAAATAAGTCAGAGAAAGACAAACACCATATCACCTCCCTCATATGCAGAATTTAAGAAACAAAACAAACAAGGGCAAAAGAGACAAACCAAAAAACAGGCCCTTCAGAAAACAAAATGATGGTTACCAAAGGAGAGGTGGGTGGTGGGTGGGTGAAAGAGGTGAAGGGGATTAAGAGTACACTTATTGTGATGAACACTGAGTAATGTATAGAATTGTTGAATCACTGTATTGCACAACTGAAACTAATAGAACGCTTTATGTTGTGATGAGCACCAGTTGATGTATGGAACTGTTAAATTACTATATTATACACCTGAAACTAATATGACACTGTAAATTAACTAACTGGAATTAAAATAAAAATTTAGGGATGCCTGGGCAACTCAGTCGGTTAAGCTGCTGCCTTCGGCTCAGGTCATGATCCCAGAGTCCTAGGATCGAGTCCAGTATCGTCCAGTATCGGGCTCCTTGCTCAGCGGGGAACCTGTTTCTCTCTCTGCCTCTGCCTGCCACTTTGTCTGCTTGTGCTCTCTCTGACAAATAAATAAATAAAATCTTTAAAAAAAAAGAATGTGATAGCTTTAAAATAAACATTTAAAGTAAAGAAAAAATAATACAGCACTGCATGTTAAGTATACTGGAATTAAAATTTTTTAAAAGGAAAAAATTAAAAAACAATAAACAAAAAGGTAAACAATAAAGAAGACTAGTTTTCCTCTCCAATTCTTCTACCACTACACATTTAAGCCACTATCATGCTTCCTGTTTAAATGAATGATGCCAGCATACTTTTAAATGCCAAAGTCAGAAACATGGATATTATCCTTCACTTTTGTTCCCTTACTTCCCTCAATCTCCTCAATAACCAGTTCCTGAGAACCCAACATTTTAATTATCTTCCACCTCTGTCCACTTTTGTTTTCCAATCCTACTGTCTGTTATTGCCCTGGTTCAGGTTCAGGACCCCTCCCCCCAGTCACTTTTCTCCTGGAATAATGTGAAAAATTACCTGCTGGCCTCACTGTTATGTGTTGTTACCATCTAATGGATTAATTTTTTCAAAATACAAAATCTTATAAAAATCACTGCTACTCAGTATTTTCTTTCTTTCTCCCATGGTCCTGTGAGACATGTACTGTTAGAAAAAAATTTTTTTTCGGGGGATGATGTAGTGAAGAAGAAACCGCCACCTTCTCCAGAATAAAAAGGAACTTTGAGTTATTTACATATGAGCGTTTAGCAGCTTGCGGCCTTGTTATCATGGAATGCTGAGAGAATATGTAAGAAGTACATCTTTTGGTTATTTAGAAGATAGGAGTCCAAGATCTTATGTAGGATAATTACTGTAAAAATGTCAATTATGCATAAATTCATAATTTAAATCACAAAGAGTGTATTTTGGAAAAAAATGTTCAAAAATTCCTCTGAATTACAAATGCTCATAAGAAGCAAAGAAATTGATGAAAATAAATAATAAAGGTGAACTTGTAGTGCCAGATAAAGTAATACATTTTTATCTTTATCTATTGTTTTTTAAAGATTTTATTTATTTATTTGACAGACAGATCACAAGTAGGCAGAGAGGCAGGCGAGATAGAGAGAGAGAGAGGAGGAAGCAGGCTCCTTGCTGAGCAGAGATCCCAATGCAAGGCTCGCAGGGTTCAATCCCAGGACCCTGAGATCATGACCTGAGCCAAAGTCAGACGCTTATCATGACCTGAGCTGAAGGCAGAGGCTTAACCCACTGAGCCACCCAGGCTCCCCAAAGTAATACATTTTTAAAAGTGACTTCTTGACAATAGAGAAAATAACTAAGGAAGAGCATTTGAAGTTGACAGATCTCAGAACAACTTGGTTTTTAGAATATGATAAAGATAGCCTTTCAAATTCAGCAGTAAGAGCTAAATAATTTTTTTTATAATGCTCTAATATTATGCTCACTTGGACACCAGACAATCTGGACCCAGACTTCTCAACCCAAGGGACAAGAGTTCATTGCCATCTTTATCCTCATCAGGGAGTACCATTAAGTAAACCTCTATATATTCACAACATAGTATGGCCATCATAACATGAATGTATAGATATTGACAGGTAGGTCTCATCAATTCATAGGGAGGACACATGGAAAAGTAGGTAAATTGGAGCTAGAATCTCAGGCTTGACTACTCCAGTGTTAAAAGGCATTGCATAAAATTTTGAAACTGCTTTTTCATCTGTAAAGTTAGAATTATATCTACAACATAGGTATAAGTCCATGGTTCTAAATGTAAAAAATACAAATAGAAATCACTGTATTTCTAGCTCTGAGCTAGGTTTAAGAGGACATAACTGACCTACTGGAAATGACATTTGGCTGACATTTTGGCTAAGTAGTTAAAACCCATTGACATGAACATATTTTGAGGATGATTTTGGACTACAAGGAATAGGACAAGAAGAGTTTAGAGAAATTAGCAGTTTTCATGAACTGGTTTAGTCTGAAAAGACTACAGGTTAAAAAGGTTTTTAATATGGTCCTGGCTATGATGAGATGGAATAGATACTCCCATGCATTGTTGATGCAACTGTTAATTGGTATAGCCTTTTAGGAGCAAAATATGGAAATATTTCTAATAATTAAAACATGTTTAATATTTGTATTGAGGTGAAATTCACATAAAATAAAATTAACTATTTTAAGTTTATAACTCAGTGGCATTTAGAATATTCACTTTGTTGCGCAACTGTTCACTTTTATCTGGTTCCAAAACATTTTTATTACCCCCACAAATGAGTCCCTTTACCAATTTACCCATTCTGTTCTCTCTTCAACCCTGACAACAACTAATTCATTTTTTGTCTTTATGTATTTACATATTCTTGACATTTGATATGAATGGAATCATCCAATATGTGACCTTTCATGTGTGGTCTCTTTTACTTAGCATATTTTTTTTTCAAGGTTCATCCTTGAACCTTGTAGCATGTTATCAGTCTTTCATTCCTTTTTAGGGTGGAATAGTATTCCATTATATGAATACATTACATTTTGTTTATCAGCTCATCAGTTGATGGGCATTTGGCTTGTTTCCATTTTGAGTTTTATTTTTGGAATAACATGAGGCAGGGGTTTGATCTCATTCTTCTGCATGTGGATTTTCAGTTGTCTCATCACCATTTGTTGAAGAGCTTATTCTGTCTCCCATTGAAAGGACTTGTCATCCTTGCTCAAACTCAATTGACAATAGATATATGGGTTTATTTCTAGACTCTCAGTTCGATTCCATTGATCTACATGTCTATTCTTATGCCAGAAGTACATGGTTTTACTATAAATTTGTAGGCTTTTAAAATAAGAAAGTGCGAGTCTTCTTACTTTCAGTATTTTTTATTTATTTGGGATTTCTCACAATTCCATATTAATTTTACTCTCAGCTTTTCTATTTCTCAAAAATAGACTTCTTATTTTGATAGGAATTGCATTCAATTCTTTCATTGCTTTGGGAATTATTGTCGTCTTAACAAATATTGAGTCTTCCAATCCATGAACATGGAACATCTCTGCATTTATTTAGGTCTTATTAATTACTTTCAGCAATTCTGTAATTTTCAGTGTACAGATCTTGAGATACCTTAAATTTATTCTTAAGTATTGTATTCTGTTTTGTGCTTTTGTACATAGAATTGTTTTCTTAATTTCATTTTTTGATTGCTCATTCCTAGTGTATAGAAATACAACCAATTTGGAAGAGCTGATTTTGTATCTGGCAATTTGCCAAGTTCATTTATTAGTCTTAGTAGACTTCTTACATATTCTTTAGCATTTTCTATATACAGGATAATGCCATTGGCAAATAAAAATAATTTTTCTTCTTTTGTTCCAATCTGGATTCAATTTTTTTTCTTGCTTAATTTCTCTAGCTGGAACTTTCAGAACTAAACTGATGGAAGCAAAGATCCTTGTCTTATTTGTGATCTCACATGGAAAGTTTTCAATTGTTCACTATAGAGTATGATCTAGCATTGAGTTTTTCATAAATGCCCCTTATTATGTTGAAACAATCTGCTTATATTCCTAGTTTGTTGAGTGTTTTTATTATGAAAGGGTATTGGAGTTTGACAAATGCTTTTTTTTTCTCTATCAATTGAGACGATAATGTGTTTTTCCTTTTCCTATATTAATATAAGATTTTGACATTGATTTTCATATGTTGAATAACCCTTGAATTTTGTGGGTAAACCCCAATTCATCAGGATATAAAATCCTTCTGCTGGCTTAGTTTGCTAGTATTTTGTTGAGGATTTTTCTTTTAAGATTTTATTTATTTATTTGACAGAGAGATAGTGAGAGAGGGAATGCGAGCAGGGGGAGTGGGAGAGGGAGAAGCAGAGTTCCTGCTGAGCAGAGAGCCAGGATCATGACCAGAGTCAGGGCCCTGGGATCATGACCTAAGCTGAGGCCAGAGGCTTAACAACTGAGCCACCCAGGCAGCCCTTGTTGAGGATTTTTGCATCAATATTCATCAGGACTTTGGAGGTGATTGATATGTTTATGGTATGCTTTGTGGTAAATAAACAAACCAACAAAAATATGTACATATCACATGATCCAGCACTCTCACTACTTAATATTACCATGGAGATATATGCACACAGGTGCACAGGAAAGCATAGATAAATGTTTATTATGACATTGCTTGTAAGAACCAAAGTATTGGAAATAGCTCAAGTCATCAAAATGGAAATGTTAGGGCGCCTGGGTGGCTCAGTGTGTTAAGCCTCTGCCTTTGGCTCAGGTCATGGTCTCAGGGTTCTGGGATCAAGCCCCAAATCGAATCAGGCTCTCTGCTCAGCAGGGAGCCTGCTTCCCTTCCTCTCTCTCTCTGCCTGCCTCTCTGCCTACTTGTGATCTCTGTCTGTCAAATAAATAAAATCTTTAAAAAAATGGAAATGTTAAATAAACTGTGGTCTATCTATATCAAGGAAACTACACAATAAATAAAAGGAATAAGATTCTTATACTGACACACCTCCAGGAATATTGTTGCATAAAAACAACAGGGCAATAGATGTAATTTTACAATATTTAGTTAAAATGCAAAACAGAAATATATAAATTTCTAGATGGATATCCATCAAACTAGTGTGTTTAATTGTGGGAAGGGGATTGAAATTGGAGGTGTGGGTAAAACAGTATATTAAGATGAAATAGACTATCTCAGTGAATTTTAAGCAGTTTATTACTCATTCACATCATAGTTTAATGAGAGTTATTGGTTTTCCTGCATGGCTCTGCTCTATTGATTATTCAGGTATCTAGCCTGCATTCATCTCACAGTCATGTGTTCCAGATGATACACATGGTTTCCAAGATCACTGAAAGGAGATGGAAAGATTACCGAGCATTGTTTTAGAAGTGTCTTATATTACGTTTGGTAATATAAGATATTACGTTGGGACCCCAACATATGTGCAAGGGAACTTGGAAAATCTAAGAGATCACATACTTTTTGATCAAGCAATCTTACTTTTCAGAATCTATTCTGTAGAAATACAATCACCAGTAATTTGAATATATGTGCAAACATTTTAGTTGCAGACAGCATTGTTTTTAGTGGGCAAAGTATAGAAATACATGTTGAGTGATGGGGAACAATTTTAATAACATACAGTACATTCATACTATAGAAAATAGATTCATTTGTATTTATATTTGTGGACCTCTGGAAAGTCCTATAGGACTTCCATGCTGAGAAGAAGAGAAACAATACAAGTAACTCAAAGTCATATAAAGAAATAAAGGACAACAGTAAAGGTAGCTACATAGGTAAATATAAAAGCAAGTAGTTTTTCATATTTGATTTATAACTCTTTTTTTCCTATATGACTTAAAAGACAAATGCATAAAACAATAATTATAAAGCTATGTTAATATGCACACTCACCATTCATCCTGTTTCAGCTGAGTTGTGCAGAAGTCTCCTTATAATGGTTTATGATTCCTAATTAAGGGTTCCTGAAAGTCACAATGTAGTATTATAATATGTAATTAAAATGAAAAACAGAAATACATAAATTTCTAGATGGATATCCATCAAACTGAGAAGTGTTATAGGGAGGAGATTGAAATTAGAGGTATGGTTAAAGCAGTATGAACCAGGTAATTAATTATTTATGACGATATTATTTGTGACAATAGAAACATAAAGATACATGACGTCTTTTCTTAAAGATTTTATTTATTTATTTGAGAGAGAAAGAGAGCAGGAGCTGGGAGGGAGGGACAGAGGGAGAAGCAGACTCCCTGCTGAGCAAGAAACCCAACATGGGGCTTGATTCCAGGACCTTGAGATCATGACCTGAGCCTTAGGGAGATTCTTAACTGACTGAACCATGCAGGCACCCCAAGATGCTTTATGTCTTTACTTAAAAATATTCCTATATTGATGCTTTAATATAAGAATCTCATTCGTTTTAACTCTTGTGTAGTTTTCTTAGCATAGATAGACAACTTTTTATTTGACCTTTCCCTTTTAATGACCTAGGCTATTTCTAATATATTGGCACTTACAATGACAGTAAACATCCATCTATGCTTTCCCACGCATATGTGTACATATATCTCTATGGTAATACAAAGCAGTGGAAGTGCTGGGTCATATGGTATATACAAATTTTTACTGGTTTGTTTATCTTTTTTTTTCCATCTGTAAAGTCTATTGGGGTTATAGAGATATTTTCCCACTATTTGTCATGATATTGAAAATATTTCTTCACAGGCTGTTTCTTCTCTTTGCACATTTTATATTTTTTTCTTTATAATTTCTGGATTTTTTTTCATGCTTAAGAAGATAATGACATCACAAGACTATACATGTTTTTAGTTAATTTTCATTGCAATATTTTATTCTTGTTCTTCACATTTACATTCTTTCTCTCTTTTTAAAAGATTTTGTTTCTAAGTAATCTCTACACCCATTGTGGTACTCAAACTTACAACCCTGAGCTCAGAGTCATATGTTCCACCAGCTGAGCCAGCCAGGGGCTCCTTGTTCTTCGTTTTCATCTTTAGTCCACCCGGGGTGTATTTTTGTGTATGTGGTGAATAGGAATCTATGTTCATTTCCTTCTGATTGGATAGCACATGTACTTGATTCTTAGGTTTAAAAAATCCTTATAAATATGTGAAATCCTTAAATAAAAATTGTTTATAGCTAAACATTTGCTCACTACTATGATTATTTCCTTAGGACACATTCCAAACTGTAGAATTATTGCATCATGGTATATGCAATATATACAGCATTTGGTACTTACTGTGAATAGAAGCAAAAAAAAAATGGATGTAGCAATTTACTCTCTCAACAAGTATGAGAATGCCTACATCCTCAACAAAACTGAGTATTGTAAGCAAACATTTGTCTATTTGATAGGCAATTTTTAAATTTTATTTTCCATTTGATTTTTCATCTCCTACTGAGGCTGAATAATGTTTATTGTTCACATAGACTTACTTGTTAGATACACAATTTTTAGGCTATGATAACCACCATTTTGACTTTCAGGAGCCCTAAGTTATGAATTGTAAACCATTTGACTCTTTGATTATAAGGAGACTTCTGCACTGCTTAGCTGAAACAGGGTCTATGATGAGATTATATGAGGCAATAATGGAGACCATGATATCATAGGAGACCCCAAATGGAGGGCCAGGGCAAAATGCAGAGATTCTGATTCAGAGTAAGAGTATCAGTGTGTATGGGGACATGTGTCCAAATTTTGCATTTTTAGCAAGTACTCCAGATGATTATAATGTAAAGAGTTATTTGAGAAATCAGTTATGCAATGTTACAATATTTTTATAGACTGAATATGAGAAATAATCCCTTTCCTGTTGGGTCCTACTTGAAAATGCAAATTATAGTTTGCAGTGAAATAGATTATTGCCATTTTATGCAAACAGAAGTAAAACTGGGCCAAGAACACTAGATTTGAAGTAAAAATTTATTACATATCCACTATATATGTCACTAATCAAAAGAAGTATAATGAAATACATGATACGGTATTTACTTTGAGATGCAAAATGCAAGAAGTCCAATTAGGAAATAATGTTTAAATATATATATATACATATACCTATATGTATATATATACACACACATATATATATGTATGTGTATAATATATATAAGTATAGCTATGTGTGTGTATATATGTGTTTTTGTAAGACTAAACATATATATATTTATATACACACACACATTTGCACTAAATATATGTACAATACATATTGTACATATGTACACTAAAAAGTACATATACATATATAGACATATATGTATATGTTTATATATAATGTTATATATATTATATATATATATATATTAGTCTTACAAAATTTTTCCATGTTTCAGGAAGGAAAGTAATAGAAAGATGGGGATAGCTTTCTTAGATCTATTTTCTGCATTGTTTTGTGCAATTTATACCTGTCCCCTGAGAGTCTTCTGACCCAGCAGGGCAGGCCTGCAAGGAACCTTCAGGAAGAGATCATCTCACAAGAGGAGGAAGACAAAACCTTAGTCCTTAGACCTAAGGCAACTCTAACTGCAGGGGTTTTTTTAATTCTAACTGCAGGGGTTTTTTAAATTCTAACTTGTACCTTGGTCCAACTCCAAAAACGGCTTCATCATGTCTGACCCCTAACACAGAGGAGGGGTCCTGGGATTGAAAACAAAAGAGGCTGTCTTGCTAGGAACCCTGCAAGGCATTGTGGCCCAAGCAGTCTCACCTGTGTGAAGGGTCCCCATGAAGCAGAGAGGCTTCAGAATACAGAGTGAGGGGTTCAGCCCACTAGGGACTCCAGAAAAGTGAGTGAGTTTTGGCACCTGGGCGGACCCCAGTGCACCAGGAACAGTGAGGGCCAGCAGAGAACAATGGTCCCAGCAAAAGAGGCAGCAGGTGCCCAGCAGGGGAGAACCCAGGGGACAGAACCCAGGGGAAGAGGAGGGCAGGGCTCAACAAATACTGGTATGAAGCCCCCACTGCCTTGCCTACTAATGGACTTGTTCCTGACCACAGGTGAGTCGTGTTAGGGCCCGCCCTCAAATAACTGATGCTCTGCAGCAGGTTGGGGTTCTATATGCACAGGTGGGAACAAGAGTCCACCAAGCGCAGCTCAGAGTCACCTCATTTCTTCCTCACAGCAGCCCTGTGAGCCAAATGTTTTCCCTGTAAAAAAGACTGAGTCTTAAAGCAAGTATATCTGTAATAATTGCCATTTTATTCCTCTGGCTAAAAGATCCAGAGGTAATTTGAAGTTTACATTTCTTTTTTATAGTTCTGTTGTCAGAAGTTTATTAAGTGTTTTACTGTCCTTCAAAGGTGATTGACAAGGTTTTTGTGTCTGTTTATTTTAGTTTTTTGTGACACAATACACACACATACACACACATATATATTCATTTTGTGGAAAACGAGAAGATGCCGATAGTCAAAAAAGAAATGAAGTACAAATCACACAGAGGTTCACTGTTAACCTTTTGGTATATAATAATTCATACTTTTTCTTTTGCATTTTGTCATATATAAATGTACACATATGTGTATATATATATACACATATACACACACTGTTTTGCAACTTATTATTTTTACTTTACAATATAAATAAGCATCTTCCCATGCAAATGAATAAAACATCCTCATTAAATGAGTGCGATTGGGTCAAAAGATGAGACGTTGGTAACAGGAGTCATATGCAAATCAAAGGAACACTGGAGGATAGGAGTAAAAAAGTAGCAATATCTAGCAAGAAAATGCAGACAAAAAGACGCCAATGGTGGTAATATTAGTAACAGAAAATAGTTGAATTCAGGGGAGAAATGCATTAAATGGGATAGGGACGGTCCAGGGAATGCCTATGGTTAGAATGCAGAGCCCTAAATTTCTTTCTCAGACCCCTTATCTCTTCCAAACACCTTTCCATCTCATCTCCCTCCCTCGTCATTTCTTCATCTTTAAAGTGCCTATAGTCTATGTCCTCTTTAAATTCCTCGAGGGACTGAAGCAGCCTTTGCCTAAAATTCCCCTCTGTTTGCTGGCGTTCAAATTCTCCATAGGGGCGTTCTTCCTCTCTCTTTGGCACGCTGTACTTGGGCTTTCCTTCATTTTCTTTGCAGGGTTTTTGCATGATGTTGTTTCCAGCTTAAGCCCGGGGAGAAAATGTAGAGCGAATTGCTTCATTTCTTTTGATTCAGGTTTGTCAGTTTCTCTTTAAAGCAAGATACCTAATCTCCCACCCGCTGCCACACAGGTCCAGCCCATTGAAGTTTGAGATACCGCCCCTTCCTCCCGCACTCCAACTCCGCCTCTTTTCTCCTCCCTCTGCAACCCACCATTTCCCCAGCAGACAAGGCTAATGGCCTCTCTGACGGGCCCGGGAGAAAGGGAGCAGACCAGTAGTTAAGCTGTGAGGCGGCAAATTTTACCCAGCTCTAGCCCTTCCCAATTTCCACCCTCAGAGACCCGGGCTGAGTGCCTCCCTCGCACTGACCTGTGAGGATTCGGGATAGTTTCTCTTCTTCTTGCCTGGAGATGTCTGTGAACACAGACCCTTGGACCTGCAGACAGAAAGGAAGGGAGCGGGGAGAAAGGAGCTCTCTCTGTGGATCCACCAGTCCGAGAGACAAGACACTCATTATCTTGAGCCCGGGATCCTCACAACCGTCGTTGTCCAAAATTTCCTACCTCCTGGTTCCTCCTCCTATCCTTATCCCTTCTTCCTGGATCCCTGCCTCCACCCCCAACCCCTCACCCTTTTGGCCTAGCCATTGCGAGGGCTGCTGTCCCCTCGCCACCCCCACCCCCCACTGCAGGACCCACAGGCAGCCACTGAATGAGAGGAAATATTTTCAAATTAGTCTAAATTTCTGCCTCCACCACAGGATTCTAGCCATTCCCCACACAACAGCCCACACCTCATTTCCTCAACGGAATTGGAGGAAGAGGAGGATAAACGGAAAGCGTGCCAATCCCAGAGAAGCCGATTATTTCTAAACTAACACTCTATCTGTAGGTGTCTCTCCGGAGACTTCCACCTACTCCCCACCGTCCTTTCAAACAAATAAATAAATAACAATCATCTCCCAACGAGTTTGCAGGGATTTGGGCAAAGTGAGCCTGGACCTATTCCTGTCGCTAGATTCAGCCACTACCACCCGAGGCGTCCCAGCAGTTTCCTCAAACCAACCTTCTGAGATTTAATGAATTTAAGTCCTCTTTCTCTTGGCCACAAGCAGGAACGCCTACAGGACAGTAAGGAGCTGGTACCCAGAGGAGGAAGAAGCCCAGGAATATAAGGACTTCGCAGCAGCTGCTGGTCACGTGAGGATTATGTCATCCTCCAAATCTGGCCCCCACTTTCCCCTCCCACCAGCTGTGCTGTAGAAGTGCAATGGCATACCAACCTCCCACCTCCCCACCACACCAGGCCCTGTCACTCATTTTCATCACTGCTAATTCCGGAGGTCAAAAGTGACACCCTTCTCCCTGTGGCTGGAATTTGCCTTTCTCTGATTACCAGAGAAGGGCTGCATCTTCCCATAGTCATGTTAACCACTGTTACTTTAGTGGTTGTGTTGAGAGGATTGCACATCCTCTTCTAAGCTACAACAAAAAAGGTAGCAGTTTTCCCTCCACTAACACCCTCCCCCACTCACCAATAGCCACCATTTGCCTTGCTGTTCATTTCTTGAAATCAAAGTAGAGGGGGTGGGGTAAATTAGGAAAGTAAGTAATGATTGAGATTGTGGTTTTTCACTTTTGTTCTGATAATTTCCTACTCTTCCATTTTTCCATCAATTTATTATATTCTTCTTTAATCAGAAATATAGTAACAATCAGTACATTCGGAAAAAAGACTCAAGATAGGAGGGAAAAAAGACCCAGCCACCTGTTTCTTCTGCTGAGTCATAAGATAAATATAGACCCTCCAGGCAGACACATTTTTGGAAGTTTAAAACATACAGGGCAGCTGGAGGCTACTACTCTTCTGAGGAGCTCCTAAGCATGTGAAGCCCTTTGGTTAGGTGAACTACTGAGACCATAACCCAACAGCACTTTGCCCCTAGAATTTCAGATCTCAAAAATCAGTCGTAAAACTTTACTGCTTTGATCTCAGTATCAAGCTCTCTCTCTCTGTTTATACTATGCAGTTTCTTTAGTTCCTATATGCAAGAGATCTTACCTTTCCTCCATACTCTTATTAAGAATCAAAGAGTTTTTTATTTCTCCCAGACACTGTCATCTTATTAATGTTTTCTTAGACCTCATTCAGCCACACTGAGGAATTAAGACTAACAGAAACTGGTCACATTACCAAATTTTTTGTTGCTAAGGATTTTCGTACTAATCTAAGTGAATTAGTTTGGGTGATATGTAAGTTTGAAATATATACAACAGAAAGAGGGATGTGTTCTTTTTTCCCTTTGATTTTTTTTAAATATTTATTTAATTCAATTTAATTAACATATACTGTATTATTAGTTTCAGAGGTAGAATTCAGTGGTTCATGAGTTGCATAAAACATCCAGTGCTCATTACTTCAGGTGGTCTCCTTAATGACTATCACCCCAGTTACCCCATCCCCTCCTACCTCCCCTCCAGTAACACTCAGTTTGCTCTGTATAGTTAAGTGCCTCTTATGGTTTGTCTCCCTCTGTTCTTACCGATTTTATTTTTTTTCCCTTCCTCTATGTTCATCTGTTTTGTTTCTTAAATTTCTCATATGAGTGAAATCATATGGTATTTATCTTTTTCTGACTGACTTATTTGCTTAGCATAATACCCTTTAGTTCTATCCATGTCATTGTAAGACATGGCAAGATTTCATTCTTTTTGATGGCTGAGTAATATTCTATTATATATATGGTGTGTGTATATATATATGAATATTGGTAATGTATATATTATATATGTGGTATCTTTATCCATTCTGTATATATACAATGTATATTGGCATATATATTACATATATACAATAGATAGATGTCAATACATATATAAATAGATAAATGCATATATATAATAGATAAATTTATCTATATCTTTGTCTATATCTACATAGAATGGATAAAGATAGCAAATCTCCTTTATCCATTCATCTATCAGGGGACTTTTCCCACATTTTGGCTATTGTGGACATTGCTGCTATAAACATGAGGATGAAGGTGCCCCTTCGAGTCACAATGTTTGTATCTCTTGGATAAATACCTAATAGTGTCATTTCTGGGTCATAGGGCAGCTCTATTTTTTAGTTTTTGAGGAACTTCTATACTGTTTTCCCAAGTGACTGCACCAGTTTGCATTCCCATCAAGGTGCAAGAGGGATCCCCTTTCTCTGCATCCTCACCAACATCTATTGTTTCCTGAGTTGTTAACTTTGGCCATTCTGACAGATATGAGGGGGTCTCTCATTGTGGTTTTGATTTGTATTTACCTGATGCCAAGTGACACTGAGCATTTTTTCACATGTTTGGTGGCTATGTGTATGTCTTCTTTGGAGAAATGTCCGTTCATGTCTTCTGACCATTTCTGGACTGGATTATTTGGGGGTTTTGGGGTGTTGAGTTTGGTAAGTTCTTTATAGATTTTGGACACTAGCCTTTTATCTGATAAAACATTTGCAAATATCTTCTCCCATTCCATAGGTTGCCTTTTAGTTTTGTTGACTGTTTCCTTTGCAAAGAGGAATGTGTTCTTAAAACTTGTTTTTAGAAAAACTGTAGCTCATTATGAATGAAAAGTTGCCATTAACAATTTTGATATAAATGATTCCAGAAAATACTTAAAAGAAAGGGAAGAGGTCTTAAGAAGAGTGAAGCATTGTTGTCGCAGTTATTACAAAATGTTGGGTCGGCAGTTCCAGGAATGCAGGAGGAACAATAGAAATGACCGCGGTGGCCACCATCTTCCAGTCCCCTCCCCACCCCCTTCCTTAACCCTAGACTCTCCAGCCAAAAGGGTGTATGCCCAGGTCATGGCTCCATAGGTAACCCAATACCTATGCAGGAAACAGGAGTATCAGGAGCCCTCATCCCATACCTTCCGATCACCAAATATGGATGTGAGCCCATGCCCTGCCTTGGCCCGGTAAAAGATCCCCGCCAACTCCCAGTGTGACTTCCTCTACTCCCCTTTCAGGAGTTGAGGAACCTCGCCCAAGGGTGCCCACCTCCTCCCAGTGTGACTTTCTTGGCTCCCCTTCTCCTGAGCCCTGAAACTTCGCCAGAGAGTGTCTTTAATAAATCTTGCCTTGCGCCCACCTTGCCTGGTGTTATGTTTACCTCGCCCGTGAAACTTAACACAAAATGTTAAGTTGTGATAGAGGCATAAGATTTATTGATAGGGAGGGGAATTCCTGGATCCTCTGTGAACAGCTTTTCATGCAGATGGTTAGACTCTTGGTTTTCATGACACATGGAAGGATCCAAGTGCTGAAGATTTTAGCACTGTGTTGAGAAGCATAGCTTTGAACAAATCTGAGTTTCAATTAATTGAATTTATCTACATGTTGTATAACTTGGATCTAAAATTCAGATATTAAAACTTCCCTGTGTCTCATCTACAAAATGAGGCTAATGCTTCATAGAGTTGTTGGGATTATTATTTTTTTTAAAGATTTTATTTATTTATTTGACAGAGAGAGATCACAAGTAGGCAGAGAGGCAGGCAGAGAGAGAGAGAGGAGGAAGCAGGCTCCCTGCTGAGCAGAGAGCCTGATGTGGGACTCGATCCCAGAACCCTGAGATCATGACCTGAGCCGAAAGCAGCGGCTTAACCCACTGAGGCACCCGAGTTGTTGGGATTAAATGATATAATTTATATAAAGAATTTAGTACATGACTGAAAAATACCAAGTGCTCCAATAAATGACAGGTCCCAATGATTACCTCCTAAAGATCTCAGGAATCCTTAAAGTTTCCATTATACCTCTACTGCCACTCCCCTAATGCAAACAGCCACAAACTCCAAGACAACCACAATATTTACTGATCTCTTTGCCTTACATCTTGCTACTTTCCAATAGAATGATGATTCCAAGCAACAAATACAATCATATCACTGTCCTGAATTATTTTATTTCATCCTCCAACAATCTTACTAGATAGGAACTTCTTTTGTTGATCTTCTGAACATTTCACGGAATACATCTCCCTTTCCTTTTTAAAGATTTATTTACTATTTGAGAGAGAGAGAAAGAGAGCGGGAGGAGGAGGGGCATAGGGAGAAGGAGAGAATCCCAAGGAGACTCCCTGCTGAGTACAGAACTATAGGGCTCTATGTCACAACACTGAGATCATGACCTGAGCCCACCTAAGCTGAAGCCAAGAGTTGGATGCTTGACTGAGCTCCATTTCTTTTTCTTTTTTTAAAAAAGATTTTTAAAGATTTATTTATTTTGACAGAAAGAGACACAAGCAGAAAGAGGGGCAAAAGCAGAGGGAAAAGCAGGCTCCCTGCTGAGCAAGGAGCCCGATGCAGAACTTCATCCCAGGACCGTGGGATCGTGATTTGAGCCAAAGGCAGATGCTTAACCGACTGACCCACCCAGGCATCCCTATACATCTCTATTTCTAAGTAGAAGCTTGTATGAAAATGCATGCAAATACAAGAAAAGTAAGATATTGAGTTAGATTTGTCTTGTTTGCCTACTATAAACTGATGGGACTCACAGGTGAGGACAAAGAGTCATTATATGTCATAAGAAGAAACTCCAACAATTGGGACCAGATACCTTCATAAGAGCTTGCAAAAGGCATCTAAGCCAGCTCTACTACCTATAACAATCATCCTAGTCTTCCTTCCCCCAAGTCAGTATAAGGAGACAGATAAGGGTAGGAGGTAAAGAAATGAAAATGTGGGAGCCATTGACTTTGTGGAGAGGGCATTGTGGTTCATTATAACAACACCAGTGATACAACTTATTTAATACTTCTTATGTACTGCTTAATTCTTCTAAGCACTTTTCATATACTAGCTAAATTAATACTTATAATGTTGTTATTAGTAAACTAAGGAGTACAAATTCCAATTTGACTTTACATGGGGAGAGGGGAATCTAAGCAACTTGTTTTAGAATTTTACAAAATATGCTAAAATAAACCAAATGACAAAAATTATGGGCAGACTGGGATCAGGCATATACTCCAGCTTTGAAGAACCAGATAACTGGACAAACATATAAAACAACTAAAACTGTTTTCAGACTCTGTGCAACTGAGAGTACAATGGTGTGGTCCCTGACAGAAAAGAATCAGGGTGAGCTTTATGATTGCTTTGGATTTTAACTAAAGATACCCACTTATACTGGCCAATTTAAGGGATATATAGAAAATAACAGCAAGAAATTCAATATACCACTTTTAATAATAGAATAAGTATGCAAAAGTTAAATGAGATGGAATCTATCAGCTAGACCTAATTATATATATGCCATATGGTAAGCAATTAAAAAGCTTCAATAACATTTTTAAGATTGGCACTATACAAAGTATATTCTGTGATCACAACAGAGTGAAATTAGAAATTAATAATGGAAAGAAATTTGGAAAGTTGAAAATATGTAGAAATTAATGTAATTTGAAATAATGAACATCATTAGAAATCACAGGGAAACTAGGAAATAATTTGACGCAAATGAAAATTAACTCACAACATACCACTATTTATGGGATTCATGTACTTAAAGTGAAATTTATATTTGAGTACATTGAAAAAAAGAAAAACCTCAAAGCTGTAACTTCCACCTTATGAAATGAGAAAAAGAAGAGTATAGTAAATCCAAAGGAACCAGAAGTAAGGAGATAATAAAGATTAGAGCAGAAATTAATGAAATAGAAAAGAGGGAAAAATAGAGAAATTCAACAAAACCAAAATTTTTTTCTTGAAAAAAAGAAAACCAACAAAATTAACAGACTTTTAGTTAGACTGACTAAGAAAAAGAAAGGCAAGAAGACTCTATTTGCTAAAATCAGGAATGAGAGCAGCCACCACTACTGCCTTCACAGAAATTTTAGAAAAAAAATTGTAAGAGAATACTATAATCAATTGCATGCCAGTTACTTAAATAAATCAGATGAAATTATCAAATGCCTAGAAATACACATACTACCAAAACAAACCCAAGAAGAAACAGAAAACCTGAATAGATTGATAACAAAGAAATTAATGTAATAATTTTTAAAGCTTCTCAGTGAGGAAAAAGTGGTCAATATCAGCCTGATCCCAGAACCAGACAAAGACATCACAAGAAAACTACAGATCAATAACTTTTATGCTATAGATGCAAATATCCTCAAAAAATACTAGCAAGCTGAATTTAGAAACATATCGAAAGAATTATAGACCATTACCAAGCAAAGTTAATCTCAAGAAAGTCAGTATATGTATACACCATACTAATAGAATAAAAAACCTCACCACATTACCATTTCATGTCATCATTTCATTTCCGTGAACTGCCCAAAAAGTTTTTTAAAAACACAACTCTTCATAATAATAAAGAAAACTCTCAAAAAAGTAGGAATAGGGGCACCTGGGTGGCTCAGTGGGTTAAGCCACTGCCTTCGGCTCAGGTCATGATCTCAGAGTCCTGGGATCGAGTCCCACATCGGGCTCTCTGCTCAGCAGGGAGTCTGCTTCCTCCTCTCTCTCTGCCTGCCTCTCTGCCTACTTGTGATCTCTCTCTGTCAAATAAATAAATAAATAAATCTTAAAAAAAAAAAGTAGGAATAGAGGGAATATCCTTAACCTGATGAAGGACATAGAAGGAAAACCCACAGTTAACCTTACAGTTGGTGGCAAAAAACTGGATGATTCCCTCCTATGAGCTGAAGCAAGACACAAATGCCTGCTTTCACCACTTCTAGTCAGCATTGTACTGGAGGTTTCCGACAGGGCAATTAGGCAAAAAACATGAAATCAAAAGGATCCACATTGGAAAAGGAGAAGTCAATCCATCTATATTTGCAGGCAACATTATCCTATACATAGAAAATCATTTAAAAATCTGTAAGAAAGCTACCAGAACTCATAAATGAATTCAAAGCTGCAGAGTACACAGATCACCGAACAAACCCAGTAGTGTTTGTATACACCTATGATGAACAATCTGAAAAGAAAATTAAGGAAACAATTCTATTTACAGTGTCATAAAAAGGAAAAAATGCCTAGGAAGATATTTAACAAAAAAAGTGCAAAGTTTACGTTCTGAAAATTACAAAGAATTACTGACATACATTAAATACCTAAATAAATGGAAAGACATTCCATATTCATGAATTGGAGGATTAAATCTTTAAAATGGCAATACTCCTCAAAGAGATCTACAGATTCAATGCAATCCCTACCAAAATTTTAATGAACTTTTTTGAAGAAATGAATAAATTGGGGCGCCAGGGTGGCTCAGTCCCTTAAGCGTCTGTGTTTGTCTCAGGTCATGATCCCAGGGTCCTAGAATGGAGTCCCACACGGAGTTCCGCATCCGGCTCCCTGCTCAGTGGGGAGTCTGCGTCTTCCTCTCCCCCTGCTCACGCGCGCGCTCTCTCTCTCTCTCTCTCACGCATGCGTGGGCGTACGCTCACTCCTTCTCTCTCAAATAAATTTAAAACAAAAGAAAAAGTAGATTTTCTTTTTTTAAAAAAGATTTTATTTATATGACAGAGAGAGAGAGCAAGTAGGCAGAGCCACAGGCAGAGGCAGGGAGAGGCAGATAGAGGCAGGAAGCCGGTGAAGCTGGCTCCCAGCAGAGCAGGGATCCTGACCGCTGTGGAAGGGGGGGGGCTGACCTTGAGACCCCCTCCCCCCAGGTCAGGACCAGAGACAAAGGCAGCTGCTTAACAAACTGAGCCTCCCAGGCACCCCTAAAGTAGACCTTCTATTACATAATGGAATTGCAAGGAACTTGAAATAACCAAATAATCTTGTCAAAGAAGAACAAAGATGGAAGAATTACATTTCCTGATTTCAAATCTTACTATAAGGCTATAATAATCAAAATAAGATGGCACTGACGAAGGATAGATATACAAGTCAGTGGAATAAAATTGAAACTCTAGAAATAAACCCATATGCTATGGTCATTTGATTTTTGGAATGGCACCATGATAATCTGATGGGGGAAAAAGTTGAATTTTCACAAATGTTACTGAGAAAATGAGATAACCACTTGCAAGAGAATAAAGCTAAACACTTCTCATCATGTACAAAAATTAACTCGAAATGAATCACAGACCTAAATGTAAGAAACAAAACTATAAAGCCCTTAAGTTTTTGTGACCTTGGATTAGACAATGGTTTCTTAGATATGACAGCAACAGCACAAAAAAAATTAAAAAAATAAATCAGACATCTTAAAAATTAAAAACTATTATGTTTCAGAGGATATTAAGAAAATGAAAAGATACTCAACAGAACATGAAAAAAATTCACATCATCTATCTGACAAGGAGCTTGTATCTAAAATACGTAAGGAGCTATTATATTGAATAATAAGAAGACAACCTAATTAAAAATGAGCAAATGATCTGAATAGACATATATCAAAGAAAGTATAAATACGGCTGACAAACATATGAAACAATGTTCAATATCATGATAGTCATTAGGAAAATGCAAATCAAAACCACAATGAAATATCACTTTATACCCATTAGGGTGGCTAACCAATGTTGATAAGGATGTGGAAAACTTGGGACTCATACATTGCTGATGGGAATGTAAAGCAGTGCAACCGCTTTGGAAATCATTTTCGCAGTTCTTCAAAAAGTTAAATATAGAATTAACATATGACCAAGCAATTTCACTCCTAGTTATATACACAGAGAAATAAAAACACATGTCCACATAGAAATTTGTTCATGAACGTTTATAATAGTCTTATTCATATTAACCAAAACTTGGAAACAACTCATATGTCCATCAACTGATAAATGGATAATTATAATGTGGTAGGTTGGTACAATGGAATATTATTTGGCAATAAAAATAAAGTACTAATACATGCTACAACATGAATGAACCTTGAAAACAAGAGTAAGTGAAAGAAGACTGTCAAAAAAGATCACATTTTGTATGATTCCATTTCTATGAAATGTCCAGAATAGACAAATCTATAGAGATAGAAATTAGATTAGTGGTTACATAGGCTTGATAGCTTGGAGAGAAATAGGGAGTTACTTCAAGTAGGTTTCCTTTAGAGGTAATTAAAGTGTTCTAACATTGACAATAGTAATAGTTGCACTATTCTGTGAACATACTAAAAAAGCATTGACTTACACACTTTAAACTGGGGAATTAAATGATATGAATTATATCTCAATAAAGTTCTTATTTAAGAACAGTCAATGAACACATGGCAATAGAAACTATGGAAACTGCACCACAGTAAAAAATAAATGAGAGGTTGATCAATACAAAGTAGTATAACTGGAAATATGCCTCAGACAAAGAAGAAAGTATGTGAGACAAAAAATAGATTGAAAAATATAAAGGCTGGGTGCCTGGGTGGCTCAGTCAGTTAAGCACCTGACTCTTGATTTTGGTTCAGGTCATGATCTTGGGGTTGTGAGATTAAACCCCAGGTCAGACTCCGCACTGAGAATCTCTCTCTCCTTCTGCTCCACGCCCAGCTTACACTCTTTCTCTCTTACATAAATAAAATCTTTTAAGTTAAAGAAAAATATAATGGCTGAAATAGTTCTAAGTTTTATGAATATTATAAACTCACAGATCCAAGAAGCATAATAAACCTCTAGTAGGAGAAACAAAAAGAATGTCACATCACTCTCATGTTCAGTTAGGATTATTTATTATAGCTAAACTATGGAAACTAATTATTCATCAGTAGGTGAATAAATAAACAAACTGTGGTATATATAGACAATGGAATATTATTCAGCTATAAAAAAGAAAGAAATCTTCCTATTTGTGACAACATGGGTGGACCCTGAAGGCATTGTACTAAGTGAAATGAGTTAGAGAAAGGCAAATATGATATCATCTTATTTATATGTGGAATATTAAAAAAAAAGAAGAACCCACCAAACTCATAAATATAGACAATCAATTGGTGGTTGCCAGAGGCATGGGTTGGGGGATAAGTGAGAAAAATGGGTGAAAACAGTCAAAAGGAAGTCAAAACTTCCAGTTATAAAATAAAGAAGTCCTAGGGTTGTAATGTACAGCATGGTGAGTATAGTTAATATTACTATATGATAGGAAAAAATGTAAAATATCTCATTCTTATTTTGATTACATGTTGAAATGATCATATATTGTATATAAGGGGTAAATAAATGGAATTATAGTGAGAAAAATACTGTACTGTGTATTTTAAAGTTGCTAAGAGAGCAAATCTTAAAAGTTTTCATCCAAGGAAGAAAATCTGTATCCTGTCCTTATTGGTCAGTTTCCCCCACTGAGTTGGTGGAGTAAGGTTTTAGCACTTTGTGAGCAAGATGATTTACTGGTAGTTGTTGGAAGTAGTCATAGGGAAAAAAAAGAAAAAAATGTACGTATGTGTGTTGATGAATGTTAAGTAGATTTACTGTGGTATTATTTTGCAGTATACCAATATCAACTCATTATGTTGTACACCTGGAACAAATATAGTATATCAATTATATCTGTACTTTAATTTTTAAGATTTTATTTATTCGTTTCACACACACACACAACACACACACACACAGAGCATAAGCAGGGGGAGCAGCAGGCAGAGGGAGAGGGAGAAGCAGTCTCTATGGTGAGCAAGGAACCCGATATGGGGCTCAATCCCCTGGGATCATGACCTGAGTAGAAGGCAGACGCTTAACCGACTGAGCCACCCAGGCGCCCCATATCTGTACTTTGAAAAGAAGGCCACATCAAAGTATATCATAATCAAAGTCCTAAAAAGCAGTTACTAAGAGAAAATCTGTATAGAAACCTCAGAAAAAGGTTGTGTTATAGACGAAAATATAAATTTAAGCATGATTCCACACAGTACGAGAATTTACAAGAAGACAATGAAATTACAACTTTAAAAGACTGAAGGAAAAAATGTAAACTCAGAATTCTATATCCAGTGAAAATATCCTTTAAAAATCAAGATGAATAAAGGCTTTTCCCAACAAACAAAGGTCAATGTATTCGCCATCATGCTACTATAAGAAATAATAAAGGGAGTTTTGAGGTGGAAGAAAATGACATTTGCTGAAAATGTGCCTCTACATAGAAGAAAGAAGTGTACAGAAAATGGCAAATATGTGGCTATATACATCGGAGGTTTGGAGACCAAAGAAGTGCCAGTGTAGCAGTTCAAGCTCAGAAGCCAACTGCTGGCAGAATTCCTTCTTGCCTGGGGGAGGTGAAGTCTTTTGCTTCATTCAGGCCTTCAACTGATTAGATGAGGCCCACATTATGGAGAGTGTCACTCAAAGTCCACCAACTTAAATGTCAGTCTCATCCAAAATGGCCCTCACAGAAACATTCAGAATAATGTCTCAGTCAATAGTAGAAACTACCATGGGAAGGGACAATTAGAAAAATAGTTTGTTTCAGGGTGCATGGCTGACTCAGTGGAGGGTGTGACTCTTGATCTTGAGGTTGTGAGTTTGAGCCTCACACTGGGTATAGAGACTACTTAAAAATAAAATCTCAAAAAAAGAAAAATAGTTTGTTTGACTTAATATTTTAAAATGAAGGTTTTATTCCTCCTCTTACCAAGGTGTACTTTCAGTGCTATTTGGACTTGCATGAATAGCACTTACAGAGTATGTTCTCTGACAACAAAAAGTTAATTAGTTAAAAATAAGAAATAAAAAATATCTAGAAAAAAACACCAATGTTTTAAATAACACTTGTAAATAATCCATGGGTCAAAAAAATTCATCACAAATGAGAAATATTTCAAACTCAGTGATAACATATTAGATAGTTGCTAAAACAAAGCTTAGAGGAAAATCTGTACTTTTAAATGTCTATATTAGAAGAGACATTTAAAATTAATGATCTAAATTTCCATCTACAGAAGCTTACTTTTCCAAAGTAAATAGAAGCAACGAAATAGTAAAATAAGGCAGAAAACAACAAAATAAAAAACCGATTTTTTTAAAAAGCAGAAAAAATCAACAAAGCCAAATATTGGTTCTTTGAAAATACTATAAAAGCATTAAATGTCTAAGAAATGAATCAAGAAAAAAAAGAAATCACAAATTATCAATATCAGGGTTGAAATAAGGCTATGACCACACATTGTACACACATAGTAAGGAAATATTGTGAGCAACTTCATGCCAATAAAGTCAAAGACATAGATGAATAGATGAAATAGTAAAATTACTTGAAAAGAAAAACTTTCCAAACTAACTAAAGAAGAAACAAATTTGAGTAAATTTTTTGAAGGACGAAAAAATATGTATTTTGCAAAAGAATCAGATTCTGGCTTTAATATATTCATGTATTTGTAAACTGATGTTAAAATGCTCTCAAAATATTATTTAGGAAGGCACAAATTAGTAGCATCAACTTTTCATTTATAGCTTTTTCTAAGGAAGATTAAAAGAAACTGCCACTTTAATTTTTCCCTTCCAGTACTTTAAGAACTTCAAGGTTCAAAATGAACTGTAAGTAAAACTCTCATTCACAAACTACTAAACTAAGAGTTAATAATACATTGGATAGTGAGTGGAATATGAAAGTGCAGCCTACCTTATCAAAAGAGAAAAGTTCTTATGGCATTGGATTTAGAGATTAGTAAAGAATTTGGGACAAAATCTCTCATGACTGTGGAAAATCAGAACTTTTCTTGAGGTGAATGGGGTTTTAATATCTAAGCAATAGAAACTAAATGCAGAAGTATGAGATAACATTATAGTTTTCCTGAACATCAAAAGGTAACAGTTAAAGCATTACAAATAAGGTATGGTGAAAACTGAGTTAGAAGAGCTCAGTTACCACTCTAGGCTAGAAACTAATAAATAAATCTGTAATTTCTAATTTTAAAAAGTTTGGCTTCACATTTAATTTTTTAACAGTATATAAATTATATACAATGTTTTCCCATAACTCAGACTATAATGGTCAAGTCTATAAAAAGAAGTTTATTTCAGAAATGCTCAAAAGCCCCACTAGTCCCTTTTCTCCTATTTATAAAATAAATCGGGGCTCCTGGGTGGCTCAGTGGGTTAAAGCCTCTGCCTTCGGCTCAGGTCATGATCCCAGAGTCCTAGAATCGAGCCCCACATCAGGCTCTCTGCTTGGTGGGGAGCTTGCTTCTGCTCCTCTCTCTGCCTGCCTCTCTGCCTAACTGTGATCTCTGTCAAATAAATAAATAAAATCTTAAAAAAAAGAAAAATGCTCAGTGGTTCACCCAAAACATCAAGTCCATATCAGTAGGTAGCTTCTCATAAAGTAATCCATTATGCTGTATTCTGTAATATTATATGGTCAAATACCCTATTGATTTATGAACATTTTTCACGGGCAAGGATAATTAAAGAAAATGGGATCAAGTTGACTATGTTGCTATTCACTTTGAATACTAAATTGGGCTTGCATCCTAAAAGTTCAGTAGCTGCAATAAGAAGAATATAAATGTCCATGTGTACCATATACTAAAAATTAAAAGCCTAAAAATAACAGAATGAAAATACCTTATGATAATTGAAAAATTAAAGATGAGAAGCAATAACAATTGGTGATGGCATATTTTAACCTTTTTAAAAAAAGATTTTATTTATTTATTTGACAGAGAGAGAGACATCAGAAGTAGGGAGAGAAGCAGGCAGAGGGGGAGGGGGAAGTAGGCCCCCCGCTGAGCAGAGAGCCTGATGTGGGACTCAATCTCAGGACCCTGGGATCATGACCTGAGTGAAGGCAGAGGCTTAACCCACTGAGCCCCTGAGGCACCCCGGCATATTTTAATCTTTTGTTCAAACTTGAAGTTGTATGAAATTGCTAACCAAATTGAGGTAAAGGTGGGCTCTAATGTTACTCGTTTCATGTGTCAGACTCAGGTCTCTCACTTTAACCTGTATGCATTTTTCCCTAATTATATAAACATGGTTCAACTTGAAATATGATGATAGAAAAATTAAAGGATCATTCAAATGGGTTTTTATACAAAATTCTTAATTTCTAGCTTAAAAAAGGTACTTCTAAAAATGTACATAATAATTCAATGTTCTTCCCTTGAGTCGTAAATATAGTTGTTTTTCCTTCCACCATAAAAAAGAAAAGTGGAGAAACTGCAAATATTATCAGCAGTCGTGTAATGAAGACACTGGAAAGTAACTAGTAAAATAACAACATTTTGCCTTGGTGTTTGTCTAGTTTTCCTCTTTGAAGGATTAAAGCTTACACATAAGCTTTAATTCATATTAAATTGCCTACTAAAGAAGACTTACATTCCATTAAACACAAATCTGTTCCCATTTTAAAGCACATACAAGTACTATGTGATCAGAGGGATGGGAAACACTAGATAAGGCCTGGTGGGTGGTAACTTCTTCAAGACTAGGTAATGGAATCACCTATTCCACCTCTGGAGCATTTAAGTCAATGAAAATGTAATCCAGACATCCAAGAAAACCACCAACCGAATTTGTGTAAGCAGGTTCACCACAAGCACTTTCCAGTTTGAAAAAAAAATGGGTAGGGACATGTTTCACCGTTCCTCTTCCCCATTTACCAAAAAAAAAAAAAAAAAAGATACATTCCTGTTGTTGGGGTACTATTGAAGCCTCCACAAAACATAACCCATATGCCAGGATACAGGTCACACCAGACATGTCTAATGTGAGCCAAGGCTACTGCCATTTGAATGAGAGAAATGTACCTACCTTTTGGATGCCCTCGTCGCTGTCTCCCTCTTCACTTCCTCCTAGTTGGAGGGAGACTGCAGCACCGCGCTGTCCACGTGGAGAACGTCTTCATCCACAGCCTCCTCCCGGTGCTACAGCTTCAGCAGGGGTTCGCATGCTGCAGCCTGCTCGGACCCAGAACCCTCCCGCATAGGCCACGTCGCCATTTGCACTTGGCCCGTTCTTCCTGCCAGCGTCCACCTTAGCGTGGCCTTTGAGGTTGCATTTGTTGCAATCCCGCTGAGGGACCAACCCAGTGGCTCGCTTTGTCGCACCGCGTGTCTTTGGCCAGCGCGAACGACAGGTTTAGTTTAGGCTCCGAAGGCACACTGAGCACTACACCGCGCTCCAAGGCGCCTGCCACTGTCTGAGTAGCCGCCTCTGAGCGAGCGAGCGGCTCCAGGGCCGAGCGGCCCCCACGAAGTGTGGCGCGGGAGCCTGAGAGGCTTCACGTGAACCTGGTGGCCCAGGGGCCGCCAAGCGTCAGATCTCAGTAAATTTATACCTATAAAATAAAATAAATTCTTAACCAAAAAAAAATCTTTCCACAAAGATTGTACTGGTGAGCTTTATCAGTCATTTAAAAAAAGAAATACTGCCTACATTACAGTCTTTCAGAAACTGAAGGATACAAAGCCCTCTGCAACTCACTTTAAGATAAAAGAATAATCTTGAGCGCCTGTGTGGCTCAGTCAGTTAAGTGGCTGCCTTCGGCTCAGATCATGATCCCAGACTTCTGGGATCCAGTTCTGTGTCATGCTCCCTGCTCAACCGAGAGCCTGCTTCTCCCTCTCCCTCTGCCTGCTGGGCTGCCTGCTTGTGCTATCTCTCTGTCAAATAAATAAATAAATAAATTCTTTTAAAAAAATTAGAATAATCCTGACAATAAAACCTGTTATGGATATTATAAGAAAAAATTATAGAACAATATACTCCTGAACATATATGCAAAAATTCACATAAAATTACTAGCATATAATATCCATTGATGTGTATGTAAGGATGAGTACCAGGCGAAGTTTACCCCAGGAATATAAAGTTGGTTTAACATTCAAAAATCAAGTAATGCACTCCACTTATTTATAGAGTGAAAGAGAAATAACATATTATTATTTCAGTAGATGTATAAAAATATGTGACAAAAACCAACACTCATTCATGATTAAAAAAAAGAAAATCAGAGTGCCTGGGTGGCTCAGTCAGTTAAGCGTCTGCCTTTGGCTCAGGTCACGATCTCCAGGTCCTGGAATTGAGCCCTGTGTCTGGCTCCTGGCTCCACTTGAGGCCTGCTTCTTCTCCTCCCACACCCCCTGCTTGTGTTCCTTCTCTCGCTGTCAAATAAATAAAATCTTTAAAAATAAATGAAAATAGAAAATCAGCAAACTTTCCCAATGATAAAGGAAACCATGATAAACCTGCAGAAAATATACTTAGTCATGAAATAGTATACATTTTCCCCATAAGGGCAGGTTCTTCACTTTCATCATTCTTATCCATCATTGTACTTAATTCACAGATGACACAATTTTGAAAAGAAAAATTCTAAAGAATATACAAAAAAGCTACTAGAACTAATTGAGTTTAGAAATGGTGTAGGATGCAAGGTCAATATGCAAACAGCAAGTGTATTTCTTTTTTTAAGATTTAATTTATTTGTTTATTAGTTGGTTTATTTATTTATTTATTTATTTATTAAGATTTTATTTATTTATTTGGCAGAGAGAGAGATTACAAGTAGGCAGAGAGGCAGGCAGAGAGAGAGGGAATCAGGCTCCCTGCTGAGCAGAGAGCCTGATGCAGGTCTCAATCCCAGGACCCTGGGATCACGACCTGAGTCGAAAGCAGAGGCTTAACCCACTGAGCCACCCAGGCACCTGGTTTATTTATTTATTTATTGAGAGAGAGAGAGTGTGTGTGTGTCTGTGGAGGGGTGCAGAGGGAGAATGAGATTGAGACTCTCAGGCAGACTCCAAGCTGAAAGAAAAGCTTGGCTTCCAGCTTCATCTTACAATCCTGAGATAATGACCTGAGCCAAAATCAAGAGTTCGATGCTTAACTGACTGAGTCACCCAGGTACTCCAGCAATTGTATTTCTGTATACTAGCAGTGAACAATTGAAACTGTGATTGAAATTTTTAAATAAAACAAAATCAATATCATTAACAATAGCTTGAGAGTCTTAGAGACAGGGCTGGCAAAATATGTAAACATGGACATTAGAAACTACAAGACAGTTGAGAGAAATTTAAAAAAATCTAAGTAAATATAGAGATTTATCATGTTTATGGATCAGAAGACTGATTATTGTTAAAATGTCAATCCTCCTTTCTAAGTGATCTATAGATTCAATGTAATCACAATCAAAATCTGAGAAGGCATTTCTGTAGAAATTGACAAGATGACTCCAAAATGTATATGAATTTATAATAGCTAATAATTGCAAAAATGAAGAACAAGTCAGGAGGACTCAAATTTTTGATGATATGAGATAGCTACAGTGACAAGGCAGTGATGGTGGGGTGCAGAATTGATATATAGATCAGTGGAACAGAATACATAGTCCAGAAATACATCCAAAAGCATATAGTCAATTGGTTTTCAACAGAGATTCCAAGATACCTCACAGGGTATTCTTGATCTTCATCTGATATCTCGCACAGAAAATAATTTGAAATGGATCATATACATGAATATAAAACCTAAAACTATGAAAATTGTTTTTCATGAGGTCACTAGGAGATTCTAAGATCTCACTATCACTGCCCTTGTTATCATGTTAAGATTTTTGAAATGGTGTCTTGGGTCATATTTATGTAAATAAAAAGAAATCTCATGAGTTCTAAGGCATTTTTATTATAAAATGCAACCCAGAAAAATTAAAAATGTAAACATTAGTGAAATAGCATAAGATGAACCCTCTTAATAACCACAACTCAGATCAATAAATAAAGCTTACAGCCTCCCTAGAAGCTCCTCTATATGCCCCATCCTAATTGAAGCCCCCCTTTTCTACCCTGAAAGTAACCACTATCCTGACTTTTTTAGTAATCATTTTCTTTGATTTCTTTTTGTTTTCATCTTCCAAGTATGCATACCTGGACATTATATTTTAGTCTTGCCCTTTAAAAAAATGTTTACATTTATTTAAAGTCTTTACTAATGTACAGGCTTTTGCTGAATTTCTTTTTCTTACACATTAGCTATGGAAAAACTTGGGCTGTTTGATTTGTGGACTTTCTTAGAGTCTAGATTTTGCTCACTGCCTACATATAGTTCAACCTGATCCTCTTTCCTCTAATTCCTGCAAGTTGGCAACTTAAATAGGAGATTAAAATATTGACTCTAACGGTTTGCCCTTATCAGATACATTTGGTGACTACAGGTCACCAAATTGGGACCGACTTGACTTTCAAGTCTTCTGTTGATATTTTAGAGTTATCTTTGAGTGAGATCCTGTGCTCTTAACATTAATTAATGCAACCTGCCATATTAATTTGTCTAGTGGCTCTGTCTTGATATGTCAGAGTCTTGTCTGACTCTCACCCCTTCCATAGCCAGTAAGCCCGTCATTCTTCACTGTGACAACGGAATTCATCATTATCCTGTTTTAGGCCCTCATGACCTTTTATCTGAACTACTAGGGCAAACCATTCTCTGGTGCTCTTCCTTCTATCCTCCCCCCTCCCCTTTCGAGATACTTAAGTAAGGTTACACAGCTGGTTAATGTTGAATCAAGGAACCAACCCAAGTTTTAGAATGAGGATTGTCTCAAAATGTTCCTATGTTTTCTCCCATCTTTGTTCACTGATGAGTTATTTTGGGGAGCCCTTCTCACACCCAGTACTGCCTTGTATGTTCTGAATGATAAAGACTAGGTCTCAAGAGAAAGGCACAACATTGGTGAAACATATACTGTCTCTGGGTAAACCAAATATCCTTTCACGTGAGGCCATTTAGAGACTGCTAAACAAAAGGGTGAACGAACTATCTGACCAACAGAAGCTAGAAGAAGGAAATGATCAGTGTGGCCTAAAATAGAGAAAGCCTCGAGGAGGATAAGGACCTTGACCTGGGCCTCAGAACACGGGAAAGATCTAGAAATAAGGTAGGAAAGAGAGAAAAGAACTATCTGACTGAGCCCAGGCCCACCCCCATCTTTACCATTAATCACTCTGTCCTGTCTCATGCTGTTTTGTGGGTACAAGTCCACTTACTTCTCCTCTAGAGGTGCTTAGGTCTACTGATGGTTTGTGATCACAAAGCAGGTTCAGTACAAGCTCTCTATGACATGAAGTCAGGAAATCTGTGTTCTGCACTTCCCCGAGGGCTTTCTCACTTATCTTCAGGTAATAGAATCCGAATCTGTTAACCTTTCTGTATGGGAACTGAGGCATGCGCATTTAAAATACAGGTGCCTCACTGAGTCTATAAATCCATTCCTAAGCATCCATCCTAAGGAAATAATGAATAACGCTCACAAAAATCCTATAACAATGTTATAATAAATATGGATGATCAAGTTCTCCTTATACTGTAATGATATTCACCCAGTTGATTTTTCTTAAGTATGAATAGAGAAAACCTTATACTTTGCAAACTGGTGCAGCCACTCTGGAAAACAGTATGGATCTTCCTCAAAAATGTTAAAAATAGAACAACCCTATGATCCAGCAATTGTACTGTACCATTTTTATCCAAAAGATACAAAAATACAGATTCCAAGAGGGTGCATGCATTTCAATGTTCAAAGCAGCATTACAACAATAGCCAAACTACAGAAAGAGCCCAAACAACCATCAACTGGTGAATGGATAAAGATGTGGTATATATACACAATGGACTATTACTCAGCCACAAAAAAACAAAAGAAAGAAATCTTGCCATTCACAAGAAGGGGATGCAACTAGAATGTATTATGGCAGGCAAAGTAAGTCACAGAAAGACAAATACCACATGGTTTCATTTATATGTGGAAATTAAGAAACAAAACAAATGAACATATGGGAAGGGAAAAAAAGAAAAAAGAGAGGGAAACAAACCGTAAGGGACTCTTAAAGATAGAGAACAAACTGAGAGGTGATGGAGGGAGGTGGGAGAGGGATGGCTAGGTGGGTAGTGGATATTAAAGAGGGCACTTGAGGGATGCCTGGGTGGCTCAGTCAGTTAAGCATCTATTTTGGCTCAGGTCATGATCTCAGGGTCTTGGAATCGAGCCCTGCATCCAGCTCCCTAATCAGAGGGAAAGGTTCTTCTCCCACTCCCTCTGCCCCTCCACCCATGCTCTTTCTCTCTCTCAAATAAATAAAATCTTTTTTTAAAAAAGAGAGCACTTGATATGATGAGCATTGGGTGTTGTATGTAACTGATCAATCACTGAATTCTACTGTATGTTAACTAACACTGTATGTTAACCAACTAGAATTTTTTTTTAAAAAGTTGGAAAAAAAAAGAATACTGCCTACTCCAAAGTCATGAAGATGATTTCCTGTGTATTTCTGTCACTCCTGTAGAATGGCATTGTCTTTCCCATTTAGATCTGCAGTTCACTGGGAGTTTATTTTGTGTGTTATTTAGGGTAGAGTCCGCATATACTTTTTTCACATATGGCTATCCAACTGATCTGTTACCACTTTTTAGGGAAAAAAAATCTTTTCCCCATTTCACTGCAGTGTCATCTTTGCCATAAATCGACAGTATGTGTAGGTACGTTTCACAGGTCTGTGCATGCATGCATGTGTACACAAATGTATTAATCTTTGAGACAATATTACACTATTTATTCATAATTTACTCACTATAGGACTGTATTAAGTTTCGTATCTACTGGTGGAGGTTTTGGTGCTCCCTTCTTTAAGGTTCTCTTGGCTACATTTTTTTTTTTTTTGCATTTCCATATACATAGTTAGAATTTGCTTGTCAATAAAAAATAACCAGATGAGATTTTTTATATGGATTGCATTGGATTGCATTGAATTTATAGTTCAATTTGGGAACAATTGACGACTTTAAAATATTGAGTCATTCAATCCATGAACCCAGTATATCTCTTCTTTAATGTTTCTCAGAATTATTTTATAATTTTTAGTGTAGAGGTCTTGCAAGTATTTTAATTAGATTTACTTATTTTTTAAGATTTTATTTATTTATTTGACAGAGAGAGATCAAAAGCAGAGGGGCAGGCAGAGAGAGAGGAGGGGAAGCAGGCTCCCTGCTGAGCAGAAAGCCTGATGTGGGGCTCGATCCCAAGACCCTGAGATCATAACCTGAGCCAGAGGCAGAGGCTTAACCCACTGAGCCACCCAGGTGCCCCTAGATTTATTTTTAGATATTTGATTTTTAATCAATTTATTGGGATATAATTTACATAAAATAAGATGCATACATTTTAACTATACAGTTCAGCGATTTCAACAAATGTGTTTGCCTGTGGAGTCACTACCCCATCAAGACACAGAACATTTCCCACAGCTAAAAAAGTTATTTTATTTCCCGTTTTATACTTAGAAAAATTTCAACCTTCAAGCCAGGCAAACACTGATTTCATCCAATCTGTATCAACATAAATTAGTTTTGCCTCTTCCAAAACTTTATATAAATGGAATCAAACAGAATGCACTCTTTTGTGTCTGATATATTTCCCTGAGTATAATGTTTTTTGAGATTTATCTATGTTACTGCTTGCACCAGTAGTTTGTTACTTTTTATGTCTTTGTAGTAACCTAACATATGAATACATCACAATTTGTTTATACATTTACTTGCTGATGGACATTTGGATTATATCCACTTAGGGGCTATCCTAAATGAAATTGCCATGAACATTCCCATACGAATTTTTAAAAAGATTTTATTTATTTATTTGTCAGAGAGAGAGAGATAGCACAAGCAGGGGGAGCAGCAGGCAGAGGGAGAACAGACTCCGCACTGAGCAGAAAACCTGACTCCAGTCTTGATCCCAGGACAGTGAGATCATTACCTGAGCCAAGGCAGATGCTTAACCGACTGGAGCCACCCAGGAATTTCCCTATACGAATCTTTTTGAGGAAATATGGTTTGAATTTTGCTTGGGAAAATTTTTAAGAGTGGAATTTTTTAGACATACAGTAAGTGTAAGTTTAACTTTTCAAGAAACTATCAAAAAGCCTTGTAAAGTGGTTGAACTTCTCACCAGCAATGAATGAAGAAGATTTCCAGTTGTTCCATGTCTTCAAAAATACTTGGGATTGTCAGACTTTTTAATTTTAGCAATTCTGTCGGCTATGTTGTGGTATTTCATTGTTTGTTTTACATGTTCCTGAAGATTAATGACATTGAGCATCTTTCCATGAGCTCTTTGGTGATTTATACATATATGTACTTTAGTAAAAAACTTGTTCAAATCTGTTGATGACTTTTCATTATATTGTTTACCTTATTTTGAATTTTAAGAGGCCTTTATATATCTCCTGGATACAAACGCTTTGTTGGTTACACCTATTGAAAATATTTTTTCTCAGCTTCCCAGGTGATTTTCTTAACCATATCTCTCACAAAGCAGAAGTTTTTTTATTTTAAATTCATTGTCTATGTAAATTCCACTACTATACTACCTTTATTAGTGCATCTTCAATCTGGAAATCAGGTAATATAATTTCCAACATTTGTGGGTTTTTTTCAAAATTATTGTCTATACTAGGTCCTTCAAATTTCCATATAAATTTGGGGGTAATTTTGTCAAGTTATACAAAGATGCCAGCTAAAATTTTGATTGTGACTGATCTAAATTTATAGATTAATTTGGAGATAATTGATGTCATAACAGTACTGAATTTTCTGATCCAACACCTTGGACTTTCTTATATTTATCTTTACATGTTATCTATACATCTATATTTATCTATCTATGTAAAATACATATAATTTCAATTTACAATTGTTCATCACTACCATATGAGAATACAATTGAGTTTTTTAAAAAATATCCATCTATAGCTGCAACCTCACTGAATTAAAGTACTGGTTCCATAGCAGGTTTATTCCAGATCCCTTAGTATTCTCTAAATACATGATCATGTGATTTGCAAATAAAGACTTACATATTGCCTTTTGAACTAGAAACTTGTGAAGGAATTTTCATTGCTGGTGTTGATTTAATTCTAAAATTTCATTAAGACTGCTGCACTACTGACTCATTGGCACTTCATGGAAGGATCTCGTGTATCTAGGGGCCCCTAACAAGAGGAGCCATCAGCTGCCCTGCGTTTTTCCAAGTTCTAAAAAAAGAAGCTGCCTGTAGAGTCTATATTTATATAATGATTTAACAGAAGAGACGGTTGAGTTTTTCCCCTGGCTATAATTCTAATTTTCAAATTAAAATAACTTTCTGTCTCCTTAACAAAAAAAGTATATTGGGGCGCCTGGGTGACTCAGTCGGTTAAGCATCTGCCTTCCAGGGGCGCCTGGGTGGCTCAGTGGGCTGAGTGTCTGCGTGTCTGTCTTCGGCTCAGATCATGATCTCAGGGTTCTGGGATCAAGACCCGCATGGGGCTCTCTGCTCGGCGGGGAGCCTGCTTCCTCCTCTCTCTCTGCCTGCCTCTCAGCCTACTTGTGATCTCTGTCAAATAAATAAGTAAAAAAAAAAAAAAAAAAAAAAAGCATCTGCCTTCCACACAGGGCATGATAGGGAGTCCTGGGATCAACTGGTCCACCCACTCCTTGCACCGCGGAAAGCCTGCTTCTCTCTCTGCTTGCTCTGCCAGGGTGTGCTCTCGAGAGCGCAGCCTGGTGCTGTTAAAAAGGACCCAGCACAGGCACCTGGGTGGCTCAGTGGGTTAAAGCCTCTGCCTTCCTCTCAGGTCATGATCCCAGGGTTCTGGAATCGAGCCCCACATCGGGCTCTCTGCTCACTGGGGAGCCCGCTTCCTCCTCTCTCTGCCTGCCTTTCTGCCTACTTGCGATCTCTGTCAAATAAACAAAATGTTTATTAAAAAAAAAAAAAAAAAAAGGACCCAACAGCAGAGGGGAGCTGCGTTGGCCAACTGCCTGTGCGCCACCCTGTGGGCAGAAGCCGGCACGGAATGGGGGCGGTGCCACTCGCGGTGACGAAGGCCTCACGTGAGCCGCCAACGCTGACTCGCTCACCTCGCTGTAGCGTCAGAGCCGGCCTTCGCTCGCTCACTTCTCGGTGTCTACACCCGGTGGCCGTGCGGGCGCGCGGGCCAGAAGCGGTCCCCAAGAGTCAGACGCGGAGGGGAAGCAGGTAAGGGACCGGGAGGAGGGGGAGCGTTCCCTGGTCTGGGTGTGGGAGAGCCCACGCGGCCGGCCGAGCCCTGCTGGGGGCCGGCTGCCCCGGAGCGAAGCGGCGCAAAGGACCGCAGCGCTCACGCCGCCCAGCAGCCCACGTTTGGCCGCAGAAAACGGTAGGCCGAAGGTTGGACGCCAGTGAGGCGACGACCCTTCGGAAACACCTGCCTCTTGCACTCCCGCCCCGCCCCCGTCCTTCTTGGCGTGGAAAATGGTGGTCAGCGCTGGGGATGGGACGGCTGGGTGTGGGGGCGAGGCGGCCGTGGCGGGTCCTGGCGGAGCTGGGTAGCTTTGGGTCGGCGGGGAGCGCTCGGCTGCAGCAGCCCCCGCTGTCCCCACCCCGGCCCTCTGCAGGTGTGCAGGTCTAAGTGTCGCGGCGGCGCACTCTCGGCGAGAATCGGGAGGAGGAGGAGACTGCAAGGATAGGCCCAGGTCGGTGCGGGGGACAGTGGGAGCCGGGGGTGGGGGGAACGTGTGGAAAGCCCTGAGACCCCAGATTCCCTCGCGCCCCCCACCCCTCGCCCAGCCCGTCCACCATCTTGATGCCTGCAGAGGCCTGGGCAGGGATTGGCAGGGAAAATGGTGGGCTTCGGGGGGGGGGGGGAGAGGAGCGACAGGGAGGTGCGAGGGGGAGGGCTCGGACCGGGGCCCCCTAGAGGGCGTAGGAAGCCTCTGATGTGGGAAAATGAAATTTTAAAAAGCCTAAGAGATCCAGGGCTCTGAGTCTTGGAATGTGCGTAGTAGGGCCTCTGTCCTCGGTGCTGATCAGTCCCACTAAGAAAATAATTTCTTCTCTCCTCTTTTGTCTCTCAGGAGCAATGGCGTCCAAAGAGGAACAAGCAGTAAAAAATCTCAATGTGGAGAATGCCAAAAAGGAAAATGAAAAAAAGGATGAAAAGGAGCAAGTTGCTAATAAAGGAGAGCCTTTGGCCCTCCCTTTGGAAGCTGGTGAATATTGTATGCCTAGAGTAAATCGTAGGCGGTTCCGTGTTAGGCAGCCCATCCAGCAGTATAGATGGGACATGATTCAGAGGCTTGGAGAACCACAGGGAAGAATGAGAGAGGAGAATATGGAAAGGATTGGAGAGGAGATGAGACAGCTGATGGAAAAGCTGAGGGAAAAGCAGTTCAGTCATAGTCTGCGGGCAGTTAGCACCGACCCTCCTCACCATGACCATCATGATGAGTTTTGCCTTATGCCTTGAATCCTGATGTTTTTCCTGAAATTAATAGGAAGACACACCTTCCTAAAGTTAATGTTCTCATTGTACCTTTGTTGTCAACCTTTTGGGTTTACATGTTTCTTGTGGGTCTCCTATGACCAACTTCTAACTGAATGTTGTATTTTGACCCAAAATGTAAGATTCTGTCAGCAAGGGAGTTTTACCCTATTGCATGGCAAGATGTTCAGTATATATTGTGAAATTAATAAAGCAGTTTAAAAGACATTCTCTGTATTCTCTTTTAGTTTAGATCTTCTATATTTTATACATGAACACACAGTCGAAGTATATAAAGTAAAAAGTTAAAGTGTTCATCTCTTTATGGTAGAATTATGAATAATTTTTATTTTTTATCTATATTTTCTCATTTCAGAGCTAAACACCTATTACCTAGTGAAAGGGCTTGGCCACCTGATAAAAGCAATGTGAGCACTTACCTAAACAGTTCTGACACAATCTGTTTTAGCTTACCTCTGGATCTCATATTTAGAAGTATAAACCTAATAATGATAGGAGACAGATCTCTTTAAGAATCATACTTATATTAAAAAAAAGAATCATACTTATAAAGAAAAATCATACTTATCAGCAAGATGATAATAGCTGCAAGAGCTGCCTTGTATACTTAATGAAGCCGTAAGTTTCTAAGTCCCCACTGGAATGTGCATGACCCAACATTTTAATCCCTTAAGCTATTTGGAAAAGTTTCCAAAGCCAGGTCTTTATGTGATCTAAGGGGTAGGTCCTTCTGTTACTTTGCTACTGTGCCCCATTTCCATCTTCACCCCTGGGTATTAATGTTCAGGAATCCTCAAGGTGAGAAAGTCTAACTGATTTTTTTCTGGAACACTCAATAAATTGCATCCTCACTCTTACGAAAGTGTGAATAAGTCCCCTCTCCGTTTTTAGCTTCATGAAAAGACCATATCTGTCTAGTCCTCTCTTTCCTTAGATGTGTAGTCCTTTTCTAAGAAACCTCAGTTCAGGGACACCTGGGTGGCTCAGTTGGTTGGACGACTGCCTTCGGCTCAGGTCATGATCCTGGAGTCCTGGGATGGAGACCCGCATCAGGCTCCCAGCTCCATGGGGGGAGTCTGCTTCTCTCTCTGACCTTCTCCTCGTTCATGCTCTCTCTCACTGTCTCTCTCTCAAGTAAATAAATAAAATCTTTAAAAAAAAAAAAAAAGAAACCTCAGTTCATTATACTATATTAAAGATGCGTAATGGGACACAGGTCACTTTCAATCTGAGACAATCCTTATCCCAGCCCCCTGAAACCTATGAGTGTAAAGAACTAACTTACATTGAGTTGGATACCAGGAGATTATGTCCATGAATTCAGTGGATAACCAAATGTGGGTAATTATGAGAAGTCCATTGGAGGACTATTGGGTTTAAATGTCCCAGTAGAACTTGAGAAATGAAATTGCCTTGGAGTATGCTATGTAGGTGAAATACATATGTATGAAGACAGTTTTGTATGGGAATAAACTTAGAAGTTAGGATTCTCGGGTGCCTGGGTGGCTCAGCTGGTTAAGTGACTGCCTTTGGCTCAAGTCATGATCCCGGAGTACCAGGATGGAGTCCCACATCAGGCTCCCAGGGAGTCTATTTTTCCCTCTGACCTCCCCCTCCCCCCCTTCTCTGCTCTCTCTCACTTTCTCTCAAATAAGTGAAATGTTTTGTTTTGTTTTTTTTTTAAGTTAGGATTCTAAAACAGAAGTTGGCAAACCACACAGTCCATGAACCAGATTTGGCCTGTTGCTTATTTTTGTGGCCAATGAGTTAAGATCAAGTTTCACATTTTTTTAAAGATTTTATTTATTTATTTGACAGAGAGAAATTACAAGTACACTGAGAGGCAGGCAGAGAGAGAGAGAGAGAAGGAAGCAGGCTCCCTGCTGAGCAGAGAGCCCGATGCTGGACTCGATCCCAGGACCCTGAGATCATGACCTGAGCCGAAGGCAGCGGCTTAACCCACTGAGCCACCCAGGCGCCCCAAGTTTCACATTTTTAAATGGTTAAAAAAAATCAGGAATATTTTTTATATGTAAAAATTACATGAAATCAAATTTTTGGTGTCCATAAATAAAATTTTATTGGAATATAGCCATATGAAAGAATTGATATACTATCTGTGGCTGGTATTGTTCTACAGTAGCAGTGTTGAATAGTTGCAAAAGAAACAGTATGGCCTGCCTGCAAAGCCTACATACTTATTATCTGGCCTTTACAGAAAAAGTTTTCCAAACCCACTCTGGAATATAACATCACAATAGCAGTTATGAAACCAAAGGTAAAAACAGATAGGCAGGTGAAAATACGTAACACAGCAAACCCCAGACAGGAATCAGATGCCTAAGTAATTCCAAAACTCTCCCTCCTCCAGGTCCTTGAGACACAAGAATATTCATGCAGGACAGAAGTTTATAAAGATAAAGGCCAGAGTTGAAAGGGCAGGAAGACTGATGAACAGAGAAGCTTATGCCCTACCATACTTCCTATACTTGATTGTCAATATTAGCACCAGCTTTCCTGGAATACAGAAGCATTCTGGTTTCACTGACCTAACAATATTCAGCAGTTCCTTGAGGAAAAACTCGAAATTCACATGTGAACTCATGGCGTATTGTCATAGAAGATTAGGTATGCATATACCCCCCAAAATGTACATCTTTCTGTGTAAGGCAAATCCAAGTTGCCTTGTTAACTTCAGAGATCCTAGTCTCTGGGGAGAGCCAGACTGCTATTAACCAGCTTCCCTTGGTTCTTAATAGTGTTTGGGATCTGAAGGGGCATCTGAGGGAGTAGTGTAGTAATGGTCAGGCTCGACATAAAATGTTAGGGCAACAACCAGCAGAAAGTGAGCAAAAGCCCATAAGAGAATACGGTATGAGGTTCCTTCAAGGGAAATAGCCCATAGCTAAGTTTTTAACTGCATTTGCCTATCTATATGATTTCTGTTATGTTATGTGGTAAGCCTTCTTTTCTCCCTGAGTGGCCATTCTCCACTGAAAGATGAGCAAATTATTCCTGTGAATGCCTACAAATTTTAGCAAAGATTAGGGATTCTGCCCTGGTTCTCAAAAAAGAAAGATACTGGGCCATTGGAGTTTTAGCACAGAATGTACATCTAGTAGATATTAGGTGAATGAAAAACTCAACAAAATAAGTATGATTTACTGGTATTCAGCAAATGATAAGTATGCACATCTTTGAATCCTTATGTATTTCTTTTTTTTAAGGTTTATTTATTTATTTATTTGACAGAGAGAGAGAGAGAGAGAGATCACAAGTAGGCAGAGAGGCAGACAGAGAGAGAGGGGGAAGCAGGCTCCCCGCTGAGCAGAAAGCCCAATGCAGAGCTCTATCCCAGGACCCTGGGACCACAACCCGAGCCAAAGGCAGAGACTTTAACCCACTGAGCCACCCAGGCGCCCCTCCTTATGTATTTCTAACAGAACTGAGATGATAATGCACATAATGTCTTGTGACTTTTGAATAAAAATAATTACCTTTTTTTTTTCTTAAAAGAAGATCAAGTCAATTGAAGGAAATCAGAAAATGAATTTTAAAGGCCACCTTGTGACCAAAGAAAGCAATGCAGTTTGAACTTTCTAGTCAGAGGCAGAGCAGGGAGAATACACAGACACTGGACTCTTCCAGGAAGTCCAGATAACAAAAGAACTTTGGTTGGAGGTGAAATAAAACCTTCATGATTAACTAACATTTAAGACACCAAGCTGCGGGGCACCTGGGTGGTTAAGCGTCTGCCTTCCGCTCAGGTCAGGATGCCAGGGTCCTAGGACTGAGCCAGGAATAGCATATGCTCCCTGCTCAGCGGGGAGCCTGCTTCTCCCTCTCTCCCTCATTCCATTCATTCTCTCTCTCTCTCTCAAATAGATAAATAAAAACCTTTTAAAAAATAAATTAAAAAACCAAGCTACATTTATGCTTCAAATAAAAATAGAATAACAGGGTCTGGATTTAACTGCCTAACCAAAACAATGAAAACCTGCACAAAATACATGAAACAACAGTTCTCAGTTATTTAACCTCAGACAACTGGAGGGGAAGTTCCTTGAGAAGGTAGAAGCAAATAATATGAGCATTCTGATTACCCCCAGCTTACTCCGGATTGGATTTGTTTATAACATACGGAGAAGTAAAATGTATGTCAATAGCACAAAGACCAGAAAGAAGGAATGGAAGTTTTGAAGTTTTGAAGTTCTTATTCTACACATTAATATCATTTGAAGGTAGATTCTGAAATGTTAAAAATGTATATTACAAACCTTTCAATAATCATGAAAAAAGTTGTAGCTAATGAACCAACATATGAGATAAAATGGAATCTTGAAAATAGTCAGTAGAAAATATCAAGGAAGGGATGCCTGGGTGGCTCATTTGGTTAAGAGTCTGCCTTCAGCTCAGGTCATGATCCCAGAGTCCTGGGATCAAGTCTTGTCTCGGGCTCCTTGCTCAGCAGGGAGCCTGCTTCTCCCTCTGCCTGCCACTCCACCTACTTGTGCATTTTCTCTCTTTCTCTGACAAATAAATAAATAGAATCTTTTAAAATGTTAGAGAAAAAAGAACAAAGAGCAGATGGGACAAATGGAGACAAATAGCAAGATGGTTGATTTAAACCCAAACATATCAATGTCAATAATCACATTAATGTAAATGGTCTAAATACCTCAGTTGCAAAGCAGAGACTGTAAGATAGTATAGAAAGGAAGGCAAATATATGCTGCCTATAAACACCTTATTTTAAATTTAAAGATACAAATTAATTACAAGTAAAGGAATGGAAAATTGTGGATAATCTTAACATCAATCAAAGCTTGAGTGGCTATATTGATATCAGATACAATAAATATCAGAGCTAAGAATAATACCAGGGATATTACAGTCAATACATAATTTTAAGTGGTAAGTTTGTCAAAAGGACATGAGGATCCTAAACATTCACATATTATAGTGCTTTAAAATACAAGGAGCAAAAACTGACAGAATCACAAGGAGAAGCAGACAAATCCACAATTATAGTCAGAGATTTCAACACCTTCTCTAAAATTGATAGAACAAGTAGACAATCAGCAAGTACATATAGAACCTGAAGAACACCATGAAACAACTTTTCCAGTTGACTATGGTAGACCTTGCCACCAACAACAGGAGAATGTGCATTTGTTTGGTTTGCACATAGAACATTTACCAAGATAATCCATATTCAAGTTCATAAAATAAGCCTCAGTAACATTAACAGGATTCAAATCATAAAATGTATGTTTCTGGGGAGCCTGTTTTCTGGTTCAGTCCTTAAGTGTCTGCCTTCAGTTCAGGTCATGATCCCAGGGTACTGGAGTTGAGCCACACATTGGGCTCCCTGCTTGGCTGGAAGCCTGCTTCTCCCTCTCCTACTCCCCGTGCTTGTGTTCCCTCTCTTGTTGTGTCCCTCTCTGTCAAATAAATAAATTAAATCTTTCTTTTCTGAGCACAGTGAAATTAAATGAGAAATGAATAACAAAAATATTTGGAAAATCCCAAATATTAAATTAACATCAAACAACGCATGCCTAAATAACCTAAAGAAGAAATCAAAGAGGAAATTATAAGGCACTTTGAACTGAATGAAAATGAAAACTCAACATATGATAATTTGTGAGATGTGGTAAAAGGACCACTCAGGCAAAAATTTAGAGCACTGAACATATAATAATAGAATAGAAGAAAGCTCTATAGCTATTAAATAAATAGAAATTAGAGAGAGAGAGAGAGTGCGAGCAAGCACGAGCAGTGGGGAGGGGCAGAGGGAGAGGGAAAAGCAGGCTCCCTGCTGAGCAAGGAGCTCAATGTGGGACTTGATCCCAGGACCCTGGGATCATGACCTGAGCCAAAGGCAGATGCTTAACCTATTGAACCACACAGGCACACAATAAATAGAAATTTTTAAAAAAGTTTTTTTTGAGGTATATTTTAATACCCAATGTTATACTAGTTCCAGTTGTACAACATAGTGATTTGACAATTCTGTGTGTTAAGCTAAGCTTATCATGAAAATAAATGAAAATTTTATTTAAAACACCTCCTCCAAGGAAAGCTCTGAGTCAAGATGGCTTAACTGGTAATTCTACCAAACATTTAAAAATTACATAATACCAATTCTATGCAAAATCTTTCAGAAAATTAAAGAAGAAGGAGTAGCTCCCAAATCATCTTATGAAGCTAGAATTACCCAGATAACTAACCAGACAATTATATTGCAAGGAAAGATAACCACAAACTGATCTACTTCATGAACATATATGCACAATTTCTTAGTAAATCTTTAGTAGACTCCAATTATATATACAAGATACAATACACCATGACCAGGTAAGTTTTATCCCAAGGATTTGAGGTAGTGTTAATGTTTAAAAATCATTGTAATTCACCACATTAACATTAACATAAAAGAGGAAAAACACATGATCATCTCAGTGGCTAATGAAAAAACATTTGCTAAAATTAAAAAAATATATATTACTGACTAAAATATGCAACAACCATGTGTAGAAGAGATGTTCCTCAACCTGATAAGATACATCTACCAAAAAACCCATACATAATGATGTGTATGTTACATAAAGACTAAATGTTTCCCTCCTAAGATGGAAAACAAGGTAAAATAGACATGTTCACAAATTAGATTCAATGTTGTATTAGAAGTTCTAGCCAGCACAATAAGAAAAATAAGTCATACAGATTGCAAAGGAAGAAATAGAACATATTCACAGAAAGCCATAATCTATATAGAATTTTTTTTTTTTGTAATATACAAAAAAGCTACTAGAGCTGCTGGCTCAGTTGGGGGGGGCGTGCAACCCTTGGTCTTGGGGTTGTGAGTTCAAGATCCACGATGCTTATAGAGATTACTTAAAAATAAAACCTTAAAAAAGAAAAAGCTACCAGAGCTAATAAATGAGTTCAGAAAGGTTTCAGGGTACAAGATTGAAATATAAATTCAGTTGTATTTCTAATTTTCTGAGACTTCCATAAAAAATTACTGTAAACTTGGTGGTTTAAAAAAAAAAAAAAAGAAATGTATTGCCTTGTAGTTTTATAGGCCAGAAGTACAAATAAAGTTATCAGCAGTGCTATGCTCTCTCTGCAGTCTCTAGAAAGGAATCCTTCCTTATTTATTCCAGCTTCTAGTGGCCCTAGGCATTCCTTGGCTTGTGACAACATAACTCCAATTTCTGCTTCTGTTCTGTGTCTACGCGTTCTCTGTCTCTTCTAAGGATACATCCATTAGGTTTAGGACCTACTCTAAGCCAATATGACCTCTCTCAATTCTTTTTTTTTTTTTTTAAGATTTTATTTTTAAGTAATCTCCATAGCCAAGATGGGTCTCGAACTCACAACCCCGAAATCAAGAGTTGCATGCTCTACTGACTGAGCCAACCAGGCGCCCCTCATCTCAATTCTTAATAAATTACATCTGCAAAGACCTTATTTACAAATAAGGTCATGTTCTGAAGTGCTAGGTGGACATGAATTTGGAGGGAAATCATTCAGTCCTCTACAAGCAATGAACAATCAAATTAAATTCTGAAACAATATCATTTACAATAGCATCAGAAATATGAAATCCTTAGGGATAGATTTGGCAAAAGATACTCAAGACCTGCACATTGAAAACTATAAAACAATGACGACATACATTGAACCCACCAAACTCAGAAAAAGAGATCAAATTTGTGTTTACCAGACATGGGGGAATGGAAGAAAAGTGGTCAAAAAGTACAAACTCCCAGCTGTAAAATAAATAAGTCATGGGCATGTAATGTAAAGCATGATAACTATAGTTAACACTGCTGTATGATTTATAGGAAAGTTGTTAAAAGAGTAGTAGATCCTAAGAGTTCTCATCACAAGGAGAAATTCTTTTCTTTTCTTTTTATTGTACCTTTATGATATGATGAATGTTAAGTAAACTTACTGTGGTAATCACTGCATAATATATGTAAATAAAACCATCATATTTCTTGATAAAACTGGGGGGCAGGGAATGGAAACAACACAAGTGTCCATTTACATATGAATAGATAGACAATGTAGAGTATATATATATAAAAAATGGAACATTATTCAGCCTTAAAAATAAATGAATTTCTGACACATGCTACAATATAGATGAACCTTGAAGACATTATGCTAAGTGAAATTAACCAGACAGAAAATGATTTGTGATTTAATTTCTGCAAAATACCTAGAGTAGTCAAACTCTTGGGGACAGAATGTAGAATGGGGTTTGCCAGGGGGTATAGGGAGTAGGGCAAGAGGAGTTAGTTTAATGGGTATAAAATTTCAGTTTGGGAAAATGGAGGAAGCTCTGTAGATGGATGGTGCTGATGGTTGCAGAACAATGTGAGTGTACTTAATACCACTGACACGTATACTAAAATATGGTTAAGAGGGAAAATTTTGTTATGATAACTTACCGTTATCTAAAAAAATTTGTGGGGCGCCTGGGTGGCTCAGTGGTTTAAGTCTCTGTTTTTGGCTCTGGTCATGATCCCAGGGTCCTGGGATCGAGCCCCACATTGGGCTCTTTGCTCGGTGGGGACCCTGCTTCCTCCTCTCTCTCTGCCTGCTTCTCTGCCTACTTGTGATCTCTGTCTGTCAAATAAATAAATAAAATCTTAAAAAAAACCTTATAAAAAATTTGCAAGTCAGTCTTCCAAGCCCATCATTGCCTTCAAAGTCTACGAACATCTCAGCCACGAAAACATGACTCACATCAACCTGAGTAGGTGTCTACTTAGAAAGGACATCCTAATCGCACATCCTAGATGACATCACCTCAACCAAGAAGCTTGTTACTAGAAGGATGTTGCTTCAGATGACTTTGTCTCAGTCCATTATCTCACCATTGGAGATGACTTTGCTTTCTACACAAAGGAAGACTTCACCCCAGACACTGAGACTATCATCTCAACAGCGCCTATATGCTGCCTTTCCAAAGATAATGACAAATTGAACACAATATATTGATTGCTTTTCTTCTTTTGATATTTGGGATTCTATTACATTTCTTGAGGTCATTGTTTCCTTAGCCCATGAATCTAGTGTATGTTTTGCTCTCTGCCAAAAGGTATACTATATACCTCTACACTCCATGTCTAAAGGAAAATCTTGTAGAGATTACTACTATTAATGTCATTCTAAAAATTAATGGAGATTATTGCTTTCCTTAGGAGGCAACTACCTCCTAGACCACTCCTTAATTAACCTGGTTATGGATGGCCTATAAGGACTTCTTATTCTTCTACTTGTTACTTTCATAATAAAATGTCCTTTTTACTCTCATAATAAAATGTCTTCTATGCCTTTAGGGCAACTATGTCCTACTCTATGTAAGTCTTTTCTACTGATTGAGTCACTCAAATATCCTATCTTTTTTTCAAAGGTACCACTTAGAGTCAATTTTGAGGCCTTGGGTAGAGGCCGGTTACTTGCCCTTCTTGAGCAGCTGATGAAAGTACATACTCCAGCCACTTCCCATATCATATGCATTCACACTCTGGGACATTATGTACCAGCCCTCTTTGCCCAGGGACCAGGTACCAGACAACTAAGGACAGCCTCTATGCCCTGGAGCCTGAGAAATTATTCAAATTAACCAATCCTCAGAGATTCAGAAAAAATCTAGCTAACCCCACCGCACTAGTAATTCATAACCTGCTCTTAGATATCCAACTTTCTGTTATCCAGGCATAACCTGTGTGGCTCTGCCTGGCAATCTTCTCTCTTTTGGAGCTATAAGTAACAAAAAGTTCTGCCTTATATCTCTTTTTTGTGACAGTGTGTTGTGTTCTGCTGTCAAAAGAACCTTTAGGTTTTATAAAGCCATTTACAAAAAGAAACTCATGTCATATATAAAAATTAACTCAAAATGATCAAAGACCTAAATATTTGAGTCAAAACTTTAAAATTCTTAGAAGAAAACAAAAGGGTAAATCTTCATGTTTTTGGATTTGGTAATGGACTTTTAGATATGAAACCAAAAGGAAGAACAACAAAAAGAAAAGTATATAAATTGGATTTCATAAAAATTAAGAACTTCTGTGAATAAAAAGATGTTATCAAGAAAGTAAAAAGGCAATCTGCAGAATGGAATTAAATATTTGCAAATCATATATCTGGAAAGGGGCTGTATCCAGAATACATGAAAAACTCTTAAAATTCTTAAAAACACAAAAATGACAAACAACTTAATATTAAAAAATGGGCCAAGGTCTTGAATAGATGTTTCTCCAAAGAAGGTATATAAATATCCAATAAATACATAGAAAGATGTTCAATATCATTAGTCATTAGGAAAATGTAAAAATTGAAAAAATGAAATATTAACAATTGTTTTTGAGATTGTGGATCAATTAGAGCCCTCATGCATTGCTGGTAGGAGTGCAAAATGTTGCAGCCACTGTGGAACAGGTTGTCATTTCCTTGAAAAAGTTATACATAGAATTAGCACATGACCCAGCAATTCCAGTCTTTGATATATACTCAAAAGAAATAAAAACACATCCATACAAAAAAAACTTAAACAACCCAAATATCCGTCAACATTTGAATGGATAAATAAAATACAATATAGGCATATAATGAAATATTATTCTGCTATAAAAAGGAAGAAATACTGTACATGAGACAACGTGAATGAACCTTGAAAACATTATGCTAAGTGAAAGAAGCCAGACATGGAAGGTCACATATTGCATGATTCTGTTTATACAGAAGGGAAAAATTGGGGAGTGACTATTTAATGGGTAAGGGGTCTCCTTCAGAGTTAATGAAAATATTTTGGAACTAGATAGAAGAGATGGTTTCACAACATTGTGAATGTGCTGTATGTCACTGTATGTACACTTTAAAATGGCTAATTTTTATGTTATATTACTTTGTTCTAAAAACATAGTCTTATTTGAAAAAAAATTATATAAGTATATTCTCTAAGCTAGTTGGCCTTCACATTTTTTATATCGCATACCCCTCTGAGCATTTAATGATGCTAATGGATCTGATCCTAGGCAAATGCATACAACCAGCAAAAATGTACATATCTTATCTCTCTCCCAACCACACACACATGCACCTCATTTTGAATATAATTGCAGGGGATTCAGAGGTTTCTCTAGTTAAGAATCCTGGAACCCAAGGAGTAAGTGCTCTCCTTTTAACAGAGCTCACCTGCTATTTGTTTCTTCCTTTCTCTATTTCACTCCCAAGTAGCTTCTTCTCCATCTCCTCTTTTTTCTCTACCTATAGCTTCTGCTTCTTCATGATGTCAATCTGCTCATGTGTCAGACTTTCTCAGGTTCTTAGGGTACAGATCTTTTCATAAGGGTACAGACTCCACTATCTTCTAAACACATGCAACCTTGCATATCATTTCAGGTGGTCCACAGACTCCCTCAGTTGAGAACACCTGGTCTGGGTCAATCGGTACTGTTAGACTTTTCACAGACACTGAAACAAACATGACTCAGAGGGCCCAAGGCTGGGGATGGACTGAGCGGCAGCAACCCTGCAGCGTGGCTAGGCTCCTCCTAGGTGCCCTGTAGGTGAAGATACTGAAGCTGAGAAATCCCTCAAGCTGCACCTCCTAGGTCAAGTGGTAGGCAGCAGACAGGTCAGAGAACCTTCCCTAGGCACTGTGAAGAAGGGCATCAAAGCCCATCACTTCTCTGATAATGGTGAGGATAGAGTCAGGGGACAGGGCATAAATGTCACCTTGATCATCTCTCCATGTGTGTTCTTGAGTGAGCAAGAGTCAGGTGCCTGAATGCAAAGGATGAGAGGCTCTGGAAGGTGAGAAGCGGACTGGAAATTGCATATTCCTCCCCTCTTGAAAGAAAATCAGACCACATCTGCATCCCTCAGATCCTTTGCTGCCTTTGCCCAACAGCTAAATCTCTGAATGAAAATAACCATGGGCCAAATTTTCAAGACCGATACTGTGTCAGCCATCTTATTCCAGAAAGTCTACTTAACACTCAGTGATTGTTTGGGTACAATAAATACATGCATTGTTAGTAGAACATGACAGAACTACTTATTTATGAAAATTTAAAAAAATATTTTGTGTGTTCCTAATTGAATCCATTTTTCCATATAGTAAATATTAATGCAGTGAACTTAATTTTGGAATCTTGTTGGGGGCTTTTCTATCATAAACACATCCTTTGCCCCAAATGAAAATAGCTCTATTTAATTTTTTGCTTATAAGAATAACCCATGCTGAGGGGAGTAAATTAAGTAAAACTGAAAAAAAAATATTTAGAAACAAAATCTCCATTTCAACTATCTGCTTCCCTGCCTGACAATCCACCGTGTATCTATTATAGAAGGTCTGGAGGAGAAGAGAAATGAGCATCAGTGGTTGAGTGGAGAAGTAGATTGAGGGGGTAGGTGCTTTGAGATCAAAGGAGAGAAAGAAAAAATTCCTGAGAGATGTACCAATTGCTAGTTGCCCTAGGAGATGTAGCCCTTTCCAGATAAGATAGAACAAACACATACCATAGGGAGAAGGGGCCACATTTGACCTTTGGGATTAGCAAAGACAGGGAAAAAAAAAAAAAAAAGGCGGTGAGAGGAGGGGACTTCAGCGCCCCGAGGCGGGAGCCAGCTAATGAGGGGAAGAAGTGGGCTGGCTCCTGACGCACTTTCTGCTGGTGGGAGGGGAACTAGGGACCCGAGCCCACTGGTGACGTTTCTTTCACGTGATCAGAAGCCGACGTGTGCAGAAGTCCCTCTCCTCCAGGTACCAGCTCCCTATTTTTGTGTAGAGCTTGCAGACTGAGGGACAGAGCGGCAACTGCCCTAAAGCCCTGCAGGTAGGTACAAGCTGGAGGAGAAGAGGGAGGGCGCTGGCATAGGGGTGGTAATTGATAGAGGCTACAAGGGATCCGGTATACTTTCCAGATGCCACCCCCTCCCACCCCCTCCCACCCCCATTCATTCTGGCGCAGGAAATTGTATGAGTGTTGGAGGACAGGTCTGGGTACCATCTCTTATTTCCCTGGGTAAGTGTGGGCTTATGGCAGAAAGAAATGGGAGGAGTTATCTCTCAGGAATGGCCACAAACCCACGGGCACCTGCGAACCCCTGGGGTGGGGGATGGGGTGGCAGAGGGCAAAGACCCGAGCGGGGCCAGGATTGTATTCTCTCTACACCTTCCTTCCCCAATGTCCATTTGTTTGGTTCAAGAAACGGCGGGCTTGGCGGGAGGAGATGGAGAGGGACCAGGGGTTGAGAATGGGACCCGTTGGGATCTCCTAAGAGGTAGGCTATCCAGCTATGTCTGGTGGAGAGGGCCGGGAGAGGGGGATGGCCTTAGTGAGGATATGGCCTGATCTCTGCAGGGCAGCGGGAGAGGGCACAGCCTGTGAACCCGTTGTGGGGAGGGCCTGCGCTCTCTGGATCTCTTCACCTTCCGTCCATTTTGGAGCCGGAAATGGTGGGCTGCAAGTGGGGGGGAGAGGGGGAGGAGGTGCTGCAAAGGAAGGGGACAGAGGTTCAGTCTGAAGACCAGCTCCCTTTTGCGGAGGAGTGTCTTCTAAACTGGGGAGGACTGAGAGGAGATACCATAAGCCAAAATTTTTACTGAATTTGGAAATAATTTGTCTCTTGCATTGTAGGAAAACGTGGTATTTCTGTGTATGTGGAGAGGCAAGGGGTGTCATGAATGCTCTGGACATTTCTGCTCTGCCCCGGTGACTCTGTCCTCACCGTTATCAGAGAAGTGATGGGCTTTGTTCTATCTGGACACCCGGGAGTGGGAAGCTTGGGAGGCAGATAACGGAGTACAGAAGGATCTGGTTTCTGAACATCACTGTCCTGAACCTCCCTCATTTTTATGCAAGAACAAGTGAGACAGGAATTTGGGAGGAGGATTCAGAAACATAGAAACCTTTTGAAAGTAAACTTTCTCTGCCATTGCTCAGTGGTAGAAAAATGGAGACTGTTAGGGAGGGGTTATAGAAGGAGGATCAGAGAAGCAAGGGAAAGGACAAGGGGTTGGCAGTATTTGGGGAAGTTTTGACAACCATAGTGTGACAAGGATCAGTCTCCCAGTTGCCAGTCATTCACTCCTCAACCCTTCATTCACCCTGCCTCCTGTCTCTCCACAGGTCTTCAGGTCTGTGGTTGTAGGCACCAACCCAGACAAGAGAAGAAAAGACCTGCAGGACCAGTGCAGGTCAGTGGGCAAAAGTAACTATCCCAGGACCCCTGGGAGTAAGGGGGACTTAAGCTTGACCAGAAGCTGAGGAGGCCACTATCTGCCAGCCCTCCTCCAAGCCACCCTACTGCAGTCTCAGAGATTGCAGTCTCAGTCCTCTGTCAGGACTCTAAGGGAAGAAACATGGTGCTTTATGGCTGGTGAGGACCTAGGGGAGAACAAGGAAGTGAGAGACAAATGAGAGACAAGAAGCATGACATCTGTGCAGCCCCTTGAAGATATTAGAGTAGCCCTGAAATCTGAGAAGTGGCCATTATTCTATTGGGTCTGCAGTTCTAGAAGACTTAAAACTGCAGGCAAGGGAAAAACAAAACCAGCCAGGATTCCTGCAGGTCAGTGTAAGTTGGGATGACCTAGTTAAAATTGTCACTGGCATAGCTAATACCAGAGCAAAGTTCAGGGACAAAACTGCTCTTACACACTTCGTGGCACACCTCAGTTAAATGCAGAAAGAAGCACTTGTGGAAGTTTGTGTAAGGCTGTATCACATAAACATGTGTGAAGTGCTAAAGAAAGAAAAAAAAAATGTCTGGGTAGGAGGGCATCTGTCATTTGGGATAGGGAGAGCAAAACCCTAAATCATAAAAGGCAATTATTTTCAAGCATTGTTTTCCCCAATCTGAGTCCTCCTTTTTGTCTCCTAGGACAGGCAAAGAAGAGAGAATCACAACATGGAAAAGATCTACGAAGAAAACAAAGGACAGCCAGAAAACGAAGGAACTCTAGAAAATGAGGGAAAGCCAGAAGATGAAGTTGATACAGAAAATGAAGGAAAATCAGATGAAGAAGAAAAGCTGGAAGTGGAGGAGAAGCCAGGGCATGAGGGAAAGCTCCAGAATGAGGGGCAGCCAGATGACGAAGGGCAACCAGAAGATGAGGGAAAGGAAGAAAATCAGGGCAAGTCCAAAGATGAGGGAAAACCACACGGTGAGGGCAAGCCAGAATCCCTGGCAAAGTCTGAGGGTGAGCCTCGGGCTGCAGAAAAGCGCCCAGCTGAAGATTATGTGCCCAGGAAAGCAAAAAGAAAAACGGACAGGGGGACAGATGATTCCCCCAAGGACTATCAGGAGGACTTACAGGAAAGGCACTTGGGCAGTGAGGAGATGATGAGAGAATGTGGAGATATGTCAAGGGCTCAGGAAGAGCTAAGAAAAAAACAGAAAATGGGTGGTTTTCACTGGATGCAAAGAGATGTTCAGGATCCGTTTGCCCCAAGGGGGCAGCGGGGTGTCAGGGGAGTGAGGGGCGGAGGTAGGGGCCAGAAGGACTTAGAAGATGTTCCATATCTTTAATGCCTTTGGCCTTTAATTCTGATCTCTCTTATGGGAATATTGCCGACCTTGCTTTCCCTGGCAGGCAGTTGCCGGGCTATGTGCTTTAACCTTATGCTGATCTGTTGCTTTAGGTGTCACTCTCCGTTACCAGCAGCCTTTTGACCCAACTGCAGCACTCTGTCTTTCAGTACGGGACTTTCACCCATGTGCATGGAAGAGAGATATTCATGATACATTGCAAAATATTAATAAAAAAAGTTTTCAGAACTACATGTATGGTATCAGCTCATTTTTGAAAAAAAATGCAGTTACAAAAATACATCCATGAGTAGGGAAAACTATGAAATTGAGTAAGTCCAAAGGGAAATAGTGGTTTTCTCTGTGTGGTGGCAATGGAAGAGATTATCTTCTCTTGTCTGTTTTTTTCCTTAAAAAAATAGATGACTTTTGTCATAAAATAAATAATAAATATTTTAAAAATGAGAAAATACATACCATGCAATCAAAATTACTGTTCAGTAACTTTATGAGGGCAGGGAGACACTTAAAATTCCTGTTGTCAGGATGTGAAGTGATGAATAAAACTTATATTACCTCTGGCACTCGAGACTGGAGGAATCAACCTGACAGTGATTACAGATCCATTGCTGAAACAGTCTTACCATCTGTGAAATGGGGATAAAACTTCTCTTCCAGGGCTAATGGAGAAGATCAGATGAGGTAATGAGTTTGAGCAGTACTGTGCTGACTCCTACCCTCTGCTCTGCACTAGCAGAACCAGTACTCTGTCAGATGTTGGGGGCAGGGCTGAAGGAAGTCTCTCTTGTGTCCAGGAATAAGTCCTGGAAGCTATTAGGTGGGTGCCACTTTATATTGGGGAATACTATGTCTGATGTCCACTGTGCATCTTATGGGTTCTGCATCCCGCTAAGGGACCCATGGCTGCTGGTGAGCTAGAATCCTCAAGGTAACAAAACTCTTGATTTCCCTAGAGTCTCCGCTGAGTTGATTCCCCTCTACATTCCATGCTGAACTGTGGAGATGATGCCTCTTCTCATGTTAGACTGTAGTTTTATTAATCCTGACATGAGATGTGGAAAAATGCTTTGTAGAACCTTAGGTAATATATTTTTCAGACATTATAATTACCCCATTAGACTTGCTGTTTTCAAAGTAGAGAATTTATCTCATTGATTTCGGTCCCCACAATATATAACAGAAGTTTCCAAAACACAACATATTAATTACCAAGTCAGAAGGTCTCAAATCTTGATCCAGTTCTGTCCTTGATTGAATATGCAGCTCTGAGCACATCCATTCATTCTTTGGAAACCAAGGCTTGCCACTCCAAAAGGAACACAACAGGAGATGGCTTATAGGACAATTCATTGCTCATGATTTCAACATTGCATATGGTAGTGTTTCTCCAAGTTTGCTAGCTGCCCGAAGATCACCTGAATTAAAATCACCTGGCTACCTTGTCAAAAATTCAGAATCCCTGTTCCCACCTCAGACCCAATACATCAGAATCTCTTTTGACTTGTCCTCGCAATGTCTGTGTGTGTGTCCTTTGTTTTTAGTTCATTTTTATTTTTATCAAATAGGATACCTGTAAAAAAATGTAAAATCCAATAGTGCAAAATAATTTATTATTAAAAATTTCAGTCTGTCTTGCCATTCCACATTCTCATTCTCCAGAGTCAACTACCATAAATATTTTTGGTTTCTTCTAGTATTTACTTCCATATTTCTGAACAATATGCTTATGTTGCTATTTCTTTTTTTAAAAACAGCTTGATTGAAATGTAACTCATATACAACAAAACTCACCCTTTTAAAGATTTTTTATTTATTTGACAAAGAGAGAGAGACAGTGACAGAGGGAACACAAGCAGAGGGAGTAGGAGAAGAAGAAGCAGGCTTCCTACAGAGCAGGGAACCTGACAAGGGCTTGATACCAGGATTCTGAGATCATGACCTGAGCTGAAGGCAGACGCTCAATGACTGAGCCACCCAGGTGCCCCCAAACTCACCCTTTTAAAGTATACAATTTAGTAGTTTTTTAAGTATGACAGAGCTCTGAAACCATCATCATTATATAGTTCTAGGATATTTTCATCACCCTAAAAAGAAACCTCACACTCAGTAGCATATAATGGTGTTCTCATTTTCTTCCCCCTCCACCCCCGGGCACCTAACAAACACCGATCTACTTTGCCTCTACAGATTTGTGTATTCTAGACATTTCATATGTATATATATATATGGAATCATACAATATACAACCTTTCGGTAGCATAAAGTTTTCAAGGCTCATCCACATTGCAGTATATATCAGTACTAAAATTTCCTGTACATATTTTCTTCCCTTTTAAAATAAACTTTATTGAGAAGACAAAGTATAATATTTACAAGTACAAAATGATGCTTCTGCCTTAGTTTATTATGTAGATAACCTTAGTACATGGTAATGATTATGTCCAAAGTTGCTTTAACTTCATCTATATACTTTGAATCCTTTTATGAAGAGATACTCTAAATTTAATGTACATGTTTTTGTATGTTTTAAAGTAAGCACAGGTGTGTAGTATTTGACACACTATTCATTTCTGCTGGAAGAAGCAAATGTATTTGTAAATTGTTTTTTTAAATTAAAACTTTTTCCAGTTTTATTGAAATATAATTTACATATATTACTATATAAGTTTAAAGGGTACAGCATATGGGTTGATATATGTAACATATACATTGTACAATAAAATATATGTATAGTAAAACACTTATTACAATAAATATAGTTAATACCCATCATCGCATATAGATACAATAAAAATAAAAGGCAAAAAAAATTCTCCTTGTGATGAGAACTATCAGAATTTACTCTCTTAACTTTGATATATATTGTACAGCAGTGTCAACTTTTTGCATTTATTTATTTTTTTAAAGATTTTTTTTATTTATTTCACAGACAGAGATCACAGGTAGGCAGAGTGGCTGGCAGAGAGAGCGGGAAAAGCAGGCTCGGCGCCGAACAGAGAGCCCAATGTAGGGCTCGATCCCAGGACCCTAGGATCATGACCTGAGCCAAAGCAGAGGCTTTAACCCACTGAGCCACCCAGGCGCCCCAAATTTTTGGATTTAAATATGTGTTTTATTTCCATCAGTATATACCTAGAGGTGGAAATGCTGTCATAAGTTAACTTCATGTTTAACTTTTTTAAAAAAAATTATTTATTTTTTTAATTTATTTTCAGTGTTCCAGAATTCATTGTTTATGCACCAGACCCAGTGCTCCATGCAGTACGATGTTCAACTTTTTGAAGAACTGCCATACTGTTTTCCAAAGCCACTGTGGCATTTGAGAATCCCATCCACAGTGTACAAGTGTTCCAACTTCCCACATCCTTGCTAACACTTGTTACAGTCTATATTTTTAAATTTATTTTTTATTTATTTTCAGCATAACAGTATTCATTATTTTTGCACCACATCCAGTGCTCCATGCAATCTGTGCCCTCTATAATACCCTTCACCTGGTACCCCGACCTCCCACCCACCGCCCCTTCAAAACCCTCAGATTGATTTTCAGGGTCCATAGTCTCTCATGGTTCACTTCCCCTTCCAATTTCCCCCAACTCCCTTCTCCTCTCTGTCTCGCCATGTCCTCCATGCTATTTGTTATGCTCCACAAATAAGTGAAACCATATGATAATTAACTCTCTCTGCTTGACTTATTTCACTCAGCATAATCTCTTCCAGTCCTGTCCATGGTGCTACAAAAGTTGGGTATTCATCCTTTCTGATGAAGGCATAATACATGTATATGTACCACATCTTCCTTATCCATTCATCTGTTGAAGGGCATCTTGGTTCTTTCCACAGTTTGGCGACCGTGGCCATTGCTGCTATAAACATTGGGGTACAGATGGCCCTTCTTTTCACGACATCTGTATCTTTGCAATAAATACCCAGTAGTGCAACGGCAGGGTCATAGGGAAGTTCTATTTTTAATTTCTTGAGGAATCTCCACATTGTTCTCCAAAGAGGCTGCACCAACTTGCATTCCCACCAACAGTGGAAGAGGGTTCCCCTTTCTCCACATCCCCTCCAACACATGTTGTTTCCTGTCTTGCTAATTTTGGCCATTCTAACTGGTGTAAGGTGATATCTCAATGTGGTTTTAATTTGAATCTCCCTGATGGCTAGTGATGATGAACATTTTTTCATGTGTCTGATAGCCATTTGTGTGTCTTCATTGGAGAAGTGTCTGTTCATATCTTCTGCCCATTTTTTTTATATGATTGTCTGTGTTGTGTGTGTTGAGTTTGAGGAGTTCTTTATAGATCCTGGATATCAACCTTTTGTCTGTACTGTCATTTGTAAATATCTTCTCCCATTCCGTGGATTGCCTCTTTGTTTTGTTGACTGTTTCCTTTGCCATGCAGAAGCTTTTGATTTTGATGAAGTCCAAAAAGTTTATTTTTGCTTTTGGTTCCTTTGCCTTTGGAAACATATCTTGAAAGAAGTTGCTGTGGCTGATATCGAAGAGATTACTGCCTAAGTTCTCCTCTTGGATTCTGATGGATTCCTGTCTCACGTTGAGGTCTTTTATCCATTTTGAGTTTTTCTTTGTGTACGGTCTAAGAGAATGGTTGAGTTTCATTCTTCTACATATAGCTGTCCAGTTTTCCCAGCAGCATTTATTGAAGACACTGTCTTTTTCCCACTGTATATTTTTTCCTGTTTTGTCGAAGATTATTTGACCATAGAGTTTAGGGTCCATATCTGGGCTCTCTACTCTGTTCCACTGGTCTATGTGTCTGTTTTTATGCCAGTACCATGCTGTCTTGGTGATCACAGCTTTGTAGTAAAGCTTGAAATCAGGTAACGTGATGCCCCCAGTTTTATTTTTGTTTTTCAACATTTCCTTAGTGATTCGGGGTCTCTTCTGATTCCATACAAATTTTTGGATTATTTGCCCCAGCTCTTTGAAGAATACCGGTGGAATTTTGATCAGAATGGCAATAAAAGTATAGATTGCTCTAGGCTGTATAGACATTTTAACAATGTTTATTCTTCTGATCCAAGAGCACGGAATGGTCTTCCATCTTTTTGTGTCTTCTTCAATTTCTTTCATGAGTGTTCTGTAGTTCCTCGAGTACAGATCCTTTACCTCTTTGGTTAGGTTTATTCCCAGGTATCTTATGGTTCTTGGTGCTATAGGAAATGGAATCGATTCTCTAATTTCCCTTTCTGTATTTTCATTATTAGTGTATAAGAAAGCGACTGATTTCTGTACATTGAATTTGTATCCTGCCACGTTGCTGAATTGTTGTATGAGTTCTAGTTGTTTGGGGGTAGAGTCTTTTCGGTTTTCCATATAAAGAATCATGTCATCTGCAAAGAGAGAGTTTGACTTCTTCATTACCAATTTGGAAACCTTTTATTTCTCTTTGTTGTCTGATTGCTGTTGCTAGGACTTCTAATACTATGTTGAACAAGAGTGGTGAGAGGGGGCATCCTTGTCGTGTTCCTGATCTCAACGGGAAGGCTGCAAGTTTTTTCCCATTGAGGATATTTGCTGTGGGTCTTTCATAGATTTGATGAAGTTCAGGAATGTTCCCTCTATCCCTAGACTTTGAAGTGTTTTAATCAGGAACTGATGCTGGATTTTGTCAAATGCTTTTTCTGCATCAATTGAGAGGACAATGTGGTTCTTCACTCTTCTCTTATTAATTTGTTCTATCACATTGATTAATTTGCGAATGTTGAACCATCCTTGTAGCTCAGGAATGAATCCCACCTGGTCAAGGCGGATAATTAAAAATTCTTAAAATTAAAAATGTGCTGTTGGATTCTGTTTGCTAGGATCTTGTTGAGAATCTTAATATCCATATTCATCGGTGATATTGGTCTGAAATTATCCTTTTTGGTAGGGTCTCTGCCTGGTTTGGGGATCAAGGTAATGCTGGCTTCATAGAAAGAGTCTGGAAGTTTTCCTTCTGCTTGAATTTTTTGAAACAGCTTCAGGAAAATAGGTGTTATTTCTTCTTTGAAAGTTTGGTAGAATTCCCCAGGGAATCCTTCAGGTCCTGGGCTCTTGTTTTTTGAGAGGTTTTTTGATCACTGCTTCAATCTCATTACTAGATATTGGTCTATTCAGGTTGTCAATTTCTTCCTGGCTCAATTTTGGGAGTTTATAGTATTCCAGGAATGCATCCATTTCATCTAGGTTGCATAGCTTATTGGCATATAACTGTTGATAATAACTTCTGATGATTGTTTCTACTTTCTTGGTGTTAGTTGTGATCTCTCCCTTTTCATTCATAACTTTATGAATTTGAGCTTTCTCTCTTTTCTTTTGGATTAGTGTGGCCAATGGTTTATCGATCTTATTGATTCTTTCAAAAAGCCAGCTTCTAGTTTCATTGATACTTTCTACTGTATCTCTGGTTTCTACCTCATTAATCTCAGCTCTAATCTTGATGATTTCCCTTCTTATGTGTGGAGTTGGTTTGATTTGTTGTTGATTCTCCAGTTCTTTAAGGTGTAGAGACAGCTGGTGTGTTCTGGATTGTTCAATTTTTTTGAGGGAGGCTTGGATGGTTATGTATTTCCCCCTTACGACCGCCTTTGCTGTATCCCATAGGTTTTGGACCGAAGTGTCTTCATTCTCATTGGTTTCCATGAATTGTTTAAGTTCTTCTTTGATCTCCTGGGTGATCCAAGCATTCTTAAGCAAGGTGGTCTTTAGCTTCCAGGTGTTTGAGTTCCTTCTGAACTTTTCCTTGTGATTGAGCTCCAGTTTCAAAGCATTGTGATATGAGAATGTGCAGGGAATAATCTCAGTCTTTTGTATCAGTTGAGTCCTGATTTGTGACCCAGTATGTGGTCTATTCTGGAGAAGGTTCCATGTGCACTTGAGAAGAATGAGTATTCTGTTGTTTTAGGGTGGAATGTTCTGTATATATCTATGAGGTCCATCTGGTCCAATGTGTCATTCAATGCTCTTGTTTCTTTATTGATTTTCTGCTTCAATGATCTGTCTATTTCTGAGAGAGGCATGTTAAGATCTCCTACAATTAGTGTATTCATATCAATATGACTCTTTATCTTGAGTAACAGTTTTCTTATGTAATTGGTTGCTCCCATATTGGGGGCATAGATATTTATAATTGTTAGATCATCTTGGTGGAGAGTTCCTTTAAGAATGATGTAGTGTCCTTCTGTGTCTCTGACTACAGTCTTTAGTTTAAAATCTAATTTATCTGATATGAGAATCGCTACCCCGGCCTTCTTTTGAGGCCCATTGGCATAAAAGATGCTTCTCCATCCCTTCACTTTCAGTCTGGGTGTATCCTTAGGTTCAAAATGGGTCTCTTGTAGGGAACATATGGATGGGTCCTGTCGTTTTATCCAATCTGCAACCCTAAGCCGTTTTATGGGCGCATTTAGGCCATTCACATTGAGAGTGATTATTGATAGATACATTTTTATTGACATCGTGTAACCTTTGAAGTCTTTTTTCTGTAGATTGTCTCTATATTTCTGTTCAATACTATTCTTAGGCTTTTTCCTCTTTTATAGAACCCCCCTTAATATTTCCTGCAGTATCGGCTTGGTGGTTGCTGAGTCTTTTAAGCCTTGCCTTTCTTGGAAACTATCTCTCCATCTATTTTGAATGTCAGTCTTACTGGATCAAGTATTCTTGGCTGCATTTTCTTCTCATTCAGTGTCCTGAATATATCTTGCCAGCCCTTTCTGGCTTGCCATGTCTCTGTGGACAGGTCTGACTTTATTCTGATGGGCTTTCCTCTGTAAGTAAGGGTCTTCTTTGTCCTAGCTGCTTTCAAGAGGTTCTGCCTACAATTATAATTCTTCATTCTTACTATTAGGTGTCTCGAGGACTTTTGAGAATCTGTAATCTTGGGGGGAAACCGTTCGGCCTCTAGTACATGAACGCTGGTTCCATTCACGAGATTCAGAAAATTTTCATGAACAACTTGTTCCACTATATCTTCTAGACTTCTTTCTTTCTTCTCCCCTTCAGGGATTCCAATAATTCTGATGCTGGAACATTTCATGGCGTCATTTATTTCCCTGATGCTATTTTTGTGGCTTCTAAGCTGTTTATTCCATGCTTCCTCCTGATCCTTTTTCTCTATCTGTTTGTCCTCCAGATCACTAATTCTATCTTCTATCTCAGTTACTCTAGCTTTGAGAGAATTTAGATTAGATTGGAACTCATTGAGAGCATTGTGAAGCTCATTCCTGGTAGCTTTCAGCTCTTCCCTAACATTGGAAACATGATCTCTGGTCTTTTTCAGTTCGGCCCTAATCAATTCCGTTTGGTCACCCATAGCTTTCTCCAACCTAGCTATTGCTTGGATAATTGTTAGGCTGAATTCTCTTTCAGATATATTGTCTATGTTGATAGCCATTAGCTCTGTTACAGAAGGCCCATCCTCTGTATTTTTCTTCTGTTGGGCATTCCTCCTCCTAGTCATTTTGGTGAGAGATGGCTGAACGGGTGTAGCTGGATGTATCGACCGTGGTGCAGTCAAGGTGCACCCTGGAACACTTCTGAGCAATCAGGGTTCCCTACCCAAATGAGGGAAAAAGAAAAGGAAAAGAAAAAGAGAGAGAGAGAGACAGGAACTTTGAAAGGTGAGATAAAAGAGAAGGTTCAGCCCAAATGGGCCCCAAGGTAAGATTTATGCAGTATACAAACAAAAACAGACAAACAAAAAGACTGATAAAAGTATATGATGAGAGGGATGCCTGGGTGGCTCAGTTGGTTGGACGACTTCCTTCAGCTCAGGTCATGATCCCGAGTCCCGGGATCGAGTCCCACATCAGGCTCCCAGCTCCATGGGAAGTCTGCTTCTCCCTCTGACCTTCTCCTCGCTCATGCTCTCTCTCACTGTCTCTCTCTCAAATAAATAAATACAATCTTTTTTTAAAAAAGTATATGACGAGAAAATATATATATATATATATATATATATATATTTGCATATATATATATGCAAATAAAGGAAGAACCTCGTCAAAAAGAACCCCAAGTGTAAGATTTATATACTATCAGGACAAACACAAAAACACAGAAACACTGCCCACTGGCGTCTTCTGCTCCGGTAGAGAGCCAGACGTGTATAATTCTGATCTCAGGCTGATTTCGTGGGTGATCGGAGTTCTTTGGAAGGTAATCAGCTCACTTTAGGGTACAGGTTGAAAGGGCGCCTCCTCCTACTACCTGCCATCTTGTCTCCCCCTATAGTCTATATTTTTATTTTAGCCTTCTCAGTCAGTATAAAGTAGAATCTCCTTGTGATTTTGATTTGTGTTTTCCTAATGGCTAATGATGTTGTACATCTTTCTTTCTTCCTTTTTTTTTTTTTTGGAAGACTGTATTTATTTATTTGACACAGAGAGAGAGCGCGCAAGCTAGGTGAATGGCAGGCAGGGGGAGAGGGAGAAGCAGGTCCCCTTCTCAGCAGGGAGCCTGATGTGGGACTCAATCCTCCAGAGCACTGGGTCATTACCTGAGCTGAAGGGAGACTCTTAACTGATTCAACCACCCAGGTGCCCATTGTTGATTATCTTTTCTTGTGTTTCTTGATCGTTTGTATATCTTCTTTGGAGAAATGTCTATTTAAATCCTCTACTGGGGTGTCTGGGTGGCTCAATTGATTAAACATCTGCCTTTGGCTCAGGTCCTGACCCTGGGATCCTGAGAATGAGCCCCACATTGAGCTCCTAGTTTAGAGGAGGGCCTGCTTCTTCCTCTGCCTGCTGCTCCCTCTGCCTGTGTCCCCCTCTCTCTCTGACAAAGTCTTTTAAAAAAATAAGATGTCAGAATGGTGGTAATGTTTCTTCAGGATGACAGACCTAAAGAGCAATGCTTGTAATGACATTACCTCCTCCATTATTATTTTCTTTAAAAGGCATATAATGCCAATTCACAGCTTGACTACCTTGGCCCCCAAGTCATGGCTATGCCTATAGTACATGTAGGTATTCAGACAGGTGGTAACTCCTGTTTTCTCCTCAAGCTGAAGGATGACATGACTTTTTAGGCCCCCCTTGCCTGGAGTCTCCTATACTTTTGGGCCTAGGATGACTCAAACATCAGAAGTACTCTACCAGGTAGATGCAAGAACTGCCAAAACAGGCCCAGCCACGGTCAAGGTCCTTCTGGGAGTCTGAGCAATTTTGGTTGGGTCATTTTCTTAAGTGCATCCCCACCCCTATCTTTCTTGGGTCTATTTCACTGGACTCTGAGAGAAGGGTTCGACCTTTCTACTTCAAATTCAAATTATCTGGTCAAATCCAGTTGTAGCTGGCTCAAAAAGGGAGTGATGCTTTAAAGTTTTATGGTATGGAGTTTAATTTCCATCCTTACAAAATTCTCCTTCATACTTTACAAGGAAGGAGGACAGGGGAAAGGAAAAAAAGAAAGCTTTATGACTGACAGTGAAGAGTCTCTGTCACTGGATGCTCTTGAGCTTATCACCTGTTCACATTGAGTGAACAGACATTGACCTATGTTGCTAAGGACAGTCATATAATGACTAATTATAGGCATCAAAAGATAGCTACTTTGCTTCTTCCTCACTATCTTCCCAAGCCCAATAAATACTTCTGGGATAAGGAAATAAATGTTCCTGAGAATAGGTCTCAACTCCCTGTCTGCTGTAAGCCACTAGAGCAAAAAAGTTGGTACTGCTTATAGGAACCAAAAGGAACTTTGAATCAAATTTTATTTAGTTTGTAAAATGAACAAGACAACTTTTAGTTTCAGCTCCAAATGGAGAGCTGAAAAGAATGGCATTACACTACAACAGGAAAGAAAGTTGGATAAAAGTCAAAATAGCAATTTTTCTTAAAGCCATCAGAGAACCGAGTTCACAGGGCAAACAATGATTCTAAAATCTAGAGAAAGACTCATGGAGGGAGAAATAGGACTTGAGCACCTACTTATCTGAGATAGACACCACCAAACAACATGTAGACCAGTAAGAACATTTAGCTAGAAATTGCTAATGAATTGCTAAAGCCTGAGTGAGTGTTAGCATGAATGTGTGAAGTCCCTGTGGCCTCAGATGTAAAGGGCTTACACTCAGGTTTTACTCCAGAAACTTCACTAGGTGTTCTCAGGTAAGATCAGGGAGAATCTGAGAAACTTGCTCCATGTGCCAGCTAAGACGAGAAGACTGTTGTCACTTAGGGTGAAATTCCAATCAAACCAAACTCCCCTACTAAACAAAAGACTTAATCTGCAGGAAAGACAACAAAATCCATATCCTGAAAGCACTGGAGGAAACCCATTGCAGCTGGGGCAAGGAAACCAAAAAACAAAGAGCTCTATGAGGAGAGGGAGCAGGCATGTGTGCTAGGCTCAGCATTGTATCTGAAGGAGAAGCATGAACACTTGTGCAGGTTATGTCACTAAAACTCAGGTTTATCATGCTTGTCTAAGATTAGAACATCAGAGAATGCCTGTCCCTCGCCTCAACACCACACTAAAAAACACTGAGTGAAAATAGCAGTGAAGGGTAACGAGATACATGTTCTTTCTGAGAAAAAAATAAGTAAAACTGAAAGCCCAACTGGAAAAACTCAAAGCCAATGGGAAGAAAACATCAAACTCAGCCCAGCTTCTAACTAGATTAAAGCAAACCTCCATACTGAAAGCTTAGCAGGAAAGACGTGCTTACCTTCAGTCATAAATTCTATTTACCTCAGTAATTACTGTCTTATACAAATCCAGTTTTCAGGTAAAAATAATGAGAAATAGACAAAGACAAGATAACAAAACATTCTGAAGAGACAAAATAAGAAACAGAACCAGAATCAGATGTGACACAGGTCTTGAAACTATCAGACAGTGAATTTAAAATAACTGTGGTTGGTGTTCCACTTCTGGCATAGCGATGTGAGGAACTCTGAGAATCCACTCCCCAGTGAAATTTCTGGAAGTTTTTTTTTTTTTTAAGATTTTATTTATTTATCTGGCAGAGAGAGAGACAGGGAGAGAGCAAGCATGAGCAAGGGGAGTGGCAGGCAGGGAAGAAGCAGGCTCCCCGCTGAGAAGGATTCCCAGGACCCTGGGATCATGACCTGAGCTGAAGGCAGATGCTTAACCTACTGAGCCACCCAGGCACCCCTGAAAGTTATTTTTTTAACATAGTCATTTAAATTCTTTGGAAGTGGTCGTAAGGGCATACAGCAAATGAAAAAAATTTTTTAAGAAAATCTACTAAAACAATAAGAACTATGATAATCTGTTTCATTTTAACCAAGATTTTCCCTTTCCTTCCCCTCTCCTAGCTCAGCATGAGGGAAACTATATACCTACAGGGTATAGCCAAGAGCACAGGTCTCTTCACCTCAGCTCACATCTGTAAGGGCCACATTATGTTTCTAGGAGAGATGAAACTTTTCATCTTGCCTTGAGTTGTCTGTTGCTCAGGCTAAGTTCTGGGTGAGTGTAACTGAAACAGCAGAGTGTAGCTTCTGCCCAGTCCACATTTATCTGAAAGAAGCTCTCCCTCCAGCACAGTGTGCTGAGAATATTGGGACCCCCATTGCCTGGGAGAAGCAAGCCAAAAGGACTTGAAGGTACTGTGCATCTTCAGTCAAATGCACATATCCTAAAGCAGGAGTGTCAGAAAAAACTGTGCTTCTATGTCAATCCCTAGCTCCAGAGCCTTGTATCAAGAGATTTTTCCTAGTGGGAGAGGCAGGCTTTTAAACAGAGTACCCAGTCCCTTTCCAAAGGAGCTGTCACACAGTATAAAGAAACTGAAGTTTAAAAGCACTGTAAAAATATGAACATTATCATGAAATGCAATTAAGGGGTCAGTAGATTAATTAGAGATGTAACTAAATGTCAGGCAGCTAGTTCACCAGAGAATTAGGGAAAGAGACAGCTAAGTAGAGCTTTAATGAAGTTGAAACAAACATTGAACAATGACTTCAAAAACGATCTCTGAAAAGAAGTTCTAATGTCATACCACAAATCTGTGAAGCAATTTATGTCCCGGTGCATTTTCTAAAACAATAGAGCAATCGAGCAACTCTTAGTAGAGATTTAACAGTTACACGTGTTCAGGGAAAGAGTCAGTGACGAGGACTGACAAAACCACTTTCATCCCACAGTGACTGTGGGCATACCCAACGTTGTACCCTCTCTGGAGCAATGTAAGAGTTTTCACATAACAGGGAAGAAATGGACATGACTAAAATAACCAGTCATGAAACAAACAAGCGAACAACAATATTAATAAGCCCCAGAGGAAGAAGACCAGTTCTCGGAGTTGATAAAATGTATTATCTGAGAAAATTGTAAGACATGAAGAGAACCAGGGAAGTATGCCCATATATGAGGAACAAAGCAGGTCTGTGAAAGTGACCAGATGTCAAATTTAACAAAAACTTCAAAGTAGCCAGTATAAATAGATTTAAAGAATGAAAAAAAAACTGTGATTAAAGAAATAAAAGCAGGTATGATGACAACGTTACATCAAGTAGAAAAAAAGTCAATAAAGAGATAATATAAAAAGAAACAAGTGGAAGTTCTGAAAAGTACAGATTGAAATAAAAAAAATCATGAGAGGAGCTCAATAGTAGATTTGAGCTAGCAGGAGAAAGAATTTGTTAAGTCTAAGATTCATAGATTTTATGTAATCTAAAGAAGAGAGTGAAAAAAGGAAAATGAACAGAGTCTCGGAGAAATAAGGAACACCATTAATCACACCAACTATACACATAATGGGAATACCAAAAGGAAAAGGAAAGGGGTCAGAAAATAATTCAAAGAAATAATATTTGAAAACTTCCCCAATTTAATGAAAAACACTCATCTACATATCCAGGAAACTCAGTGGATTTCAAGTAGGACATATGAAAGAGAAACATAGTAAAACATAGTAAAAATGTCAAAAGCCAAGACAAGCAGAAAATTTTGAACACAGCAATAGAAAAATGACTCCTAACTTATAAGAGAACCTCAGTAAGAGTAAGCACTCATTTGTCATCAAAACAATGGATGCCAGAAGGAAGGAAGACCACATATTCAAACCGCTCAAAGATACAAACTGTTAACCAGCAATCCTGTATTCACCAAAAATATCTTTCAAAAATGAAGGCAAAATAAGGACATACTCAGACAAAAAAAAAGAAAAGAAAGAATCTGTTGCTAGTGTACCCACCTTACAAAACACAAGAAAGTTCTCTAGTTCTGAAAGTGAATAACCCCAGACAATAATTTGAATCCATGAAAAACTAAGCACACATACAGGTAATTAAGTAATTTTAAAAGCATGCTTTTCCTTTTCCTTCTCTTAACTGATTTTGAAAAGCAACTGTTTAAAACAATACATTTGTAATTTCTTATTTTTGTCTATAACATATAGAGCAGAAATGTACCTGCCAATTAAAACACAAAGGAGGTGGATGGGAAAAGCTGTATTGGGCTAAGAATAGGAATGCCTGGGTATGCCCAGGAGACAAACTTTGGATTGACAAATAAATTAAAAGCAAAAGAATAAAAAAATATATATCATGAACACCCGAGGAACTATGTGATAGATGCATGCCCTAACCTCACTGAAAAGTTGGGGGGAAAAAGAGCTGACCAAGTTGCTTTAGAAAACAGTGTTTTGGCTGTATGTTTTAAGGCTCAGGACAAAAAAAGCTGTACATAAATTATGTGCTCTGGTTGGGAAAATTACAAGGATACATGATAATAATTCTGAAATTAACTATATACAAAGGTTAAATAAATAAGTAAATAAATCTTATATAAGGAGAACCATGTTTCTCACTGTCAGTGATAGAAGTTAAAAGTAAGTGGAGGGGGGTGCCTGGGTGGTTCAGTTGGTTAAGCATCCAACTCTTGATTTTGGCTCAGGTGATGATCTCAGGGTCCTGAGACTGAATCCTGCATCAGGCTCCCCATTCAGTGGAGTGTCTGCTTGAGGGCCTCTCTCTTCCCTTCCCTCTGTCCCTCCATGACTCAACTTTCCACGCCCCACACTCTCCCTGTGTGTGTATGTGTGCATGCACACATGTGGGCATGTGTACTCTCCCTCTCTGAAATAAATACACAGGATCTTTTTTAAATTGTTATTTATTTTTATTTTTTTAATATTTTACTTTTTTATTATGTTATGTTAGTCATCATACAGTACATCATTAGTTTTTGATGTAGTGTTCCATGATTCATTGTTTGTGTATAATACCCAGTACATACATAAGATCTTTAAAAAAATAAGTGGAGAGATTGGAGAGCCTGGCTGGCTGAGTCAGAAGAGCAGGTGACTCTTGATATTGGGGCTGTGAGTTTGAGCCCCACTGGTTGTAGAGATTACTTAAATAAAAGTAATAAATGGGGAGAAAGCTAAATGGATATTTGTCATAATGGACTAGAGTTACATGTATAAGTATGAACTTATGTGGGAGGGAAAGAAGAGGGAGGGAGGAAGAGACAGGAGAGAGATACAGGCACAATAAATAAATGTAAGCATGTCTTTATACAAACCATGTTTAACATACATACATCTCCTTGCTCTATCAGCTGAGAAGTCCTAGAACAATGACACTCCAATCACAACAAAAATATCTTGCATTTAGATCTTAATTACTAAATATGATTATCCAAAAAAAGTAACCAAGATTGCTTGGAGAAATGGCTGATTATTGGGTTGAAAAAAAGAAAATACAGGATGAATCTGGAAAATCCTGTAGTACCAGAAAGCAAGGAAGCAGAAAAAGAATGAGGGTATGCCAAACTGAAAGAGACCCTAAAGTCCAACGCTGGAATAATTTGGGCAAATAGCCAAATAATGATCATATTGAATCATAACCCCAAAGATTTAAAGACTCATTAGGGATGTCTTGGTGGCTCAGTAGGTTAAGTGTCTGCTTTTGGCTCAGGTCCTGATCTCAGGGTCCTGGGATTGAGTCCCACATTGGGCTCCTTGCTCTGCAGGGAGCCTGCTTCCCCCTCTGCCTCTGCCTGCTGCTCCCCCTGCTTGTGGTCTCTCGCTTTCTGAAAAATAAATAAGTAAAACAAACAAACAAAAGATTCTCTCTCCCTCTCCCTCTGCCCCTCATCCCCCTCTTAAACATGTCTTTAATAAAAAAAATTCATGAGTCATAGTGATAGAAACAAGTAGTTGTAGAAATAAGTAAATGGGGCAGGGGAGGACAAATCTTCCTTACAGAGTAGTTTGGAAGTATCAAATGTAGAAGACAATGAGTAATTTAAAAATTTACTATCAGAACATCTCTGTAATAATCACTATAGGCAAAATCCACAGAATATTTGCATAGCTTCAAATGATCTAACCCCAAATATTTATTAATTATTATGGTTGTTTTCAAACACTTAACTGCAAATTCTTTGATACTCTACCCTCCAGGATGTAGAACTTAATTCCCCTCTTTAATGTGAGCTAGACCTAGTAACTTGCTTCTAACACATACAGTACAGAAGGGAAAAACAATAACTTTACAAGTGGAGAAACCCAGCTGACATCATCTTAACCAAGTGATCAAAATTAACATCACCAGTGATCAGTCATGTTGATATCATGCAAGCCTGATATTGTAATGAAAATAGCATTTCACCTCTGTGATATTCTTCCTCCAAACCAGTAACTCCGGTCTAATTATGAGAAAAATATCAGACAAACCCATATTGAGGAAAATTCTGAAAAATACCTCACTCTTTAAAAGTGCCAAGGTGGGACGCCTGGGTGGCTCAGTGCATTAAGCCTCTGCCTTCAGCTCAGGTCATGATCTCAGGGTCCTGGGATGAGCCCCGCATCGGGCTCTCTGCTCAGCAGGGAGCCTGCTTCCTCCCTCTCTCTGCCTGTCTCTCTGCCTACTTGTGATCTCTCTCTGTCAAATAAATAAATAAAATATTTTAAAAAAATAAATAAAAGTGCCAAGGTAATGAAAAATAAGGAAACACTGAGAAACTGTCACAGAGTAGAGAAGACTAAAAAACTTGTTAACTAAGTGCAATTTTGTATCCTGGTTGAATCCTGGAACAGAAGAAAGACATTGGTAGGGAACCTGGAGAAATCTATATAAAGTCCGTAATTTAGGTAATAGTATTGTATAAAAGTTAATTTCTTTGTTTTTATAAATGTAGCATAATTACTGGGTAAAACTGTGGATAGGGTATATGGAAATGCTTTGTACTGTCTTTAAAACTCTTTTTTAGAACTAAAATGATTTCAAAGCATAAAGTTTAAAAAATATACCGGGCTGAGTTTCAAGAACCCGTAACAAAACTCTCTTCATGAACAAAAGTGACCAAACAGTTGAGGAAACAAACTGAAATGTCATTACATGAATTCATTATTCAGGGAGAAAGGGAGAATTTGACAGACTGCGGTTGACAGTAATTACTAGAAAAAAGAAAACCAGTCCACGTTATGCCAGAAAACTGTAACTACTTAATAAACTAGATGTGTGCATATATATTATATACATATAATATATATATGTATTTATTGTGTGTATGTACATGAAGCAATATTTTTTAAATACTTATCTGCCACTTTCTTTACTCAAAAAATATGTTAATATCATTCAGTGTCACTCATATGCACATTGTTTCATTCCTTTTTATATCTGCACAATTTCCACAGTATGGATAATTTCTTTAATTATTCCCATATCGGTGCAAATTTAAATTTTTCCACCAACTTAATGTTTCAACATTGGAATGGTGACAAAGTTGAACCAGATAAAGTTTTTGTGCTGATGGCATTTTCAGATAAGTGAGGGATACAAAGTAGAAAGTCAACAAAACAGGGTGAAAGTGTTAGGTTGGGAAAACATGGGGTCTAAAGGATAATACAGAGCAGGCAAGCAAGACAGCATCAAGAGGCCAGCACAGACTTTCTTTTCATCATGAATTTAATTTTTAAAAGCACTCAGCCTACATACAGCAGGGACCTTCTCTCCCCAACTCAGCTTGTGACATAGAAAAATGTTCCCTGGCCCAAGCTTTTACTGCAGCTGAAATGTGCCTCCCCTGAACCCAGAAGAGGTTCTACACAGATGCAGATTGCAAGGCTTAATTACACAAAGCAATCTAGAGAATCTAGCTGAGGTGGATTTTAAGCATGCTGTCACATATTAAAAGTCTAAGCAGTCCAGCTCAGGGATTCCAATTACTGTAGCCAACACAGATACCATGGGGACATTTGAAATGGTAGTGGTTATGACCCAGCATTTCAGGTTCACAACAATTCATAATAAGCCTTAAGCCCTGATAACTAGAAACTTTTGGCCACCATAATCTACAATGTGTGTAGCATTTATTTTTTTTTAAAGATTTTATTTATTTATTTATTTGACAGACACAGCCAGAAAGGGAACGCAAGCAGGGGGAGTGGGAGGGGGAGAAGCAGGCTTTCTGCTCAGCAGGGAGCCAGATGCAGGGCTGGATCCCAGGATCCTGGGATCATGACCTGAACGGAAGGCAGACACTTAACGACTGAGCCACCCAGGCGCCCCTCGCAATGTGTGTAGCATTTAGCTGTGAGTTCAGGAAGTGGTCAGAATCATCTGGAAGAGATGAAAAGTATCGTAGAAGTTGTGCTTTGAGTTAGGTTCATTTGTTTGGACATGGCCAATTGGTATTCCGAATAGTTTATGAAACTTTGGAAACTTATGCATGCCAAATTTCCAAATATCAGGGAACATCATAGGGAGGGATGGTAGAAGAGTTTACTTTCTGAAACAGATACAGTTTAATTGGAAATCAGGGTTTCATGCTCTACTTATCAGAACAGGAGCGGACTACCCTCAGTGGAACAGAGACCTATTGTGTTGTGTTTACTTGTGCTCTGAAAGGGTACATCATCTTAGATGGTGGCCACTTGAGTCTGCACTATGCAGGCAAACCTTTGGATCTGGAGCAGATCTTGCCATGCTAGGAACGATGTTTTCAACCCATATAGAATATGCTAGAGAAGTGAGGGAGAGGAATAGCTGTCTCAAGCTCTGCTATGGGATGAGCTTTGAAACAGCAATGAAGAAATATGCAAGAGGAGTTGCTGAATATAGAGCCTCAGAAAGAAACACCAGGGAAGTGACTTCCAAAGGGAACATAGAAAAAAATATTCTGGATATCACAGTCTTGTATAAGAGCTCCTGGCTGGTAAAATGCTTCCTCCTATCTTCTCCTCTCACACCACCTGAAGAACTTGGGGCTTTGGAGCTATCTCTGGGAAAACAGACATTCATTGGGTCAGAAGTTCAGGGTGTCTACTTCCTAGAATTCATGTCTTTATTATTAAAACTAATATGTGTATCTTTTCCATTTCTTTTTTAAAAAGAATTTTTACTTTAATATAATACTATTGTCTTCAAAAATGTATTTATACTTAAAAGCTACTGTGATAAAATTAATTTCAAGGGTTGATGCACTGAAATTGCTCAGGGACAGCAATGAAGGTAAAGGCTTGTATGATCTGGCTGTCTGGTGTGTACCAGTAAGGTGACTGATATCTCTCTTATGAGTATTTAGGAAAACAAGGTCAATATTCTCTATTGATAGCTCCATAAGAATGGTGTTCAAGTTGTTTTGACTACAGGTAAGCAGAATAAGCAGAGGTGGAACAATGAAACTTCTGTTCTAATTTTTGTCAGACAGAAAGAAGTTTCATCTGTGAGTCAATCTGCAAATAGCTTCTTCTGAAACTTGAAGACTTCTGGGAGATGGACCATTAAAAATTACAAGAGCCCTTCAAGCAGCATGTGAGCTGGAGCCTGACTCCCCACACCCCATTTTCAGCCCACCTCTGACCATCTGCCTGGTTAGATATTCCCTTCCCCTAAACTCACAGGAAAGGGCAAAGGTACAGGCAATCTTTCCCAAGGGCAATATGAGGGGTGCCGACCATTGTACAGCATGGATAGGGAAAGGGGGGATCATTTCCTGGTGGGGTGACTTTAGAGGCTGGGTGATGAAGTCTGGGCTCCTAAGAATGAACTGGATCAGGATCTAGGAGGAAGTGGAGGGCAATAGGGCAAGTGAAATAGGGCAAGAGAAAAAAAATGACCCATGAGGACAATGAGAGAAGAAGGAATACTTGGGGAACCATGAATGAGAGTTCCTTTTGATGTGGTAGAGTAGTGTGTGGCAAGGCAGAGAACATGTATCCTCAGGTTCAATTCAAATCAATGCTGAACGTCAGAATGAGTAAAGTAGGATTTACTTCTCTGATGGTGGGGTTGCCATCCAGGGCCTTAGAGTAGGAAAATAACAAGCTAAGAATAAAGAAGAGTAAAGTTTAATTTGGTAGTAAGGTGCAAGGTAAATTGGAGAGGTAGGCACTGAAGGCAGCAGATAAGTCAGAGAAGGAGTTTCCCAGACAGGAGTGAGGCAATAAGGTCCTAAACCTCTACACACAGGTTTATAGCAGCTCTTTTCATAATTACTCAAAACGAAGAACAACTTAGATGGCCGGTGGGTACATGGATAAATAAACCAGAACATCCATATAAGAGCTTTTGCTCTTATAAAAGCATGAGCTTTTGCTACAGGAAATGCTTAAATGACTTTCCCAGGCATTATGCTGAGTGAAAAAAGCCTGTCTCTGAATGTGATGTATTGTAGATTTCTTTTATGTAACATTCTGCAAAAGACAAAACTGCAGGAATTGGGAATATATCAGTGGTTGCCAGAGTTCAGAGAAGGGAGGTAAGATATGACTCCAAAGGGGTAGCATGTAGGAGTTTTTATGGAGGGAGAGATTGAACTGCATCCTGATTGTGGTGGTGATTACACAAATCTGTACATTTGTTAAACTTCACAGAACTACACACACAGAAAAGGGTCAATTTTGTTGTATGCTAATAGTTTTTTTAAGAATCAGAGTTGTCCCCTATTAAATGTAACATTCAGCAAAGAACATTTGGTGGTAGTTAATGATCATATCTTTACAATTTATTGGCTATATTTACATTAAAACTCTCTCTTGAATAACAAAATATATCCCTCAACTGTGGGATAAATTCTTCATGCTTAAATATAAATGATAAGACATTAAACCAGCAAAAGTATTTATTTTTTGAACCCTTCCTTTCCTAGGCAGGCTTTGTTGTTGGCTGCCGTATTCTAGACAAAAGATCCTAGACATTCTCTGGTGAACTAGCTGCCTGACATCCTAGACAAAAGATCCCCTCAATTCCTCCTGATTCTCCAGCTGGCTGCACTGGCCAGGATGCCATTTTTGGCAACAACACACTTCCAAGTACCACTGGATAATGGGTTGTTGGTATATAAGTTTCTTCTTTTTTTTTTTTAGGGTTTTTTTTTTCATTTATTTATTTGACAGAGAAAGAGAGAGATCACAAGTAGGCAGAGAGGCAGGTAGAGAGAGGGGGAAGCAGGCTCACTGCTGAGCAGAGAGCCCGATGCGAGGCTCGATAACAGGACCCTGAGATCACGACCTGAGCCTAAGGCAGAGGCTTAACCCAATGAGCCACCCAGGCGCCCCCAGTTTCTTCTTTTAATTAATATTTTTTTCAGCAGTGATACTCTCTCTGCTTCTGATCATAACAATTATGTATGTTGATAGTTCTTTTTTTAATGGAACAAAGTGAATGATACCAGACTATCTCCAGAGTGCCATGAATGAATAAAAATTTTACCTGCTAATAAGCCTCACACCAAATGGTGAGATACAGGGTACTCTCTCCTTTCTGAGGGTTTTGTGAGTGTATGAAAACTGTTTTCCAATTTATTTACTTGCATTTCACAATAAAGTTCACTCTGAGGAAAGCAAGTTTTTCTGGGGACTCATCTGATTAACAAGGCATCAGATCCTAGAGGACATAAAAGGTCGGTCTGAAGCCTGTTTGAAACCCAAGTGGAAGCCATCCAGCAGTCATCCTTGAAAAGGCCAAACATCTAACATTTGATAACCTGAATTCAACCAGAAAGAAAAAATAGTGGATTATTTATATAAAATTGCTAACAAGAGGAAGAAGGGCTTCTTTCCACAGATTAATCTGGGAGTCAGTTTTTTTTTAAAGGTGCACTTTTAATAAGATTAAAAAATTTTTTTCTAACACATCAGTGTGTTGTGAGAACTGTCATTTCATTTGTAGCCATTAGGGAACTTTTCCAGTCTTAAAAACTGATAAAACTATTTTGTCCTCCATATCGTGTCAAATATGATGTGGCCTCTCTTTTTAAAACATCGTGATCATTTAATATCGTGATTAAAACATTGAAAAAATTCAAGAGAACTAGTAAAAAAAAAATCCCACACTCTTACTCCCACATTCTTCTCTAGGCGCCTCTACCCCCTCTCCCCGCATTTATCACCCACGCCCTTAATGCTGGATGGGACTCCTGGGGAAATGGTGGACTGTAGGTCTCAGGGAGAAGGGGAGGTGGGCAACTTCGAAGCAGAGAGAGAAAGAGATAATTCCCCAAAGAAGAAGAAATGGTCGATTAACCCCTAAAGGCCGATCCTCCCTGGCAATCCAAGAAAGGCGAAAAGCAACTGCAGGGAGAAGATACCAGTTCTATTGTCTCTGATTGGCAAATACGAAAATAGATTGACAGTATCAAGTGGAGGGAATGCAGGGGGGCGGGCTGCAGTGTTAAATGGGAGGGGTCACCGAAGACTGGAGCTCATTGATGACGCGACCCTCACGTGACCAGGAGTCGACGTGTGCAGAAGTCCTTATAGTCCAGGGCCTGTTTCCCTGTAGCCGCTCGGTATTGCTGGAGAAAGAGAAAAGTGCCTCGGATTCTTTCAGGTCAGTGTAAAAGCGGGCGCTGCCTTGGGGACCCTCCGGTCTAGGAGCCAGAGAGCAGAAGCCAGGCGGGGTCGCCGCCGTTTTCCCAACATTGCAGCCCGCCAAACTCTGATTTTTGTGCAGGAAATTTGGGCTGTTTGGTGGGTGTGGGGGTGAGGGTGGAGAGGGAGAAGGGTGGCTAGTTGACACAGACACAGAAACAATTTGGGAAATAACGTGCGTTTTCCACTCCCTGCTTGCAGGGAACTGGTGGGCACGGGGCAGGGAGGGCGGGGTTGCCTTAAAAGGAAGGAGAGGATGAGGACGTGGGGACAACTTTAGACGAGTAAGGCCTAGAATCGCGAAAAGGACCGGTGATTCAGGTACTGGCCTGTTCGCTCAGCAAGCACTCCTGTCGGTCTGCAGGACTCTTTGGTCTCTTGGGCGCAACACAAATCGAGTGAGGGAAGGAGGCAGGAAAATCGCCCGGATCCCTGCAGGTCAGTTTGAGTGCAATTGCCTCAGGTCCCTTCGGGTAGGGATGGGGGTGGGAGTGCGAGTGGGTGGATGACACCAAAGCATATCCTGGGGTCGCCACAGCCTCTCCCCATCCGGATTAAGCGCTGGAGGCCTTTGCAGAGCCTGCAGCGGAAATGGGGCGGGAGCGGGGGAGGCTGGAGAGATGTAGAAGGGGGAGGGGAGGTCTGAGACTGCACCAGCCGATCTCAGGTGAGTGGCGGGAGATTGGGTCCGCGAGGGAAAGCCCGAGAGGGCGGGAATACTGGAGACCAGCGTCTAAGGAGGGGGTTAATTGCTTCCGCGCCGCCCGCGTTTCTGGGCTGGGAGCGGCCTGTTAAGCAGGGCCTGCTGGGAAATGGTGGGCTGGAGCGGGAGGAGGGAAGATGGAGCTGGAGCAAGAGGGGGAGGGACGGGAGGTGGAGGAAGGGGTGGAGTCAGGGGAGTTCTGAGTCTGAGGACCTAGCCTCCTCCAGTTGGAGAACTTTGACAATTAGGGACCTGAATGAGAAGAGGCCAGTCTCCCTGGGAACCCATACTTTGGCGGCTGGTCTGTTTGTCTGGCATCTAGTTGTTTTGTTTCCTTGTTTTCTAGGATTAATTTATTAAAAAAGAAATAACAGAAAAATACTCAACATGCAAAAGTCTTGTGAAGAAAATGAAGGAAAACCACAGAACATGCCAAAGACGGAGGCAGACCGCCCTTCGGAAGATGTACCACAGGAGGCAGATGGAAATCCTCAACCTTCCCAAGAAGGTGTAAGCCAGGAAGCAGAAGGAAATCTTAGAGGAGGGCTGACCCAGCCTGGCCAGGGGTTTAAAGAGGACACTCCAGTGAGGCATTTGGACCCTGAAGAAATGATAAGAGGAGTAGATGAGTTGGAAAGGCTTAGGGAAGAGATTAGAAGAGTAAGAAACAAGTTTGTGATGATGCATTGGAAGCAAAGACATTCACGCAGCCGTCCTTACCCTGTGTGCTTTAGGCCTTGAATTCTTTTTTTGTCTGATACTAAAATCTGGCCCCTGCTTCTTTCTGTTAGTGTTTTCTGATGTATCTTTGAACTTCGTTTTACTTTATAATCATCTGGTGAAATTTTGTTTTAGGTAGTTTCCTTGTTACCAGCATCTCACTGGATTTTGTATTTTGACCCATTCTCCAGGTCTGTTTTTCAGTTGGAAAGTTTAACACATTTGCATGGAAATATATTCGTTCTATATTGTAAAGTAAAACATAACAGGTTATAAAGCAGTATATTTAGTATCAGCTCACATATGTAGGATTAAATCCCGAATTTGTGTGGGTGTGTGTTCTACATGCAGACATATATCAAAAACGTAACTGCTTATTTCTTTATGCTTATATGTATTTTTTTTTCACGAACACATGTCACACACACACAAAGAATTAAAGTTTTATAAGTAAGAGTTAAATAATTTGCAACCAGCTTATAAGGGCAATGGGGGCACCTAAACTCTTGATGGAAGAACTATTAAAAAAAATGTAAACCTCAAGTTACCTCTGGATTTCTTAGCCAGAGGAATAAAACTGGCAATTATTACAGATATACTTGCTTAAGACTCGGTCTTTTTCACGGGGAAAACATTTGGCTCACAGGGCTGCTGTGAGGAAGAAATGAGGTGACTGAGCTGGGCTTGGTGGATTCTTGTTCCCACCTGTGCATATAGAACCCCAACCCGCAGCAGAGCATCAGTTATTTGAGGGCGGGCCCTGACACGACTCACCTGTGCTCAGGAACAAGTCCATTAGTAGGCAAGGCAGTGGGGGGGCTTCATGCCAGTATTGGTTGAGTCCTGCCCTCTCTTCCCCTGGGTTCTGCCATGCCTGCTGGGCATCTGCGGCCTCTTCTGCTGGCCCTCACTGTTCCTGGTGCACTGGGGTCTGCCCTGGGTGTCAAAATCCATTCACTTTCCTGGAGTCCCCAGTGGGCTGAACCCCTCACTCTGTATTTTGAAACCTCTCTGCTTCATTGGGACCCTTCACACAGGTAAGACTGCTTGGGCCACGATACCTTGCAGGGTTCCTAGCAAGACGGCCTCTTCTGTTTTCAACCCCAGAACCCCTCCTCTGTATTAGAGGTTGGACAAGATGAGGCCGTTTTTGGAGTTGGACCAAGGTACCAGTTGGAATTAAAAAAAAGCTGTAGTTAGAGTTGCCTTAGGTCTAAAGACAAAGGTTTTGTCTTCTGTGAGATGATCTCTCCCTGAAGGCTCCTGGCAGGCCTGACCTACTAGTTTAGAAGACTGAATATTCATAAGTTGCACAAAGCAATACAGGAAATAGATCTAAGGGAATAGTCTTTCACCCTATCCCATTTCCTGTTAAAACATGAAAAATAAAACTAGCAAAGGCATTAAAAACCGTATAAATCTACAAGCAGAAGGGCTATTATATATATGTTAAGAATTGTATTTCTTTCCCCTATGGAACAAAAACCCTGATAGCCCTATGTATTTGTGTTAAACTGACACATGTTTTAATATTTAATTTGTTTCTTGATTTAATTATTACTAAGGAGCTGGTGTTACTCACATTCTGCTGTTGACTCAATAGTCAACAAATTTTTTATTTCTCTAATAAGGGAAACAATTCCAAAAAGTGCATGAAATAGTGTGCACTCCAAATGTTTCATCAAAGTCTAGCATAATCACCTGCGTTAGAACTACCTTGGGGAGCATCTTTAAAATACTGATTTCTGGGGATTCCTGGGTGGCTCAGTTGGTTAAGCGTCCGGCTGCCTTTGGCTCAGGTCATGATCCCAGGGTTCTGGGATCGAGGCCCACATTGGGCTTCTTGCTCAGCAGGTGTTTGCTTCTCCCTCTGCCTGTACTGTCTCTCTTTCTCTCTCTCTGACAAATAAATAAAACCCCAAAAAAATACTGATTTCTGGGGCCCACCCTAGGACTCACTGACTGGAGGTGGGCTATAGAAGTAACAGTTAGCAAGCTCCTCTAGGTGATTATGGTGCAAACTGCAGCATGAGAATGACTGATATATACAGTGCGCTTTCCATTATTACAAATATGAACTTTTATTAGAAGACAATATTGGTGAGTGTTTATTGAGATTCAGAAAGTAGAGGTCTATAACTATGTTATCTTTTTAACTATGAAAAGACTGACAGATTTATACATAAAATTTAGAAGATTTCAAAGAAGTACAAGGTAAAAAGACGAGGGACTATAATATTAGATGCACTTTTCTTGACTGAACACCATGTTTGGACATGGATTCACGCCTTCAAACATGAGTGAAATTCATTCATGTTCTCTTTTTGCGATCAGCACATAAAATGGTGAGCCAGTCCTATGCATACCTTTTGGCTTTGTTTTTATTTTTTCATTGTGTGAGGTCATTTTGGGGGATCTTCATGTCTTCAGACCATTCTTCAAGGTTGCAACAGCCTGATGGATGCCAGTTGGGTTAGACTCTGGCTGGAGTGAGCTGAACTTCCAGGGGCTAACCGTACCAGTTTGACAAGGCAGGATGAATCTATTCTCCTGGTGCTCAAAGGGGCGGTGCTCAGGGAGGCTGTGGAAGGGCTCACCTGTCACACTTCTCTCCAGGGTGGGTCTCATTTTGGTTTCTGTGCTCCAGCCTGCCCCAGGCATGGACTCTCCTAAGCTGATGACTGGGCTCGCCTGGACATACATGGAGGACAACAATTGTCCTCACTGCAGGTCAGAGCACTTTGCCTTTCCTTCCTTCTTCCTTTCTTTTTCAGGGAACTTTGTGTGAGGGAAGAGATAAAGTCCCAAAGATTCCTAATTGGAAACACGGGCTGTGAAAGTCTTTGGGTAAGCAATTTTCTGACCTGGGTCTGACCAGGTAAATTGGAGATAAAGAAGAAGATGCTGACCCTCCTCTCAGAGTCCAGTGAAGTAGCTCCCCAAACAACTGAGGTGAAAATGGGGACAGATCTCAGATAAGAAAGACATCCCTCATCTCTCTCTCACCTACCCTGCTCAGACTCCCAGAAGGGCCTCTGTTGGTGTGGTTCTGCAATAACTTTAGCTCTGTGTGTGCCTGATGCAGTACTTCTGATGTCTGCATTAGCCCAGGCTCAGGGATATTTAAAATAAAACCCAGTAAAGGAAGCTTGCAAAAGCACGTGGTCCTACAGTTCAGGAGAAAAGAGGTGTCACTTTCTGTTTGAACGACACCATTGCACTGCAGACCCAGCCTTCAACTTCTCAAGCTGTGAATTGGTATGAAGATGCTGTTGAAGGCATTGATGGTGGAGGAAGCAATTGTGACCCTTGCTCTTTAGGTCTGCCAACTGAGGAATTATTACTACTTTTTTTGATATCCTAAAACACTGGTTGGGCAATAAGGTGAAGATAAAATTCAAAAATTGGGGTTTAGGAAGGCAAAATGGTTAAGTGTACAGCCTTAGAGCCAGAAAAACCTGGGTTCCAATCTCAGCTCTTTCCCTTACAACATGTAACATTGACAAATCACTTATCTTTTTTTTTTTTCTTGGAGGACACCTACTTTGTTTGAAACTGGGCCATTTATAGACTCTCTGGAAATAGAACTCTTAGATCAAAGAGAAAATTTCTCCTCCACCACCATCATTGCTGTTATCATCATCATAATTATTATCATCCTCATCATCATCTTCATCATTATCATTACCATCATCAAGGGATGATATTAAGTAAATATTCAGTGGATTCCTGTTGGGCACAGGCCACATACTGTGAAGATTTCTAAGATTCAGTGGGCAAGCCCTGGAAATGCATCATCTGAAAGGGTGAGGCCAATATAATGGGAAAGCACTGGCTAGAAATGAATTCTCTGCTTATAAGAAGTGTGAGCCCAGATTGGTTCATTCATCTCTAACATGAGTAAAACCCTACATAAACCCATAAGACTGTTGTGGGAAGTAAATGCAGAAAACTATATGAAATTCCTGGCATGGAACAGACCTATAGAGAATGTTAGATCTTTGATCATCATTATCAAGTGTTGTCATCAAAATCATCATCATCATTATCATCATCATCATCATCATCATCATCATCAGATGATCCTGAGATAACACTCAAATACGAACTCAGAAAGTCTGTACTTCCTTGACTCCATATCACCCTTTCGAAGGAAAAGTCTATTTTCATTTCTTTCATTCAACCTTATCCCTTGCATAAAAGAAGCAAATAGTACATAAACTAAATGGGATAACTGTCATTCATTTGCAACTATAAAAGAAATAATTGGATCCTATATACATTTATAGCATTTATGCACTCTGGTACCTTTTGTGTATTGGGGCATGAAAAAAAATTCCTTCCACATTTCCAATTTATTTGGTTACCTTCCTGAAAATTTGAAATCATGAACAAAATCTTACTTTCATGAATTACAAAACATGATGTAGAAATATCTCTTTGACATGGAAAGCTGTTTCTGACCATCATACTCTTTCATGGAAAAGCCAGCTGCAATACACACACACACACACACAGAAATTAAAGAGAAATATCAAACTATTTGAAGTGAATATTTCTAAATAGTGTTACTATGGGAAATTTATAACTTCATCTTTATCTTTCTCTGTATTTCCAGTTTTAACTTTTTCAATGAACATGTGTTTTTTTAAAGATTTATTTATATGAGAGAGAGGGAGGGAGAGAGAGAGAGATTGTTAGAGAATGTGAAGAGGGGGCGAGATGGGGGATGGAGAAGCAGACTCCCTGCTGAGCAGAGAGCTGGACAAGGGGCTCAATCCCAGGACCCTGGGATCATGACCTGAGCTGAAGGCAGATACTTCATTGACTGAGCCACCCAGGCATCCCATCTGGAATTTTTTTTTTCGGTATTTCCCCTTTTATTTTTTTTTTAATAATTTTTTATTTTTTATAAACATATATTTTTATCCCACAGGTCCCATCTGGAATTTTTATAATTAGAAAAGGATCATAAAAGCAAAAGTAGTTTAATTTTATTTCTCCTGTCTCTTTAGCTGAGATAGGGCCTGTTGGCTCTACCAGTTCCTTGTTTTCTTTATGTTCCATCTTCTAAGAAGAACCTGGTGTAAGTTTTAGAACTTTGAGTGTAGTAGCTGAGAAGCTACCCATAGCTATGCTACCTTGGTGATACTCTACCTTGTGAGAAATGCTGTATAGAATTCTGTCTTTGGTCACAAGGTGGCATTTCATAACTAATTTCTAAATATTCTCTTACAAAGTGCTATTAATTTCTCAAAAATAAAATAGCAATAAACATAGCTTTCAAAGAACATTATGAAATTGATTCTTAATTCTGCTTCTAAAAATACACAATCATAGAAAAATACTGACAGGAAGTGCCTTCAGCTGTATTTGCCAGAGCTCCCAAATTTACATTTCATTTATTGACTTATTCAGGAAATATTCACTGGATGCGTACCGTGTATCAGACTATGCTAGCCATAAATCAGTTTATCCACTCCAGACTTTTCTCCTGAGACTCTATATTCAACTGTCTGCATAAACCGGCCACATGAGCTAAGATAAGTGTTATCCAACCATATGGGCATAACCCTGCATGGACACAAACTCATCACTTAGCCAGTTTATCTCTTAATCCTGGAGGCTCACCATGCAAAGCGGGGGCAGTATGAAAAAACTGGCAAAGCATAGGTTTAGAGTCAGAAAAAATTTTGTTGTAATAGACTTTTTAAAATTTCTAAACTTGTAATTGATCAAAAGGATTCTTAGTAACCTAGAAAGTGGATTAATGATAAAAGGTTTCAGATACAAGACATACCTATACATCAAGGTTTAAAGTCAAAATCTATGTTACACATTTGACAATGATTGTTGTAGATGATTTCCAAGGTCTGTTTCCTTCAGCCCCCCACCTCCTACCCTGTCGTTAATTGAGCTCCCACTAAGAGCCCTGGCCATTGGCTAGGCCCCGGGACACAGCAGTGAACAAAAGAAAGTTCCTGTCTTTAGGTTGCATCTTTTGATTTACACTCTTAAAAAAAAAAAAAAAGTGAGGTAATATTTACATACGGTGAAATGCGCAGATCTTAACTGCACACAATTGTGTGTAAAATCGGACATTTCCATTACTCCAAAAAGATTTCTGTGACTCCAAAAAGTTTCCTGTCCTTTTCCATAGTGTGAATATACAGCAATTTGTTTATCTACTCAGATATACTGGATATTTGAGTTTTTTCCATATTTTTGTCTATTATAAATATAGCTGCCATGAATACACTTGTACACGCATTTTGTGTGTGTGTCTTCTTATTTCTCTTTGGTAAATATCTAGAAGTATATCTAGGCAAGAGAAAATATAAATATAGATACATAAATATCTAGGCAAAGAAAAGGCGACTGATTTTACATGAAATTGCCAACAGTTTTCCAAATCGGTTATGACATTTTGTACTCAAACAATGTATGAGAATTTCAGTTGCTCCACATTCTCACCAAAACGTCAATGCCATGAAAGAAAGAAGTAGAGAGAACATTCTAGATTAAAAGAGGTAAAAAATACGTTGCAACTAAATACAATGTTTGAATAAGGATGGTAGATAAGAAAATAGTATTACATCAATGCTAAATTTCCTGAATGCAATCACTGTATTGTGCTTGTTTAGGAGACTGTCCTTATTGTTAGGAGATAAAATGCTGAAGTATTATTCTATGATTAACTTTTAAAATTGTTCAGCAATGAAAAAAGAAAGAAGATGAATACATAGTGAGAAAGAAATTGGCAAAATATTAATTGGTTAATCTAATCTAGGTGAAGGGATTAAGAGTACATAGGCATTTACTTTATTATTTTTGAAATATTTTGTAGGTTTCAACTTTTCAAAATAAAAAGTTAGTGGTAGTGGAGTGGGGGAAAGCAGGGTATCTGGTTAGCCCTCAGAAGTAAAGGTGGCTAAATGAGAACCTAGAATCAACATTGACAAATTTGGTTATCAGCAAACATAAGGGGATTATGCAAACAACTTTAGAGGAATTTAAAGACAGAGGCAGCTGGCTGAATTCTACTTCTGGCAATAGCTTAAGAAACCATTCCAGGGACACCTGGGTTGCTCAGTCAGTTAAGCGTCTGGTCTGCCTTTGGCTTGGGTCATGATCCCTGGGGTCCTGGGATCGAGTCCTGCATCAGGGTCCTTGCTCAGTGACAAACATGCTTCTCCCTCTGCCTGTTCGGTCTCCTCTGCCTGTGGCTCCCCTGCTTGTGTGCTCTCTCTCTCTGACATAAACAAATAAAGGAATCTTAGAACAAAAGAAAGAAAGAAATCATTCCATAGGCCAACATGTTGGGACAGACCACCACATGTCATCAAGACTTTTTGGTAAAAGTTAAAATAGTAGTATCTGCACACCATGGATACAATCAGATTCTTGTGGGAGGAAGAGAGGAGCTTGACAACATCTAAGTGTCCAACAAAAGTGGACTGGAAACAACCTTAGGACATTAAGCCAAAAAGAAGAATATAGTTTAATAAGAAAATCTGAAAGTATTGTATCAGATCTTGATGTAGAAAGACTTATGTGAACTGCTTTGTCAGCAGGAAAAGTATAGGGGAAAACAAAACAAAACAGAGACCAAGGTTGGTTCTGTCCCATTCAATCACCTCCAATGCAGAATAAAAGCAGTGTTCAGGAGCCCCAGAGCAGGTGTTCGGAGTGAAGAAGGATATATAACAATGATAGGAATGGGGTAACAGGGGTGTGAGGACACAGTAAGGATGGGAGTAAAGCGAAAGAATCTGAAATAAGAGTAGTGTAATCTGTATTTACACAAGAGTCAAAGGTGAAACTGAATTCAGACTAGAAATATAACAGGACTATAATATAGTGGTGTACATAAAGTTGCCTTCTCCAAGAACCACCTTTTATACCAGTCTTCTAAACACTCTTTAAATGGAGTTCATCTCTATTAACAGCTAAAAGCTGATATGAAAATATATAAAAATGTTCTCTGCTTGTCAGGTTCTTTTTGTCTTTGAGAATTCTGTAAAAAGTAGACTCAGGATTTCCCAAAGTTATGCTGACTTGATAGAGCTGTTCTAAGGATTATTGAACATGATACCTTTCTGTAAAGTTTTTCCGGTGAGATAAACACAACACCAGGCAAAGTGGGTGCAAGGCAAGATTTATTAAAAACACTCTTGGGTGAAGTTTCAGGGCTCAGGAGAAGGGGAGCCAGGAAAGTTGCGCTGGGAGGAGGTGGCGGAAGTCGCGCCCAAGGCAGGGAGAAGGGGGCTTTTAAGGGGCCTCGAGGGGAGTTCAGGGGTCTTTTGGCAAGTTTCCCTTATTTGGATATTTCGCCTGCTTGTCGGAGTCCCATTGGTCCACTGGAGCCCGGGGCGGGAAGGTTTTCAGATTCCTGCCTGGGTCTTTGTTCTCCTGTCCGAGCTCAGGTTTTGTGATGGGGACTTTCACCATCTTAAGTAGCCCTTTCTTTCTGCCAGCCCAACACTTTCTATATGAGATTCAGGAATCATCTTTTTATGGGATAAGGACAATACTTTAGGTGGAAAGACCAGAACAGAGGCTTTTGCAGTAGTTTAAGGGAGGTATAAACAGTAGGTCCTGGTAACTGTTTGGTTGTGGATACTAAGATAGAAAGTCTGGTTTAGGGAACTGGTTGAATCCTGGTGTCTTTTTAATGTAATGTTATTTAATTTAACTTTATTTCAGTCCAGTATAGTTAACGTATGGTGTTATATTAGTTTCAGGTGTACAACATAGTAATTCAAAAATTCCATTACATCACCCAGTGCTCATCCCAACACGTGCACTTCTTAATCTGCATAACCTATTTTAACCACCTCCCCTCTGGGAACCATCAGTTTGTTCTCTATAGCTAAGAGTCTATTTCTTGGTTTGCCTCTCTCTTTTTTTTCTTTTGCTCATTTTTGTTTGTTTCTTAAAATCCACATTTGAGTGAGGTCTTATGGTTTTTGTCTTTCTCTGAATGACTGAGTTTGCATAGCATTAACTCTCTAGCTCTACCCATGTCATTATAAATGGCAAGATTCCATTCTTTTTCATGGCTGAATAATATTTGTATATATAAAAATATCTATCTACATATACATATATAGATAGATGTTTATCCATTCATGTATTGACAGACAGTTGGGCTCCGATAATTTGGCTATTGTAAATAATATTTTAGTAAACAAAGGGGTGGCATGTATCCCTTTGAATCAGTGCTTTTGTAGTTTTTGTGTAAATACCCAATAGCGCAATTACTGGATCATAAGGTAGCTCTATTTTTAATTTTTTGAGGACACTCCATACTGTTTCCCACAGTGGTTGTGTATGTTTGCTTTCCTGCCAACAGTGCACAGGGGTTCCTTTTTCTCCACATCACTTGATGTTTCTTGTGTTGTTGGTTTTAGCCATTTTGACAGGTGTGAGGTGATGTCTCATTGTAGTTTTGATTTGCATTTCCCTGATGATGAGTGGTGTTGAGCATCCTTTCATGTGTGTGCTGGCTTTCTGGATGTCTTCTTTGGAGTAATGTCTGTGTCTTCTGCCCATTTTTCAGTTGGGTTGGTTTTTGGGTGTTGAGTTGTATAAGTTCTTTATATATTTAGGATTTTGACACTTTATTGGATATATCATTTGCAAATATCTTCACCCATTCAGTAGGTTGCCTTTTAGTTTTGTTAATTGTTTCTTTTGCTTCGCAGAAACTTTTTGTTTTGATGTAATCTCAATACTTTTTTTTTTTTTTTGCTTTTATTTCTCTTGCCTCAGGAGACCTATTTAGGAAAATGTTGCCATGGCTGATGTCAGAGAAATGACTGTGCTCTTTTTCAGGTCTCACATAGGTTTTTTTTTTTTTTTTTAATTTTTTATTTCTTTTCAGCGTAACAGTATTCATTGTTTTGGCACCACACCCAGTGCTCCATGCAATCCATGCCTTCTCTAATACCTACCACCTGGCTCCCCCAACCTCCCACCCCCCCCCTTCAAAACCCTCAGATTGTTTTTCAGAGTCCATAGTCTCTCATGGTTCATCTCCCCTTCCAGTTTCCCTCAACTCCCTTCTCCTCTCTATCTCCCCTTGTCCTCCATGCTATTTGTTATGCTCCACAAATAAGTGAAACCATATGATAATTGACTCTCTCTGCTTGACTTATTTCAGTCAGCGTTCACATAGGTTTTTTAACACATTTTGAATTTCTTTTTGTGTATGGTATCAGAAAGTGGTCCAGTTTCCTTCTTTTGCATATTGCTGTCCAGTTTTCCAGCACCATTTGTTGAATAGGCTGTCTTTTTGCCATTCGATATTCATTCCTCCTTTGTAAAAGTTTAATTGACCATATAACTGTGGGTTTGTTTCTGCATTTTCTATTCTGTTCCACTGATCCATGTATCTGTTTTTTGTGCCAGTTCCATACTGTTTTGATTACTACAGCTTTGTAATATAAGTTGAAGTCTGGAATTGTGATACCCTCACTTTGCATTTCTTTTTCAGAATTGTTTTGGTTATTCAGGGTCTTTTGTGGTTCCATACAAATTTTAGGATTGTTTGTTTAATTCTGTGAAAAATACTGTTGGTACTTTGATAGGGATTGCATGAAATATATAGAATGCTTTGGGTAATATAGACATTGTAACAGTAATTTTTCTCCCAAACCATGAGCTTGGAAAGTCTCTCCATTTCTGCATTAATTTAGATAAAGTTCCAAGAGAGAGATTTTGGATGTGGAGAAAGAAGAACTGAAAGAGAAGGCATGTAGTTCAAGTTAGGAGCATTTAGGTGGCAAAGTCCAAAAGTAAGTTAGATAAAATAGTAAAAGAGCTCAAAAGAGAGATAGATATATGACAGAAACACAGATTTGGGAGTCAATGTTTATATGATAGTGTAAATCTGAACATTGTAGTAGGCCAACTATTGCTCCTTAGAGATATCAAGATCCTAAATCCCTGGAGCAGGTAAATTTTACCTGATATGGTTAAAGGGATTTGGCTGATGAGATTAAGTTAAAGATCTTGAGACATGGAGATTATCCTGGATTATGTGGGTGACTTCTAAATGTAACTGCAAGTGTCCTTATAAGAAGGAGGGAGATTTTGCATCAGAGGATGAAAAGGCCATGTGATAATGGAAGCAGAAATTATAATTCCCGCAAGCCAAGGGACGTTGACAGCCAATAGAAGCTGGAAGAGAAAAGGAATGGATTCTCCCCTGGATCCTTCGGAAGGAATCAGACCTGACAACACGTTCAGTTTAGCCCTATAGAACTCAAAATTTCGAGTTCTGGCCTCCAGAATTGTAAGTGAATACATTTCTGTTATTTTAAGACACTAAGTCTGTGGTAATTTGTTGTGGCAACAATAGGAATCTAAATGGTAAAACCTTTTCATTTTGAGAATAAAAAATGTTCTGTGAAAAAGCTCTGAAGGATACCAATATTTCAGGGGGCTTATAGCTTGTTGGCTCTGAGCACAAGTGGTGGTATTAAACAGATTTGGATTCAAATTCATTTCTGTACTTAGTAGCAGTGTGACTTTGGGCAAGCTATTTATTTTTTTTAAGATTTTAGGTATTTATTTGACAGAGAGAGACACAGCAAGAGAAGGAACACAAGCATGGAGAGTGGGAGAGGGAGAAGCAGGCCTCCAGCCGAGCAGGGTGCCTGATTTGGGACTCAGTCTCAGGACCCTGGGATCATGACCTGAGCCAAAGGCAAATGCTTAAGGACTGAGCCATCCAGGTGCCCTTAGGCAAGCTATTCAAATGATATATCCAAGTTTCTCTTTCTGTAAAATTGGGACAACAACAGAGGAACCATCAAAGAACATTTGTGAGGATTAATGTCCCTGGTACATAGTAAGTACTTCATAAATGGTAGTTTTGGAGAGCCATGTGTGTAAGCATGATTTATAACTATTACTGTTTGATTAATAAACATTTTTAATGTGGAGATGAATCAACACTGCTATTTTTTTAAAGGAGTTATATTGGCTTGTTCAGCTCAGTTTAGCAATGTATGAGAGCATGTGGAAGCTTGGTCCTGAAGCCTGAACTGTGAATAAAAAATGTCTCTATTTGGACTGCTCTATGTGTATATGTGTGTTGTATATATATTTTGGGGAACAGGCCAATATGCAACTTGTTGAGGATGTGAGATGGCAGCAAAATATTTTTCTACTTTAATAGTTCTTAATTTCTATAAAGATCTCTCTCTTTCCTGGTCTCCTTAAAAAAATGTCAGGTATCATTTACATGGAAGTGAATTATATTTACAATGTTAATGATAAGCCACCCTTAAGTAGGTCATAAGCTTGAACAGCTTTTTAAATCCCTTGTTTTTTTTTTATTTTTTAATTTTTTTTTAAGATTTTATTTATTTATTTGACAGACAGAGATCACAAGTAGGCAGAGAGGCAGGCAGAGAGAGAGAGAAAGAGGGAAGCAGGCTTCCCGCGGAGCAGAGAGCCCGATGCGGGGCTCGATCCCAGGACCCTGAGATCATGACCCGAGCGGAAGGCAGCAGCCCAAACCACTGAGCCACCCAGGCGCCCCCCCTTGGTTTTTTGTTTGTTTGTTTGTTTGTTTGTTTTACCTTCAATTCAAGAGTCACATGCTCTACCAGCTGAACCAGCCAGGCATCCCCTCTTTGTAAAGGTTTTTTTTTTTTTTTTAAGATTTTATTTATTTATTTGACAGAGAGAAAGAGATCACGAGTAAGCAGAGAGGCCGGCAGAAGGGCAGGGGAAAGCAGGCTTCCCACTGAGCAGACAGCCCAATTCGGGGCTTGATCCCAAGCCCGATCATGACCCGAGCCGAAGGCAGAGGCTTAACCCACTGAGCCACCCAGGTGCCCCGTAAGGGTTCTAAAGTAAAGTTTAAAACACCAAAGACCAAGAAATGGAAAAAAAAAATGTAATGCTGAAGTTGAAACTGGCCTAGTAGAATGTTAAATGAAAGTAGCTTTACTATATTTTTTTAAAGATTTTATTTATTTATTTGACAGAGAGAAATCACAAGCAGATGGAGAGGCAGGCAGAGAGAGAGAGAGAGGGAAGCAGGCTCCCCACTGAGCAGAAAGCCTGATGTGGGACTCGATCCCAGGACCCTGAGATCATGACCTGAGCCCAAGGCAGCGGCCCAACCCACTGAGCCACCCAGGCACCCAGCTTTACTGTATTAATGATTAAACAATTATGCAGAAAAATATTGAGAATTAGAAAAAAATCACACTTTAGATCCCTGCCACCTTGCATGGCAAAAGCAAGGTGAGCACTGGTGGCTGAGGGGGAAGGTAGAAGAGAGTGGGAGGTAGCAGGAGAGGCAAGTAACCAAGAGGTAGAAGACAGAAAAGCAGAAAATGCAAAACCTGGCTACAGTAGGGATGGGAAGTGGATGGACATTCCCTAGCAATGGGAGAAGAGCAAACTCCAACCCAAGGCACTCATTTCCTTGATTCAAGAAAGCAGATGAGTGCGGGAATGAGCAGCGCACATTGGTTTCACTAAACCAATTGTAGACCCTCAGATTAGCATGGACAAGAATAGATGATACAGGGCAGTTCATGATGAGGTTCCATGCACAAAGGGGCAGAGAGGGGGCCTTTGTGAGTGTGTATGTTGGCAGGACTACAGTAGAGGTTCCTGCTGCACTGCCTGCCAGATGAGAGGTGGGGTGGGGGCCCAGAGTGAGTTGGGGTGGAGAATGAGCTCTGCAGTGATGCATGGCCCTCACATGAACAGGAGTTAAGGGGAGCATAAGTCCCTCTTGTTCAGGTCTTTTTTTCTGCAACACTCCCTTTTCCACGGAGGTGGGCTGGCATCTGGTGCAGAGCAGGACAGGGAGGAATACACTTCCCCAGAACAAACAAGGTCTGTGTGGGCAACTGGACCAGGAACTATGTTGGTGAATATGGCTTAAAGGAGTGTGCATGGACATGAAGGAGGGCAAAGACTGAAGCCGTTTTTGGCCTGTATGCTCTATGCCTCTTCAGTCTTTTGGAATAAAATTGATGGGCCTAGGGATAGAAGGGAGGGCTGGAGAAGGATCATGGAAGGGACACAGAGACCTGGTTTGGAAATAATCTGTTTCTTTCACAACCTGCCTACAGGAAAACAGTAGATAAACGCAGAGAGATAAGCCTCAAGATGAAGAGGGAGGAGATAAAACAAATGGTGGTATGTAAGAGGGCACAAGAGTGAATGAACAGAGACTAAGAAATCATGAAAACAAGTTCCCTATTTCAATATGGTGGGAACTTCGTGGCTGGAGATGAGGGAGGCAGGACAGAAAGGAGGACCTTTGAGATTTGAGCAGATGGGGTGGTTAATCTTGAAAGACACTTTTGTCTCATATACTGGTCTGTCCACCAAACACTTCAGTACCACACACTCTCATCTGTGTGCAGGTTTAAATATCCGTTAGACATGTCTTATTTCAAGAAGGGAAATTGGAGGAGGAACTGCTTGGAATTTGGGCAGGCTGGTATGACACAATGATCTGGCCCGGAGGTCTAGGGTGAGGGATGAAAGAGTGGATATGGCTTAGGCAAGAATATGACTAGGCCGTCACACTGCTCCTACTTGCCTCTCATTCAGTCAAGGGAAGGGACTGTAAAAAGGACTAAATGGGAAGTTGTTGAGAGAGAATGAGGAAATCTACACTGGCCTTGGTTGTCTGGGAGAAAGGCAAGAACCTGAAGAGAGGAGTGAATTAGAGGGAGGGTGAGACCTTTGCACTCATTTCCTTGATTCAAGAAAGCAGATGAGTGCAGGAATGAGCAGCACACATTCAGCATTTCCTCCCTAACAGTAATTTAATTCAAAGAAGAAAAAGGAAAAACAAATCTCAACGTGGAAAATACCTACCAAGCAAATGAGGAAAAGGTTGACTAGTTACCTTTGGAAGAAGGTGAAGGCCAGGAAGCTAGAGGAAATTCTAGCCAGGAGTAAGCACTCCATAAACTTGCCAATAATGATGAAGGGATAGAAGGAGAAAGAGGAGATGAGATGACAAGATGACAAGACTGGTTGTTACAAACTTCTGTCATATGGTCCATATACCTAGTCATGTCTTGGTGGAAGTTCATTCAACAACACTTCTTAATAGGAAGGGATGTCTAGTTCTGGAAGGCATTAATTTGCTGATTTCCAAGTTAACATAACATAAATGAGAAAATACACTGAGTGACATAGTTCTTCTTTTCAGATTTGACATATCAACTTTATCATATATTAAAAGGCCTTTTTATGTCTAAATATGTCCATGCTACTGTTTATATATTTTTCTATTATTGGGAGATGACCAAACGATTTTATTTATTTGTGGTAAATTGTTCCATCTGGCTATTGATATTTTCCTTTTCAATATCCCAGAAAGAAACTCTAAGCCCCTTAGTATTTACCCCTCATTCCCATCTCCTCCCAGCTACTAGCACTATTCTACTTTTTGTCTCAATAGATTTGTCTATTCTGAATATTTCTTATAAATGAAATCATATAATATGTGGCCTTTTGTGTTTGGCTTTCATTTAGAATAATGCTTTCAAGGTTTATCCATGTTGTAGCATTTACCAGGACTTCATTCTTTTTTATATATATTGAATAATACTCTGTTGTATAAATATACCACATTTTGCTTATTAGTTTGTCAGTTGATGGACTTTTGGGTTGCTGGCATTTTTTTCACTATTATGAATATTTGTGTACAGGTTTTGTGAACATAGGTTTTCAGTTCTCTTGAGTATATTCTTACAAAGGAGTTGCTAGGTCACATGTATCTCTATGTATAACTTTTGGAAGAATTGCCCAGCTGTTTTCCATGGCAACAGCATGGTTATATATTCCCACCAGCAATGTATGAATGTTACAATTCTCCATATCTTCATCAACACTTCTTATTGTTTTTTTTTTAAATAATAGCCTTGCTAGTGGATGCAAAGTGCCTAGGCGACACAACCGCAGTGGTTCTGCTATTGTCTAACCTTTATGCAGAAATTGGTCCTCCTGACTAGTCTACTACTAGATTAGGTTATGCCATTCACTTGGAAATGTTTGACCTAATGGTCAGAATTTATATTTTACATTGTTCTCTACACAGGTCCTGCTGCTTTCCAAATGCAATTCTTGGGCCCTGGTGTCCTTCTCAGTTATCCTTATCAGAAAGGATCTGAATAGGTCATTTACATGAAGCTATACTTGACTAATTGTGAGAGTGTGACGAACTTCCAAAAATGAGAAAAAGAGAGAAGACATTCTATGTGAAAGATTCACAGAGTTTTCAGTTTATGGAGACCCCAGGGGCTTTGTCCTTGAGTACTGTGACAAGATAACTGTTTTCTTGTTTTTTCTTACAAGAAACTCTGTCCCTATTTGCACTATTAATATAGATATTCTTACCAAATTGATCTACAGATTCAAGCCAATTCTAATAAGAATCTTGCAGGCTTAAAAAAATGATCAGCTGATTCCAAAGTTTATATGAAAATTCAAGGGACCTAGAATATCCAAAGCAATTTTAATAGAGAAGAACAAAGTTGCAGGAGTTTCCCTACCTAGCTTTGATACTTACTATAAGGTGACAGCAATCAAGATATTTTGATACTGGTGAAAAGATAGACATATAGATCAATAGAGCAGAATAGAAAGTACAAAAGTACCGACATATATATGAATACATGATTTTTGACAAAGGTACAACATATAGGAAAGAGAAAGGAAAATCTTTTCAACCAATGGTGCTGTATTAGTAGAATATCAATATGGAACAAAATGAACACCAGAGTTTACTTCATACCTTACACAAAAATTAACATGAGATGGTTCATAAAACAAAATGAAAAGCCTAAAACTATAAAACTATTAGAGTAAAATATAGGAGAAAGTCTCACAAACTTGGATTAGGCAACACATTATTTAAATAGAACACAATTATAAAAGGAAAAGTGGATTAAATGGGCTTCATGTAAATTTAAAACTTTTGGTCTTTGAAAGAAACCATTAAATAAATGAAAAGGCAAACCAAGACTGAGAGAAAAATTTGCAACTTATGTATCAAAGAAATAGAATATAGAATTTATAAAGAAATCTTGCAACTTAGTAGTAAGAGGATGAACAACAAAATTTTAAAAATTAGTAAAATATTGGGGTACCTGGGTGGCTCAGTCTGTTGAGTGTCTGCCTTCAGCTCAGGTCATGATCCCAGGGACCTGGGATTAAGCCCGAAGTTGGGCTCCCTGCTCAGCCGGGAGTCTGGTTCTCCCTCTCCCTCTGCACCACCCCACCACTCACGCTCACACACTCTCTTTTACATAAATAAAAATCTTTAAAAAAATTAGCAAAATATTGGAACAAATTACTTCACAAAAGAAGACATATGAACAATTAATGAGTATATGAAAAGATGCTGAACATCACTAGTCACCAGAGAAATAAAAATTAGAGCTATAAGATAATATACACCTTTTAAGATGGTTAAAATTTCCAATAGACATATGAGAAGATGCTCAACATCACTCGTCATCAGGGAAATACAAATCAAAACTACAATGAGCTACCACCTCCCACTTGTCAGAATGGCTAATATTAACACAAGAAACAACAGGTGTTGGTGAGGTTTCGGAGAAAGGGGATCTTTCTTGCACTGTTGGTGGGAATGCAAACTGGTGCAGCCACTGTGGAGAACAGCATGGAGGTTCCTCAAAAAGTTAAAAATAGAGCTAGAATATGATCCAGCAATTACACCACTAGGTATTTATCCAAAGAATACAAAAAACACTATTCAAAGAGATATATGGACCCCAATGTTTATAGCAGTCTTATCTAAAATAGCCAAACTATGGAAAGAGCCCAAGTGTGCATTGACTGATGAATATTTGCCAATGCACCAATATTCTGAGGCACACTTTATGACTTTATTTGTAATAGTCAAAAATGGAAAGTATCTAAGTGTCCGTCAAGAGATGAATGGATAAACATTCACTATATCATGGACTACCACTCAGCAGTAGAAAGGGATAAGCTATTACTACATGCAAAATCATTATGTTGCATGAATGAAGCCAGGTAAGAATAAAGGAGAGTACATGCTCTGTGGTTCACTTTATATTATTGCATAAAGCGAAATACAATGACAGAAAGCAGACCAGAGGTTGCTTGAGCATGGGGATGGAAGGAGGGCTGAATTACAAATTGGAAGAAAAATACTTTTGGAGATAATGGAAGTGTTTGGTATTTTCATTGTGGTCATGATTTCATAGACTTAAATATATGTAAAACAGATCAAATTGCATGGATTAGGTACTTAAAATTTTTTAATTTATACCTTAATAAAGTTAAATAATTACTCACATGTAGACACAGACTGAAAGAACTGGAAGTGATAACCTGTTTTGGTGTTTTCTCCTTATGATATTTAGTTTGTTTTTGCTTTATTCTTTATAAGTCCATTTTTTTTTCCTTCCTGGCCTCTTTAAAGATTCCTTCAGTGATATCTTGTTTTCTATTACTTGAGGGTGACAACATATGCTTCTGAACGTCTCTTCTCATAGATCTCCTCTTTCTCTTTTTAATTACTAGGCTTCTATCGCAAGCCTTACTTCAAAATCTATGAAAACATACACATTTTCCTTGAGAAACTAAACGAACACGAACACCTAAATGACTGATAAGGATGAATGCATTAATCTTTTTTGTTGTTCCTGGTTGATTCTTTTATTTCCATATTTATTTTCTTGCCAGCCTCTTTAGGGACATTTCAAACTAATAGATCTCCATCATCACCTTAAAAAGTCAGAATGTACTGCACACCTAGACTGACCCTCCCATGGGATGTGTAAGTTAATGGAAGTGTTCACTAAAATAACAGTTCTTGGGATGCCTGGGTGGCTCAATTGGTTAAGTGTCTGCCTTCAGCTCAGATCATGATCCCATGGTCTTGGGATCAGTCCTGCATAGGGCTCCTTACTCAGTGGGAAGCCTGCTTCTTCCTCTGCCTGCCGCTCTCTGCTTGCTCTCTCTCTCTCTCTCTCCCTGACAAATAAATGGATAAAATCTTAAAAAAAAAAAAAAAAAGTAACTGAGTTCTCCTTCAATCACTTTCTAATTCCATGACTTACTTTTCCTCCTGGCTATTACTTTTTCCAGAAAGTTCTGTTCTCACCCCTCCACCTCTGCTGAAACATCCAGGAAAGTGTGCTTCCTTGTTTGTCTTCAGTCATGTTCTGATCATGGCCCCAAAACTTTACTGCTTGTAGAGAGTTCTGTACTCACACCCCACCATCAGAGAAACTCCCAATAAAGGGGTCTTAATTTGGTTCTTCAACCAATCACATTGTGACTTTGTTCCCAGACATTTACCACTTCCAGAAAGTTCTGACTTCATCATCCCACACCCTCAGAAACACCATAGAGAGGGGATTTATTTCAGTTCTTCAAAAAATCTTATTCTTAACCCCAACATTACTTCTTTTGGAAAATATGTCCTCATCTCCCACCACCCCCACCACCCCCAAAGAACCCTGATGAGGAGGCTTCCATCAGTTCTTCTTCCACCAGTCAAGTTCTGATCTCACTTCCCACCCACAGATTTTAAAAAATTGGGACTACCTTGGGAAATCTGGGATTGGTGTATGGAAAGGTATAGTATTGATTTTCAGAAGGAACAAAAGGCCATTCATAAACAGCACTCAATCAGCTAGCCTTTATGAAGTGCCTGTGGGTTCACCACCTTGCATTTCCAGATCAGACTCTCCATCATCCCCTTCCTCTAGACAGTAGGTGAATGATCATTCCAGCTCCAAAATATTGTAAGGGACACAGGGCTCTCCTTAAATGCTTGCCAATTAAACATGCAGGGATTCTGGGTGTGAACAAGAAATAAACAGTGATTTTGTTAATGTATACTACTGGCAATCAGTACACACATATTTCCAAATCATGCCTTGTGGAGGGGATGTGGTAAGGAGATAAGCACCCTGAACCAGGAACTGTGGTCCCCCCTCTATCACAAACTGGCTATGTGACCTTGGGAAAACCATTTCTCTACTTAGTTTCCTCATCTGTGAAACAAAGTTTGAGGAAGTGACTTTTAAAATTTGTGATTTTTTAAAATAATTTTTACTTAAATTCAACTTAATTAACATATATTATTAATTTCAGAGGTAGAATTCAATGACTTATCACTTGCACACACCACCTAGGGCTCATTCCATCAAGTGCCCTCCTTAATGCTTATCACCCAGTTACCCCATCCTCCCACCCACCTCCCCTCCAGCAACCCTCAATTTATTCCCTAGAGTAAGGAATCTTACGGTTTTGCCTACCTGTTTTCATCTTTTCCTTCCCTTCCTGTATTGTTCATGTTTTGTTCCTTAAATTCTACATATGAGTGAAATCATATGGTATATGTCTTTTTCTGACTTATTTAGCATAAAACCTCTAGTTCCATCCACGTAATAGCAAATGGCAAGATTTCATTCTTTTCTTTTTTTAAAAGGTTTTATTAGAGAGAAGGCATGAACAGAGGAGAGGGAAAAGCAGGTTCCTTGCTGAGTGGGGATCCCCACTTGGGGTTTGATCCCAGAACTCTGGGATCATGACCTGAGCCAAAGGCAGATGCTCAACCGACTTGAGCCATTGAGCCATCCAGGTGACCCAACATTTCATTCTTTTTCATGGCTAATATTCCATCATACTGTGTGGGGTGCATAACACACACACACACACCCCACATTCATAGACACATACATACATACATAAAACAGTGGCCTAAGATTAAAGGTGCACATCATATTTTTTAAAAAGATTTTATTTATTTATTTATTTGACAGATCAGAAGTAGGCAGAGAGGCAGGCAGAGAGAGGGATTGGGGGAAGCAGGCTCCTTGCTGAGCAGAGAGCCTGACGTGGGGCTTGATCCCAGGACCCTGGGACCACAACCCGAGACAAAGGCAGAGGCTTTAATCCACTGAGCCACCCAGGCACCCCGTGTACATTAGATTTACCTGGAAAGTTTGTTAAAAATGGAGATTCTGGAGTGTCCATCTGTGGGTCTGGAGGATAGAAGCCAGATAGATGTTTTACATTCTTAGAAAGCCCCCCTCCCAAGGTGTTTTTATGCCAGTGGTGGACTCATACTCCTTGAAAAACAGTAGGGCATACATATTTAAAATGATATCAGATGTTGAGTTATGAGTTATCCTTGCTCATGGGATGAGAACAACAACAACAGAAAACAAAGACTAGAGATTTTGAGTCCAGGTAGCTAGAAGAGGAAAGGAGTATTAAAAAATAAAGACTAGGGTGAAAGTGGAAGATTGCTTTTTAAACTGCTTTATTAATTTCACTTTATGAAAGGAATAGTTTTTCCTAAAACTGAGTGAAATTGCCCTACTGGACAGAAAATTTTACATTTGAGACAAAACAATACTTAATTACAAACTGGTAAGTGGAAACACCAAAAGCTTTACAGAAAAAGTAAATCACAAAACTACAAGCTTGTAGAGCTGAGGCCACATTAACAACCTCAGAGAAAACCTTAGGTTTCAAGGTATAAGGCAAAAGTCATAATGATTATCAGGTTCAGGAGTCTGGAAGCGCTTATGATGTCTCATTTGCTGCTCCTTAGTCTTTCTCTTGACCTCCATCATCTGCCCTACAAACTTTTCCTCCTCACCTCCCACTTCATTGTGATCAGTATGCCTGCTAGGTATGGCCCACCGAAAATTAGGGACAAGTCGTCTCATTCGCCCCAGCCTGACATTTTTTCCATGCTTCTGGCCTTCACCCCCTTTCGAATTGCGTGATCCCTCTTCATTCTGCATGGGGCCCTGTTCCTCTCCTTCGTTTTCCTGCTGGGCATTTTCCATGTTGACATTTTTCACCACTTGTTTCTGTTTGGACGCCATTGCTCCTAGGAGGTAAGAGACCAGGAAAAGCGCTATTTTGGGGGGTGGGGGTGGGGTGGTGGGACGATCAGCACCGAGGACAGAGGCCCTACTATGCACCTTTCAAAATTCAGAGCCCAGGATTTCAAAGGCTTTTGAAAATTTTACTCTCCCACCGGAGAGGCTCCTTGCATTCTTCAGGGGGATCCCGGTCCGAGCCCTCCCCCGCTCCCTCCCTGTCGCTCCTCTCCCCTTCCCCACCAAAGCCCACCATTTTCCCTGCCAATTTCTGCCCAGGCCTCTGCAAGGCATCAAGATGGAGGACGGGCTGGGCGGGGGGCGCGGGGGAGGAGGGAATCTGGGGTCTCAGGGCTTTCCATACTTTCCCCCCCGCCCCCCACACTGTACCCGGCACCGACCTGGGCCTATCCTTGCAGTCTCCTCCTCCCAATTCTCGCCGAGAGTGCGCCGCCGTGACACTTAGACTTGCACACCTGCAGAGGGCCGGGGTGGGGACAGCGGGGGCTGCTGCAGCCGAGCGCTCCCCGCCGACCCGAAGCTACCCAGCTCCGCCCGGACCCTCCACGGCCGCCTCGCCCCCACACCCAGCCGCCCCATCCCCAGCGCTGACCACCATTTTCCACGCCAAGAAGGACGGGGGCGGGGCGGGAGTGCAAGAGGCAGGTGTTTCCGAAGGGTCGTCGCTTCACCGCCGTCCAGCCCTCGGCTTACTGTTTTCTGCGGCCAAACGCGGGCTGCGAGGCGGCGTGAGCGCTGCGAGCGCTGCGGTCCTTGCGCCGCTTCGCTCCGGGGCAGCCGGCAGGGCTCGGCGGGCCGCGTGGGCTCTCCCACACCCAGACCAGGGAACACTCCCCCTCCTCCCGGTCCCTTACCTGCTTCCCCTCCGCGTCTGACTCTTGGGGATCGCTTCTGGCCCGCGCGCCCGCACGGCCACCGGGTGTAGACACCGAGAAGTGAGCGAGCGAAGGCCAGCTCTGACGCTACAGCGAGGTGAGCGAGTCAGCGTTGGCGGCTCACGTGAGGCCTTCGTCACCGCGAGTGGCACCGCCCCCATTCCGTGCCGGCTTCTGCCCGCAGGGTGGCGCACAGCCCGTTGGCCTGCGCAGTTCCCCTCTGCTGCCGGGTCCTTTTTATTTTATTAATTTATTTGCCAGAGGGGGAAAACAAAGAGCCCAAGTTGGGGGAGCTGCAGGCAGAGGGAGAAGCAGGCTCCTCGCAGAGCAAGGAGTCCCATGCGAAACTGGATCCCAGGACCCTGGGATCATGACCTGAGCCAAGGCAGACGCTAAAGCGGCTGAACCACCCAGGATTCCCGAGCCGGGTCCTTCTTAATTAACTGCACCTGTCTGGGCTCTGTGGCTCTCCCTTCTTTGTATATTCCTGGGCGTTTCTGTGCCTGCTGGGGAAAGGCAGTATCTTCTCAGGGGCCTACTGGCCCTTCGCAGTTCTTCCCTGGGGACTTGCCTCTTCCTCTCTTCTGCTCCTGGGATACATCCCTATCCACTCCAGGAGGACGGGGCAAATTTAAGCAGGTGCAGAAAACTCAGTGGTGAAGATAATCACATTTTAGTGCAATATTAAAAAAAATTAATGCAAGGACATCTATGAGCAAGATGTCCCACCCACCCTGCTGCCAACCTGTGGGCCTCTCGGCTACCAACGCTATTTTCTCTATACCAAATGTGTATGTGGGGTGGGGGGACAAGAAAAGATATGGAATTTTTTCTAATTCTTCTTAATATCTTTTTCTTTTGTTGTTCCCTTTTAGAATTGCGTTCTCTTTATAGTTTACATGAACTTTAACTTTTGTTATGGAAAATTTCAAACATATGCAAAAATAAAATGGTATAATGAAAGCCACTGTACTCATCACCTAGCTGCGAAAGTTAACTCATTGCCAGTATTATTTCATGTATCTCCTTACCCACTTTCTACTCTTAGAAATTATTTTTGAAGCAAATCCCGGTCCTAATATTATTTTGCGTGTATTTTCAAAGTACGTGTCTATAAGGACTCTCATGTACTTAATTATATAATTTATATATAATATAATATATATATATTTATATCACAATAGCATTTTTACACCTAACAATTGATAATTTCTTAATACTGTTTTATGTCTGGGGTGTCTGGGTGGTTCAGTTGGTTAAGCGTCTGCCTTGGGCTCAGGTCATGATCCCAGAGTCCTGGGATTGAGCCCCGAGTTGGGCTCCCTGCTCAGTGGGGAGTCTGCTTTCCCCTCTTCCTCTGCCTCTCCCCCTGCTTGTGCTCTCTCCATCTCCCTCTCAATTGAATAAATAAAATCTTTAAAAAATACTGTTTTATGTCCAACCCATGTTCAAATTCTCAATTCTGTCATAGTTAAAAAAATTATTTATTTTTAAATTGTAAGACTTTTTAAAAAAAGGCTTATTATTTATTTATTTATTTGAAAGAAAGAGAGACAGCAAGCAGGGGGAGCAGGAGAAGGAGAAGCAGGCTCCCCAGTGAGCAGGGAATGGGATATGGGGCTCCATCTCAGGACCCTAAGATCATGACCTAAACTGAAGTCAGATGCTTAAACAACTGAGCCACCCAGGCACCCCATCATAGCTTTTTTTAAGAAATAGTTTGTTTGGATCATGTTCTGAATAAGAACTAATATGTATTTCTGCCTTCAAGATACTCTTTTTGTCTTTGACTTTGACAATTTGACTATAATGGGTCTTGGTGAGTGTATTCTGCAAGTTCATATCTGATGTTGAAACTTTCTATTGTATTTTTAATTTCAGCTACTGTACTTTTCAGCTTCAGAATTTTTGTTAGTACTTTTGATAATTTTTTCCTGTTTATTTATTTTCTCTATTTGGTGAGCCATTCTCCTGGTTTATTTTACTTCTTTGTTCGTGGTTTCCTTTAACTTTTTGAGCATATTAAAGACAGTTGACTTAAAATCTTTCCTTAGTAAGTCCACCTTGCTCAGGGACAGTTTCTACTAATTCCGTTTTTGCTGTGAATAGGCCATACTTTCTTTGCATGTTTTACAGTTTTTGCTGTTGAAACTAAACATTTTGAATATTATAATGTGGCACCTCTGGGAGTCATATTCTTCCCTCTCCTCAGGATTTGTTGCTGGCTATTGTGGGTTGATGTTTGTTTGTTTAGTGACCTTTCTAAATTGTTTTTGTGAAATTTGTATTCTTTTGTTATGTGTACCACTGAAGTCTATTGCCTTAGCTTAGTGATTAGCTGGTGTTTTGACAGCTACCTTAAATACCTGGAGCCACTAAAAGAAAAAAAGGAAGAAACACTCTCACTCTTTGCAGATTGGTCTGTGCTGAGGAACTCATTCACTGCTTGCAGAGAGTCTGCTTGATGATTCTCTCCCTTTGCCCTTTTCCCCTACTCATGCATGCACTTACTGAAGACTCTTATTTTGGGATCTCTTTGGTTCCCATTTTTGGCCACCTTCCCCTTTCCTTTCATGCCATGATCTCTTCTTTAGCAGCCATCTCATCTATACATATATCTTCAGTCGCCATCCACCCATATATGATTCCTGTATTTTCCTCTCTAGCTCAGTCTTTGATATAAATATCTTGCTACATTCTTAACATTCCCACTGGGGTATGCAAAGGTATAAAGAAATCAAATGGCCTATTATGTTCCCTCTAAAAAAGATCCATTATGTGTTGCCCATTCCAGTTAACATTACTACCTATCACACAGATGTTCAGGAAAGTCACCTGAGAATCCCACTAACACTTCCCTTTTGTACCCCTGCTACCCACCCAATTTTCATATTTTTCATGAGTTCATCTCTTTGTTCATTCATGAATATCTTCATTCATGTGGTAGAGAGAGAAATATTGCTGTATCAGGGGAGAAGGGGGATAATTACACAATCACAGTCCTCGATGGGTTATCATTGCAAAGAAAAGGGGCTACCTTAGTAAGATTTGTCACATGGGAGGAAGTAGAGAGCATAGTTGCTGATGTGGGTAATTTGGTAGGTTTGTTGGTCAGAACATATAGGCAATCTCTTCTGTGATGGCATCTACTTTTCTAAAGAAAGCAGAAGCCTAAGGAGCACTTGAGAATGTTGAGGTATGAGACAGTGTTGAAGGTTTGTCCAGAGAATAGGTGTTGTGCCATAGTGGTTTCAGATATTGAGAAAGTATATTGACTGTGAAAATATGGTAAGGAACACCTGGGTGGCTCAGTTGTTGGGAATCTGCCTTCAGCTCTAGTGGTGATCCCAGGGTCCTGGGATGGAGCCCCGAGCCGACAACAGGCTCTCTGATTGGCAGTGAGTCTGCTTCTCTCTCTCCCACTCCCCTTGATTGTATTCCCTTTCTTGCTGCTTCTCTCTCACTGTCAAATAAATTAATAAATAAAGTCTTTTAAAAAATATGGTAAGATTACTAACCAAGTCTGAGTACTGCTCCTTATCCTGCATTAGCTTCTCTTCAACCTTAACTCCCACAACTCTCCTACTTTTTCCACCAGGTTCCAGCCACACGGTTTTTTTTTCTTCCTTTTCAGGAACAAATCATGCTCACTCCCACTTCAGAGTCTGCTGTTCCGTAGTCTAACTTCAAAAGATTTTTATACACACACAGCTCTTTCTTGTCCTCCAGTTCTCAGATGAAAAGTCATGTCCATAACATGGCCTTCTCTAGTGATAGGCACGGTACAACTCCAGGGATCATGGTGCATATTGTAGTCTAAATACATGATGGTCTTTCAAGTTTTACACTGAATGGCATTGGACATCCTTCACTGCCCTTCCCGTAAATGTAATTTTCTATCCCACTTCCCTTTCTTATTTTCTTCGTGGCACTCTTCACCCACTGAAATTACATTGGTTATTGTTTATTTTATGTGTCCAAAAGAGAATATAAGCCCCCTAAGGGGAAGGGTCTTTCCTCTCTTGTTGCCTAGCAGCTAGCCTGGTAGGCAAAGAGTAAACAATAAACAAGTGCCGCATGTATGGATTGTTATCTACCAAATACACCAGAACAGAAATAGGTACTTAAAGTTGAATGGCAAAACCATTGATGGTGGAGTCTAAGATCACAGTATACAAAATATTTAAAGAATTCTTGGACAAGATGTATTTAGCAGTTTTAAAAATAGAGTAAACATCAGAATCTACCAGGGAAATTGTTGAAAATACAGATTCCTGATCCTCAAACCTCAGGGAAAGGATTCAGCAGGTATGTGGTGAGGTCTCAGAAGTTGCAATTTTAACAAGATCCAGGTGACTCTATTAAAGGTAGCCTGCAGCTCATGCTTAGACCAAAACACACCTTTAAAAATGTTTTCCTAGGGAAAATTGCTTCTATACCATTAATCTGTTATCTCTCATGCAGAGTTCTGATATTTTAATTTGAGTACTGGAGTATTTAGTGGGAAATCAACCACCTAGGACCTCAGATTGCTTTTCCAGGTGGGATCTCATTTAACTTTTGATAAACAATCCAGGTCCATTGCATCCAATTTTTGTTTTTGAGCTTTTCAAACTATTTGTAAGGATTGCTTTTTTATGATTTCTACTCTTTCTTAGATGTCTTCCAAAGAATAAGGAGGAAATTCATATCTTATTTTTACATAGAATAAGCCCATACTGTCTTGCACACACCACCACATGGGAGAACTGTGCCTTTTTGTAAAATTAACAGGTGGGATCTCATTGATTTTAATTTTCCCGTATCTTAAAAGCACTTTGCTATTCATCATCCTAAGAATTATTTCATATTTAGCTAATTGTTCCTAGCTCCACTAAAAAGACTAAAAAAAAATAGAGAAAAAAAGCAAGAATGATGTAATAGCTTATATCAGGAATGATGCAATACTAAAATAAATAATACCATATCACCATTTAGGTTTTTTTTACTGCACTGTCCAAAGTATTACAGCATCTTTCAAAAACATATAGAAGAAATTAAGAAATTAAATTGATCTTCGCATTTATTTGATCCAGCTTTTACTGAGTTTTTTTTTTCATTTTTTCTTCCCATACTGGCAAAGAAAAGTAAATTGACAGAGGAATTCATTTTACAATTAGACCAGAAAACAGAAGTACAGTGACAACAATACTCTAGATGTCATTATTGATAGTGAAATTGATATCTCAAACTATGAGTATTTAAATGTTGATATCTTAATTGAATTTTTTCCAACCCAAAAATCAATTGGTAAATAGTGTACTTCTACGGACCAAAATGATAAATGGGTGTTCTTAGTTTGTCACTTGTCATACAATATGTTACAAAAAGAAGTAGGGACATCCCAATATGCTCAAATGATATTAGACAATTTTCTGTCATCTTTTATGATATTAGATATTTAATATATGTCTAGTATTTAACCAGTAATTTTTCTAAGTGAACAAATGCTGAATTCAGGTGAGAAGAAGGAAACAGGTCATGTAGAAATGAAAAAAAAATCATTGGACTCATCATTCTAATTGGTGTTTATCAATCTGAAAATGAAAATATTTTGCAATTATGGAACAAAGAAGATGGCCATCCTCCCTTCAACAAAATTATGAGCTGTCAGTGTTTTGAAAAGTTTTCTGTTTTGGTGACATAAGTACAAGAAGAACTAGAAATAAGATAGGGCAGAATTTATTGGGGATACAAGTGAGCAAGAAGTGAGAAATCAATACCTACAGATGGATATATTCCAGGTTCAGGCATGAGAACTGGTGAGGAGTGAGCTGTTCACTCACACAGCTGTTCAAAGGATGATGTCCTTTTTGAGTACACACACTTTCAATGCTAGGAAAATGTGGAATACAATTTTAGTTTGATATATTTAAATTCTTGTTAAATTATCTGATTTAGTTGTCCTTACCTCTTTATTTTTACTTCTGTGAATTATTTATAAAGTAATTTAATACACAAAACAGCAAATGGGAATTTTTTACAGAGAAGGTGTGATTCGGTCCTGGTATTCTAAGGCTTAATATCTTTAATACTCCTGAGTGGCTGGGAGAACTTAGTATTTTTATCTTGTTTAACAGATGAAGCTGGGGTAAGGGAAGTTGGGGAATTATTCTTAAAAAATATACTGTAAGCCCTAAGGAGTGATTGTGGAAGCAGTCGAAATGTCAATAGCGTTCCTGTTCTAGGGCTGTTGAATGCAAAAGTCCGATAAGAGCAGGATCCCACGATCCCCCAGGGCAGGGCACAAGTTAGGAGCTATGAAAGAATGTAACCCTCAATCCCCCTTTTCTGTACCTAGCGACTGCTAACCCAAATATCCAGTTTCTCCCTTGTCCCATGACTGCGTACCTAGGTGCCAGGGAGAATGCAAGCCTGTTTTGAGAGATATTTGCCATCCTTTTGTACTTCTTTCCCATGCTTTGGGGCACCTGTCCTTGATTTTTTGATTAAAAAAAAAAAGGTATGTGCAGGTTCAGCTGCTGCTGCTGTCTCTTGCAGAGGCAGCCCTGCACAGCTGCTCAGTTTGGTGTCTGAGAACTTTATTTCAGTGCGCCAGGACAGAAGTGACCGCTCCAAAGTGTCTTCATGATAGGACCTCCTGATTCTCATTTCATTGTATCTGTTTAGCCAAGTCAATATTCACACTTGTTCTTTCTTATCACCTTCCATGTCTCCAGATTGAAGTTCACAAACTTTTCTCATGTTACTGTAGAAGTCAAAATAAGACAATTGAAAAGCTTTTGTAATAGAAGGGTAGGGGAAGATTTTCTTCCCCTGAGACTCAACTGCAGGATCTTCCAACTGAATGGAAATGATGGAATGACGCTCTTTCTCCATGGCTCTATCAGGCAGCCAATCCTATCATAATAAATTGGTATGAAAACTCGTGTGAGCATGTAATGACTTTTATGCCTATCCATTTATGCTGTTACATTTTCAAGTGTTCCTTCTGGTGGTCAAACTTTTCGTTTCATGTCCATGATACCTCTTTTAAAGAATGGAAGAGGCAAAGTGGGATGGGAACTGACAACTCCTGAAGATTTTCATGCTTTAAAGTTTTTTTAAAGTTTCATGCTTAAAGTTTTTTAATGCTTTAAAAACACGAGGAAGGCTGAGAGAGCAGTTAAATATCATTTCCAGGGGTCACAGTTAGTAGAAGGCTGAGGACATTTCACCAAGGATTGTCTAACTCCAGGGACCATAATGTCACCACTCTCCCACTGGGACCTCCTTTTTAGATGGTGGCCTTGCAAGGATGAGGAATGAATGAGTTTATACTTTCTGAGTGAAGGGGGGTTCGTGTTGGGTGGAATAGGTTAATAGGGGATTAGTACTAATATTTATCATATTCCAGTTGAAGATTTCTGATAGATACACAGGATTGGAGCTCCAGTGAGAAGTCAGAGATAAAGATATAGATTGGAGCTTGCATCCCTCAATCCCATCAGGTGCATAAAAGATGCATGGTGGCCATGTGGTACTCAGCCTTTTTCTGGGCCACATTACCTGAAGTGTAAACTAAAGTTGTTGGGCTAGGTAACTGTTAAGTTCTCTTTCTGCTCTGTTTTCATAAAGGCTAAAGATGGCTACTTAGATTTGGGATCCTGCAAAGTGAGTCAGAATTCTCATCAGTCACTCCATCACTTCATGCAAGTTGCATTCCAGCCATATCAGACTCTCTCCTGAATGTGTACCTCAAGCACACTGGGTACATTTTCATTTCCTTGCCTTTGTACAGCCCGGAATGTCCAGATATGCGTTCCATTTCTTTTCACAAGCCTACTCCTTCTATAAGAATTAGCTGAAAGTCCACCTCCTGGGATGATTTTGACTGGCATTGCCTGACATACAATATTTGTACGAAGGGCATATCAAAACAAATAAATAAGCCCATTTACCAATGAAGGTTTAATATCCTGAATGCATAAAGAGCAGTACATACTAAGAAAGATGGTTAATTATAACAGTAATTAGGGAAATGGAGTTAAAAACAACAAAGAGTAATATTTCACAACCATCAGCTAGCAAGAATTATTTTAGAATTATCTAAATACCAAACAAAGTTCTGGTTTTTCTTGTTGTTGTTGTTGTTGCTATGAGTATGATGTGTAAATGAGAATTTTCATCTACCACTGGTAGCCATTTAAAAAGGTAGAAACAGAAAAGTTTAGGGGTACAATTTTATAATTTGAAGCGGAACTTATTCATATCCTAATACTCAGACATTTCATGATTAAATACATAACACTTGGAAATGTGTGTGTGTGTGTGTGTGTGTGTGTGTGTAGAGAGAGAGAGAGAGAGAGAGAGATATCTAAAATTTCCATGAAGAAGAAATAAGATAGGGACTCCTGGTGGCTCAGTCAGTTGGGCATCTGCCTTTGGCTCAGGTCATGATCTCCTGGTCCTAGAATGGAGCCCCAAGTCAGAGTCCCTGCTCAGTGGGAAGTCTGCTTTCTGTTTATCTGGAGAGCCTTAGGGTGTGTTTACTGTTCCGGTAGTTTTCAGCGGCTAAAATTGTCACAAATGTCTTTGTTTTTGTCTCCCCTATTGTCTTTGGGTTTCCTTAGAGACTTCTCTTTAATAAAATCTAAGACTTGCTGTTCTTTCTGTTGTATTCCCCTATAATTATTCAAGACACTTATTAATGTAGTGGTAAGATGTGGGGTGAGGCTAAGCATTCTATAGTTCTCTGATTTGGTCAGAGTTTAGTGAGGCTGTGATTCTGGGCTATGACCTTCACAAGTGCTTCTCAGTTTTTTCCTATTAGGTGAGATGGGAAGGCCAGAGGTAGCTAGAGTTCAGTATTTTCCTTCCTTCACATGAAAGACTAGAGGGTATTTTCTTGACTGCTTGTCAAATACTAAGTATGGGGGGGTTAGGAGTGGGGTATTTCCTTTTCCTCAGGTCAGTTAAGTTCCAGTAAAAACCAAAACAGACTGTGGTAAAATAGAGGGCAGGATTTGTTAAGAAGAATAGAGTGTTCTGAATACATTTCAAAATGGCTACATTTTCTCTTCCCCTGTTGGAAGTATGAGGAAACTTTAATCTTCACTGTGAGAACTTGGTAGAGCACCTGTAGGTAAAACTCATGAAAGTTTTGGGGGGCTCTTCCTAAGATTGGGCACTCCTTGAATTGTTCATTCTCAGACCTGCCCACATTGAGCTTCCATCAATTCATCAATTAAAGTTTATGTTTTCCTTTGTCTGTACTGGGTCTAGTAGTGGTTTTTTTCCTGGGTTCTGCTCTGGTGAGCTCTGATTCTCTATATCTGTCTGTATGTTTCTCCAAACTTTGGGGGGCAGTAGTTTGTATTGTGACCTCAATTGTCTGATTGATCTAAGAAAATCTGTTGATTTTCAGTTTGTTCAGCTCTTTTCTTGTTGTGAAAACTGAATGGATAACTTCCAAACTCTTCATGTGCCAGACTGGAACTCAAAGAATATACATTTTAGCTTATGCTAATAAGCCAAAAGAGAGATCTTGACTGTTTTTAGAGTTTTAGAACAGATACAAATGTGGCCTTTGTAGGCAGGATGCCATATAATGGTACCTGAATGCTGGGCAAATGTATGCAGGTGAGGAGGTATCCAGTAAGAACCAATTGTGCAAACATAGTACAGTTGTGATGTCAGTCAAATGCTACTAAGTCAGATCTATGCTTCATCCACTAAGAAGACAATTAAAATATTGTGGGAATATGATATAGGGTATTCCCACTTCCCAGAACCCCATATGTTATGTAAGGTGGACTGGTTCAAACATGCTGTGTGATTGTTACACACTTCACTCAACGAGAACTTGAGCTCTCTTTTTCAAAATGGCCCCTGCAATGAGTTATTCAGTTTTCCTTGATCTCTCCCATGTATATAGAAGTTATACATGCTATTAAACTTCTGTTTGTTTTTCTCCTATTAATCTATCTTTTTATTTAAGATTTTGTTTGTTTATTTGACAGATAGAGATCACAAGCAGGCAGAGAGGCAGGCAGGGGTGGGGGAAGCAGGCTCCCCACTGAACTGAGAGTTCAATAGAGGGCTTGACCCCAGGACCCTGAGACCACCACCCAAGCCAAAGGTAGAGGCTCAACCCAATGAGCCACCCAGGCTCCCCAATATGTGTGTTTTTTTTTTTTTAAAGAAACAAAATGTGTCCTGAAACAAAGTGAGTCATAGTCAGAGAAGGTAATTGAGTGGATACTTTTGCAAATCCTGTGTCTTTGACCTAAGTGAGATCTACTGAAGTTTATTGAGGAGAGGTATAATTTTCAAGCCTCCACAGCTTGGGAAGAGGCATTACAGAGATTGTAATACTGATTTTTCTAGTCTCTGCTACCACACTGCCTTCCCTGTAGACATTCACCTTCTAGGGCTCAGAGTCTGGTTTGGGTCAACTTATTTGATGTGAAAACAGTGATATAATCTTGGTTTAAGAGGACAGGTACACCAACTGGGCAGTTGCATGGATAATTTGGGGGTTGAACACAGAGGTGTGAAAATGGAATATTGATGCGGGCTGCCAGTGCCTGGCATGTAGAGGTTGCTCATAAATAAGTAGCGGAAGAATAAATGAATGAAATGTTAATTTTGGAATGATCAGTCTATGACATTGGTTATATATCTTTCCAACCTTTTCCTAAGTGTATGAGATAGAGGCTCATTTCACCCCAAATATTCCTGCTTTAGAAACTTCCTGATTTAGAAACTGCTTTGTAAAAGTTATTTAAAAAAAATTTTTTTTGCTTTGACAATGTAAAATATGGACTTTGGGTGATAATGGGTGTATCAGTGCATGTTCATTGATTGTAATAAATGTAGCCCTCTGAGGCAGGATGTTGATAGTGGGGAGATTGTGGGAGCATGGGAACAAGGGGTATATGGGAACTCTCTGTACTTTCTGCTCAATTTTATCTTGAACCTGAAACTATTCTACAAAACGGAGTTTTTTATATAATTTATATCATATAATTAATATAACATATTAATTATATATAAATACAATATATAATAATTATATATAATTTATATAATTATATTATATAATACAAAAAATTATTGATTGATTTTTCTTTCCTTGCTAAAAAGATACACTGGAGAAAATTTAGAAAGTGGAGGTCTTTTACCATCTAGTGATAAGAACTGGAACTGCAACTTGAACCTCACCATTGACAACAGATTAGGAGGGGATGAGGGAGGGCCAGGGGTTTCTTAAAGCCACTAGATGGACCTTTCCAGATGTGAAGTGTGGCACAGGACCCTGTGCTGTCACTGCTGTCTCTGAGCCTTGTGACAGCTGTCTGATCAACAATATTTGGGATGATGCTATACATGCTTTCTAATCTGCCTTTTTCTACCCCAATTCACAATTAGTTGTATTTTCAGATAAATAAGTCTCTCAAGAGTAATTCTGCAAATACATTTAAGTGCAGATTCCAACTTCCTATTTTAAAATATTATTTTTCTTATAATTACATAAGTGGTAAATCCTGGTTGTAAGGCAAATTCAAGCAACATGGAAAAATGTAACTTCTATACTTCCCACAGCCCTGGTGATATCAATTTCTGTAGTTTGGTGTATGTTTGATCAAATATATTTAGGAGAATATTATATCAATATCAATATACCATTAATTATTAACATGATATTAATGTATAAACATTAATATTGATATAATTGATATTAATACTAGTACTAAGATCTATATTATACTTTATTTGAAGACTTATTTTTATTTATTTATTTATTTGAGAGAGAGAGAGAGAAAGAGTGTGTGTGCACATATAAGTTGGGGGAGGGACAGGGGAGAGGAAGAGAGTCTCAAGCAGACTTCCCAGTGAGTGAGGAGCAAGATGTGGGGCTTGATCTCATGATCCATGAGATCATGATTGGAGCTGCAATCAAGAGTCAGACATTCAACTGACTAAGCACTCAGATACCCCTATTTGAAGAGATTTAAAGCAAGATCTTTTGTAAGAGAGCATCCTTCACACACAGCTCTTTGAAAATACTGAATGGAATGGTTGCTCATTGTCCTGGCAATGCAGAAGAGTCAGAAAACCTAAAGGCTGAGCGTTCCTCAACTTCATCTGAACTGCTAGGCCCTGAATCCTCTATTTTCATTAATAGGCCATCCCTTTACATCATTAATTTGAACTGGCTTATGTCTCTCCTTCCAGTAAGTAGAGAAATATACTAAACATCTCCTACAAAGCAGTTCCCCTAAGCTCCACACTATCCTCTTTTTTCTCATTTTCACAAATAACAAAATTCTTAAAGGGAGGAATATATTCACTCTACTTTCCAATCTCCCCATCATCCCTCAACCCAACCTTGTTTACTGCTTCTCCATTCTGCTGAATCTGCACTCGAAGAGATTACTAAGGGCAACATTGTTTTAAAACCTAAAGGAGTTCCCTTCAGCCTTTCTCTATAGTGTAAGCCCATATTTATTTTTATTGTTTCCGATGAAAACAATAAATTCTCTTTGTTTCTGTTGCTGTTGAAGAAAATTGCACACTTGCAATAAAGTCATTGGTAGAAAACAAGTAATCCCCTGTTCCTCCTGACTGGACCATATGAGAATAAGTTGCCAACATTATGGCCCATAGCTCCTAAATACTTCAGTTTGTATGTCTTATAGATAAGAATATTCTCCTATATAACCATCAAAATCAGGAAGTTATCATTAACAATATTTACCACAAGCGAATGATCTTCAGACCCCATCCAGGTTTTGCCAATTGTTCTAATAATGTCCTTCATAGCAAAAGGATCCAGGACAGAATCTTGTACTGTATACAGTCATCATACCTCTTTGGTTCTCTATAGTCTAAGAGAATTCCTGAGTTTTGCCTTGACTTTAATGACCTTGACATTTTTGAAGACTGTGGGCCAGTTATTTTGTAGCCTACATCTTGATTTGGGAATGCCTGATGTTTGCTAAAGATTATATGTAGTGATATTATAGAAGTGATGCTGTGTTTTTCTCATTGCATTGCAGCAGCTAGTGTGCAATTTGGATTTTTCAGTTAGTTAGATGTTGTTCTCTGACCTCTTGACTAATGTTGTCTCCCAACTTCTCTCACTGTAAAAATAGTTCCTCTGCAATCGATACGAATCTGATGCTAACAAATATCCTGTTCCTCATCAAGCTTCAAATTTATTTAAATTATTTATTTAAATGTATTTATTAAATATATTTATATCATGGACTCATGTTTCCTCATGTAATTGAATTAGCTATAATATATCCTACCATTATGTGTTTTGATGCTCACTATTGTTCCTCTTCAGGATGTTTTTTTGTGTCCTTTGTATATACTCTCAATCTTCTTTGAGTACTTCCTTATTATCTGACACAAGATATCCCAGCGTCATTTTGTATATTCCCCATCCCAGACTTGGAATTAAACATTTATTCAAGAAGCCTTGGTTCATTTTAGTGAGCAAAAGTATGTACAACAAGATAAGCACTAGGTGGGTCCAACTACTATTGGAGTGTTGCTGCTTCCAGGTTCTCTTAGTGGACAGAGCTAGGGAACACACACACACACTCACACACACATATTTTTTACATGTACATTTTTTCCAAGTCTCTATAAACACCTTGGAAATTGTTGATTCTCACTCATAATTCCAATTTAAATCCAACACTACTGGATTCGCTCTACTTTTCCTCCATTTTCATAATTGTAACTCCTTTCTCCAACAATGAGGAACATGGCTACCATTTTCCTTAATACATTTACTTGTTTGACCAATCCTTCTTTATGCCATCATAATCACCTGTAAATAGATAATTTCTTATTGCAGACACCATCCCTTCTCCTGTACTGAAGGTCTTCTCACCTGAATCACACACCTATACCTTGAGTAGACCACTGCTCCTACCTCCAACACCATGAACTCACCCTCTTCAAATTTCTTGGGCTCTGACAATTCAGGTCAGCTTGGTCCCTGCAGGACTGAATTAGACTAAAATAAAACTTTGTATGCTATTCAAAATTGTTCTGGTGATCTTGTAAGAGGCCATAAGGAACCAGGAATAGGTTAAACTGACTGCACCTGAGTGGTTCAATGTTATGTGTGACTTGTGACAAATTCACACAGAAGAAAAAAAAATTTCTTTTGGAAATAAGACTCTCAGAATCCCCCACCACAGCAACACCGTTACTAGAAAGGGTCAAGCTAAACATAACTTTCTTGGGGCACCTAGGTGACTCAGTGGGTTAAAGCCTCTGCCTTCAGCTCAGGTCATGATCCCAGAGTTCTGGGATCAAACCCCACATCAGGCTCTTTGCTTGGCAGGGAGCCTGCTTCCCTCTCTATCTCTGCCTGTCTCTGCCTACTTGTGATCTCTGTCTGTCAAATAAATAAATAAAATATTTTAAAAAAGGATTTAAACATAACTTTCTCAGTTTTGTTACTAAAACTGTATTTGTTTGGAATCCAACTTAAATTCGACAAATTCAGATAATCTCTGTGCTTTAAAACCATTTTCCTGGTAGGGATTACTTAGTGCTGGGGATTGCAGATTTGATTTATTCTTCTCCTGGACTGGAGGCCTTTGCCTTAGCTATGTTACACCAGATCCTTGGTCAGACCAAAAAACATCAGAGCTTGATCCCCCTCTTCATAATTATTGGGGCAGGAGGTACTGGAACATTGCTGTATGTCTTGTACCTGGCATTGTTCAAGGCAGATGTCAGTTGGGATAGGAAGAATAACCCAGAACCCTGGAACAAACTGGGTCCCAATGCTCAATTTAAGTTCTCCTCAGTGAGTGTAGATTAAATCAAAGGGAAGAACAAAGGTCCAGACTTCTAAATGGAATGTTTCACTATAAGGCTGCTTGAAATGAAGGTCTTCTGGAAGCCATCTGCACAATTTTCCATTTATCCAGGAACTATTTCCCCTCTAAATGTACAAAATCATGTTGGTGTATTGCGTTGGGGTTTACACTGATTAATAATATTTGAAACTTGAAAAAAATTAAAAAAAAAAAAAACCTTTTTCCCTGAGAAAGAGAGATTTAACTTATGGTGACAGTGAACATGATTTTCAGTATTTAAAAATAATGGATATTTTAGAAACGGATAGCCTATATGAGTAATTTACAGATGAAAAGACCTTATTGACAAACAGGTGGTCTACCAAAATAATTCTGTGAATTATAGATGAATATTTTTAGAGAGCTGAAAATAAATTCCTACAAGTTTAAAAACCCTCTGCTGCTAGTAAGAAAAATTCCCCAAATTAAATGATCAAATGATTTTTCAGGGAGAACATTTAGCTTGATGTTATAACATTGTCCTGACTTGAGGAGTTAGTCTAATGTGGCTTGATAATAGAACTGCTAGACAAAGTGGATTTTATATTTGACATGTATGTAGCTTTTTAAAATAATTTTTGAGGGGTGTCTGGGTGGCTCAGTGGGTTAAGCCTCTGCCTTTGGCTCAGGTCATGATCTCAGGGTCCTGGGATCAAGCCCTACATCTTCCCCCTCTCTCTCTGCCTGCCTCCTTGTGATCTCCTTTTCTCTCTGTCAAATAAAAAAAAAATTGAAATATAATTCTACATATAAAAACATTCTTTTTGTGTGTGTAAACGTTATTAAAATGTAAATAAACATCAGTGTTTTTTTTTTTCAGAATATTCAGTCATGCAACCATCACAACTATCTAATTTTAAAATATTTTCATCACCCTGGGAAGAAACCCTTCACCGATATGTATTCCCCCCTTCCCCCAGCCCCTGGAAACCACTAACCCAATGTCTTTCTGGACATTTCATATAAATGGAATCGTGAAATATGTGGCCTTTCGTGACAGGATTAATTCACTTAGCATGATGTTTACACAAGGTTCATCCTTGCTGTAGCTTGTATCAGTACTTTAATTCTTTTTATTGTCAATTAATACTCCACTGTGTGGTTATATGACATTTTTTTATCCATTCACCAGTTGATGGAAATTTGGATAGTTTCTACATTTTGGCTATTACTAGTAATGTTATTTTAAATAAGTTTTAAATATTTAGTACACTTAATCTTAACCAAAAAGCTGAGAAAGGATTAAATATTTTTTAAATATCTGTTTAACTATCCTACTTTGTTCAACAAATGTTTTCATTTCTCTTAGGAATAGAATTGTTGCATATGGTAATTCTATGCTTAAGATTGTGAGGAACTGCCAAACTGTTTTCCAAAGAGGCTGGACTATTTTATGTTCCCAAAAGCAGTGCATGATCATGGATCCAATTTCTCCACACCGTCTTCAACAAATCCTTTGACCATTTTTGAATTAGATTATTTGTCTTTTTATTGTTGAGTGGTAAAAGGTTTTATATATCCTGGATATAAGTCCCTTAGAAGATATGTGGTTTGCAAATCTTTTATTCCATTCTGAGGGCTGGGTTTTCATTTTCATTTTTTTGCATCAATTAACATTATCTATTTTAATGGGATTTCACAACAAAGAAAGCTATTTCCTTAAAGCTTAAAAATGTAATTTGAATCTGTAAATTATATTCCAGATAATTTACAATGAAAGAGAAGTATGTGACGGTCTAAATATGGTCACATTCCAATTTTTTGTTGCTTCACAATGAAGATATTTAGAGCATATCATCCTAAAGTAGTTTTGGTTTCTTGGGTTTTCATTTTCTTGATGCCTTTTACAACACAAAGGTTTTTAATTTTGATGGAGTCCTCTTTAGCTATTTTTCTTTCATAATTTGTATTTTTGGTGTCATATTAGGAAAACATTGCCTGAAAGCAAGGACACATAGATTTATCTTATGTTTTGCTTTAATAGTTTTATTTTTTTACTTTTTAAATTTAGGTCTATATTCAGTTTTGAGTTAATTTTTGCATATGTTTCAGGGAGGAGTCCAACTTCAGTCTTTTGCATACGGAGATCCAGTTATTCCAACATTATTTGTTGAAGAGACTTTCTTTTCCCCATTGTGTGGTCTTTAATTATCTTCTAAGTTGATTGTGTTCAGATTTTCCATTACATAATACAAAAGAAGTAAGTCCTAAAGTCTTCAGATAGTTCAGACAAATATGGAGAAGGAACAGAAAGTAAAAAAATATCTAACTGTATCATGGAACAGAAAGAACATGTCATTGTTACTTTTTAATTAAATATTGGTAATATCTGTTTAATTCATCCTACTAAATGTATGTTCTTATTTTCAAAAGTCTTACCTTTATGGATTTTAATAATACACACTAGAGAAGCACTTTTGACAAGAAACACTATTAGGGTGAGGAACTTTGAAAATCTATTCCTTTATATAAATAATAAGAATGCTGACTGAAAAACATCAAAATCAATAAACTCAGGACTTTGGAAATTAACAAAAGGCTGTAACAATTCAAGAAGCCAAGAAAATCAGTCAAATCTAAGTAAGAACTGTGAACTTTGTGACATTTTATCTTGCCTAGCTTCATCCTCCCCTCCCTAGATCTACTTGATTCTTTAAAATCAGGGGACTGGTAAACACATTAGATGTGAAAACTAGCAGCATATCAGCTACTGAAGGTGGTAAAACAAACTTGGTACTCCCCCAAAAGCCCTATCCTCAGAGAGCTATTACTATTTGACCTGTCTGGTAGCTTCTTGAAAATCAAGCTGTATTCAAAATGCTTGTCCTAAATGAACATGGCAAGTTGCTCAGTGAAAAAAATTCTTATCCCCAGAGCATCTGTCAAATACAATCCATGGTAATAGTGTAGTGTCATAGCTTCCCAAGGAGGTGCCTTTTAAAAGGACAAACAGGAGTCACCTTAAAAAACTTCAGAGGAAAATCATGTGTTGTGGCATTGGTACGGGGCTTTGACAAACACACATATTCTAAGGAACTAGAATGCCATGTATAGGTATAGGGCTGTGTACATGCCCAAGACAGATCTGAGAAAGCTGTATTTTATTACCTTTGGCTGATCATGAGGCTTTGTGCAAACAGGAAGTGAAGAATAAGATACTGTTGCAAACTGCCTTCCAAAGGAGTGAAGGCGTGCTTCAGCACACACTCACACAAACACACACAGCCCCTTGGCAAAGACTGGGAGATTTATAGGTGTAAGCCATTTAAGGAGATCTCTGTCCAATCATTAGATATCCATTAAGCTTACCTACCAAAGACTCTAGTGGTCACACATGACAAAGAAAATAGACATTAGAAAATTCGTTTGGAAAGTCACTGAATAAACAAACTAGAACAATAGCAGTAGCAGCAATAATAAACAACTGTAACAATGACAACAACAAGAAAACCCTGGGGAGTGGAGCAAATGTGATTTCCCGAGTTGCCACCTGTTTAAAACATTTTGTTTTCAAAAAAATTATGCAACATAAGAAGAAACAGTTAAGTATGACTTACACTGGAAAAAAAAAGCAATAGATAGAAACTGTCTCAAACCCGACATTGGACTTACCAAGAAAAGACTTTAAATCAGCTAAATGTGTTTAAAGAACTGAAGGAAAACATGCCTAAAGAACTAAAGGGAAATAAAATAATATCTCGTTAAGATATAGAATATAAATAAAGAGACATTAAAAAAAAAAACAACCAAATGGAAATCTTGAAGTTGAAAAACACAGGAACTAAAAGGAAAAGTATGTTAGAGGAGTTCAGCTGCAGAAATGAGTTGGCAGAAGAAATTGTGGACTTAAAGATAGGTTAATTGGAATTCTCCAGTGTGAGGAACATGAAGAAAAAAGGATGATGAAAAAATCTACAGAGCCTCAAGAGATTGTGGGGCATTGTCAATTGTACCAACAGATATATAATGAGAGTCCCAGAAGGAGAGAAGAAAAAGGAGGAGAAAGAATAGTCAAGGAAATAATGGCTCCAAACCTTCTATAGATGGAAACCATTAATATGAATATCCAAGAAGCTCACAAAACTCCAAGTGGGGTAAGCCAAAAGAGATCCACACCTAGATACATCATAGACACTTTCAAAAGTCCAAAACAAAAAATCTTGAAAGCAGCAAGAAGAAAGTGATGCATGACATAAGGTGATCCTTAATAAGAATAATTATTTTGTTCTTATCAGAAATCATGGTAGTTAAAAGGCAGTGATATGACGTATTCAAAGTGCTGAAAGAAAGACTGTGAACCAGGAATTTGATATCCAGGAAAACTGTCCATCAAAAATAGAAGAAATCAAGGTATCCTTAGGTAAGTACAAAATGAGAGAATTCCTTGCTAATAGACCTGACCTATGAGAAAATAAAGGAACTTTAAGGTGAAATAAAAGAATACTACACAGTAACTAAAATACACACACACACACACACACACACACACACAAGATAAAGAGAACCAGTAAAGATAACTGGATAGATAAATATAAAAGACAGTATAAATGTATTTTTATTTTTAACTCTTTTCCTCTCCTTTTTTTTTTAAATGAAAGGTCTCACATATTTACTACTCAACCAATCCACTGGTAAAGAAGTATAGTAACAGAAAAATCATTTCTCCAGTTAAACATGTCATTGTTCAAGTAGTAGTGATGTTACAAAGTGATAGGATATGAACATGTGATCTTCCTACAGCATAAATATATGTACCTTCTCACGTGTGATCTCTTACAGACCCAGTATATTCCTTCTCCAATGCCTCCTCTTGGAGTAGTACCTGATTTTATTATCTTTTTCATTTGAATCCGCTGGGGAATGGGACAATTCTGTTTTTATTTCTTGGCCATGAACCGCTTGATCATGAAAGTCTTGTGAGAAAAGATGACAAGAATAGTCAATCACATACACCACAATGGTGGAGAAAAAGAGCCTCTCCTTTGTTGATCTAAAATTCTTTATTCTTGATTGAATAACTGATTGATAATTGATTAAAATTTTATATAGAATATATACCTCTTAACTTGGTATCTAAGTAATTAGCATAGTAACTGCAATTTATATTTTATAAATTTCACTCATATCTTAAAGTAACATTCTTTTTTTCCTGACTGACATATCTAAAATTAACCGATCAATCCACAGGGATGTTACTAGTTTTCTGTAAATATACAATAAAGAAAAATATACCTTGTGACACAGTGAATAAAATTGGTAATTTTACTTAATATAATAAAAAAATCTAAAATTCGAAAAAGGAAAGAAAAAAGGAGGTTAGGGATCTGGGGAGGTATTGTTTAAGGGTACAAACTTAGAACTAGTAGATAAATAAGACCTGGAGAGGTAAGGCACAGCATTGTGATTATAACCAACAATACTGTACTATAAACTTCAAAGTTGCTAAGAGACTAGTTTTACTTGTTCCCACCACAAAAAATAAATGATAATTATGCAGTGAGATTGAGGTGTTAGCTAATGCTATGTGGGAATCATACTGTAATACATAAATGCATCAAATCAACACATTATAGACCTTAAACTTACACAACGTCAATTATATTTCAATTTTAAAAGGAAAGGAGAAAAGTACTAAAGTCAATAATCTAAGTTCCAAACTTAAGAAACCAGAAAAAGAAAGAATAAAATAAACCCAAACTAAGCATAAGGGAGAGAGTAATAAAGATAAAGTAGTAATTATCAAATTGAAAGCAAGAAAACCCTAGAAAATTCAAGTAAACAGAGGTTGGTTCTTCCAAAAATCAATAAAATTGATCTAGCAAGACTGACAAAGATAAGAGAACTTACAAATCACCAATCAGAAATGAAGTGGGATATCACCCATTTATTGCAGTCAGTAAAAGAATAAAAAAGGAAATACTACAAATTACTCTATACAAATAAATTTTAAAAAGATTTTATTTATATTTATTTTACAGAGAAAGACACAACGAGGGAGGGAACAAAAGCAGGGAGAGTGGGAGAGAGAGAGAGAAGCAGGCCTCCCGTGGCCAATTCCCAATGCGGGGCTGGATCCCAGGATCCTGGGATCAGGATCCCAGCTGAAGGCAGACATTTAACGACTGAGCCACCCAGTCGTCCCTAAATAAGACAGATTGATTCCTCAAAAAGCACCAACTATCATAACACAACCAAGATGAAATAGGCAATCTGAAAAATTCTATAACCATATAAGAAAATGAATTCATAATTTAAAAGCTTTCAAAATAGAAATCTACAGGTCTGGATGGTTTCCTTGTAAAATTCTATCCAAACACTTGAAGAATTAACACCAACTTTACATAATCTTTCCTACAAAACAGAAAAGGATGGCACACTTCCTAACTCATTTTAGGAGACCAGTGTTAATCCAATTAAAAAAAAAAAGAAAAAGAGTGAAATTAAAGAAACTCTCAGGTCAATATTTCTCATAAACCTAGATGCAAACACCCTTAACAAAGTATTAGTAAACCTAATCCAAAAATGTATTAAGAATTATATATCATAGTGAAGTGAGTTTCATTCTGGATATGAAAAGCTTGTTCAACATTTCAAAAATTAATCACTATAATCCACCAAAACAACAGGCTAAAGAATAAAATCATATGATTATAGTAATTCATGTACAAAAAGCGGCTATCAATATAAAACACCCATTCATAACAATAAACCTCAAAAAATTGAAATAGAGGGAAACCTCCTCAAGGGATAAAGGATATTTATATAAAAAACCTACAATTTACACATATTCAATGGTGGAAGTCTGAATGCTTATGCTTTTTGCTAACTAGGATCAGGAACTAGGCAAGGATGCTCACTCTCACCTCTCTAATGCAATATACTCCTGGAATCTAGTCAATGCAATAAAGTAAGAGAAAGACATAAAAGCATACAGGTTAGAATGGAAGCAAAACGTCTGTCCCTATTTACAGATGACATGATTTTCTTTGTAGAAAATCCCAATGAATCAAGAATAAAAATCCTAGAACTATTAAATTAGTTGAGCCAGGAGCCATAATACATGATTAGTGCACAAAAACCAATCACATACTAACAATGAACATGAGGAAACCAAACTTAAAAACACAATACCATTTAAAATCACTACGAAGAAAATAAAATATTTAGGTTTACAATTTACTAAACATGTACGGTATCCATATGCAGAAATTACAAAAGACTGATAAAGTAGGCCAAAACAAATGAAGACATACTGTGTTCGCGGATTGGAAGATTCAACATAGTAAAGATGTCGGTTCTCCCCAAATTAATCTATAAGTTTAATATATTATGATAACATGTCAGCAATGTTTTAGTGTACATAGACAAGCTTATTCCAACACTTATATGATAAAACATAGGCCCCTGAAATACATAAAATGATCTTGACAGAGTAGAAGAAAGTGGGAGTTCCACCTGGTATTAAGGCTTACTATATAGCTACAGTAATCAAGACAGCATGGTATCAGTAGTGGGAAAGACCCATATATCAATGAAATGGAACAAAGAGCCCCCCCCCCAAACAGACCCACACAAATATGCTCAACTTATTTTTGACAAAGGTACAAAAGTAATTCAGTAGAGAAAACATAACCTTTTCAACAAATGGTCCTGGAGCAATTGGACATCAAAAGAAAAAAATGAAACTTGACATAAACCTCACACTTGATATTAAAAAAAATTAACTCAAAATGTATTATAGACTTAAATCTAAAACTATAAAACATTTGGAGAAATGAAGTAAAATTTTGTATCTATGTCTAGGCAAAAAATTTTTAGACTTTACACCTAAAGGAAGATCCATATAAGGAAAAATTTTAAAAATTGGACATTGTCAAACTTAATAATATTTGTTCAATAAAAGACCATGTAAAGAGGATGAAAAGCAAGTTACAGACTAAGAGAAAGTATTTGCACGACATCTGTCTAATAAGGAACAATATCTAAAATACATAAAAATACTCAAAAATTAAATGTAAGCACAGAATCTGATTAGAAAGTGACAAAAAATGTGAACAGACATTTCACTGAAAAATATATGCAAATGACAAGCAAACATAATTCTTTTTTTAAGCAAACATAAAAATTCTTTCTGTAATTAAACATCAGGGAAATGCAAATTAAAATCATTCTGAGTTATTACTACATATTTATCAGAATGGTTAAAATAAAAAAAAATAATGACAACACCTATGCTGGCGAGGATGTAGAGAAACTCAATCATTCATATATTGCTGGTGTGGAACTGCTACAGACATACTGGAAAACAGTTTAGCAGTTTTTTTATAAAACTAAACAGGTAAGGGGCACCTGGGTGGCTCAGTGGGTTAAAGCCTCTGCCTTCGGCTGGGGTCATGATCCCAGGGTCCTGGGATTGAGCCCCGCATCGGGCTCTCTGCTCAGTGGGGAGCCTGCTTCCTCCTCTTTCTCTCTCCTCTGCCTGCCTCTCTGCCTACCTGTGATCTGTCTGTCAAATAAATAAATTTTTTAAATCTTTAAAAAAAAAAAACCTTAACAAGTAATTGCAATACATTATCATATCACCCAGCAATTGTACTCTTGGGCATGTATCTCAGAGAAAAGAAAACTTATGTTCACACAAAAAATTTTATACTAATGTTCATAGAAGCTTTATTTGTCTTAGCCAAAATGTGGAATTAGCCTAGATGTTCTCAAACAGGTGAATAAACAATTTGTAGAAATTAAAGACTACTACTGAATAATAAACGAGTATGAACTATTAATGCATGCAACAACTTGGACGCAGTCCAGGTATTTATACTGAGTGAAAAAAGACAATCCCCCAAAAGTTACATACTATATGATACCACTCATATAAACATTTGAAATGACAAAATTTTAGAAATTGAGGGATATCTCAGTGGTTGCCAGTTGTTAGTGATAGGGGTGTGGGGGTGAGAGGAATGTGAGTGGGGTTAAAGAGGGATCACTGTGGTTTTGGAGCTATTTACTACCTTAAATATTGTGGTGGATACATGAATCTACACAGGTGATAAAATTGTACAGAAGTTAATACACACACATACACATAAATAAGTATAAGTAACATTGGGGAAATATGAATAAGATAGGTGGATTAATGTTCATAATTGGGTCAAGATATTATACTACAGTTTTGCAAAATGTTACCACTGGGGGAGTATGGGAAAACTGTAAGTGGAATATCTCTGTTTCATTTTGCTACAACTGCATGGGAATCTGTAATTAATTGAAATTTCAAATAAAAAATTAGAGCTAGATATTCTTCTGAATGGGATAAGATATTTGCAAATGACATATCCAACAAGGGACTAATATCCAAAATATATAAAGAACTTATACAACTCAACACCAAAAACAATCCGATTAAAAATACAGGCAGAGGATCTGAATAAACATTTTCTTCAAAGAAGACAAACAGATGGCCAACAGACACATGAAAAGATGCTCAACATTACTCATCATCAGGAAAATGCAAATTAAAATCACAATGAGATATTACTCTACATCTATCAGAATGACTAAAATAAAAACACAAGAAATGAGAAGGGCTGGTGAGGATGTGGATAAAAAGGAACCCTTTTGTACCAGTACTGGGAATGCAAATTGGTGCAGTCACTGTGGAAAATAGTAATGATATTCCTCAAAACATTAAGAATGGAATTGCCATATGATACAGTAATGTACTGTTGGGTATATACCCAAAGAAAACAAAAACACTAATTTGAAAAGATATATGCACCCTTCTGTTTATTGCAGTATTATTTACAATAGCCAATCTGGAAGCAACCCAGGTTTCCATCTATAGATAAGAAAAAGTGGTGTATATATATATATATATACCATGGAATATTACTGAGCCATAAACAAGAATGAAATCTTGCCATTTGCAACAACATGCGTGGATGTAGAGGGTGTAATGCTAAGTGAAGTGAGTCAATCAGGGGAAGAGAAAAAACATATAATTTCACACATATGTGGAATTTGAAGGAAAAAATGAGCAAAGGAAAAAAAAGAGAAAGAAACAAACTAAGAAATAGACTCTAAACTATAGACAACAAACTGATAGTACCAGAGAGGAGGTGGGGAGAGGTATGAAATACATAAAGGGGATTAAGAGTACACTTATCATGATGAGCACTGAGAAATGTATGGAATTGTTGAATCTTCACATTGTATACCTGAGCTGTGTAAGTTCTTTATATATTTTGGACATTAGCCACTTGTTGGATGTGTCATTTGCAAATATAACACTGTATGTTAATCATACTTCAAATTAAGTATAACATTAAAAACAAACTAGACCTGCTGTCTTCCATTTAGGATAGTTGGAAAGAATGTACCTCTCATCCTTACAACAAAAGACAGTCGTCTGCAACTTCACAAGTTTTTTGAACCAATAGAGAACTAAGATTACAAGGCAAACATCAACAGAAAATCAGGAAGAAGTCAGTCAGAAAAAGACAAATATCACATGATTTCACTCAGTGTGGAATTTAAGAAACAAAACAAATGAACATAAGGGAAGGGAAAGAAAAATAAGATAAAAACATAGAGCGATGCAAACCATAAGAGACTCTTAACTGTAGAGGACAAACTGAGGGTTGCTGGAGGGGAGATTGGTGGGATAAATGGGTGATGAGCATTAAGGAGGGCCTTGGATGAACACTGTGTGTTGTATGTGAGTGATGAACCTGGTTTCACTCCTGAAACCAGTCCCGCACTATATGTAAACAAGCTGGAAATTAAATGAAGCAAATTCCATCCATCTCTGGGTGGTGCCATGGAGCCAAGATCCAAACTTCCATCTGTCTCTTCCCTTGCTGAGCCTCCAGGTCTGAGACTCTCAGAGCTGACATCCTGAATCTGGCTACCGGTGGCATCCACCTCCATTTTTCCTTTTAGGAAAAGGAGTATGTTTTGCAAAGGCTAACAAATGTCTAGAAATGGTTTGTTAAATATGATACCAGTACTGTTCGGAAACCTCTTTTTGTATTTAAAAGCAGTTCCATTTGCTGCTGACCCCAGATCTTCATCCTTGTTCCTTGATTTCTCTCTTCCCTCATCAGTGTAGGTTGACCTGACTGGAATTTCCCTCCTAGTGGCCAAGGCCTTCAGTCTCCTCACCCCAGGCTGTCCAGTCCTTCTCCCACCCCCTGTCTGTCATCCCCTGTCTATGACACAGGGCATAGCTGTCTAGCCCTGCTCTGACGCCCCAACATCTCTGTCACCTGTCTGCCCTGTGTTGCCAGTTGCCAGCCTTTGCTGACTGCCAAGGCAGATTACCACCACTTGGTGTATCATCTGGACTTAGACCCCCACATAAAATGTTTTTCCAGTCTTCTGGTAGACCTATTAGGGTTTTTTTTTTTTTTTTTTTTTGGACAGAATTAGAATCATTCTGCACATAGGTTCAAAAGCTGAAATTTCAGAAAGGGTATTGTACTTTTTTGGTTCCTTGACTACGTGTTTGTAGAGACATTCGAATGAGATGGTGCGTTGGTGCCACCGCCTGACAGAAGCCTGAACTGCAGCTTGAACATCAGGGAGCCTGAAGGTGGGAGCAAGGGGCCGCTGCTCAAACCCACAAGACAGAGCCTGCTGGAAGTTTGGGAGGAAAAGCAGCGCACCCAAGGTCCACAGATACAGACTAACCCCTTCTGTGCTCAAGAGAAAGCTGTATGTGAGGAGAAGAAAAAGATTATCTTCATAGGTAAGTAGCTAGAGACCTGTATTGGCAGAAAGGGATCTGTTCTGCTTACCATCTTTGCAAGTCACCTTTGCTTTTTTTTTTTTATTAAGATTTTATTTATTTATTTGACAGACAGAGATCACAAGTAGGCAGAGAGGCAGGCAGAAAGAGAGAGAGAGGAGGAAGCAGGCTCCCTGCTGAGCAGAGAGCCCAATGCGGGACTCAATCCCAGGACCCTGAGATCCTGACCTGAGCTGAAGGCAGAGGCTTAACCCACTGAGCCACCCAGGGACCCACCTTTGCTCTTTTTATGACTATCTTTCCATGTAAATGCATTTCTAAGGTAGCATTTTAAATTACAGCACATTTTTTCTTTATTATTACTATTTTTTGCATCCTCTGGCGTTTCATCTTATGGAAGTCACAAAATCTGATTCACCAGTATCCTAGTGATTAAAAATTGTATTTTTATCTTTACCATTTTTTTCTATTATAAACAATAGTATACTTAGAATCTTTGCTCATATATATGTATCTTTGTAAACATCTCTTTATTAAGTTCCTGAAAGTATTCTTTCCAAGCTGTGAAATCTAGGAAATTGTATATTAAATACACAATATGTCCAGATTACTATTACTAATGTACATTGTTAACAATATGGTATGGGACTTTCCATTTCTCCACGCTTTGGAAATAACATGAATCATTGTTAATCCCATAGGCAGTAAATCATCTCTCCTCAGTGTTTTCATTATAATTGTTTTTTGAATGCTTGACTAGAGTTCCATCCTATGGATGTGACATAACTAATTGTCGCGACCCATGCTTTTTGGAATTCAGAGTGTTTCTTATATCCCTTATCATCAACATTGTGTTGATGGCATCTTCTTAGTGTCTATACACTGCTAAAGGACACATTTCAGGCCACAGTTCCCTGGATAGGTGTACTGGAGAGTGGACTGTGTACTCTTTGAGCCCAGCAAACTGTTGTGAGAGAATTCTAGTATGGTAACAACAGAACCTGACTGGTGAATGAGGGCGTGCGTGTGAATGTGTGCGTGCACGCATACCTCCTGAAAATGACATTTCCCTCTGTTTCCTTCTGCCCCTTCATGGTGTTGCTTTCCGTTTGGTCTTCCTTCCTAAATCCAGTCCCAGAGTGAAACTAAGAAAATATCCGGAAGGCAATCCTTATAACCAATACTTTACTGCTATCCTTAACTATGTCCTGAAGATAAACTAACAGGGAAATTGTTGGTGCAAAGTGTATGCACCTGTGTAGCCCTTTGAGAAGTCCTGCCATGTTGACAGCTGGAGAGTTACAGTTTAGTACCCGCCCCCCACCAAAGTGGAGTCACACGAGAAAGGCTGCAGAGCAGGGAAGAAAGTAGTAATGCTAAGGTCATGTCACACAGACCAGGCCCTGGACACTGTCCTGGACCAACTCTCAAGCCACCACAACAGTTGGAAGATGTGGAAGTAATAAATCACACTTTGCACACAAAAGCAACCTGAGGTGGCATGTGGGGGGAAAGATCATTGTTTGGAGGAACACAGCAGGCCTGAGATAAGAGGACAGTTTTATATAGATTCATTTTTATACCAAACACAAGCATCAAGACCTTTTTAAGAAGATTTTTATTTATTTATTTGAGAGAAAGAGAGAGTGGGAGAGAGAAAGCATGAGCAGAGGGAGGGGTAAAGGGAAAAACAGGTGCCCTGCTATGCAGTGAGTCCAATGCAGGGCTAGATCCCAGGCCCCTGGGATCAGGACCTGAGTCAACAGCAGACGCTTAACCCACTGAGCCACCCAGGTGCCCCATGACCCTTTTTATTAAAAGGAAGGTGTTCACTGTGGTACAACAGGAGACTAGGCCAACATCACTTTGTAACCAGCTTTATTGGGATGTAATTTAGACAATAACGTTCACACTTTTTAAGAGTACAATTTAATGATTTTAGTAAATGTATGGAGTTGTGCAGTCATCAACACAAGTGAGCTTTAGGCATTTCCATCACTCCCAAAAGTCCCATTATGCTTGAATTCCGTTAAATCTTGCACCTGCCCTCAACCCGAGGAACCAGAGATGTGTTTTCCGTCTCTATGGATTTGCCTTTTCTGGACATTTCATTTAAACAGAGTCATACAAAATGTGGTCTTTTGCATATTTGGCTACTTCACATAATATTTTTATGGTTCATGCATATTGTATCATGTGCCAGTAGTTCATTACTTTTTTAAAATTAAATTAATTTATTTTTTAAATAAACATATAATGTATTTTTTATCCCCAGGGGTACAGGTCTGTGAATCACCAGGTTTACACATTTCACAGCACTCATCATAGCACATACCATCGCCAATGTCCATATCCCCACCACCCTCGCCCATCCCCCCTCCCCCCAGCAACCCTCAGTCTGTTTTTTGAGATTGAGTCTTTTATGGTTTGTCTCCCTCCCAATCCGACCTTCTTTCATTTTTTTCTTTTCCTAACCCCCAACCCCCCCCCCACATTGCATCTCCACTTCCTTATATCTGGGAGATCATATGATAGTTGTCTTTCTCCGATTGACTTAATTTCGCTAAGCATAATACCCTCTAGTTCCATCCACGTCGTCGCAAATGGCAAGATTTCATTTCTTTTGATGGCTGCATAGTATTGCATTGTGTGTATATATACCACTTCTTCTTTATCCATTCATCCATTCTTTATCCATTCATCTGTTGATGGACATCTAGGTTCTTTCCATAGTTTGGCTATTGTGGACATTGTTGCTATAAACATTCGGGTGCATGTGCCCTTCGGAGCATCACGTTTGTATCTTTAGGATATATACCCAGTAGTGCAATAACTGGGTCATAGGGTAGCTCTATTTTCAGTTTTTTGAGGAACCTCCACACTGTTTTCCAGAGTGGTTGCACCAGCTTGCATTCCCACCAACAGTGTAGGAGGGTTCTCCTCTCTCCGCATCCTCGCCAGCATCTGTCATTTCCTGACTTGTTAATTTTAGCCATTCTGACTGGTGTGAGGTGGTATCTCATTGTGGTTTTGATTTGTATTTCCCTGATGCCAAGTGATGTGGAGCATTTTTTCATGTGTCTCTTGGCCATCTGGATGTCTTCTTTGCAGAAATGTCTGTTCATGTCCTCTGCCCATTTCTTGATTGGATTATTTATTCTTTGGGTGTTGAGTTTCCTAAGCTCTTTATAGATTTTGGATACTAGCCCTTTATCTGATATGTTGTTTGCAAATATCTTCTCCCATTCTGTCAGTTGTCTTTTGATTTTGTTAACTGTTTCCTTTGCTGTGCAAAAGCTTTTGATCTTGATGAAATCCCAATAGTTCATTTTTGCCCTTGCTTCCCTTGCCTTTGGCAATGTTCCTAGGAAGATGTTGCTGCAGTTGAGGTCAAAGAGGTTGCTGCCTGTGTTCTCCTCAAGGTTTTTAATGGAATTCCTTTCTCACATTGAGGTCCTTCATCCATTTTGAGTCTTTTTTCGTGTGTGGTGTAAGGAAATAGTCCAATTTCATTTTTCTGCATGTGGCTGTCCAATTTTCCCAGCACCATTTGAGAAGAGGCTGTCTTTTTTCCATCGGACATTCCTTCCTGCCTTGTCGAAGATTAGTTGACCATAGAGTTGAGGGTCTATTTCTGGGCTTTCTATTCTGTTCCATTGATCTATGTGTCTGTTTTTGTGCAAGTACCATACTATCTTGATGATGACTGGTTTTTAATAGAGCTTGAAGAGTGGAATTGTGATGCCACCAACTTTGGCTTTCTTTTTCAATATTCCTTTGGCTATTCGAGGCCTTTTCTGGTTCCATAAAATTTTAGGATTGTTTGTTCTATTTCTTTGAAAAAAATGGATGGGGTTCTGATAGGGATTGCATTAAATGTGTAGTCTGCTTTAGGTAGCATAGACATTTTCACAATATTTGTTCTTCCAATCCATGAGCATGGAACATTTTTCCATTTCTTTGTGTCTTCCTCAATTTCTTTCATGAGTACTTTAAAGTTTTCTGAGTATAGATTCTTAGCCTCTTTGATTAGGTTTATTCCTAGGCATCTAATTGTTTGGGGTGCAATTGGAAATGGGATGGACTCCTTAATTTCTCGTTCTTCTGTCTTGTTGTTAGTGTAAAGAAATGCAACTGATTTCTGTGCATTGACTTTATATCCTGATACTTTACTGAATTCCTGTACAAGTTCTAGCAGTTTTTGAGTGGAGCCTCCACATATAATATCATAGCATCTGCAAAGAGTGATAGTTTGACTTCTTATTTGCCAATTTGGATGTCTTTAATTTCCTTTTATTGTCTGATTGCTGAGGCTAGGACTTCTAGTACTATGTTGAACAGCAGTGGTGATAACAGATATCCTTGCCGTGTTCCTGACTTTAGCGGAAAAGCTTTCAATTTTTCTCCATTGAGAATGATATTTGTGGTGGGTTTTTCATAGATGGCTTTGATAATATTGAGGTATGTACCCTCTATCCCCACACCTTGAAGATTTTTAATTAGGAAGGGATGCTGCACTTTGTCAAATGCTTTTTCAGCATCTATTGAGAGTATCATATGGTTCTTAATCTTTCTTTTATTAATGTATTGTATCATATTGATTGATTTGCAGATGTTGAACCAAACTTGCAGCCCTAGAATAAATCCCACTTGCCTGTGGTGAATAATCCTTTTAATGTACTGTTGGATCCTATTGGCCAGTATTTTGGTGAGAATTTTTGCATCTATGTTCATCAATGATATTGGTCTGTAATTCTTTTTTTTTTTTTGATGGGATCCTTGTCTGGTTTTGGGATCAAGGTGATGCTGGCCTCATAAAATGAGTTTGGATGTTTTCCTTCCATTTCTATTTTTTGGAACAGTTTCAGGAGAATAGGAATTACTTCTTTAAATGTTTGGTAGAATTCCCCTGGGAAGCCATCTGGCCCTGGACTTTTGTTTCTTTGGAGATTTTTGATGACTGTTTCGGTCTCCTAACTGGTTATGGTTCAGGTTTTCAAATATTTCTTCTGGGTTCTGTTTGGGTAGTTTATATGTCTCTAGAAATGCATCCATTTCTTCCAGATTGTCGAATTTGTTGGCATAGAGTTGCTCATAGTATGTTCTTATAATTGTTTGTATTTCTTTGGTGTTCGTTGTGATCTCTCCTCTTTCATTCATGATTTTATTTATTTGGGTCCTTTCTCTTTTCTTTTGGATAAGTCTGGCCAGGGGTTTGTCAATCTTATTAATTCTTTCAAAGAACCAGCTCCTAGCTTCATTGATTTGTTCTATTGCTTTTTAGTTTCTATTTCATTGATTTCTGCTCTGATCTTTATGATTTATCTTCTCCTGCTGGGTTTAGGCTTTCTTTCTTGTTCTTTCTCCAGCTCCTTTAAGTGTAGGGTTAGGTTGTGTATTTGAGACCTTTCTTGCTTCTTGAGAAAGGCTTGTACCGCTATATATTTTCCTCTCAGGACTGCCTTTGCTGTGTCCCACAGATTTTGAACCGTTGTGTTTTCATTATCATTTGTTTCCATGAATTTTTTTTTTCAATTCTTCTTTAATTTCCTGGTTGACCCATTCATTTTTTAGAAGGATGCTGTTTAGTGCCCATGTATTTGGGTTCTTTTCAAATTTCCTCTTGTGATTGAGTTCTAGCTTCAGAGCATTGTGGTCTGAAAATATGCAGGGAATGATCCCAATCTTTTGATACTGGTTTAGACCTGATTTATGTTCCAGAATGTGATCTATTCTGGAGAAGTTTCCATGTGCACCAGAGAAGAATGTATATTCTTTTGCTTTGGGATGAAATGTTCTGAATATATCTGTGATGTCCAGCTGGTCCAGTGTGTCATTTAAGCCCTTTATTTCCTTGTTGATCTTTTGCTTATATAATCTGTCCATTTCAGTGAGGGGAGTGTTAAAGTCCCCTACTATTATTTTATTATTATCAATGTAGTTCTTTGATTTTGTTATTAATTGGTTTATATAGTTGGCTGCTCCCATGTTAGGAGCATAGATATTTAAAATTGTTGGGTCTTCTTGTTAGGAAGACCCTTTCACTATGATATAGTGTCCTTCCTCAAACTTTATTACAGTCTTTGGCTTAAAATCTAAATTATCTGATATAAGGATTGCCACCCCAGCTTTCTTCTGATGTCCATTAGCATGGTACATTGTTTTTCACTGCCTCACTTTAAATCTGGAGGTGTCTTTGGGTCTCAAATGAGTTTCTTGTAGGCAGCATATTAATAGGTTTTGTTTTTTTATCCATTCTGATACCCTGTCTCTTTTGATTGGGGCATTTAGCCCATTAACATTCAGGGTAACTATTGAAAGATATGAATTTAGTGCCAATGTATTGTCTGTAAGGTGACTGTTACTGTATATTGTCTCCGTTTCCTTCTGATCTACTACTTTTAGGGTCTCTCTTTGCTTAGAGCATCCCTTTCAATATTTCCTGTAGAGCTGGTTTGGTGTTTGCAAATTTTTTCAGTTTTTGTTTGTCCTGGAAGCTTTTTATCTCTCCTATTTTCAATGATAGCCTAGCTGGATATAGTATTCTTGGCTGCATGTTCTTCTCGTTTAGTGCTCTGAATATATCATGCCAGTTCTTTCTGGCCTGCCAGGTCTCTTTGGATAGGTCCACTGCCAATCTAATGTTTTTACCCTTAATGTTACAGACTTCTTTTCTCGGGCTGCTTTCAGGATTTTCTCTTTCTCTCTAAGACTTGTAAATTTTACTATCAGGTGATGAGGTGTGGACCTATTTTTATTGATTTTGAGGTGCGTTCTTAACATCTCCTGGATTTTGATGTTTGTTCCCTTTGCCATATTAGGGACATTCTCTATAATTCTGTCCAATATACCTTCTCCCCCTTTCTCTTTCTTCTTCTTCTGGAATCCCAATTATTCTAATGTTGTGTCATCTTATGGTGTCACTTATCTCTTGAATTCTCTCCCCGTGGTCCAATATTTGTTTGTCCCTCTTTTGCTCAGCTTCTTTATTCTCTGTCATTTGGTCTTCTATGTCACTAATTCTTTCTTCTGCCTCATTTATCCTAGCAGTAAGAGCCTCCATTTTTTATTGCACCTCATTAATAGCTTTTTAAATTTCAACTTGGTTAGATTTTAGTTCTTTTATTTCTCCAGAAAGGGCTTTTATATCTCCCAATAGGGTTTCTCTAATAGGTTCTATGCCTTTTTCAAGCCCGGCTAGAACCTTGAGAATTGTCATTCTAAACTTTGGATCTGTCATATTAGCAATGTCTGTATTGATTAGGTCCCCAGCCTTTGGTACTGCCTCTTGTTCTTTTTTTTTTTTTTGTGGTGAGTTTTTCTGCCTTATCATTTTGTCCAGTTAAGATTTGCTTTTTCCTCCTCTGGAATTCCGCTGTTCTCCTTGGTGAGTGAAATTGGTCTTGCCTGGGTTTCTTCTTGATCTTCTGGGGGAGGGGCCTAGTGTAGTGATTCTCAAGTGTCTTTGCCCCAGGCAGAGTTGCACTGCCCTTACCAGGGGCCGGGCTAAGTAATCCATTTGGGTTTGCTTTTGGGAGCTTTTGTTCCCTGAGCATTTTCCGTAGAGTTCCAGAGGATGGGAGGGAAGATGGTGGTCTCCTAATCTCCGGCCCAGAGAAGCCAAGAGCTCAGGGTCCCACTCCTCAGTGCACCCTCAGAGAAAAGAGCACAACCACCCCCGTCTCCCTGGCCTCTGGTTGTGCTTGGAGGAAAGCACTCAATCAGTCACACTTGGAGAAAAGCGCCTGGTCGCTTCTGTCTCCGTGGCCTCTGGCCGTGCTCTGAGCTCACCCAGCCTGCGACCAGTTCAAGGTAAGCTCGAGCTGAGAGCTCGCTCCTCGGCTTTGTCACTGTAGCCAGCTTCCCTGCTTAATACCTGCGAGCTCTGCGACACTCAGACACCCCCGGTCCTTCTGTGACCCCATGGAACATGGCGTTATGCTGACCCCACATGTGCTTCCCCCTGGTTTAGCTTCTGGAGCAATGTCCCTACACGGAACAGACTTTTAAAAGTCCTGGTTTTGTGCTCCATTTGTCCACCGCTTGCCGGAACCTGGCCCCTCCCCCCGTGGTCAATTTTCCCATCTCTTTGGATTCACTTCTCCGCAGGTCCTACCTTTCAGAAAGTGATAGATTTTCTGTTTCTAGAATTGTTGCTCTTCTTCTCTTCAATTTCCCATTGTATTTGTAGGTGTTTGCAATGGTTAGATAAGCTGTCTAGCTGATCTCTAGCTACCTGATGTCATCTCAGCCTGCTACTTCTCTGCCATCTTGACTTCTCCTCAGTTCATTACTTTTTTGAATGGATAATATTCTACTGGATGGATATACCACATTTTGCTTATCTATTCATCTTCTGGTAGTCATTTGGGTTGTTTTCTACTTTTTAGCTATTATGAATGATGATGACATGTACATTTGTTCACAAGCTTTTATGTTGACATGTGTTTTTATTTCTCTTAGGTATGTACCTAGGAGTAGAATTAGGGGTTTTCTGAAAAAAAAAAAAATAATAACACAGTGTTGCACAGCCCTTCTTGTCACAGCCTAACTGGGAGGACATGATACCCACATAATGTCACTGGAGATGTTGATATTCATTGCTGGGTTAAGCTGATGTTTGCTGAATTTCTCTCTTCTCTGTTTGCCTACTCTATTCTTAAGCAGTGAGGCATTAAGTTTGCCCTGCCCTATATACACGTATAGGGAAAGCAGGGGAGGAGAGAGCAGAGAGACAGAGAAAGAGAGACAGAGAGAGAGTGACTGAGATTGATTGATTATGAGGAACTAGTTCGTACCATTATGGAAAATAAGAAGTCCCATGATTGGGCACCTGGGTGGCTCAGTGGGTTAAGACACTGCCTTCGGCTCAGGTCATGATCTCAGGGTCCTGGGATCGAGTCCCGCATCGGGCTCTCTGCTCAGCGGGGAGCCTGCTTCCCTCTCTCTCTCTCTCTGCCTGCCTCTCCATCTACTTGTGATTTCTCTCTGTCAAATAAATAAATAAAATCTTAAAAAAAAAAAAAAGAAGTCCCATGATTTGGCATCTATTTAGATTGAGACCCCGGAAAGCTGATGATGTAGTTCTAGTCCAAGGCCAAAGGCCTGAGAAACCAAGCACAGATGTGTGAGTCCCAGTCTGAAGGCAGCACAAAAACCAATGTCTAGCTCAGTGAGTCAGGAAGAGAGAGCAAATCCTCCCTTCTTCCACCTTTTTGTTCTATTTTGGCCCTCAACAGAATGGATGATGCCCATTCACATTGGGGAGGGTGATCTGGTTTGCTCAATCCATATAACCAATACTTTACTGCTATCTTTAACTATATCCTGAAGATAAACTAATGGGGAAATTGTTGGTACTAAGGGTGCACCATTCGAATGCTAATTGCCTCCAGAAATACCCTCACAGAACACCTAGAAATAATGTTTAACCAGATATCTGGACATCCCATGCCCCAGTCAACTTGACACATAAAATAAGACATCATGGAGGGAGCATATCCACATACACTATTTGGAATTATTAAATGAAGACAACTTGACACCTCTCACCCATCTCTTTATTAATTCAAACATTTACTTAATTAACATGGATGCATGTATGTTTATTATATAGACTAAGTTGTTTCACTGAATGAACACATCCCAAAAGAAAGTCCAGCACTATGACTTCTGTTGTGAAGTATAAGCACCTTGACTTAAGATTCCAGAACATGCAAAGGAGTTCCCTATCACCACCATTATGTTTCAGTACTGTCTCAGTCCATTCAGGGTGCTATAGCAAAAACCACAGCCTGGACGGCTTGTAATGACTGGAATTATTCTCATAATTCTGGAGGTTAGAAGTCCAAGTTCACAGTGACAGCATGGTTGAGTTATAGTGAAGGCTTTCTTGTGGGTTGCACACTCTCAACTTCTTGCTGTGTTCTCACATGATAGAAGGGACAGGCAAGCTCTCTGGGGACTTTTTATTTTTTTATTTTTATTTTTTTAAAAGATTTTATTTATTTATTTATTTGGCAGAGAGGGTTATCACAAGTAGGTGGAGAGGCAGGCAGAGAGACAGAGAGGAGGAAGCAAGCTCCATACTGAGCAGAGAGCCTGATGCGGGGCTTGATCTCAGGACCCTGGGATCATGACCTGAGATGAAGGCAGAGGCTTTAACCCACTGAGCCACACAGGCACCTTACTCTGGGGACTTTTTAATAAGGGCTCTGCCCTCATGACCTGATGATCTTGCAAAGACCCCATTTCCTAGTACCACCGAGTTGGGGGTTATGGTATATGCACTTGTGGAGGGACATAAACATCCAGATCATACCAGGCACTACTATATTGTCTAATTATGGTATATTAGAGAGATGTTTTTAGATGAAGAATCTACCATGATATAGTATGAAACAACATTATAATTTTAGAGGATTTCACTGCATACTTGGAATCCCTTGAGAAAAAAAAAATAAGATAAAGGTTATGGAAAGACCATGAAAATTTACTGCTACCACTCAGTAAACCCATTAACAAAATTCATTATGATGGAGCCAGAGGAAAATGTTTCCTTTGTTTGAAAGCCCATTGTCTATAGCACACCCTTCCCCCATTATCTCACTCTGACTCTATGGAAGGTATTTTAAACTCTAGCTTTTAGGTAAATGAGAGCATTGTAATATAATATTGGTCTAGACACAAGCAAATGAATTCCATCTTAGGAAAATCTTTGTCTTCATTTGAACCTTCATTTCAACCCTCATGATCTAGAAATGTGAGAAAGGTGGTTGTTAACCTTGTTAAGGTTAATTTCAGTGGGAGCATGGTGGGGGGAAATGACACAGCCCTACTGGATGAGGGAAAATGTATAAGACTGTGTGTTCTCAATGGGACAGAGTACTAGACTAGACAAAGCCAGGTAGAGATGGAACCAATGAGGACAACCAGCCTGGTTACAAAGGCCCTCAGTAGTTTTACTCATCTGAGCCAAGTGCATGGTCAGCAAATTTGGGCACCACTACGCTTGTAGGTAATGAAACCAGGGCTCAAACCCAGATCTGCTTCACTCCAGTGCAGATACTCCTAACCACTGAGATTTGGTTCTTTCCTCCTCTTTCCTCCTCCCATAAGTGAGGCCAGCAGAAGGGAAGGAACTTCACACATACAGGGAAAGGGGCTTCTTGTGTGTGTGTAAGGAAGTGAGAAGAGAGACAGATCCTAGATTACCACAGCAAGTTAAGGCTGAGGCCCTGGTTGGAGTAAGTGAGGTGTGGCTGTCTGCGCTTATACAGTGCACTATCTCGCACACCTGGGATTTCTATAGTAGAAAAAGGTTGAGAGCTTGATTTGTAACAAATCAAGCTCTCAACCTTTTTCTACTCAAGCTCAGTTTCGTGCTCAATGTATTACAGAATGAGTACATCATACTTTTGTCAGTAGAAAGTTAATTTCCTTTCCATCATGGATACTCATCCCTGCACTTTTCCTAACTCCAGAAAAGGGACTGGCTCACTGACAGGATAAGGATTGCTTTGTATCCAGCCACATTTGCTATGAGAAAGTAATGGATGGTATTTAAACTGGGTCTTGGTAGATCAACAACTTAGGCACATATAAGGCTTTCTTTCAAGATTCCTTATTAATATGTATGAAGTTCACTTAATTTTGGGTTAAATTTATATCCTCTGGAATTTGCATTGCCTATAAGCAAACAGGTCGTTACATAGACTTTAACTGTAATTTGCTTTAAGATGAAGTTCTCTTAGAAAGAATTGTGTTCTCTGAATGTTTCTGTCAGGTTCTGCCTATCATGTTCTTACAATAGTTAATTCATTGTCAAAGATATTACATAGCTTTCCTTCTTTGTTAGAAAGAGTATTTGTATGATACAGTTTAGAACAGTAGGAATGAAGACAAAAGAGTTGCTCCAAATAGCCACACTAAATTAAAGTTAGATTTTAAATAGTGTTCAAGGAAAGAGCCCCCCAAAGTTAACAGTTTGTCACTTAACGCAACTCCACAGTGGGTTGTGGAGTTGGTGGTTATTTGTATTTTCCCCTCCATACTTGAATGTAATTTCCACACTGTCTATACTGAGCGGAGATTCCTCTAACAGTCAGAAACGAAGCCCAGAACAGTATACTCAATGGGAAGGGTCAGGGTTTTGGGGTCAGAAAGATGTGGGTTCCAGTCTGGGTTCTGCCAATGACATAGGTCAGGATGGGGCACTAAGCTCCCCAAGCCTCAGGCCTCCCATCTAGGGACTGGGTACAGGACTTTCCCTCATGGGGTCCTTGTGGGCATTTGATGAAATCATAAGGGCAGTGTAGGTCACGCAGGTGTTATGGCTTCAGCCACGCCTGGGATGTGAGGCTCAACTTTCTCATCTGTAAAGAGGGAAACACCATGTGGATCCTAAAGTTATGCCAAGAGATTCTATATTATTATGTAGATTAGAAGCTAAGTCAGTGTCCTATTATGCACACAGATAATAAGAATATAGAGACTGATTGTAAGTCACCAGAGTTTAATAGAGACTTTTGCTTGTTTCTTTAACTTTCTCTCTTTTATGAGTCCATTTATGCATTTTGGGAATATATTTTCAACAGTATTCCACAAAGTAAATGGTTTAAAACTTTCTAACCCATAATTCTACCTCTAGAAGGTTCCTGTGGTCTTTGCCATGGAATACCGTGTCTGGTAAAAATAACAGACTCATTTAGGAGTTTTCATGGGATCTTTGAGAGGAGGGAGCATCCACTGACAACCTCCATAGCTTCCCTACAGCACGCGCCCCTGTTGTTCTCCTTGGAACAGCCCTGTATTTCCATTGCTCAACTGGCCCATGTCCTGGGCATCCCTCTCAAAAGTGCAAGAGGTTGGGATTTCTGCGTGGCTCAATCGGTTAAGCATCTTCCTTCAGCTCAGGTCATGATCCCAGGGTCTTGAGTTCAAGTCCTACTTTGGGCTCCTTGCTCAGAAGGGAGCCTGCTTCTCCCTCTGCCTGCCACTCCCCTGCTTGTGCTCAGCTTCTCTCTCTCTCTCTCTTTCTGAAAAATAAATAAATAAAATCTTTTTTAAAAAAGTACAAAAGTTGAATTCTGGGATAAAGCTTCAGATAGGACACTTGAAACCTCTAGAGTCTTCAGTGCATTGTATGAAGCCACACAGCCTGTGAGACTTTTGGAACTCACTCTCATCAGACTCTTTGCAAATGAAAAAGTATCTGGAAATCGTGACCTCATGGAGTGACTAGATGATTCAGGATAATCAAGCCATTATCTGTGTCTGAGGAAACTTCCCACAGGTAGTGAGGTTTAAACTGAGACCCAAGGGAGGCTACCCAGGGAAACTAAACAGGGAAAGAGGGGAGAAGAGAGCTAATCTGAGACCCCAAACAGCTATCATGGTCAGGAAATACTCTAAGACTTGGTTTGTTCCTGAGGAAATCCTGTGTTAAAACCACTACCCAGAAGCTGAGCATCTCTGGAAAATTGTGTATACCTTTACAGCATAATTGTAGAGGTACCTGACCCCTTCTCTCCTTGCTCTGACCCCAGGCCTGTAGTATCCACCAGTGTTCTCAGCAGGTGTGATACTAGCCCAATGTTTTACATCTGTGGAACCCTAGAGAAGAAAACTCCTGAGTAAAGGGGTTTGGCTATGATTTCCGTTTATGTATACTTTCACCACTCGCAATGCAAAAGAACATTTGATAGATTTATGTTTCATTTTCTGAAATAATTGTTTTCTTTGGAGAAAATTCAGAAATTGGTCATTGCCATCTAGAGACCAGATCCAGAAGGTCGGCTTGGAGCATTATTTAGCAGTAGCAGGAAATCTTGGAAGGAAGGAGAAAAGAGCCCCATCCCTGGTAATTTTCTGGAAGTTTATGTGACAAATAAAGCATTAAAGGATGACTCAGACAGAACTGAGGACATTAAACCCTATGTCAGGAAGTTTCCTTCAGCCCCTCCCACCAATGATTCCCAGAAATCTGCACATACATGTCTGTGAGAGTGTGAAATACAGAAACATATATACATACATATATACATGTAGACATGTACACACACACATACACACACAATTATTATTTTTTAATTTATTCTATAAATATTTATTGACTCCATACTATATATGTCAGGCATATTTCAAATATGTTTTCTTTGTTTAAAAGTGACTTTGCTTCCAAAAATCATCTCACAGAGTAACTATATAAAACGTAAAAGATGGCCCTTCTTTTTATGACATTTGTATCTTTGGGTTAAATACCCAGGAGTGCAATTGCAGGGTCATAGGGAAGTTCTATTTTTAATTTCTTGAGGAATCTCCACCCTGTTCTCCAAAGAGGCTGCACCAACTTGCATTCCCACCAACAGTGTAAGAGGGTTCCCCTTTCTCCACATCCCCTCCAACACATGTTATTTCCTGTCTTGCTAATTTTGGCCATTCTAACTGGTGTAAGGTGATATCTCAATGTGGTTTTAATTTGAATCTCCCTGATGGCTAGTGATGATGAACATTTTTTCATGTGTCTGATAGCCATTTGTATGCCTTCATTTGAAGTGTCTGTTCATATCTTCTGCCCATTTTTTATATGATTGCCTGTTTTGTGTGTGTTCAGTTTGAGGAGTTCATTATAGATCCTGGATATCAACCTTTTGTCTGTACTGTCATTTGCAAATATCTTCTCCCATTCCGTGGGTTGCCTCTTTGTTTTCTTGACTGTTTCCTTTGCTTTGCAGAGCTTTTGATTTTGATGAAGTCCCAAAAGTTTATTTTCGCTTTTGTTTCCTTTGTCTTTGGAGACATATCTTGAAAGAAGTTGCTGGGGCTGATATTGAAGAGATTACTGCCTATGTTCTTCTCTAGGAGTCTGATGGATTCCTGTCTCACGTTGAGGTCCTTTATCCATTTTGAGTTTATCTTTGTGTACGGTGTAAGAGAATGGTCGAGTTTCATTCTTCTACATATAGCTGTCCAGTCTTCCCAGCATCATTTATTGAAGAGACTGTCTTTTTTCCACTGTATATTTTTTCCATTTTTGTCGAAGATTATTTGACCATAGAGTTGAGGGTCCATATCTGGGCTCTCTACTCTGTTCCACTGGTCTATGTGTCTGTTTTTATGCCAGTACCATGCTGTCTTGGTGACCACAGCTTTGTAATAAAGCTTGAAATCAGGTAACGTGATGCCCCCAGTTTTATTTTTTCAACATTTCCTTAGCGATTTGGGGTCTCTTCTGAGTCGCCAAACTATGGAAAGAACCAAGATGCCCTTCAACGGACAAATGGATAAGGAAAATGTGGTCCATATACACTATGGAGTATTATGCCTCCATCAGAAAGGATGAATACCCAACTTTTGTAGCAACATGGATGGGACTGGAAGAGATTATGCTGAGTGAAATAAGTCAAGCAGACAGAGTCAATTATCCTATGGTTTCATTTATTTGTGGAGCATAACAAATAGCATGGAGGACATGGGGAGTTAGAGAGAAGGGAGTTGGGGTTAATTGGAAGGGGAGGTGAATCATGAGAGACTATGGACTCTGAAAAACAATCTGAGGGGTTTGAAGTGGCGGGTGGGTGGGAGGTTGGGGTACCAGGTGGTGGGTATTATAGAGGGCACGGATTGCATGGAGCACTGGGTGTGGTGAAAAAATAATGAATACTGTTATGCTGAAAATAAATAAATTTAATTAAAAAAAATAAAGCTTAAAAGAGCCAGTGACGGCAAGTGCATTTTAATTTCATCATTATCTATTTTGAAGTTGACTTACAGATGCAACTGGTCACAAGTGAATGTGAGACATTTTCTTTTGCTTATTTACTGATACTGAAATGTTCAGCTTATTAGGGACATGTTTATCAACTGAAGTAGACTGATAACCTATTTTAAAGAAATGTCAGGGGTTAGTTACTGAATATTGTCCAACAATTTATAAAACAGGAAAAACTATTATTTGCAAGTTATAGCCAAAAAACTACAGTGCTCCTAGGAATATGTCTTTGTGAGTCTATTTGAAAGAAAGAATAGGAAAGCAGATGAGAGCTAGCCACTAGAGATTGGGTTCCTGACTCCACTGTTGCCACCAATTTCACTACCCAAAATTATTTAGAACATGTGTTTGTGTTTACCTGCATTATTTTTCTAATGAAATTCCCAGCAAAGAATCTACTACAATCTTATATAATTTTACCTCATCATTTTTCTGATTTCAAAATTAATGTATTTTTCCAGAGAACAAATGCGGTTCAGAATGAATGTTAAATAGGGATTTTTTCCCCGTGTATTTCCTTCATCCTGATATACAGCAAGATGCCCAACCTTTAAAATTAAATTTGTACTTTCCAGCTATATTTTTATTATTATCTTTCACTATGTTATGTTAGTCACCATACAGTACATCATTAATTTTTTTTAAAGATTTTATTTATTTATTTGACAGAGATCACAAGTAGGCAGAGAGGCAGGCAGAGAGTGAGAGAGAGGAGGAAGCAGGCTCCCCGCGGAGCAGAGAGCCCAATGTGGGGCTCAATCCCAGGACCCTGGGATCATGACCTGAGCCGAAGGCAGAGGCTTTAACCCACTGAGCCACCCAGGCGCCCCACATCATTAATTTTTGATGTAGTGTTCCATGATTCATTGTTTGTGTATAACACCCAGTGCTCCATGCAGTATGTGCCCCCCTTAATACACACCACCAGGCTCACCCATCCACCTCCCCCCTCCCCTCTGAAACCCTCAGTCTGATTCCCAGAGTCCATATTCGCTCATGCTTTTGTCTCTCTCTCCAATTTCCCCCTCTTCATTTTTCCATTCCTTCTCCTAATGTCCTCCATGCTATTTCTTATGTTCTACAAGTAAGGGAAACCATATGAAAACTGACTTTCTCTGCTTGACTTATTTCACTCAGCATAATCTCCTCCATTTGCATTCATGTTGATGCAAAAGTTGGGTACTCATCCTTTCTGATGGCTGAGTAATATACCATTGTATATATGGACCACATCTTCTTTGTCCATTCATCTGTTGAAGAGAATCTCGACTCTTTCCACAGTTTGGCTATTGTGGACATTGCTGCTATGAACATTGGGGTGCATATGGCCTTTATTTTCACTACATCTCTGTCTTTGGGGTAAATACCCAGCAGTGCAATTGCTGGGTCATAGGGTAGCTCTATTTTAGTTTATTTTATGACCATCCACACTGCTTTCCAAAGTGGCTGCACCAACTTGCCTTCCCACCAACAGTGTAGGAGGGTTCCCCTTTCTCCAAAACCTCTCCAACATTTGTTGTTTCTTGCCTTGTTAATTTTTGCCATTACAACTGATGTAAGATGGTATCACATGTGAGTTTGACTTGAATTTTGCTGATGGCTGCTGATGATGAACATTTTCTCATGTGTCTGTTAGCCATTTTTATGTATTCATTGGAGAAGTGTCTCTTCATGTCTTTTGCTCATTTTCTGACTTGGTTATTTGTTTTTTGGGTGTTGAGTTTGAGAAGTTCTTTATAGATCTTGGATATCAGCCCTTTGTCTGTAGTGTCATTTGCAATTATCTTCTCCCATTCTGTGGGTTGCCTCTTTGTTTTGTTGACCATTTCCTTTGCTGTGCAGAAGCTTTTTATCTTGTTGAAGTCCCAAAAGTTCATTTTTTTTTAAAGAGAGAGATCACAAGTAGACAGAGAGGCAGGCAGAGAGAAAGGGGGAAACGGGCTCCCTGCTGAGCAGAGAGCCCAATGCAGAGCTCGATCCCAGGACCCCAAGACCATGACCTGAGCTGAAGGCAGAGGCTTAGCCCACTGAGCCACACAGGTACCCCCCAAAAGTTCATTTTTGCTTTTGTTTCCCTTGCCTTTGGTGACGTGTCTTGAAAGAAGTTTCTGTGGCCGATGTCGAAGAGGTTCCTGCCTGTGTTCTCCTCTAGGATTTTGATGGATTCCTGTCTCACATTGAGGTTTTTCATCCATTTTGATTTTATCTTTGTGTGTGGTGTAAGTGAATGGTCGAGTTTCATTCTTCTGTATGTGGCTGTCCAGTTTTCCCAGCACCATTTATGGAAGAGACTGTCTTTTTTCCACTGGATATTTTTTTCCTGCTTTGTCAAAGATTATTTGACCATAGAGTTGAGGGTCCATATCTGGGCTCTCTACTCTGTTTCTTTGGTCTTTGTCTGTTTTTGTGCCAGTACCATGCTGTCTTGTTGATCACAACTTTGTAATATAACTTGAAATCAGGCAACGTGTTGCCCCCAGCTTTGTTTTTCTTCTTCAACATTTCCTTGGCGATTCAGGGTATTTTCTAGTTCCATACAAATTTTAGGATTGTTTGTCCCAGCACTTTGAAAAATCCCTTTGGTATTTTGATCAGGATGGTGTTGAAAGTATAGATTGCTCTGGGCAGCATAGACATTTTAACAATGTTTATTCTTCTGATCCATAAGCATGGAATTTTTTCCCTTTTATTTTTAATTAAGATATAATGTATTATTTGTTTCAGGGTTAAAGGTCTGTGATTCATCAGTCTTACACAATTCATAGCACTCACTGTAGCACATACCCTCTGCAATGTCCATCACCCTGCCACCCCATCCCTCCCAACCCCCTCCACTCCAGCAGCCCTCAGTTTGTTTCCTGAGACCAAGAGTCTCTCAAGGTTTGTCTCTCACCTGGTTTTGTGTTGTTTCAGTTTTACCTCCCTTCCCCTATGATCCTCTGCCTTGTTTCTCAAATTCCCTAAATCAGTGAGATCATATGATAATTCTCCCTTTCTGATAGACTTATTTCACTTAGCATAATACCCTCTAGTTCCATCCATGTTGTTGTAAATGACAAGGTTTCAGGTTTTTGGTGGCTATATAATATTCCAATACAATATAATATAGATATAGATATAGATATAGATATAGATCTCTACCTATTTATGTAGATAGATAGATAGATAGATAGAGATATAGATAGACATATATGTCTCACATCTTCTTTATCCATTCATCTGTTGATGGACACCTAGGCTCTTTGCATAGTTTGGCTTGTGGACATTGTTGCTATAAACATTGGGGTACACATACCCCTTCAGATGACAGCATTTGTATCTTTGGGATGAATACCCAGTAGTGAAACTTCTGGGTCATAGGGTAGCTCTAGTTTCAATTTTTTGAGGAACCTCCATACTGTTTTGCAGAGTGACTGCACCAGTTTGCATTCCCACCAACAGTGTAGGATGGTTCCCCTTTCTCCACATCCTCATCAACCCCTATTGTTTCCTGACTTGTTAATTTTAGTCATTTTGACTGGTGTGAGGTGGTATCTCACTGAGGTTTTGGTTTGTATTTCCCTGATGCCAAGTAATGTGGAGCACTTTTTCATGTGTCTGTTGGCCATTTGGATGGCCGTTTGCCAAAAAGCAAAAATATACTTTACAATTCAAGATCAATCCGGACACTGGACCCGACAGAAGCATTGGAAACACAGAGCTTTGAGAATTGTTCCCACCGGCGTGCAGGGCTGCGGCCAGAGGGCACCGCTACAGGGAGGGGAGCCTCCGGAAAGGTGACGGGGAGGCGGGAGGAGTCTTCTTGGCTGAAATGTCTGTTCATGTCTTCTGCCCATTTCTTGACTGGATTATTTGTTCTTTGGGTGTTGAGTTTGATAAGTTCTTTCTAGATTTTGGATACTAGTCCTTCATCTGATATGTCATTTGCAAATATCTTCTCCCATTCTGTCGGTTGTGTTTTGGTTTTGTTGACTGTTTCCTTTGTTGTGCAAAAGCTTTTGATCTTGATGAAGTCCCAATAGTTCATTTTGCCCTTACTTCCCTTGTCTTTGGTGATGTTTCCAGGAAGAAGGTGCTATGGCTGAGGTTGAAGAGGCTGCTGTCTGTGTTCTCCTCAAAGATTTTGATGGATTCCTGCTTCATTCATTTTGAGTCTATTTTTGTGCATGGTATAAGGAAATGGTCCACTTTCATTCTTCTGCATGTGGTTGTCCAGATTTCCCAACAGCATTTGTTGAAGAAACTGTCTTTTGTCCATTGAGCATTTTTTCCTGCTTTGTCAAAAAAAATGTGCTGACCATAAGAGTTAAAGTTCTGGGCTTTCTATTCTGTTCCATTGATCTATGTGTCTGTTTTTGTGCCAATACCATACTGTCTTGATGATTACAGCTTTGTAATAGAGCTCGAAGTTCTGAATTGTGATGCCACTAGTTTTGCTTTTCTTTTTAAATATTCCTCGGGCTATTTGGGGTCTCTTCTGGTTCCATATAAATTTTAGGACTATTTGTTCCATTTCTTTGAAAAACGTTGATGGTATTTTGATAGGGTTTGCATTTTAAATGTGTAGATTGCTTGAGGTAGCATTAATTTTCACAATATATTTTTTTCCAATCCATGAGCATGGAGCATTTTTCCATTTCTTTGTGTCTTCCTCAATTTCTTTCATGAGTATTCTATAGTTTTCTGAGTACAGATTTGTTGCCTCCTTGGTTAGATTTATTTCTAGGTATCTTATGGCTTTGGGTGCAATTGTAAATGGGATTGACTCCTTAATTTTGCTTTCTTCTTGTCTTGTTTTTGGTGTATAGAAACGCAACTGATTTCTGTGCGTTGATTTTATATCCTGACACTTTACTGAATTTATATATGAGTTCTAGCAGTTTTGGAGTGGAGTCTTTCGGATTTTCCACATAAAGTTTCATATCATCTGCAAAGAGTGAGAGTTTGACTTCTTTGCTGATGGAGATGCATTTTATTTCTTTTTTGTTGTCTGATCATGAACATGGAATATTTTCTAGCTTTCTGTGTCTTCTTCAATTTCTTTCATGAGTGTTTTGTAGTTCCTAGAGTATAGATCCTCTACGTCTTTGGTTAGGTTTATTCCAAAGTATCTTATGGTTTTTGGTGCTATTGTAAATGGAATCGATTCTCTAACTTCTCTTTCTATAGTTTCATTGCTAGTGTGTAAGAAACCAACTGATTTCTGTGTATTGATTTTGTATCCTGCCACATCACTGAATTGCTGTGTGACCCACTCATTCTTTAGTAGAATGCCCTTTAGCCTCCATGTATTTGACTTCTTTCCAATTTTCCTCTTGTCATTGAGTTCTAGCTTCAGAGCCTTGTGGTCTGAAAATATATAGGGAATGATCCCAAACTTTTGGTACTGGTTGAGACCTTATTTGTGACCCAGGATGTGATCTATTCTGGAGAATGTTCCACGTGCACTAGAGAAGATTGTGTATTCTGTTGCTTTGGAATGGAAAGTTCTGAATATATCTGTGATATCCATCTGGTCCAGTATGTCATTTAAGGCCTTTATTTCCTGTGGATCTTTTGCTTGGATGATCTGTCCATTTCAGTGAGGGGTGTGTTAAAGTCCCCTACTATTATTGTATTATTGTCGATGTGTTTCTTTGATTTTTTTTAAAGATTTTATTTATTTATTTGACAGAGAGAGATCACAAGTAGGCAGAGAGGCAGGCAGAGAGAGAGAGAGAGGAGGAAGCAGGCTCCCCGCTGAGCAGAGAGCCCGATGTGGGACTCGATCCCAGTACCCTGAGATCATGACCCGAGCCGAAAGCAGCGGCTTAACCCACTGAACCACCCAGGCGTCCCATTTTCTTTGATATTTTTAATTAATTGGTTTATATAGTTGGCTGATCCAGTTAGGGGCATAGATATTTAAAATTGTTAGACCTTCTTGATGGGCAGACCCTTTCAGTATGATACAGTGTCCTTCTTCATCTGGTATTATAGTCTTTGGCTTAAAATCTAGTTGATCTGATATAAGGATTGCCACTCCAGCTTTCTTTTGATGTCCATTAGCATGGTAAATTGTTTTCCACCCCCTCATTTTAAATCCAGAGGTGTCCTTGGGTTTAAAATGAGTTTCTTGTAGACAGAATATTGATTTTTTTTTATCCATTCTGATACCCTGTGTCTTTTGATTGGGGTATTTAGCCCATTTACATTCAGGCTAACTATAAAAAGATATGAATTTAGTGCCATTGTATTGCCTGTAAGGTGACTGCTACTGTATATAGTCTCTGTTCCTTTCTGGTCTATTACTCTTAGGCTCTTTCTTTGCTTAGAGGACCCCTTTCAATATTTCCTGTAGGGCTGGTTTAGTGTTTACAAATTTTTTTAGTTTTTGTTTGTTCTGGAAGCTTTTTATCTCACCTATTTTCAAAGATAGTTAGCTGGATATAATATTCTTGGCTTCATGTTTTTCTCATTGAGTGCTCTGAATATGTCTTTCTGGCCTTCCAGGTCTCTGTGGATCAGTCTGCTGCCAATCTAATATTTTTAACATTGTATGTTACAGACTTCTTGTCCCGAGCTGCTCTCAGGATTTTCTCTTTGTCACTAAGACTTGTAAATTTTACTATTATATGATGGGGTGTGTACCTATTTTTATTGATTTTGAGGGGGATTCTCTGTGCCTCCTGGATTTTGATGCTTGTTCCCTTTGCCACACTAGGGAAATTCTCTACTGTAGTTTGCTCCAGTATACCTTCTGCCCCACTCTCTCTTTCTTCTTCTTCAGGAATCCCAATTATTTTAATATTGTTTCATCTTATGGTATCACTTCTCTCTTGAATTCTCCCCTCATGGTCCAGTAGTTGTTTGTCTCTCTTTTGCTCAGCTTCTTTATTCTCCATCATTTGGTCTTCTGTATCACTAAGTCTCTCTTATGCCTCATTTATTCTAGCAGTAAGCGCCTCCATTTTTGATTGCACCTCATTAATAGCTTTTTTGATTCCAGCATGGTTAGATTTTAGTTTTTCCATTTCTCCAGAAAGGGCTTTTATTCCTCCAGATAGGGTTTCTCTAATATCTTCTATGCCTTTTTCGAGCCCAGCTAGCACCTTGAGAATCATCATTCTGAACTCTTGATCTGACATATTACCAATGTCCATACTGACTAGGTCCCTAGCCTCTGGTACTGCCTCTAGTTCTTTTTTTTTTTTTGTGGTGAGTTTTTCTGCCTTGTCATTTTATCCAGATAAGAATAGATTAATGAGAGAATAAAATACTAAAGGGGTGGCAAAGACCCCAGAGAAATGTATGCTAACTAAATCAGAAGAGACCCCAAATTGGGGGAGAAGAAAGGTGGTAAAAGAAATTTTAAAAAATTAAAAACATTTGAAAAATATATATATATAGTGGACTGGTGCATAGAACAGAGCACTCACTTGATTTTGGGTGTATTTTGGTTTCTTAGAAGAAACTTCTTTCTAAATTTTAAAGAAAGTAATATACATGTATATACACACACAAAAATAAGGGTAAAGACAATGAAAGCATGGCATATGACTGTAAAGATAAAAATTTAAAAAGAATTCTAAAAAAGGAATAGATAAGATAAGTTGGTTGGAAAAAGAAAGAAAAAGAAAGTGGAGAGAATTGTCTCAGGCTGGAGACTAAAAAAATGCCCTGTACTAGATTTAGGGTATTATTTTGATCTATCAGAAGAAATTGTATCCCAAATTTTTTTAGAAGAAAAAACCCTACATGTATACAAAAAATAAAGTTAAATATGATGAAGGATAAAATATGACTGTAATAGTGAAGGTATAAAAAGTTTTTTTAGAAAGGTATTATTCAGATGAACTATTTAAAAAATGTTAAAAGAGGAGAGGAGGAGTCAAGATGGCAGAGAAGTAGCAGGCTGAGACTACTTCAGCTAGCAGGCAATCAGCTAGATAGCTTATCTAAAGATTGCAAACACCTACAAATCTAGCGACAGGAAGATAGACCGTGAGGGGAGGGGCCGGCTCCCGGCAAGCAGCAGACAATGGAGCCCAAAATCAGAACCTTTAAAAGTCTGCTCTACTAAGGCACATCACTCCAGAGGCTAAACCGGGGTGAAGCCCACACGGGGTCAGCATGGCCTCATGTCCCGCAGGGTCACAGAAGGATCAGGGGTGTCTGAGGGTCGCAGAGCTTACAAGTATTAGAAAGGGGAAGCCGGCTACAGAGACAGAGCCGAGAAGTGAGCTCTCAGCTTGGGGTTACCTTGAACTGGTTGCAGGCTCAGTGAGCTCGGAGCGTGGCTGGAGGCCAGGGAGACAGGAGTAATTCGGGGCTATTCTCTGAAGGCATACTGAGGAGTGGGGCCCCAAGCTCTCGGCTCCTCCAGGCAGGAGACTGGGAGGCCACCATTATCATTCCCATCCTCCGGAACTCTACGGAAAGCACTCAGGGAACAAAAGATCCCGAAAGCAAACCCTAGCAGCTTACTCAGCCCGGTCCCTGGTAAGGGTGGTGCAATTCTGCCTGGGGCAAAGACACTTAAGAATCACTACAACAGGCCGCTCCCCCAGAAGATCAACAAGAAATCCAGCCAGGAGCAAGTTCACCTACCAAGGAGTGCAGCAGAATTCCAGAGGAGGAGAAAGCAAAGCAAGGAACTCATGGCTTTCTCCCCATGATTCTTTAGTCTTGTAGTTAATTTAATTTTTTTTCTTTTTCAATTTTTTTTCTCTTCTTCTGCTAAATTTTTTTAACTTTAACCCTTTTCTATTTTAACGTTTTTTAACTATTTATCTAATATATATATTTTTCTTTTTTAGACTTTTTCTTTATTCGTTTTCTTTTTTTAAAAATTGCTTCTTTTCTTTTTTTTTTCTGAACCACTTTTTATGCCCTTTCTCCCCACCCCACCATGATTTGGGGTCTCTTCTGATTTGGTTAAAGGATATTTTCCTGGGGTTGTTGCCACCCTTTTGGTATTTGACTTGCTCTTTCATATACTCTCATCTGCACAAAATGACAAGGCAGAAAAATTCACCACAACAAAAAAAAGAACAAGAGGCAGTACCAAAGGCTAGGTACCTAATCAATACATATTCCATTGGTAATATGTCAGATCTAGAGTTCAGAAGGATGATTCTCAAGGTTCTAGCCGGGCTCAAAAAACGCATGGAAGATATTAGAGAAACCCTCTCGGGAGATATAAAAGCCCTTTCTGGAGAAATAAAAGAACTAAAATATAACCAAGTTAAAAAAAAAAAAAGCTATTAATGAGGTGCAATAAAAAATGGAGGCTCTCTCTGCTAGGATAAATGAGACAGAAGAAAGAATTAGCAATATAGAAGACCAAATGACAGAGAATAAAGAAGCTGAGCAAAAGAGGGACAAACAGCTAATGGACCACAAGGGGAGAATTCGAGAGATAATTGACACCATAAGATGAAACAACATTAGAATAATTGGGATTCCAGAAGAAGAAGAAAGAGAGAGGGGAGCAGAAGGTATACTGGAGAGAATTATTGGAAAGAATTTCCCCAATATGATAAAGGGAACAAGCATCATAATCCAGGTGCAGAGAATTCCCTTCAAAATCAGTAAGAATAGGCCCACACCCCGTCACCTAATAGTAAAATTACAAGTCTTAGTGACAAAGAGAAAATCCTGATAGCAGCCCGGGAAAAGATGTCTGTAACATACAATGGTAAAAATATTAGATTGGCAGCAGACTTATACACAGAGACCTGTGGATAAGGTCTCTGTGGATAAGGCCAGAAAGAGCTGGCATGATATATTCAGAGCACTAAATGAGAAAAACATGCAGCCAAGAATACTATATCCAGCTAGGCTATCATTGAAAATAGAAGGAGAGATTAAAAACTTTCAGGACAAACAAAGCCTGAAAGAATTTGCAAACACCAAACCAGCCCTACAGGAAATACTGAAAGGGTCCTCTAAGCAAAGAGAGAGCATAAAAGTAGTAGATCAGAAAGAAACAGAGACAATATACAGTAACAGTCCCCTTACAGGCAATACAATGACACTAAATTTATATCTCTCAATAGTTACCCTGAATGTGAATGGGCTAAATGCCCCAAGCAAAAGACACAGGGTATCAGAATGGATAAAAAAACAAAACCCATCTATATGTTGCCTACAAGAAACTTATTTTAAACCTGAAGACACCTCCAGATTTAAAGTAGGGGGTGGAAAAGAAGTTACCATGCTAGTGGAAATCGGAAGAAAGCAGGGTGGCAATCCTTATATCAGATAAATTAGATTTTAAGCCAAAGGCTATAATAAGAGATGAGGAAGGACACTATCTCATGCTCAACGGATCTGTACAACAAGAAGATCTAACAATTTTAAATATATATGCCAGCAATGTGGGAGCAGCCAACTTTGTAAACCAATTAAAAACAAAATAAAAGAAACACATTAAAAGGATTATTCACCAGGACCAAGTGGGATTTATTCCAGGGCTGCAAGGTTGGTTCAACATTCTCAAATCAGTCAATGTGATACAACACATTAATAAAAGAAAGAACAAGAACCATATCATACTCTCAATAGATGCTGAAAAAGTATTTGACAAAGTACAGCATCCCTTCCTGATCAAAACTCTTCAAAGTGTAGGGATAGACAGCACATACCTCAATATCATCAAAACCATCTATGAAAAACCCACCGCAAATACCATTCTCAATGGAGAAAAATTGAAAGCTTTTCCACTAAGGTCAGGAACACGGCAGGGATGTCCCTTATCACCACTGCTATTCAACATAGTACTAGAGGTCCTATCCTCAGCAATCAGACAACAAAAGGAAATTAAAGGCATCCAAATTGGCAAAGAAGAAGTCAAACTATCACTCTTCACAGATGATATGATACTATATGTGGAAAACCAAAAAGACGCCACTCCAAAACTGCTAGAACTTATACAGGAATTCAGTAAAGTGTCAGGATATAAAATCAATGCACAGAAATCAGTTGCATTTCTCTATACCAACAACAAGACAGAAGAAAGAGAAAGTAAGGAGTCCATCCCATTTACAATTGCACCCCAAACCATTAGATACCTAGGAATAAACCTAATCAAAGAGGCTAAGAATCTATACTCAGAAAACTATAAAGTACTCATGAAAGAAATTGAGGAAGACACAAAGAAATGGAAAAATGTTCCATGCTCCTGGATTGGAAGGATAAATATTGTGAAAATGTCTATGCTACCTAAAGCAATCTACACATTTAATGCAATTCCTATCAAAGTACCATACATCTTTTTCAAAGAAATGGAACAAATAATTCTAAAATTTATATGGAACCAGAATAAACCTCGAATAGCCAAAGGGATATTGAAAAAGAAAGCCACAGTTGGTAGCATCACAATTCTGGACTTCAAGCTCTATTACAAAGCTTTCATCATCAAAACAGCATGGTACTGGCACAAAAACAGACACATAGATCAGTGGAACAGAATAGAGAGACCAGAAATCGACCCTCAACTCTATGGTCAACTAATCTTTGACAAAGCAGGAAAGAATGTCCAATGGAAAAAAGACAGCCCCTTCAATAAATGGTGTTGGGAAAATTGGACAGCCATTTGCAGAAAAATGAAATTGGACCATTTCCTTACACCACACACAAAAATAGACTCAAAATGGATGAAGGACCTCAATGTGAGAAAGGAATCCATCAAAATCCTTAGGAGAACACAGGCTGCAACCTCTTTGACCTCAGCTGCAGCAACATCTTCCTAGGAACATCACCAAAGACAAGGGAAGCAAGGGCTAAAATGAACTATTGGGATTTCATCAAGATCAAAAGCTTTTGCACAGCAAAGGAAACAGTTAACAAAACCAAAAGAAAACTGACAGAATGGGAGAAGATATTTGCAAACGACATATCAGATAAAGGACTAGTGTCCAAAATCTATAAAGAACTTAGCAAAACTCAACACCCAAAGAACAAATAACCCCATCAAGAAATGGGCAGAGGACATGAACAGACATTTCTGCAAAGAAGACATCCAGATGGCTAACAGAGACATGAAAATGTGCTCCATATCACTCGGCATCAGGGAAATACAAATCAAAACCACAATGAGATATCACCTCACACTAGTTAAAATGGCTAAAATTAGTAAGTCAGGAAATGACAGATGCTGGCAAGGATGCGGAGAAAGGGGAACCCTCCTACACTGTTGGTGGGAATGCAAGGTGGTTTAACCACTCTGGAAATCAGCATGGAGGTTCCTCAAAATGTTGAAAATAGAACTGCCCTATGACCCAGCAATTGCACTACTGGGTATTTACCCTAACGATACAAACATAGTGATCCAAAGGGGCACTTGCACCCGAATGTTTATAGCAGCAATGTCCACAATAGCCAAACTATGGAAAGAACCTAGATGTCCATCAACAGATGAATGGATAAAGAAGAAGTGGTATATATATACAATGGAATACTATGCAGCCATCAAAAGAAATGAATTCTTGCCATTTGCGACAACATGGATGGAACTAGAGCATATCATGCTTAGCGAAATAAGTCAAGCGAAGAAAGACAACTATCATATGATCTCCCTGATATGAGGAAGTGGTGATGCAACATGGGGGCTTAAGTGGGTAGGAGAAGAATCAACGAAAGAAGATGGGATTGGGAGGGAGACAAACCATAAGTGACTCCTAATCTCACAACACAAACTGAGGGTTGCTGGGGGGAGGGGGGTTGGGAGATGAGGGTGGGGTTATGGACATTGTGGAGGGTATGTGCTTTGGTGAGTGCTGTGAAGTGTGTAAACCTGGCGATTCACAGACCTTTACCCCTGGAGATAAAAATATATGTTTATAAAAAATAAAAAATTAAAAAAAAAATCAAAGATCCACATCAACAATAATACGACAATAGTAGGGGACTTTAACACCCCCCTCACTGAAATGGACAGATCATCCAAGCAAAAGATCAACAAGGAAATAAAGGCTTTAAATGAAACACTGGACCAGATGGACATCACAGATATACTCAGAACATTTCATCCCAAAGCAACAGAATACACATTCTTCTCTAGTGCACATGGAACATTCTCCAGAATAGATCACATCCTGGGTCCTAAATCAGGTTTCAGCTGGTATCAAAAGTTTGGGATCATTCTTTGCATATTTTCCGACCACAATGCTCTGAAGCTGGAACTCAATTACAAGAGGAAATTTGGAAAGAAGCAAATACATGGAGACTAAACAGTATCCTTCTGAAGAATGAATGGGTCAACCAGGAAATTAAAGAAAAATTGAAAAAATTCATGGAAACAAATGATAATAAAAACACAACGGTTCAAAATCTGTGGGACACCGCAAAGGCAGTCCTGAGAGGAAAATATATAGCGGTACAAGCCTTTCTCAAGAAACAAGAAAGGTCTCAGGTACACAACCTAACACTACACCTAAAGGAGCTGGAGAAAGAACAAGAAAGAAACCCTAATCCCAGCAGGAGAAGAGAAATTATAAAGATCAGAGCAGAAATCAATGAAATAGGAACCAAAAAAACAATAGAACAAATCAACGAAACTAGGAGCTGGTTCTTTGAAAGAATTAATAAGATTGATAAACCCCTGGCCAAACTTATCAAAAAGAAAAGAGAAAGGACCTAAATAAATAAAATCATGATTGAAAGAGGGGAGATCACAACCAACACCAAAGAAATCCAAACAATTATAAGAACATACTATGAGCAACACTAAGCCAACAATTTTGACAATCTGGAAGAAATAAATGCATTCCTAGAGACATATAAACTACCACAACTGAAACAGGAAGAAATAGAAAGCCTGAACAGACCCATAACCAGTAAGGATATTGAAACACTAATCAAAAAATCTCCAAACAAACAAAAGCCCAGGGCCAGAAGGCTTCCTAGGAGAATTCTACCAAACATTTAAAGAAGAAGTTATTCCTATTCTCCTGAAACTGTTCCAAAAAATAGAAATGGAAGGAAAACTTCCAAACTCATTTTATGAGGCCAGCATCACCTTGATCCCAAAACCAGACAAGGATCCCATCAATAAAGAGAACTACAGACCAATATCCTTGATGAACACGGATGCAAAAATTATCACCAAAATACTAGCCAATAGGATTCAACAGTACATTAAAAGGATCATTCATCATGACCAATTGGGATTTATTCCAGGGCTGCAAGGTTGGTTCAACATCCGCAAATCAATCAATGTGATACAACACATTAATAAAAGAAAGAACAAGAACCATATCATACTCTCAATAGATGCTGAAAAAGCATTTGACAAAGTACAGCATCCTTTCCTGATCAAAACTCTTCAAAGTGTAGGGATAGACAGCACATACCCCAATATCATCAAAGCCATCTATGAAAAACCCACCGCAAATACCATTCTCAATGGAGAAAAACTGAAAGCTTTTCCACTAAGGTCAGGAACACGGCAGGGATGTCCCTTATCACCACTGCTATTCAACATAGTACTAGAGGTCCTATCCTCAGCAATCAGACAACAAAAGGAAATTAAAGGCATACAAATTGGCAAAGAAGAAGTCAAACTATCACTCTTCGCAGATGATATGATACTATATGTGGAAAATCCAAAAGACTCCACACCAAAACTGCTAAAACTTGTACAGGAATTCAGTAAAGTGTCAGGAGGTCAGGACATAAAATCAATGCACAGAAATAGGTTGCATTTCTCTACACCAACAGCAAGACAGAAGAAAGAGAAAGTAAGGAGTCCATCCCATTTACAATTGCACCCCAAACCATTAGATACCTAGGAATAAACCTAATCAAAGAGGCTAAGAATCTATACTCAGAAAACTATAAAGTACTCATGAAAGAAATTGAGGAAGACACAAAGAAATGGAAAAATGTTCCATGCTCCTGGATTGGAAGAATAAATATTGTGAAAATGTCTATGCTACCTAAAGCAATCTACACATTTAATGCAATTCCTATCAAAGTACCATCCATCTTCTTCAATGAAATGGAACAAATAATCCTAAAATTTATATGGAACCAAAAAGACTTCGAATAGCCAAAGGAATATTGAGAAAGAAAGCCAAAGTTGGTGGCATCACAATTCCGGACTTCAAGCTCTATTACAAAGCCATCATTATCAAGACAGCGTGGTACTGGCACAAAAACAGACACATAGATCAGTGGAACAGAAGAGAGAGCCCAGAAATAGACCCTCAACTTTATGGTCAAGTAATCTTCGACAAAGCAGGAAACAATGTCCAATGGAAAAAAGAGAGCCCCTTCAATAAATGGTTTTAGGAAAATTGGACAGCCACATGCAGAAAAATGAAATTGGACCATTTCCTTACTCCACACACGAAAATAGACTCAAAATGGATGAAGGACCACAATGTGAGAAAGCAACCCATCAAAATCCTTGAGGAGAACACAGGCAGCAACCTCTTCGACCTCAGCCGCAGCAACATCTTCCTAGGAACATCGCCAAAGGCAAGGGAAGCAAGAGCAAAAATGAGCTATTGGGATTTTATCAAGATCAAAGCTTTTGCACAGCACAGGAAACAGTTAACAAAACCAAAAGACGATTGACAGAATGGGAGAAGATATCTGCAAATGACATCAGATAAAGGGCTAGTGTCCAAAATCTATAAAGAACTTCTCTAACTCAACACCCAAAGAACAAATAATCCAATCAAGAAATGGGCAGAAGACATGAATAGACATTTCTTCAAAGAAGACATCCAGATGGCCAACAGACACATGAAAACGTGCTCCATATCACTCGGCATCAGGGAAATACAAATCAATACAAATACAAATCAATCAATACAAATACAAATCAAAACCACAATGAGGTATCACCTCACACCAGTAAGAATGGTTAAAATTAACAAGTCAGGAAATGACAGTTGCTGGCGAGGATGCGGAGAAAGGGGAACCCTCCTACAGTGCTGGTGGGAATGCAAGCTGGTGCAAACACTCTGGAAAACAACATGGAGGTTCCTCAAAATGTTGAAAATAGACCCAGCAATAGCACTACTGGGTATTAACCCTAAAGATACAAACATAGTGATCGGAAGGGGCACGTGCACCCGAATGTTTATAGAAGCAATGCCTACAATAGCCAAACTATGGAGAGAACCTAGATGTCTATCAACAGATGAATGGATAAAGAAGAAGTGGTATATGTACACAATGGAATACTATGCAGCCATCAAAAGAAACGAAATCTTGCCATTTGCGACGACGTGGATGGAATTAGAGGGTATCATACTTAGCGAAATAAGTCAAGCGGAGAAAGACAACTATCATATGATCTCCCTGATATGAGGAAGTGGAGATGCAACATGGGGGCTTAAGGGGGTAGGAGAAGAATAAATGAAACAAGATGGGATTGGGAGGGAGACAAACCATAAGTGGATCTTAATCTCACAAAACAAACTGAGGGTTGTTGGGGGCAGGGGGGTGGGGAGAAAGGTGGTGGGGTTATGGACATTATGGAGGGTGTGTGCTATGCTGAGTGATGTGAAGTGTGTAAACCTGGCGATTCACAGAGCCATACCCCTGGTTATAAAAAATATATGTTTATTAAAAAAATTATAAAAAAAGAAAAAGTAAAAAAAAATAAAAATGTGAAAGGAGGAAAGAAGAAAAGTTAAAAAAATTTTGAATAAGAAAAAAAGTAAAATTAAAAAAAATTAATTAACTTTGCAAAACTAAAGAATCATGGGGAGAAAGCCATGAATTCCATGCTTTGCTTTCCCTTTCTCTGGAATTCTGCTCTTCTCTTTGATCAGTGAGCTTGGTCTTGGCTGGATGTTCTTGTTGATCTTCTGGGGGAAGGGGCCTGTTGTAGTGATTCTCAAGTGTCTTTGCCTGAGGCGGAATTTCTCCGCACCTGGCAGGGGCCAGGCTAAGTAATTTACTCTGGTTCACTCTCAGGAGTTTTTGTTCCCTGAACCATTTCTGTAGAGCTCTGGAGGACGGTAATGAAAATGGCGGCCTCCCAGTCTCTGGCCCGGAAGAGCCGAGAGCTCAGGGCCCTATTCCTCAGTGCACCCTAGGAGAAAGGCAGTCAATCACTCCCATCTCCTTAGTCTCCGGCCGTGCTCTGAGCTCACCTGGCCTGTGACTGAGCATTTCTGTCTCTGGCACACAGCCCCTTTTGGAGTCTCCAAACCCAGTAGATTCCTGCCACGGTGCTCTTCCAGTGGAGGAAGGTGGGTCTCCCCAGATCTGCCACTTGTGTGGTCCCTGGTCAAAGAGCAGTGGTCTGACTGTGCCAGGAATCACAGTTTAAGGTAACCCCAAGCTGACAGCTCACTTCTCAGCTCTGTCTCTATAGCCAGCTTCCCTGCTCTGCTACCTGCGAGCTTTGCTACACTCAGACACCCCCAATCCTTCTGTGACCCTGTGGGGCCTGAGACCACACTGTCCCCGTGAGGGCTCCACCCCTGCCTAGCCTCTGGAGTGATGTCCCTCAGTGGAGGAGATTTCTAAAAGTTCTGATTTGGGGCTCCATTGCTTCACCGCTTGCTGGGAGCTGGCCCTTCCCCCCGTGGTCCATCTACCCATCGCTTCAGATTCACTTCTCCACACCTCCTACCTTTCAGAAAGTGTTCGATGTTCTGTTTCTAGAATTTCTGCTCTTCTTCTCTTTGATCTCTTGTTGGGTTTGTAGGTGTATGGAATGGTTTGATAACTACCTAGCTGAACTCTTGCGGCCTGATGTCATCTCAGTCTGCTATTACTCTGCCCTCTTAACCTTACCCTGGGCCTGGCTTTTTCTTGCTGTTCAGGACTCAGCTCAAAGGCACTTTTTGAGAAAGACCTTCACTGGCAACCCCACTTATAGTCATCCATGACAAGTCATTTTATACTTTATTCATGTGTTTATTTTTCTTAAAGCACAAATCCCCATAGGGAATTTTCCCATTTCTTGATTTCTCTGCTTATTGCCAGTGTTCGCAAACTGGAATGAAAGCTCCTGGAATCTTTCCTATCTTGTTCTCTGTGCTCTATCCCTTGTTTCTTGTTCATTGCCTCATATATAAAGTACTGGATATAGATTACTTACAAGAAGGAATTGACACCTATAGGACACACTGGAGAAGACACAGGTATTTAGAACTGAATGGCAGGGCAAGTTGACAAGGAAATTAAACATCAAAGAATTCAAATTTTTAATGAACGTTTGTTGTAAATCCACAGCAGTACATTTCACACTTGGATGGGCATCAGAGAGAACAGTAGCTACTACTCAAAATGTAGACACTTCCCATTCCACCTCCCTGTTTTTGACTCAACAGACTTAAGGTGGGCCGAGGAATCTGGTGATTTAACACTCTCTGGTGATTAATGAAGTGGTCTGAAAGCCACACTTGGAGAAAGTGCTGACATTTGTATAGCATCAGTGAGATGGCTACGATGCAGAGTTCTGCATATTTGGGGAGTGTCTGTTAATATAATTACTGAAAAGGACACCAGTCTTTCCCTCCCACCTATGACCACAGATTCCTTCCCTACATGGGATCACTCTTGAAGTCCACAATATGCCTGAGTGGTTGGAGCATTGGGTATTGCTATGATGTTGTATAGATGAGGCTGGTGGAAGGTTCATGACCTGACTAATGTGCCCCAGGGTTGGGACACTGATCTCCTCACTCTTGCTCCAGCAACATGTATAGCACTCTGGACATAGCACCTGCCTCTTCTCTATTGCTTCCTGCTTCTGGGGCTCGGAGTCCACACGCATCACTGCTGTTCCACTAGAAGCAAGAGGCAGGGGATCAGAGAGCACATGAAATAGAGAGGAAAGAGGAAGGGAGACCTCATGAAGGGCGAGGGAAAGGGGCGAGGATGTGCTAGCCTGTCCCCACTCAGGTCACTGGAAGCTGTGCAGTGATACTCTGCCTCTTCCCCAGCTCCATGTCACAGCCCCCTTCCCTACACAGCGGTGACACTGAGGCTCTCACATCATGGAGATGGAGGCTCATCCCTATTTGCTATTCCATATCCAAGTATTCTCTCTAGCAGTTATAGTAGCATGTTAGTATCAGAGGCATTACACTGACAGAATGAAGGAGCCAAACCTGGGAGGGGCAACTAATACTAATATTTGCTGAGGGCTTTCTAGATGCCACATGTTGCAGGTTGTTATTTTTCAGACTTTATCTCTGAGGTGGCATCATTACTTCCTTTCCACACATGGAGAAATAGACAGGCTCGGAGATCAAAGTACATATTCAAAGAAGCCCAGGCAGGTGTCGAATGGACATAGAGGCCAACTCGAAGAGAAAACTCTGCCCACTTTGAGCATCCAAATAAATAATTAGAGTAACAGATGCTAATGCTTTGGGACAAATATGAATCTATGGGTCATACTGACATAAATACTTGAATAAACACACAATTCAATAAGCTTTAGAGGAGAAGAGAAGGTCTACCATACAGCCAAATCTAGAAGGAATGACACAATTAGAAAAGCAACATTTGACCACAATTGTAGTAAAAGTGATTCAGGCAAGAGTCCTGAATGGAAACTCAGTCAGCATCAACCCCCACAGCAGGCACAGTTACCATGGCAGCCATGACCGCTCAGGAGCCCTGGAAAACAATAAGCCACCAACACTCTGTTTTCATTCCTAATATGTACTAGGATCTGTATAATACAGACATGATGTGCCATGATTAGCCCCACCTATTTCTCAAAATAGATACTCCTAACAGTTTTACTGACTGACACATACATATATGCAAAACAAAAACAAAAACAAAAACCAACAAACCATACTTACAAATGTGTTTACAAACCCAAATATGTACATGCTCTGTCTCACTGTCTTTTTCACTATCTAAATTGTCGGGAATTCTCTGAAGTAGATTTACAGAGGGGTAATGAAGAAAACATCCACAATTTAACACACTCAATTCTAATCACACCTATGAAGTGGAAAGTACCATAACTGTTTTCTTTTAGTGACTAATTTTTCTGTAGATGACCTAAAGATAGTCTCTGGGACCCTCTTCCATATCCTTGGGTTGGAAAGTTCAGTATTGTTAAGATGAAAAATCCCCACACTCATCTATAGATTCAATACAATCCAAATCAAAATCCTACTGGACTTTATCAGTATTTTTTTTGAAAATTAACAGCTGACTCTAAAGTTCATGCAGAAATGGCAAAAAGACCTAGGCTATAAAGACAAATAGAAACCGTAATCCATATGATCACACCATATACAAAAGTCTACTGAAAATGGATTATAGACTTCAATATAAGACCTAAAGCTATCAAAACATAGTGGAGAAAACAGAAGAGGAAAACATGGGACAAAATCCTTGTGAACCTGGCTTAGGTGAAGATTTATTAGATGCCACACCAAAACCATAATACATAGAGGAACAAAATGATAAATTGGACTGTCTCACAATGAAAAAGAAAAACACAAAACAGCAGCACCAACAAAAAAGTCTACTCTTCCAAAGACACTGTTGGGAGGATGAAGAGACAAGCCACTGACTGGGAGAAAAATATTTGCAAATCATTTATCTGATAAAGGACCTATATCCAAAATATGGAAAATCCATCAAAAGTCAGTAACAGATACCCCAGTAAGTAAATGGTCAAGCAATTTGAAAAAAACACTTCATCCAAGAAATTATACAAATGGCAAATAGGCACATGAAAAGATGATCAACATCATTAGTTAATAAGGAAGTGTAAATTAAAACTACAGTTTACTATTACCACACCCCTGTGAGAATGGCCAACATTAAAAATACTGACCCTACTAAGCATTGTGGAGGATGGAACCTTCCTACCCTGCTGGTGGGAATGAAAAATGATACAACAGCTTTGGAACTAGTTTGGTAGTTCCTTACGTTGTTCATCTTACATCTACCATACGATCCAGCCATTGAGCCCCTAAGTATTAACAGAAATACTTAGAAAGAAAGCGTGTCTCCATGTAAAGATTTGTTCTCAAATGTTCATACCAGTTTTACTGGTTAAAACTTCAAGCTGAATACAACCCACATGTCCATCACCAGGTAAATGACTGAAACAAATTGTGATATATATATATATAATGGAACATCATTCAGCAGTAAAAAGGAACTATCCATACATGCAACAAATGGATAGACCAACAAATAGTTAGGCCCATATGAAAGAAGCCAGAAAACAAGAGAAAGTTCTGTACAATTTGATTGATATTAAGTCATAAAAGAAAGATATTGATGACGACAGAAGTTCAGTGGTTGCCTGGGAAAAAGGGAGAGGTCCAGGGGAGGGAGTTGGAGGGCAGAGAAGGGTGGGCGAGGAGATTATAAAAGGGCATGGGGAAGCTCTTTGGGGGTGATGGATATGTTTATTATCTCGACTGCAGTATTGATTTCATGATGTATACCTATTTCAGAACTTATTAAAACATGTACCTCAAATGCATGCTGTGCATTGTCTATCAATCATATGGTCAACAAAGCATTTGGATTATATTTGAATTTTTCCAAGTCTTTAATGCAGTTAAATTAACCATGAGAGTGAGTCCCATTAATATGCTCTCGTCGTATTAACATGTCCACACTATGTCTTACCAAATCGGTCTGCACCACATATGACCAAAACAGAAATCACCATTTGGAATAGGGTATACAGAAATATTTAGTGAAAATTGATGCACATGTTCTTCTGAAGTACAGAACTAAAAATGATCGTTTCTTGGAAAATAGTCATGATATTTTAGAGTACCTGGTTATTTTAGGGAACATGGCTGAGTATCATTATAATAGGGCAAGCCTTAGAGTAGTTATTATTTTTTAAAATACTGGATGCTTGTAACTGACATTTTTAACTAACACTTGGAAACTCTGGCATTTAAAATGTTTCATTATGCAATGGATATAAACGCGGTGAGCAGGGAAGAATCCATGTTACAGTCACAAATTGCTAGAAAAACAGTCTATCCAAATGCTTATTTCAAGACCTATCTGAGAGATACATGGCAATCACTGGTTATCATTTGTACATCCAGCAAAATATATGTAAGTTTATTACAAGTGCATATTAAACACTTTCTTTCCTCAAGCTATAGAACTCATTGCTTTTGCACAAACAGGGCGTTTCTACGATGGGCATCAGGGTTACTACATATCCTGTAGCTGCTGATGGAAAGTAATTCCACCTGCTAAACCTCTTCTCCCATGAGGAGATCAAAGTAGCATCTCTACTTTCGGGCTAGCTTGTGAACCTCCCAGGAGCTATTGCATATCATACTTTTATTCAGACCTATGAATTCGCTTGAGCCAGGTGTTGGATCCTGCCAGGGATGTGAAGTGTGGGGGTCTCCTGAGGACTGCTGCCCTTGAATCTGGAGCAGATGGTTCTGCAGCCATCAGCACACTGATTCTCAGAACCCGCCTCCTTGGGGCACCTGATATAAGCGTGGCCACCAGCAGGAAGAGCTGCTCAGGGAGCGACAGATCCAGCAATCACTATGCTTTACTGGTGTAAGTAACTACATGCCCAGCACCATGCTAGGCACTAGGTTATTGACCATGACACTGATTTAGTTGGGTCCTGATCATGGTAACCTCGTGTAATAATGGACTTCTCATAGGACCTTTTACTTCTCCTTTCTTTCTTCCTCCCTCCTCCAACAACAAAGCTGAAAACAGCAACAAGTGGCCTGAATTCATACACGCATTCATGATTCTACAGTAAGTGCAGGGCAACGGGCTTACTCATGTGTATCACTGACTGTTCTTATCCACCCTGTGGGTGAAGCATTCTCATCCCCATTGTACAGAGGAGGAAGCTGGGGATCAGAGAGGGTAGTTAGCTGTAATACCTCTAGTGCCCCCTGCCTTTAGAAGGAAAGCAGCTCCAGGGCACCCCTGGGGCAGGACCTACACTCACTGGAGTCAGTGGGGGACCCCAGCGGCTTTACTTACAAGACAGCCAAGTCACCAAGCCCCAAAGAGGAAAAGAGGTGACTTGGACCTGGATACCTTTGTCTTCCCACAACCCAGGGCAGTTCAGCCCCCGCCACGCTCTCAACTGAGTCCCAAACACCTGAAGGGTGGGACCTGCTCTTCTGGAAAGGCTCTGTCTGCCTCTACTGAAAAGTTGTCAGGGGTCACCACATTGAGGTTGGGTTTCTATGGCAACCGCGATGCTGCCTGGTCCTTTACAGCGGGGGTGGGGGAGAGAAATGCATTCGCAGTCTTCCTTAGCCCTCTCATCCCACCTCCCTCCAACCTTTTTCTTGAAAACACCACAGGTCTTCAGACCACCACGTGAGAAAGCATGGTAATTAGAGGCTTTAGCCTGGGACCTGGGCAATTGTTGGAAATCTGCACGGATTGATGGAACAAAGAATGTCACTGCCTTCAGAAATTTTGTTTACAATGAGACAGGAGAGTATTATAAGTATGCAGAGACCCAGGCAGGTGCCCCAGGGGTTTTTGGAGATGAGCTAGCCCTCTGGGGGTGAGCATGTGAAATCAAGGCCATGTTAAGCAGTTTCTGTGGCAGAAAACCAAGAGATTATTTATAATCACCTGATTGAATGATCTAGGAACACAGAAAATGTCATTTAAAGAAATATTCAGAGGTGCTTCAGGGCAGCAGCCCTAGAATAATTCAATCATTTAATAGTCAGAAACATATATTTTGAACCACACAACAGTTTCTGTTGTGGAAATTCTTATCCTGCATTCCTGATATTTTCTTCTACGTGGAGGGACATCCATGATCAAAGAAGTTCTACCTTCTCTATAATCCACTTCTTCTCTGTTGTGGGAATCACTTACCTCATTTATGACCGTGGAGTGGGAAACACACAACCCAGGCCCTTTCCCTTCAAAATTCTTGTGGCAAGCTGTCTTTATAGAGCACAGGTTTGCTCTGCTCCCAGGGGGTGGCTAATAGAATTACAGCGCTTCTTCTGTTTTCTGTGTCTTGCTGGCTCCTCAGCTATACCTATGGTCTGTTTCAAAATTGTCGCGAGCAAAACCCCTGCGTCCTGCCAGGAGGTTGCAACGTGTAAAGAAGAGATAGAGAGATGGATATGATGTAACTCACTTGATCTTTATTGGGACAAGGTCCGCACCACTATCGTGGACGGTCACGGTCCACTGACGTTGTCATGGAGGAAACGTTCCCTCACAATTTAGACAGAGAGGTCACCGCAGAAGTTGAAACTGAGAACCAGCGAGTGGTTGGCAACAAAACTGTCGGGGGATCGGTAGCACCGGCGATGATGTTCTCCCGACAGGGAACTCGCTTCACCTCAGTCCAACGCAATGCCTCTTTATATACTGTGCTAAGTCTCCTTCATAAACACATTACATCACTTGTTTTTCTTATGCTTACACACCAAAAGCATACACACGTCGTAAACATGTTTTGGTTTACGATATTTCGCACAAGTTAAAATATTTACAACTTGTTACTCTGCGCTAATCTTATCACTACATGCATATGGTCTAGGCTTATTTGCTATGTGGTTAGTTTGTATTTTGTTCCTTTTGCCTGTTTACATTTAGTAGGGGTTCGCACCTACTACATATTATTTATTTATTTATTCATTTATTTATTACACTTTATTTATTAAAGGTTCGTACTCACTACATTCCACCCCCTGACTCCCTGAGGGACATGTTTTAACATACCCGAAGGGGGTCATTTTATACATCCAAAAGTGTCTGTAAAATTTGGTAATTGGGTTGATTTTTGGATTGGTGGGTTTTTTTCCCACCAATAGTTTTATGATTATGTCGTCCATCAAGCCACACATGATAAAATTATGAATACAGAATAAAAGAACACAATGCAAAATAAAGGTATAAAGGAAATAGTGGATCTTCGTAGATCTTCTGTTGTGTCATCAGTCGCATCGATCATGAGCAGGGTCTGCGGAAATATAGGGTGCATTGTTAATATTGTTACACCATAAAATTCCTGAGTTCCAGACATATAGCTGACTCCATTTGAAGACGATTGGTCCGACGGAGCAGGAGTTATGGGAGTCCATAGTTCTGAGTAGTCCAAAGAGAAATGGTCGTAACACTGCTCGTAAGGCCAGTTCCTCAAGGGTCCTTGGTGTTCTAGGTTGGTGAATTCTCCTTATAGGTTTCAAGTTCCATCCAGGGTTTTTCGCTGAGTTTCTGGGTAAGGAGTTGATAAAGTAGAACCAAGGATACCATTCTGAATCATCGTTACCTGCAATATCTCTTTCTAATTGTAAAAATAACCCGAGCCTCAGTTCAACATTGAGCATTGTATCAGTTGTCACATCATTCACATGAAAGATGGTGTGGGATATCATATCATAAGAGGATAAATGTTGCCTAGTTAGGGGGAACATTAAGGTTCCTGTTTTGGGGCAGCATATCCTACATGCTTTGGTCTGTCTCATCAACTTTTTAAGTACTAGTTTGGTGTATTCAGGGAGTGTCTTAACAAAGATTATTGCAAAAATTCTACAACCATAGTATATGGGGCATAAGTTACATTGATTAAAATGTTTAAGTATTAGGAAGTCTTCAAGATGCTTGTGTTTATCGATTCTGATCTTATTTCTTCCTGCAAGAAACCAAAATTTTACATGTGATACTAAAGAGAATAAGCATCACTATCCAAAATCCAATCTCTTTGATCCAGTGGATCAGATTCCATCTTACTATGCATGTAAAGTCCAGCAGTACAGCTCTTCTGAACAAGTTAAAGAGCATACAGTCAGTGGGTGTGGAAAGCATATTGGGTTTCCTAGTGAGTAAGGTTTTATCAATGAAAATGTGAGTTTGTTCGATGTCTTCCTTAGCTTTGTGTAAGTTCTGGGCAAGTTCATCATGTAATTTAAGTAATACTTTTTCATTTTGCGTGAAAATCCTATCATGTGCTTTGATTTGTTCTTTGATGGCCTTATATGTGTCTTCATCGTCATGATTCATTTTCATAAAAGAGTGTAGGCCAAAGGTGTGGTTTGTGATATATGATACATGAGTGAGAGCTGTGTGATTGAATGCATCAATTTTAATGACATTGTTGTGAATATAGCATCCTGGAGCAAAGGTTTGTGTGTAGTTATATGTCAAGTTAGCATATATCCTAATTGTGGATGTACTATCGTGGCATGTTAAGAGGCGATAGTTACCTAGGTCTTTGAGCATGTTATTGTCTACACTGGTCCATAGTAGTCCAGAAGTAGCTGTTTTGGATGGTATCAGTGATAATGCTAATACTGTACTCTTTCCTATTTCCAAGTAATCTTCTTTCATGACATAATATCCCTGTTCTTTTGCTGTGAAATAAAGGGCATCAGCAGATGGTATAACCCATTCGTTATTCACCTTTTGAGGGATAGGTTGTGTTCTATAGCCAATAGAGACTTGGTTTGTACTAATTTGTAGTAGATTTATTTCACATATGCCTTGGTCACACCAAGATTCCTTTTCAGGGTTAAGAATAGATAAGTAAGTGGCATGTTCTCATCCTATACCTGTTTGGGATAATGTCCTAATCTCTTCTGTGGCTGATTCCCATAGGGCATCTATATGTCTGCATTCCTGTAATTTCCTGTATGCATTCAGTGCCTGATTAAACTGTTCTTCTACCGCTGTATGTGCCTCATGTTCACTTTTTATCTGGTTTTCTATGTTTGTGATTTCTGCATGTGTCTTGTCTAAGATGATATTGATTGCATCTAAGTTGGAAGAGAGGGCAGATAAGGCCTTATGTTGTAAGATCTGTAACCCTTCAAGAGAGTTTATTCGAACTCTAAGTTCTTCAGTCATGGTGCCTGCAATAAGAGTGCCTAGGGCCGTGCCTAACATGAAAGAGCCAACCGCCGCTAGTTGCAATGGGCGTCTTAAGTTCTTTCCACCAGTAGTTTTAAAGTATAAGTCTGGGAAAATGTAGCCATCTTCCTTTCCACAGGTGTCTGATTGTCTCATGGTCCTGATATTTAGTCTAATAGAGATAGGTGTTACCCTAGGTTTTACTAAGATTCTGACAGGCATATGAGTTAGGGGTGCATATGCTGGAGCTTTATATGAAGCTGGTGCTCCGAATGGTGGATTGAGCACCGCTCGCTTATAATGTAGGGTGATTAATCCATGAGTTTCATTAAAACCACCTCTATGTATAACACAAGGTGTCATAGCATGTTGTGATATATAGCAGTCCTCATGTGTCATCATATATTCATAAATACTAATTGGATCTAATTGGGTGTCTGTTTCATTCTTTAGTATGGTGTGTGCTATCATATCTACAGCGAGCCAATGTTTCCGATTTTCTATATCCGGGACCAATTTATAATAGTAGTATGGGAGGTGTCCCAGATACTTAACTGGGAACTTCCCAAAATCCATTCCACAGTTTTGCCAAAATCTAAGGTCCCTGCCATAAGCTTCTTTGATGGTGTACCTAGCTTTGGTATCTTTCCATCCAAATACATTGCATCCTGTGTGGCATCCATCCATGCACTTTCATTGTACTAAGTCTGTATCAGTTCTCGATGAGTAAAAATCAATTTCTTCGAGAACGGGGTGTTTGTACCTGAGTAGGCGTACTGGATTTTTGATTTAAGTGATTGTGAACCTATGGGGGTCTTATTATAATAATCTATAAAGTTCAAAGATCCATCATCTACAATGTCAAGTGGTATACCATATAAATTAAGTCCTGATATAAGAGATCTGTGCATGCCATCAACCATCTTGTGTCCCATTGGGGACCAATGGCAATTTTTCCACAGTGTTTTCTGGCCTGCACTAGGTGGGGCATAACTAACATTATATTCGTCCATGTAATTTGCATGCCAAATTGAGCCTAGAGACATATTATGCACTTGCTTGCCTAATTCTGAGATATTAAGTACAAGGTATCATGTGGGTGAAATCAATTGCACCCTGGGGCCGGAGCGATGGGTCCGGATACATGAAAGAGACATTTATGCGAGTGTCATTCTCATTTGTAAATCCAATGAATACTGGTTCAAATAGTTGTTGTAACCATTCTGTTTCTGCGGGTTTTTCACAATTTGAAGAGTTACTGCAATTATAGTTAAGTGCATGCCTGCAGGCTTTCCCTTTAAGAAGCAGGACTTTAGTACTGTTAAATATAGCTGTGGTATTAAGCCAATCCGTCGTATTCTGATCTGAACATGGGTGATCGCTGTCTGGTCTTTCAGTTGGTTATTAGAGAAGTTTGCATGGAATCTGATACCTAAAGTCTGTATGTTCTGAAGAGTGTTATTATAATTGGATAAGTACATGTGCCAATCTGCATGTTTCTTGATGCATTCTTCCTTCTTATAGTTGCATGTGATCTTAAGTGTGTACCCTGTGCAGTTATCCATATGCATAAGTGTAAGTGGTTGCATTGAATTTGTGGTTAATGCTAGGTCTGTAATATTAATGCATCTCTGTATTGGTAGGTTTACTCGCAAAATTTGGCTGTCATCTGGGTTCTTGTAGTAAATCTTTGGGAATTTCTTACATCTGTCATCTCTGGTAGAGGGAAAACACCACCATCCTATATATCCTCATGTCATTTCCTGTATTTTTCCTTCTAGAAACCATGTTCAAAGACATGCGTAATGTGCAGCGTTGGACACATTATGTGGGAACCAGTTAGGTGTGTCCACTAAATTTGGAAATAATTGTGGTAGAGGGTCTGTAATCACTAATGGCTGTCTCCAAGTTTGCATTCCTAAGGTCATAATTTTCCACCATACATCTACTGGCGGATAGGAGACATTAGTGATTGTTAGGTCAGGTCTAAATGCATTCAGGATTTCAAATCTCCCAAAAATAGGGAAGTTGGGGTAATCTATTAGACATAAGTAAGTGTTATTAGGGTTGTCGCGGTATTGTTTGGGAACATGAGTCAAGTAGTTTTCGGGGCAAGAGTTGCCAAATGGGTATATGTTCCAATTCATTTCTTGAAGTTTGTTGGGTTTAACCATAGTAGGGTTACATTCTTGGATGCCATCAGTAGGTGGATTGCAAATGTCCCAAAGTGGAACATTGCTATTGCTATCACTTAAGGTATCATCTGAGGTGTTAATCTCGCTATAAGTCACGCTATCATCTCCGCTGCCTTCCTTATAACTGAATGTAAGATATGAATCAAAATCATAGTCATAATCATAATCCTCATTGACTTTTTCCCAAAGTGAAAATTCATATGCCGCCAGCGAGAAGCGTGGTATTTTACCACATTGAAAACGTTCATTGTCATATTCTTTGCTGACGAAGAAGGTAACGTTAATTTGTCCTGACTTGTTTTCAAGTCCTCCATATGCTACAGATTGTACATATTCAGGTACTAACTGCCCAGTTGTATGTGGTATAGTTAAGTAAATGGCATCTCAGTGGATTCGTCTCGTATATATCTGTCTCCGAATAGTGTGTGTATTCCTGGCCAGTTGTTCTAAATGTGGGTGAAAACAATCCATGTGGGTTTTTAACTTGGAAATAGCCTCCGCATTTTGGGTCGCCTTTTTTATATGGGGATGTACATAGGGCATATTGTGTCCAGAACCAAGAGGTTCCTGCAGTGACGTCACTAAAATATTGTCTCCTTTTAAAGTATCCTGGCACTGGGAATGACTTATTGGTAGGATCTATATACCGCTGTATATAGCGTATGTATGGGTGTTGGGCCGTGTTTGTAAGATTGAGTGTTTTGTGAATGGGTGGGAGTGTAGTAGTAGTAGTAGTGTCAGGAGCAGAAGAAGGTGTAGTAGTTTCTACTGTCTCCGCTCTACTAGCCGTGATGAACTTAACAAGCATGCTTGTCCTGACTGTCGGCACTGTCATAGGGCCTGTCATGTCGGGTGCATCCAGTAGGAATTGCACTACACAGAAGGGCCAAGTAAATGGTATCCAACAGGTTGCAGGCAAGTCTGATGCAGTGAGCGAAAGCAAGGTGAATGTAATTAAGAGCCTAAACATATTGTGTGGTTAGCAAGAGGTCCACACGTATGAAATGTATATAGAGTTATATTTGTAATGAGAGAACTTGTTTCACTAAGAGTAGCATCAAACGTGTATGCAGGAATATAGGCGCATGCCCTTTGTTTGCACCACGTAAAGTGGAGTACTGTCCACATAATGCTACAAAGCAGTGCTAAAAGGAGTAAGGTTTTGAAGAGTTTCAGAGTACAATCCACTCCCTTATATAAACAACTGAATATCATATTGGTGCCACGTCATCTGTTTTTGCAAGAGCTAGATCGCCTTCCCTTTTGATACCCAAATTGTACCACTTGTTCCTGGTCCTACTGTATCGCCAATCTGGGTCTTATTATCTTTCCTACTTTTAATAAATACCTTTCCGGTCCATGCGGGGCAATTGGGTCCTTCCGATGGAGTTTTGGGTGCTGCGATTTCCCTGTCGTAAACTTCTTCTAATGGTGAGCGTCTATTCAATCTGGGCCTGGAATTTAACGCAAATACTTCCATAGGTAACGCTTTTTCCAATGGTGTATCCTTTAGTATATCTAATCTACACTTAAGTAGGCCGTTAAATTTTTCTATAGACCCTGATGCTGTTGGGTTATATGCTAAGTGGAAGTCCCATTGGATGCCTAGTTCTTCGGCTATTGCTTGGATGTTCCTTCCTGTAAAATGGGTTCCTTGGTCTGAGAAGATTATAACTGGTGTGCCAAATGTTGCACACCATTGTAGTACTGCAATTATAGATGTGTTCTGATCTGGTTTCCGTGAGATAATGGATTTTCCTAATCCAGTTTTACAGTCCACCATGTTACATAAGTATTTTCCCCTATAGGGTCCCATAAAATCGATTTGGACATGATAATTAAATTCAGAAGTTCTGATGTTATGTTGGAGCGTTTTCCTATTAAAACGTTGTGTGGTGTTAATGCATTTCGGGCATTGTTTTATAGCCTTGTTGACCTTATGCCAGGTCACCTGTATGTTCCTATCTGTGAACCACTTGTGTGTTGCATGGGCTCCTAGGTGCTCAAGGAATTAATGTACCTGTAAGATCTCCTGAGCAGTTACCTCAGCTTTACTAGGGTTATTCTCCTTATGAGGTTGGGATGTCCATTCTCTATTTATGCTCCATTCCCCATGGTGTTTTTTAAGGTTAATGGGTAGAACTTTAACAGGGGTTTCGTTATCCTTTTTTATCACTTTCCAATTGTCTTTTTCTTTTTTTAGAATCATGGGAGCTATGTTATTCAATGTATGCTTTTCCTTCGCTATTTCCCATTTGTTCCCCTCTTTCTTAATTTTAATAGGTGTTATAGTCATGCTTTCAAGTTTGAGTTTACTAAGTTTATCAACAGTTGTGTTGTGTTTTTCATGGGTTGAAGTTTTGCCTGTATGTGCATCCACATGCGATATCCATATTTTAATGTCAGGACCGTCAATTTCTTTCCAGATCTCTCGTCCCCACACGGGTTTGCCATTTATGTGATAATCAGTTTTTTTCCCAATGCGCAGACCATAGCGCTAGGCCATTACATACAGCCCATGAGTCTGAGATAATGTGTATATGTCGCATATTTTCTTTCAAAGATTGTTCAATTGCCAATTTAACTGCCATAAGTTCGGCTAATTGAGCTGAGTGTGAAGTTCCTTCCATGGTTATAATTTTGTTGTCACTTGGCCTGAAGGCAGCAGCCTTCCAATATGTTTTACCTGCTACAGTTTTAGATGATCCATCAGGGTACCATATATTATGTGTCGGAGAGGCATTATTAGTTATCCAGTTTGCGAGGGGTGAGGTTTTGATTTCCTCCTCCCTTTTGGGTGGAGAAATTAGAGGAATTTGGGCTAATTCCTCAGTTAATTTGCCTACTTTATTCAGTCCAGTAACATTTTTATTTTGGAACAATTCCTGTAAATGCCATCTCCATTGTAATACCTTAGGATCAATAGGTAGTCCAATTAATTTACTATCGTCCATTTTAAGCCAAGGAAGGCTCTGTATAGGTGATCTAATGATCGTGTGTTTGTCGCCAATTTCAAATTGTAGGTTTGTGTATGCTATAAAATACGCATATACATATTTCTCAAACAAGGAGTACTTATTCTCGGAATATGGGAAACGTTTACATGCAAATCCGATAGGTTTCAGGGTACCCTCTCTCTTGGAGTAGGTTCCCCAACATATGTAGTTCATATGGCACAGGATATCGATAGCGATAGTATCTCCATCCTGCGGTACAAAGAAGTTTTTGTGGAGTAGCATCATATTTTTGGCAGTCTGAAATGCCATTTGTTCTACACTTGTCCACTTAAAATCTGCTGCTTTCCTAGTTATTTTATAGATGGGTGTGAGGATAGCTTGCATATAGGGGATATGTTTCCTCCAATATCCAAATAATCCTAGCAGGTGTTGTGCCTGGGTTTTATTGTGGGATCTGGTATATTATTAATAATGTTAATTACCGAATCGGGAATACTGGGGCCTTCTGTCGTCCATATAATCCATAAAATTTTACCTTATGGGATGGTCCCTGGACTTTGTCCATATTGATGGTCCATCCATTGTTGCGTAATGCATCAATGAGTATATCCATAGCTAGTTTTAATTCTTTTTCCTCCTTCCCTAGAATGATGATATCGTCCACATATGTTAGGACCTTAGTGTTCTCTGGAATCTTGTTCCATGGAAATGTTTGTTGGATAACACTATGGGCAATAATGGGGCTGTTTTTGTATCCTGGTGGGACTCTTGTGAATTGATACTGTTTGGCTTCCCATGTAAATGTGGTAATCTCTCTGCTATCTGGATGTAGGGGTATAGCAAAGAACATGTCACTCAGATCAATAGTTACCATCCATTTTGGCTTGAAATCTGTAATTTCTTTAGTTATATTCTCTATGTCTGGTAGTTGGCCTGGCATCTTAGGGGAATTCTTATTGATATTTCTATAATCTACCATTACTCTCCATTTTCCATTGGGCTTCTTAACAGGCCATACTGGGCTGTTAAAGTTAAAGTTTTGTGTATATTCGATAATTCTTCTAATAGGTCTGAGATGGTATCAGTAATTTCCTGTTTCCCCCCTTTAATGGGGTATTGTGGTGTGAAACATGGTTTAATCTTAGGTAAAACTATGGGCTCTACTTTCACGGTGGTTAATTCGTCTATAGTCAAGCATATACGTTCGGGTTCATCTGGATCCATTTTGATGGTTTTAAGTCTTTTCAATGGTATCCAGTCTCCAAAGATTTTTATGATTTCTCTTATACCTAATATATTACACGGGGCATGTGCGCATATAACTATATCTATGCTTACTTCCTTATCGTATATATACAAAGACATGCATGTTTTATAACCCATTATTTCTTGTCCTGTTACACCTTTTATGCAAACTGCTGTATAGTGTTTATAAGTATCTTCACTGATAGGTACTATTTCTGGGCGTACTAATGTGATTTCACTACCGGTATCTATTAAGAATGAGTCATGGAATTTACTTCCATGGAGGCTGCCTGTTAGCTGTATATATGGTCTTATGTCCTTCTGTAGAAGGGTTTTCACTGTAAAGGTAAAGATTGGTTGCGATCATGAAAGCGGCTTATCCCTGTTTGCCCTGACTGTGTCTGGCGTCTCCTGTCTTGGTAGGCATTCTGCACTGGTTTTCTGAGATAAAATCGTCTCTGAGGGACTCCTGGGTAGGGATCTTTCTGTGGTTCTCTTGGGCGAAAATACCTCTGCGGCCCTTCCGGCCTCTTGTTGGGCCCATGGGTCTCCCTCGTTGGCCAGACGGGGGAGCCCCTATGTCGTTTTTAGCATTAGGCCCCTCATTTTGCCTCCTAATATTGGCCCATTGCATTGGGCTGCAAGGCATTTGCCCAGTAGGTTGTCCCTTACTGTTCCAGGTTATATTGCTAGGAGACTGTCTAGGCCACGGCCTGGATACCCAGAAGGATAATTTAGGGGTTTGTTTGATATCCCTTATATTCCTCAAGTATTCTATTATGTCATGTCCTGTGTTCATTCCTGCCATAATTGCATTGACAGCCAGTGTCATGTTGTCGGGTCCGCCTCTAATAAAAGCTTTTTTCATTGATGCTGTTAGTTGGAATCTGCCTGGATGACTGGTTAAATCACCATAATAGATTATTCCTAATAGGCAAAGTTTCCTAATGACCTTAATACCTTCTTCTGGTGTTCTCCATCTTGTGTCTAAACTTCCAATATCTAAAACTGGGAATGCCTGTACCCATGCCATGGCTATCCTTTCAAAAACTGTCCTGACAGTGTTTTCTGTTTCTAAATAAAATTGTAGTGCCTCCGCTACATTTGGTTGGTCTATCGATAGGTTAAGATTTTTCATTTCCTGATTCGAGAGTCTTATGCCATGCATTCCTTTATTCCATAATTCTAATAGCCATTCGGCGTCATTAAGGCCGTTTTGCGTGCAATCATTTCTCAAGGATGCCAGTTCTTGTCTACCATACTCTCTGGTTTCTATGTCCCTGATCTGGACTCCTTCACCTGGCATAGGGGTTGATGTTTTGATTACTGTAACCGGGTTACATTGGGCCATATTATTACTGCTATCTTGGTAAGCTTCTGCAAGAGCCATCTGCAGGAAGGGGTTTTTTGATTTACCGATGGCTTCTTTGACTAGTCTTTTGCCTTTGAGCCTGCCATTGTTTACGTCATCGATGACTTTGCATAAAATTGATGGCACCTCTTTTCAGTGTGCTGTTTCCAATAATGGCTGCACCTTTTCTGGGTCAATTAATAAATCATTAAGTTTAGTACCTTTCCTGCACTTGGGAAATTTATCTTGTACAACTTTCTCTATATTTCTCCATGGAGATTGAGGCTTAAGTTCTCTCCAGTCTTCCCTGACCGAGAGTTTCGCAAAGGCTCTTTTCATTTTAGTAAACATTGTGCAGTCTAAGCTTTAATTTGTACTGAAACTGAAACCACTTCCAATCTAGGTAGCTACCATGTAATTTTTGTTCAATTTGATAAAGGTCGTTATGGATGCTGTGCTCGAGCTTGTTTAGTAACCACCCCCTCATCTATTTTCGCTCGGCTGGGGCTCACCTGAAATAGGCGGGTGCGTTCCCCAGGGTCTGTAGTGTCCTTCTCGCGTGCCCGGAGCTCACGGCCCATGCGAGGGTGTCACCCTTCCCCTTTGCCTTGCGTCCTCCCGTTAGTTAGTTTGGGGTGGGGGATGGCCAACCTGGTTCAGTCGTCTTCCTCGTCGCTGTCCAGTGGGATGAAGTCTGGCCCTCCAGACTTCCGCAATGGTAGGCGGTTTGGTAGATTGGGGAGGTCCGGTGTAGTCGACCTGTCTCGGTGGCCTCTGTCCTCTTCCTCCAAAAGTTTTAGGATCAGCTCCCCCATTTTCTTTGCTTTCTGGAGGATCCTCTGGGTTGTCCTTAGGAGCTTACACAGTTGTCTCCGCTGGGTGTGTCGTTGCATCGGCGGTTGTCGCCTCAGCTGCCGATCTCACCAACTCCTCCCGCGATTCGGACTACGACTGCCCACTACGCCAACTGTCGTGAGCAAAACCCCTGCGTCCCGCCAGGAGGTCGCAACATGTAAAGAAGAGATAGAGAGATGGATATGATGTAACTCACTTGATCTTTATTGGGACAAGGTCCGCACCACTATCGTGGACGGTCACGGTCCACTGATGTTGTCACGGAGAAGGAGACGTCGCCTCACAATCTAGACAGGGAGGTCACCGCAGAAGTTGAGACTGAGAACCAGCGAGTGGTTGGCAACGAAACTGTCGGGGCGTGGGTAGCATGGCGATGATGTTCTCTGGACAGGGAACTCGCTTCACCTCAGTCCAACGCAATGCCTCTTTATATACTGTGCTAAGTCTCCTTCATAAGTCACATTACATCACATTACAACACATTACATCACTTGTTTTTCTTATGCTTACACACCAAAAGCATACACACGTCGTAAACATGTTTTGGTTTACGATATTTCGCACAAGTTAAAATATTTACAACTTGTTACTCTGCGCTAATGTTATCACTACACGCATATGGTCTAGGCTTATTTGCTATGTGGTAAGTTTGTATTTTGTTCCTTTTACCTGTTTACATTTAGTAGGGGTTCGCACCTACTACATATTATTTATTTATTTATTTATTCATTTATTTATTACACTTTATTTATTAAAGGTTCGTACTCACTACAAAAATGCTTTTTTCTTCACCAAGAAACAGACTCTTAACTATAGGGAACAAACTGATGACTATCGGAGGGGAGGTGGGTGGGGGGATGGGTGAGATAGGTGGTGGGGATTAAGGAGTGCACTTGTGGGGCACCTGGGTGGCTCAGTGCATTAAAGCCTCTGCCTTAGGCTCAGGTCATGATCCAGGGGTCCTGGGATCGAGCCCCACATCATGCTCTCTGCTCTGTGGGGAGCCTGCTTCCTCCTCTCTCTCTCTCTGCTTGCCTCTCTGCCTACTTCTGATCTCTGTCAAATTAACAAAACAGAATATTTAAAAAAAGTAATATTAAAAAAAAAAGGAGTGCACTTGTCAGGGATGTTTGTTATGCCCCAATAATGGGTCCGTGATTAAAGGAGCGAGACTGATACAAAGCGAAGGTCAAGCAAAGCTTTATTTCACGCCAAGCATCAAGACTCTAACAGAACGTTTGGGGCCGCTCCTCTTACAGGAGAGGGCGACCCTTCTCTGTTTCACAGGCTAGCTTTTAAGGGCAAAGGCCATGCAGTCAGGCCTGGCCACTCACAGGTGGCCAATGAGATTTTAACACACATAGGAAACTCCACAGTGATGCAAGTGACCAATTGAGTTACAATTTACCCTAGTAGACATTTGAACCAGCCTATTACACCTTGACTGGGATTGGTGCCAAAGGGCTCCCAAAGGGCAGGTCCCATACTCCTTGGGACAGTATGCATCCCCCCCCTCCCCACTGATCAAAGTCTTCACCTGGCCTGACCCACCTTTGTATCTGGGCTTTGTTACCTGTAAATCCCCTGGGGGAAGGGGAGCAGGGACAGCTTCTAAATAGGTCCTTACATTCCCCCCTTTTCTTTGTTGACAAGTCAAATCTTTGACTTTTTAGCCAGTTCTATACCCTCCTTTTAATGGCTGCTAGACTGTTTTAATGACTGCAGTGTGATTTACCCCAAAACAGTATTTCTCTACTAAGGTTATGCAGAGCACCCCTCCTTTTATCAGAAACAGTAGGGTAAGCCCCCCCTTTTTTATTCGTAACTGCTTATACCTCCCACCTATATCTTAACAACAGGCAACAATGAATTTAATGAACTCATTAGGTTTTTCTTGAGTCTTAGTTTTAGTTCATGATTGGCAGGGTCCATTGGCAGCGGCATCCATCTCTGGGGGGCATTCTCATCCTCAGCTCATTTGATGTGACCACATGAATCCAGGTCCTGACGCTGTCTACTTTTATTGCCATGGGGGTGGTCAGAATGACAGTAAATGGTCCCTTCCAGTAGGCTCCAAGCCTCCCACTTGGCAGCAGCGCATCCAAACTAAGTCCCTGGGTTGGTGAGGATGTGGCTCCACCTCTGATTCTGTCCCAGCGTGGGCAGTCCGGAGTCTGTCCCTGTATGGGCTCTTTTAAGACAGGCTGTAATGCCTGCAGTGATTGGAGTACGGACTGAGCAGTCATTTCTGCTATAGCAACCTCTTTCTCTTTTCCCTCTTCCCATTCTAGTTCTTTCCGCATTTACCACCTGACATTGAACACATCTATCAACCATATCTTGAACCATACGCCCTAATTTAGAAACCTAGAACTGCTTGCCCATAAGCTCTTTAAACTTGTGTGTCCCCAAATGAGTGTCCTGATGTATTTGGCTTACTAATTTTCTTCTAGTCTTAGTCTAATCTCCTTTATAGTCTAATTTACTCCACTCTGCCATAGTGAGTCCTCCACTCTGCCATAGTGAGGACTCCCATAGTGAATCCTCCCTTGGTAGAGGTCGTGCCATCTCCACCAACCGCGGTATCCACAGCCTGCAGTATCCCAACGTCCCAAGAAGCTCCCTCATTGAGACTAAAGCCTAAGTAAGTGGTGTCGCTCTTACAAAGCTGTGTTTTCATTGCTGACATCCAATACCTTTTTCCTGCAGAGTCTGTAAGAGAGCTCTCATCCCCTGCAAGCAAGACCCATAGTCCTCAGCGTCTATTTCTACTATTCCCAATAACTCAGTCAGATTCTTCCTTTCAAATTCCTCAATTTTCTGAAGTTTCTTCCTTATATCTGGGGCTGACTGACTGGCAAAGGCAAGATCGCATACACGAGTTATCGTCCAACTTCTCTGAAGTTTACCTTAAGTTGTCTAGCTTAGGTAAACACTTAATAACAATCTAATCTAGAATTTAACACCCTAAAGCCATGTTATTAAAACAATTTTCTCTCTAAAGTAACTATTTCCAGAGATAGCCAAATCAGAACTAACTCGTTTGAAAAACAAGTCCAGTTTCAACAAACTTGGCCTAACTATTTACATAAGTTCAGCAAGAACAGTAAGTAATCATATAGATCTTTTAGAATCTGCTTTGCTGGAACTTATTATAAGGAATCTCTAGGTTGAACTTTTACTAGCCTCTCCGGGCCAGAAGCCAAGCCACATACTTGCCATCAGACATGCCTGCAATACCTGTCTACTTGGGCAAACTACTGAGGTGCCCAAGGTATCTTGAGGCCCCTGCCCCTACCAGAGAGTGAGATTCTTTACTCACCTGGTGAGGCTGCTGGGAACTCTGTAAGCAAGGTATGAGGCCAACAGTTCCAAAGGGCTTTACGGCTCCAGGTTTTACAAAGTCAACCTTAGTTCCTTCAAGCTGGTCATATCTGAGTCTTTTCAAATATGACGTTCCAGTCGAAGCCTTGGTAAAATAACCAGTGTTCAATGTTGTCCTGTTACAAGAAGAACAGATTCTTATTGAACTTATGCAAATGACTGATTGCCAAGGAAGAACTTATTGAGCCCTTTTGGTTTCAGAGGGTTCAGATAGAGAGAAAAGTTGAATGCCTTGATTCGTTTACAAATGAACACCTTTACATCTCTATAAGTTAAGGTAACTTAAGAAAAAGTTTCCCTAGTTTAGAGAAGCAAACATTACAGAACCAGTAATGTTTAAAACATTAAGAGACACAACATTACAACCTTTCAGTTCATCTAGTCCCATGTTACTAACTCTGGTTTAGTCTGAATGTAGCCCTTACTTCTGTAAATCTTTACCCATTTCAGTTCCCAGGATTTTAACATATCAAAGACCTATATTTGTCCTAAATTCCCATATAATTTTCCTTTAAGGCGGAATTCATCTTACAAGAGAACTAAAACAATTACAAAAGACAAAAACTCAGAACAGATAGAGTTAAATATCAAGTGATGACCTTTATCAAGACATTAATATTTTAGGAAATGTATAGAACCTCTAGTATTACAGCAGTTACCCAAATGCAACCCAAGGTTTATCAGTAACTTAGCATATCAAAAAAGCCTTAGGAGCCAGAGATCTCATTTACAACTCTGGGCAGGCAAAGAGAAAACCCTTTACATTTCAATTAACCTAAGAAAACTTTGTCCTTTTAAACGGAGAAAACCAGCTTTTCTATACCAGGGTCTTTCTTTTTTTTATTTTTAAGTGTGCAGCCTTAAGATATGAGTTTTCCGGGTTTCCCTCCCATCTTAAATGATGTCGCAGACAAAGGGAGGGTGATCTTTCAGATGCTGTCCTGCTCGCGTCCCTCGCGGGAACTTAGGAGCGTCTTAGCTAAGGTCTGTCCGTATAAACCCCGGACCAGGCTACTCCGTGGAGTAGATGACCGTTATGCCATATGACACCCCGCGAGACTCAGGGTGCAGCCCACTCAGACTCCGTAGCCGAAGCGGTGGAGCCACACAGACACATTCACACAGTCAGGCACTCTTCAGATTCAAACAGGTTGGACACCTCCCCCAACCTGGGCTCCCCTTCCATTCTTTAGGAATGGATCTAGCTCAGACAGTGGCCCCAGGCCTGTCTGTCTTTCTTATTCAAACAGGATCCTTTTTACCTATTTCCTCCTTTTCTACAGCGTTGTTTCCCTTATTTCCATCAGTCTTAATTACACTTAGCAGAATTTTGTACTCTTAGAAATACCTTAACCTCTACTGAAGATAAAATATAAACCATTTGTGAACTGTTACAACAGAATTCTTTAGATGGCAAATTTATCAATTAGTTAAGAACAAAACGTGTTTCCCAAGATTTCAAAAGCACAAACCTAGTTCTAGCAACCAGCGCTCTAGCATTTTATCCCATTTGGTTGAAGTTTCAGGTTAGGAAAGACTTTGAAAGCTACTTGAAAAATTACCCGTTGAAACTCTGAGACAGACAACCATCAGTTTAGTCATCTCTTTGCTAACAGATTTCAACACAGATTTTAACACAAATTTGTTTGACCTTATGTAAAAACTCTGGACTTTCACATTTACTACTGTTAACTCAAAAGACATGTTTATCCTAACTAACCCAAGAAGCTTAACTTAGTTCCAATACTGATTTATGTTCCACCTGGGCCCACTCCTCTTTGAATGTTTACCTGAGACCCGGGTGGGAAGATCCGGAGTGGGGGATGTTAAGTCCAGGGGCACTCTTCTTGTTTCCCAACAGTGAAGAACAGAAAAAAATGCCACCAGAAGGCAGAGAAAGGGTTCCCAGTTCTAGGGCTCATCAGCTCCAAGAGAGGAGCACACACCATGCTTTCCCGCCAGCAAAGGGGAGGGGCTAGGCAGTCTCCCTAGGGCCAGAGAGGGCAAGGAATGTCCCCGAAACAAAGTTGTTTCGGCAGCTGCTTGAGAATATTCCTTGAAGTCTCTGTCTCGAGTTAGACTAACCCCAGTTGGCTCCAGTTATAGTCATTTGAAAGTCAGAGTTCCCTTACTCTGTTTGCCCCATTCCTTCAAACACAACAAACAGCACAGCAAACAACAAAAAGACAGGACAAAGACAACTGCAGGCCCAGCACATCTTACCCAGAACCTGCCACCAGTGGGGACTTATTGATCTTCTGGCTGCCTAGGGGGACTCGAACCCCTGGTGACCACCTAGGGGACTCGAACCCCCTGACCGGCTAGGTGACTGCCTGGGGGACTCGAACCTCCTTGACTGCCCAGGGGGACTCGAACCCCATGACTGTCTAGGGGGACTCGAACCCCCTGGCAATCTACCAGTGGAGGGAAGGGGCGGCCCCGCATCCTCTCCAGCCCTGGGGAGCATGGCCGCATCCGGCTTCACTCCCGTGGGCTATACCCGGAGCTCCACCCAGACAGACCAACCGATCTCACAGAGCACATGGAAATTGGCAGATCCCACAGAGTAAAATCTGCGAGATCTTACCTCAAGGCTTTTCCCAGAAATTCTGATACTGGCTCAGTTCTCATCGTTTAATCCCGGACAAACCCCCATATGTTATGCCCCAATAATGGGTCCGTGATTAAAGGAGCGAGACTGATACAAAGTGAAGGTCGAGCAAAGCTTTATTTCACGCCAAGCATCAAGACTCTAACAGAACGTTTGGGGGCGCTCCTCTTACAGGAGAGGGCGACCCTTCTCTGTTTCACAGGCTAGCTTTTGAGGGCAAAGGCCATGGGGTTGGGCCTGGCCACTCACAGGTGGCCAATGAGATTTTAACACACATAGGAAACTCCACAGTGATGCAAGTGACCAATTGAGTTACAATTTACCCTAGTAGACATTTGAACCAGCCTATTACACCTTGACTGGGATTGGTGCAAAAGGGCTCCCAAAGGGCAGGTCCCATACTCCTTGGTAACCAGGGAGACAGTATGCATCCCCCCCCCCCACCACTGATCAAAGTCTCCACCTGGCCTGACCCACCTTTGTATCTGGGCTTTGTTACCTGTAAATCCCCTGGGGGAAGTGGAGCAGGGACAGTTTCTAAATAGGTCCTTACAATGCTCACTGCGTGACCTACAGAATTGTTGAATCGCTATAGTGCACACCTGAAGCTAATATAACACTGTAGGTTTACTTGTACCGGAATTAAAATAGAAACTTAAAAAGAGGTTTAAAAGATTCTTTTGCCTTTAAGGGTCTCCCAAAGCACACTTCTCCCCATTTGAGCTCTGAACCAACTATGAAATAGGACAAGAGTGAAAAGAACAATATATTGACTCTATTGCTTATAAAGGAGATATTGCAGAATGTGGCTTAGATAGGCTGATAATTCAGCTTCCTTTTCATGAACCACAGGGGTTATATAGACTTGGCCACCTATCTCCCATACGCAGCACAGCACGAGATAGTTACAAAGCCCAAGTGATGAGGGAGCAGAAGGCTAGCTGAGGACAAAGCAAAAGGCTGACACCTTGCAATCTCCCCCTCACCCCAGCAAAAGGCTGACACGTTGCAATCTCCCCCTCACTCCCACCAATCCTGGGTGGGACAAGTCTGACATTCTTTAGGAATCTCCCAACTATCTTGATGTTAATGGCTTGCTAAAAGGGAAAGACAACCTTGATCAAGCCACAAGACCTCCAGTATCCCTGCACCATGTAGGACCTCTTTAGCATATGAAAGTTCCGTTGAAACCCCCCTTTCCCTCACCTTCCCCCAACTGCGTGGTACATAACCTGCCATCCCTCACAACCCAGGGCAGCAGGTCTCCCTGCCCACAGGTCCTGTCCCCGTGCTTTAATAAACCACCATTCTGCACCAAAGATGTTTCAAGAATTCTTTCTTGGTCATCGGCTCCAGAACTCACCCCACCAAACCTCACTTCTGTTCTAGAACTTCATCACAAGAATTGCAATGCAGAGCTCCCTGCTCTCTGGTGAAGGAGCCCTGTCTATATGTGCTTGAAAAAAGTACCTTCCTTGCCGAAGGTTATTCCTGTGGCAGGAGACTGTATCAGGAAACGATCTTTGAGAATCACATTTCAAAGTGAATAAATAGCCCTTGTTCTGATTGCATACTCACCGGGCAATGTCCTGAAAATGCGGCATTCCATGTGGTTCATGGAGCTAATTTTAGCAACAGCCTCTCAGTTCCTCAACACAGGAGATTTCAGTGGAAACTCCTTTTCTGACGGGGAACTGGAAATAGGTTCAAAATTCCAACAGTAGGGTGAAAATTCATATATCACGAAAATCTCCTCTGGGAATCCCCTCAGGAAGGAATCGAAGAGATGTTCAGGAAATGATACCCACACGTAAACCCACCTGCACACTGTAGCCAAAACTAAATCAAAGTTCTACCAAGCCTTTAATGATCAGCAAATCCCTATCTTATCCAGTGATTACAGACCACAAAGAAAGAGGAACCCTACACCCCAAAACACATGTTTTGGATATCCATTTCTACTTAACAAAGTCCCTCAAACAATGGTCAATTACTAGCTCTCAGGAGTCAGTCAGTGTGTTGACTGTGCTCAGCTGGGCATTTTTCTGTTGCACGTGGTTTCTGTCGCCTGGGGCTACAGTCATCTGGAGGCTCTGCTGAGGGGCAGTGCCATCCGAGAGAGCTCACCTCGGTTTTCCTTTACAGAATTCTCCCTGTAGAGGGTTGCCAAATAAAATCAGGATACACTGTTATATTTGAATTCCAGAGAAGTAACAGATGATTTTGTGTCCAAGTGTGTCACGTGCAATGTGACCGTTTATCTGGAATTGAAGTTCAACTTGGTGTCCTCTATTTTTATTTGTTAAATCAGGAAATGTCGGGGACTGCCTCCGGCTGGGAAAGTCCCCGCCATTACAAGAAAGCGCTTGGCTCACTGCTAGCAAAATACGCTGCAAGTATACAATGAACTTTCTGGTGAAGCCTGCCTAAAGGAGGACATAGTTATTGGTTGTATCAAATTTAATCAGCATAGTAACAGGATTCTCATTGGCTCTCCCCATTGCTTGGCCCCTTATTGGTCACCCTGCTGTATATAAGCTAAGGAAGTTGATTAAATAAACGGAAATGAAGCATTAACACCATACCAGGCTCATGGTCGTCCTTGCGGGCCGAGGGCGACAAATGGTGCTGAGACCCGGGAAATATTAAGAAAAATAGAAAAACCTTGCAAGGGAGAAGTCTGCAGGTAAGCGGGGAAGGGACCACGATCAAAGTGGTGGGAATCTTGTACAAGACCGCAATAAGAATCGGGGCGGCCTTAGAGCCAGGATTTAGTGAGTCCGTAATAAGAAGCGGGGCAGCCTTAGAGCCGGGATTAAGCAGCGAGTATACACGGAACAGGCATTAGGTTGGGATTCTAATTATGGGATCTGGACTGTCAAAGTCGAGGTTAGAGGGTTCCCTAAAGGACCTTCTAAAGGCCAATGGCACGCCATTAAAAATGAAAACTGCTAGGACATTCTTGAATACAGTTGAGACAGTGGTGCCTTGGTTTCTGGGACGAGGGCTTGCTAAATATCCCCCAATGGGACCAGTCAGGCGAGGATTTTAAGAAGAGGGATAAAAATAAACCATTGCCGCCGGGAATGTTAGTTATATGGACTCTAGTCAGAGGGTGCCTGGGAGGATATAAGCCGAAATGTGATTCAGTTATTCAGGAGGGCTCTGAGGCACTCGAGGAAGTGAAAGAAGAATGCTCATCTCTTGCTTCGGAAAGGAGTAGTTCTAGCGAAGGGGAAGAAGAAATGTCAGGGGAGGAGCTAGAGTGGAAGTTCAAATTAAAACCAGACCCTCCCTGTTCAACAGTGACCCCTAGTGCTCCCCCTCCTTACAATCCCCTAGCGGGGGAGATAACATGTAAATGTCATCCCTCTGCTAATGAGGATTGGAAGACCGCATGGAGGGGGGCCAATAGCAGCTCGATTTTCCCAGTTCTAGAGGACCAAAATCATCAACGGTATCACCAGCCCTTGGACTTTAAGTTAGTTAAACAATTAAAGGAAGCGGTCATGCAGTATGGCCCTCAGGCAGCATTTACTATTTCTCTAGTGGAGTCCATAGCAGGCATGAATTTAATCCCCGAAGATTGGGGGAATTTAGCAAGGGCAGCCCTCTCTGGAGGGCAATATTTGGTCTGGAAGACAGCATGGCAAGAGCATTCCCAGGATGTTGCATGGCGTAATGCCGCGGCAGGCAATCCACAATGGAATCTGGATATGCTTATGGGCATGGGGCCATACACTGGTAAACATGACCAACTGCAATACAACCCTGCCGTATACATGCAGATTGCGGCTGCCACTACCAAAGCATGGAAAACCCTCCAGGGCAGTGGGGACTTGCAGGGTCAACTATCTAAGGTGATACAAGGACCAAATGAAGCATATGCTGATTTTGTTGCAAGATTGATGCAAACAGCTGGGAGAGTATTTGGGGATGTTGACACAGCCATGCCTCTAATTAAACAACTGGCCTATGAGCAAGCCAATAAATGGTGTAAAGAGGCCCTTAGGCCATGGAAGGCTAAAGATTTAAGCACATACATCAAGGTATGCAGGGATATTAATGACAGTGTTATTCAAGGACAAGTACTTGCTCCAGCCATTACGCAAGGCCTTCAGGGCATTCAGCTACCCCAAAGTAAGGGCGCTAAAGGAAATTCTGGGGAATGCTACAAATGTGGAGCTCAGGGGCACTTTAAGCGAGAATGTCCTGACAGCAAGGGTCCCCCAACAGTAAAGCAACCTGGCATATGTCCTAGGTGTGGCAAGGGTACACACTGGGCGAATGAATGTCGCTCAGTAAAAGATATTCAAGGTAATCCACTACCCCCAAGGAATTCAAAAAACGGGAAATGGGGCCCATCACCCCAGGGCCCTCAAATGTATGGGGTGCTTCAACAGGTAGCCCGCACGCATTACCCGCCGACGAGCCAAGGCGGGCTACAAAAGGAAGCGCCGGATTGGACATCTGCGCCACCACCAGACTTGTACTAACCCCCGAGATGGGAACCCAGGTGGTGGAATCGGATTTTAAGGGCCCACTTCCTGTGAACACTGTAGGCCTATTATTAGGGCGTAGCTCCACAGCCCTTGCTGGATTAATAGTACACCCCGGAGTAATTGATGCTGATTATACAGGAATAGTCAAAATATTAGTGTCTTCCCCTCGTGGCATTACAGTTATCAGTCCAGGTGATAAAATAGCACAAATTATAGTGTTACCAAGCTGTCATAAACTATTCCCCAACACAGAAAAATCCCGTGGACAGAGGGGTTTTGGCTCCACTGGCCCGCCCCTCACATGTCTAACACTTGGAATGGAGGATAGACCTCTCTATTCTCTGTGGATCAGAAATAAAAAATTTATGGGCCTTCTGGATACTGGGGCTGATCGTAGTATCATTAATGAAGTTGATTGGCCAAAAGATTGGCCCCTACAAAGGGCTGATCAAACCCTTAGAGGCCTAGGGGTTGCCCAAAGTCCTATGTGTAGTGCTGCTACATTACCATGGAATGATGATGAAGGTCATAGCGGCCTGGTTCAGCCATATGTACTTAAGATCCCTATATCTCTCTGGGGAAGAGACATTCTTACTCAAATGGACCTAAAATTGACTACTGAAGCCTTTTACAGTGAGAAAGCTCGAAACCTCATGACTAAAGCTGGATATTCAGGTGTTGGAGGATTAGGGAGGAAAAATCAGGGTATTACAAATTCAGTACCCCTCAGTAATTATACCTCTGGGATTGGTGGACCGGGGTTGGGTTTTTCATAGGGGCCACTGAGCCTTTGAAAATTCAATGGCACAATGACAAGCCTGTGTGGGTTTCTCAGTGGCCCCTGCCCAAAGAAAAATACGAAGCAGCCCACACATTAGTGTATGAACAACTTGTTGCAGGACATATAAAGCCGTCCACTTCACCATGGAATACTCCTATCTTTGTCATTAAGAAAAAAATCAGGTAAATGGCGGCTATTGCATGATTTGAGAGCAATCAATGCCCAAATGGTTATTATGGGACCAGTCCAATTAGGGTTACCCTTGGTATCTGCCCTCCCCTTGAGTTGGCCTTCAATTGTTGTAGATATCAAAGATTGCTTTTTTTTTTTATACCATTACACTCCAGTAATACCCCCCGATTTGCATTTACCATACCCACTATTAATCATTCTGGTCCCAATCAGTGATTTGAATGGACAGTTCTTCCTCAGGGTATGGCTAACAGCCCCACAATGTGTCAACTTTATGTTGATCAGGACTTGCAAAAGGTCAAGGAGCTCTATCCTTCCGTTTTGGTATACCACTATATGGATGATGTACTACTTTGCCATAAACAGGAAGAACAGCTTGAAAAGGCCCTTGTTTCCCTTTTCAAATGTTTCCAACAGTTTGACTTGAATATAGCCCCAGAAAAAATCCAAAAAACATCTATCAAGGACTATCTGGGCACTAGACTTGATGATACTAAAGTTAAACCTTTAAAGGTAACCCTATGAACAGATAAATTAAAAACATGAAATGATTTTCAAAAACTCCTGGGAGATATTAACTGGATCAGGCCATACCTAAAACTCACTAATCAGGAACTACAGCCCCTGTTCGAGACATTGAAAGGAGACTCTGACTTGAACTCCCCCCGCATTTTATCTGAACAAGCTCGAGAAGCTGTTAAATTGATTCAAAATAGACTTGAGACTGCCCAAGTTGATAGAATTAATTACTCTGAAACCCTATATTATTGTGTTCTTGCAGTAGAGCACACGCTCACTGCTGTTTTTTGGCAGGATGGTCCCATCTCCTGGGTCAATTTAGCTTACTCTCCAGGAAAAGTTCTGCCATGGTATCCCAATGCCATAGCTAAAATCATATTGAAAGGACTAAAACTTAGCATCACTGCATTTGGCAAACAACCTGACGTCATCCTAACTCCCTATACACAAGAGCAGTTAACTTGCTTAGCAGCAGGTGACGATGATTGGGCCATTACTATGACTATCTCAACTGCAAAATTTGACAATCATTATCCGGCAAACCCATGGCTGCAATTTAGTCTTACTCACCCATTAATTTATCCAAGGGTTACGTCAATCACCTTTGGATAATGTAAAACTCGTTTTTACTGATGGTTCTAAAAATGGGGTGGGCGCTGTGGTTACCCAAGATAACACTTGGATCTTTTTTATTTCAGAGCTTCTCCCCTCAAATTACAGAGCTATTTGCAGTCATTAAAGCCTTTCAGTTTTTTCATGATACACCTTTTAACTTGTTATCAGACAGCAAATATGTTGTCCAAGCTGTCTCCATCCTGGAAAACGTAGGTCACATCAGCACCAAATCCACCATTACAGAAACTTTAAAGAATCTCCAACACATTATATGGGACAGAAAGGTACCCTTTTACATAGGGCATATCAGGGCACATACGGTTCTCCCCGGCCCCTTGACGGAAGGCAATCGCACTGCAGACATGTTAACCAAAGAGCAATTTATCTTCACTTTAATGGAAAATATTCAACAAGCAAAACAATTTCACAAGCTATTTCATGTTAATGCTCTTACTCTCAGACTTAAATTCAACATAACTAAAGCTCAAGCCAGGGACATTGTACTCTTGCAAAAACTGTGTTACCCTCTTGCCATCCCCCTCCTTAAGAGTTAACCCACGAGGCCTGTTACCTAACCATATATGGCAAATGGATGTTACTCACATCCCTGAATTTGGTAAACTAAAATATGTGCATGTTTCCGTGGACACGTGTTCTGGTGTCATATTCGCCTCTATCCATGCTGGGGAAAAATCCAAAGATGTTATTTCCCACTGCCTTCAAGCCTTCGCCGCTTGCGGTAAACCTCGACAAATAAAAACAGACAATGGACCTGCATACACCTCACAAGTATTTCACGGTTTCCTTACTCAACTAAACACTACCCTAAATCGTGGTATTCCCTACAATCCTCAAGGACAGGCCATCGTGGAACATGCCCACTTAACCATCAAACAAACCCTTTTAAAACAAAAAGGGGGAATAGGGGACACGTACCGGTCCCCTAAAGACAAACTAAATACAATTCTATTTATTTTAAATTTTTTGACGCTCGATAAAAACGGTCAAGCAGCAGCTGAAAGACATTCAGCCCGTATGGATTCTTCCCCCAAGCCCTTAGTTCTTTGGAAGGATATCCTTACGGGACAATGGAAAGGCCCGGATCCTGTATTAATCTGGAGCAGAGGCTCCATTTGTGTTTTCCCACAGGACAAAGAAGTGCCGATTTGGATTCCAGAGAGATTGGTCTGGAAGGCCCCTGAGAACGAGGATGAGGACAGAGGAAGCCATAATCCTCCTACTGTCGTGGGGGACTCTGATATTCCTAATTCCCCCGAAGGCGACACGTGAATTATGGGCTATTCTGAAGGCTTGGCCCTATCCTTTACCTTTAACTAATTCTTCCTTTATCTTCCCCCCGTTCTTCACTAGCTGATATATTGAGTGTTGGTTCTATTGTTCCTTTTTCTGCGCTTTGTGTTACCCCTGTAAAATTCTCTCAATTTAATAAGGCCAGCAATTCCTCCCAACAGCTCTCCCAGTATTTGCAGGGTGCTTGGTCTGACAATTTTCAAAATTTCACATGAATCCTTCTGGCTGAGATAACTCGAGTAAATAGTACATGTGTGCAACCAGCTTCCCTTCCAGAGCTATTTCAAACATTCAGCAATATGTTCCAGTTCACCAAACAATGGGCTGGTACAATTGGTCATCTTGTCCTCCTTCTTATTGGCATTCTGCTTCTATTCAGAAACGTTCACCAATGGAGAGCACAGCAACGAGAGCAGAGCCGAGCTATAGTACAAGCTTTTATGTCAATAGAGGCTGGGACATCTCCCCAGATATGGCTAAGCATGCTAGATCGGTAGTCAAAGATGGGTAAGATCAGTAGAGAAACATACCAACCTAAGACAGGACAGAGATCATCGATATCTTGTGTCTGATGACGGGTAAGGATGTTTTCTGCTACTGACGACCTAAGACAGGCACGATCTCTGCCATAAAACAAAAAATGGGGAGATGTCGGGGACTGCCTCTGGCCGGGAAAGTCCCTGCCATTACAAGAAGGCGCTTGGCTCACTGCTAGCAAAATACGCTGCAAATATACAATGAACTTTCTGGTGAAGCCTGCCTAAAGGAGGACATAGTTATTGGCTGTATCAAATTTAATCAGCATAGTAACAGGACTCTCATTGGCTCTTCCCATTGCTTGGCCCCTTATTGGTCATCCTGCTGTATATAAGCTAAGGAAGTTGATTAAATAAACGGAAATGAAGCATTAACACCATACCAGGCTCATGGTCGTCCTTGTGTCCTTGCGGGCCCGAGGGCAACAAGGAAACGCCCAGGGGAAGAATCTGTGAATTAAATGACAATGACGGTCAGAGATGATACTCCCAACAGGGCAGTATCTGAGAAAATGAGATCAGCTAGGCGATAAGGACAATGCTGGTAATAGCTGGTGTTGGTGGCATAAAGGGGAAATGGACACTGGCATAGTCACTGGTGTCAAATGGGCACATCTATTTTCTGAGGCCCATATTATTATGGCTTAATAACTGGAATGGCCTTTGATACAGTCATCCTATTTCCACCAAGGAGGGAATTTCAGGTGAGACTTTAGAAAAATGATACCAGGGTGATTCTGATCTGCCATGTGCCTAAGGGGGCCCTGGCCAACGGGGCAGGTGATGTGCCTTATACATTACTTGCTCCAGAGAGGAAATATAGCTAATGTTTATGGAACAGATGGCATCGCCAAACCCACTGGAACATTCTTCATGTTAGTGGCCAGATTTAATCCTCAAGACAACCTTTGTAGTGAGGTATCACTGCCCTCTCTTCATGGATGTATGTGACTCCAAACCACATGCTCCTGAGTACAGAGATGGATGGTGAAGAAGTCACTCACCACCCTCACTTGGCCAGAGCCATGGATGGGACCTTGAAGATTGGGCACCATCAGTTGCTGGTGACAGATCTTTAGAAAATGTATCAGGGTGCATACTGCTGAGGTGGTAAATCTCTGGTTTGGCTGTGTTTGCCCTCCCTGCAGCAGAAAGCCAGGCTTGGTGCCCTTTTCCCTTATCTCCAGGGAGGACTAGGTCAGGGCTGAGAGCAGAAGCTCCCTGAAGCCTGTGTTTCTTCCATCCTTTGTAAAGAAGTTGTGGTATCTATCTATCTATATCTATATCATCTATATCCATATCATATCTCTATCTATCTATATAGAACTATTACTCAGCCTTAAGAAAAGGATGAGATCTTGCCATTTGTGACAAAGTGGATGGACCCAGAAGTTATTATGCTAAGTGAAATAAGTCAGAGAATGTCAAATGCCATAGGATTTCACTTAACATGTGGAATCTTGTAAACAAACAAAATGCAGAAACAGACTCATAAATATAGAGAACAAACTGATGGTTGACAGAAGAGAGAGGGTAGAGGGATGGGCAAGTGGGTGAAGGTGAGAGGCACATGCTTCCAGTTATGGAATGAATAAGTTACAGGGATGGAAAGTACAGCATAAATAATACAGTCAATGATATTGTAATAGCATCATATGGTGACAGATGGTAGTTATCTTTGTGGTCAGCATAGCGTAAGGTATAGACTTGTGAATCACTGTGTTGTACACATGAAACTAATGTAACATCGTGTGTCATCTATACTTAAATAAAAAGAAAAGAAGGAAATCCTGCTCACCACCCCGCCCCCCACCAAAGAGAACTTAAACTTACAGTAAGCAATGGACTGTCTGTACCCGTTACGGTGGGGAGGGCTTCTAAGGACACAGGGAAAGAGAGGAAGGGGGATTTCTCCCACTCAGAAATGAGGTCAGAGATCTACGTGTCCCTCCAAGAGTAGGGACCTAGCACTGCTCCATATTAATGCTTGTGGTGGTTCCTTAGATGGTCCATTGCGGCTGGGCAACCGGGGGTGAGACAGAGTTTTCTCTTTGTATCAAGGTGTCAGGGGGCCTGAAGACACTGAGTCAGCTGTATTGATGGTCAGCTCAGCCCCAAACAGTGCAGGCAGATGAATAATGATGACAGGGGTCTCCCCTGGCTGCATCTAGATCTCACAAGTGGGACTGATTTGTCAAAGCACATGAACATTAATATTTTTAGGGCTTACTGTCTAGCTAAACTTTACAAACTTCTTGTTAGAATGTAGCCCAAACAATTACAAGACAAGAGCATCTGTTTCTGGAGATCTGAGTGCATAGTGAGCATTATTTTTTCATGGTGTTTGCCAATCCAATGTCCTGGTAATAGAATGTTAGATTATTTTTTGTTTCTCCTTATCATATTTCCCTATAATATATCATGTTTCATATTTGTGTTTCATAATATATTCTGAATTACAGAGCTTGCAAAACAAAAACAAAAACAAATACAAACACAAACACAAAAACAAACACACAAAAAAAACCTCAAGGCCTGATGATTGATTTTGTGTTTATGCTGCATCCTCCTTAAGTGGAACGTGTGGGGCTCTGAGAGCTCCCTACTCTGCTGGGGGAGGCCTAACTGCAGAGATATTGGCAACATATATCTATGAGAGGAGAAAATGAGGTCAGCTACTGCACTCTTGAGCATGACCCATAAAGCCAGACAGAAGGCAAGTCCAGACTCAGCACAATGGAAAATCCATCTTCCAGAGTCATCTAGGCAGGAACAGGAATGTGATTGTACCACACCCCAAAGGGGAAATTCCTTCCTCCTCTTTATCTGCACTCTCTCTTCATTTGGAGGCTCAAGGGTAATCTGTTTTTCCAATACCAATCTAGAAGATAAACAGGACAGGACAAGGAATTAAAGGACATGGTTTGATGATCCTCTTTTCTCACCCCAATCCCTCAGCAAAGCCATCCTGCAACACAGAAATGGCCCCAAAACTTCATTCACTATGAGAGTAGGGGCTACTTCTCACTGCCACGTTTCCACGTGGTCTCTGTGGCAGTTATGCTGTTTGGTTTTAGGTAATAGTCGTCACTCTCTGGGAAGGAGTGGGTAAGATGGGCCAGGACTCACATTTCTTGAGGTCTTCCTATGTGCTGTGTACCCTGTACTGGGTTTCCCATTAACCCTCCCTACAGTTCTGTAAAGAAGGTATCGTGGGTCCCCTCTTACAGATGGCCAAGGGTAGGCTAATGGAGCCTAAGCAAATATCCCTTACCACACACCACATAATGGGCAGGGATGGCATTCCATTCCATCTTTTCATGCACTCATACAATTTTCATGCATTCTCAGTAGGGGTGATATCACCCCAAAGGGGCCAAAATTCACTCTTGAGAGTAGGGGAGGAAGAGTAGACATTACAATGGTTTGTGGCTCTCCAAAAGTCCACATTACATAAACAGATATACACTATATCTGTCAGTTAAAATTTCACGTCCTGGGTAGTCCTAGGTGTTGCCAAAATAAAAGGGGGGAGGGAATAAACCTCTTTATGGGGGTCATCATGAAAGAAAGTTGAGAAACATTGCCTATACCCAGCAATCTCTTGTGTAGATGATGGGCCACTAGGGCTTAGGGACTCATCATTATACACCATCCCATGGACACTCACTCAACAAACCCTCTTGGTGATAATAATGATGGTGATGATAGTGATCATGATCGTGATGAGGTAATGATGATGATGAGGTCAATGAAGGCAGAAATGAAATCCTGCCCCTGCAGTGAAGGTACCTAGGTTTGGGGACCTCGTGAATTGATTATTTTTTTTAAGCTGGCAGACAGGAGCTCAGTCAGAACAGGTGATTCTTCTGGGACAGATAATCTGGAGGGTAGGATGTTAATGTTCAACAAGGTTATGTATGCAAGTGTTACTCTAAATCGTATTGATGAAGTTCTTGAACCTTAGTGAAATTCAATGGGGTGAGGTTCAGAGCCGACGGCTAAGAAAGAATTCTTTAGACGTCTTTGGTGCAACAAGGTGGTTTATTAGAGCATGGGGACAGGACCCGTGTGCAGACGGAGATGCTACTGCGCGGGGCATGTGAGGAGTGGCTGGTTATATACACAGGAGTTGGGTAGGTGAGGACAAAGGGTTGTTCAGAAGGGCTATTGGGGTAACGAAGACTGTCAGGATATTGAAGGCCTGGTTACTATCAAGCCAAGGCCACTTTCCCTCTAATGAGGCACTAACATAAAGACAATTGGGAGCCTCCTGGTGGAATGTTACATTCCTGCTATCAAGCGTCCTTGTTAGTGAGATTTAGGTTTAGAAGAAATTTAACTTTATTTACTTTTCCTTGCACCTCAGCCTCCTTCAGTTTTTATGGAGGGGAGGGTGACATTAGGGCTTGAGGAATTGAGTTATGTGCCTTTGGAAATTGGGCTATTGATAAAGTAACTTCTTTGTTGTAAATCTCAAGGACATTTGTAAACCAAGGGAGACTCCTGCCTTGCAGGATTGTGATCTCTGCAAGTTAACTATTTGTTTTCCTTCTAGGGTAGTCAGGGGTGCCTGAGGAATGTGACACGTATTACTGAGGGGAGCGGGTGGAGAGGGGTGCAAGTTGCCAGCTTTTGCTTTGTCCTCAGCCAGCCTCCTGCTCCCTCATCAGTATCACCTTTAATTTTCACATGTATTTGAGTTGCTTATTATTAAGTTCATAGTTCATAGAACGATAGTCTAGGAATTTAGGAGAAGCTGGGTAAATTGAGGGAAACTGCTTTGTTAATGGCCTGCTCAGTAATGTAACTTGCACTTTGTTAGAGCTTTCCCCCATTGTGTCCCGAAGCCACCACCAAGGACTCTGAATGTTCTAACTGCTTTTAAGTGCTCATATTTCATGCTGTCCAGGGTGTCACCTATTTCTTTTACATAGTGAAATGTGTTTGTTTTAAGCTGTAATGTCGAAAAATTTTAGACAGTTTATGGCAAAATAATCATGAAAGCCTGTTTGACAAGGGCTAGAGTAAACACTTGCAAATGTTGTGAGGTTAACTCTTGTGGTATTGAAGCAAGCATTCCCAGTAACCAGTAGGGAGAAATGGTCTAATGGTGATGTGGCCTCCTATGTTCACTTGCTTGTGTAACCCATCCTGTTGTGTGTGGGCTGGAATTGGTGACTTGCTTCTAACAACTAGAATATATGAGAAGACATGGAGTATCGATTCTGAGCTTAGGTTACAAAGAGGCTGTGGTCACCTCCTTGTTGGTCTCATGCTTATTGTGAGAGAAGCCAGGTGCCATGTTGTGAGCTACTCCTGAAACGAAGAACCTATGTCTCTGGCAAGACCCAGTGAGGCCCTAAAGACTGCCAACAGCCATATGAATGAGCTTGGAAGTAGAACCTCCCTGTGTTGGCTCTTGAGATGGCTGTAGTCCTTGCTTATCACTTGATTGCAGCCTTGTGAGATGCCCTGAATCAGGACCTTCCACCTAAGCTGCTCCCTGACACCTGATCCAAAGAAACGCTGTGATATTATGTGTTTATTTTTGTAAGCATCTAAATTTTGGAGTAGTTTATTATGCAGCAGTAGATAACTAATATGAATATGCAGAAAGAATTCATCTGAAGAGACGTATGCATGTCTTAGAAACATATGAAAACACATTAGCTGATAAAATACAATAATAAAATACACATGAAAACATGAAGAGATACTCTTATCAATGCCAAAAGGCAAGCTACAGCGTACAAATTATATGATTCCAGTATCGCCAGACTGTGGAAAGAATCAAGATGCCCTTCAATGGATGAATGGATAGGGAAGATGTGGTCCATATACACTATGGAGTAGTATGCCTCCATCAGAAAGGATAAATTCCCAACTTTTGTAGCAACATGGATGGGAATGGAAGAGATTATGCTGAGGGAAATAAGGCAAGCAGAGAGAGTCAATTATCATATGGTTTCCTTTATTTGCAGAGCATAACAAATTGCATGGAGGACATGGGGAGATGGAGAGGAGAAGGGAGTTGAGGGAAATTGGAAGGGGAGGTGAACCATGAGAGACTATGGACCCAGGAAAACAACCTGAGGGTTTTGAAGGGAGTTGAAGGTAATTGGAAGGGGAGGTGAACCATGAGAGACTATGGACCCAGAAAAACAACCTGAGGGTTTTGAAGGGGCGGGGGTGGGAGGTTGGGGGAGCCAGGTGGTGGGTATTAAGGAGGGCATGTATTGCATGGAGCACTGGGTGTGGTGCAAAAACAATAAATACTTTCTTATGCTGAAAAGAAATAAAAAATATGTAAAATAAAAAATAAATAAAAGGGATCTATGCCTGAGTAAGTATTTCTGTGTGTCTGTGATTGTGACCATAGTTCGCCTACAGAGAAACACTTCTGGAGAACATGCAGCAGTCTGTTGATATACACAACTTTGGGTCAGGAGCCAGGAGTCAGGCAGGAGGTAGATTTAGAGTAGTATCATTTTACAAATGCACATTTCTATATTGTTTGAATTCCATAAACAGGAAAATTTATTAAGGTAAATATTTGAAGGCATGAAATATTTTACAGATAAAGTACTCATGGTTTTATTGTCTCAGAAACATATTCAAAGACTACGATTCACAGAGAAAAGCAGCTGATTACAATTTTTTTAAAGATTTTGTTTATTTATTTGACAGACAGAGATCACAAGCAGGCAGAGAGGCAGGCAGAGAGAGGGGAAGGGAAGCAGGCTCCCCGGTGAGTGGAGAGCCCGATGGGGGCCTTGATCCCAGGACCCTGAGATCATGACCTGAGCCAAAGGCAGAGGCCCAACCCACTGAGCCACCCAGGTGCCCCTGATTATAATTTTTGACCATGGATCTGTATATGTAGGTTTGTATCAGTGTGGTTTCTGTGGCTGAAATTTGGTAATATCTGTGTGTTGCTAAAGTCTCAAGTTCTATCACCCTAAATATCCATGGGTTTTAGAGCCATGTGATTTGGGTTCAAAATCCACAATGTGTCCTTTCTTAAGTGTGAGAGCTTAGGTAAGGTACTTAACCTCTCACTTTCTTACTTATTTCCTCTTTAAAAATAGCGTCAAAAAAGGTCGCATTGTAGTTTTACAAATAAATGTTACTTGGGCCTAAACAAACGTTAATTTAGTTTAGTACTTTCATACGTTTATAGGCCATGAGTGCTTTTGTAAGTACTAAGCTTATGATGCAGATGACTATTCATTGCCATGGAGACATTCGGTCTGTGTTGCAAGTGGGGAAAGACAGGTTGTAAAGTTGTAAGCTACTTAAAGTATAATTTTGGATGGAAATATTATGACTATGTGTACCTGAAGAGGAAAAGCAACAGAAAAGGCAAATGTCTGGAGAAATGTAATAGACATTTTTTTTTCCTGTTGAAGTCTCCAAAATAGGTTTGATTACTGAAAGAAAAAATAATATAATACATATAATATGTAATAATGTATGCATATAATACAATAGTTTTATAGGGTTTTGGATAAATGTGGATGTAACATATGATACCTTTATAGCATAATGGAAGGAAGGTAAAGAGACCTATAAGGTGGTGAGATTTTCACAAATCAATCATAGCAGTGATATTTTGTTTGTAATATGCTGTGTAAAATTAAGATAGTTGTAATCAGTAGTGACCTCCAACAATGTTATATGAAGAAATAATGTCAAGATCACAAGTTGGTACAAGGTGTACAAGAGAAAATTAAAAAAAAAAAGACAAAAGAAGGTAAGAAATGGGAACGAAAGACATGAAAAGTAGAGGAAACAAAGACAAAATGAATAATAAAATGGTACACTTACATGAAAATATTTTACTAATTATAATAATTACATTAAATGTAAATAGTCTTGTGATACAATAAAAATAAATATATGGTCTTTGGCCCTGGTTCCTGATAGAGAGGTATTTAAAAGCTTCAGACTTTAATGTCTTTCTGTATGCTAATGAGATGTCTTATGACAGGGAGAAGCTAGATGTCTTCAAGATGGAGGTTGGTTGCTAGAAAAACCAACCAAATGATAAGAAGGTTAGAACTTTCAGTCTCATTCCCCTGACCTCTGGGGAGAAGGGAGGGGTTAGAGACTGAGTTCAGTCTCTAATGTGGCTAATGATTTTATCGATCATGCCTATGTAATAGAGCCTCCGAGATAAAAAAGCAATCAAGCAAGCAAGCAAACAAACAATCCCTAAACAGTGGGGTTAAGGAAGCTTCCAGGTGGGTGAACACATTGATGGACTGGGAAGGTGGTGTGCCCCAAGAAGGCATGGAAGTTCCACACCCCTTTTCTCCTTTATACCTTCCCCTAGGTATCTCTTCCATTTGGCTGTGACTGAGCTGTTGTATCCTTTATAATAAACTAGTTGTTTTTAAGTAAAGCATTTTCCTGAGTTCTGTGGCTTGTTCTATTGAACTATCAAACCCGAGGGGTGGGGTCATAGAAATTCCTGAATTTGTAGTCAGTTGGGCAGAAGTGTGGGTCACCTGGCAATCCAAGTGGTGGCTAACATCTGAAGTGGGGACAGTCTTGCAGAATTAAACCCTTTAACTTGTGGGAACTGAGACTAAATCCAGGTATAGTGTCAGATTTGAATTGAATTGCTGGGCACCCACTTGGTATCAGATCACTGGCTCTTGGTGTGGAAAAAGACACATACTTTTGATGTCAGAAGAAAGTGGCAACACAATTTGGTGCCAGAAAACACCACACAGTTCTAAACAATTAAAAGACAAAGACCATCTAGTTGTTGCATCAAGTGTAGAGAGGGGGTGTCGAATTCTCCCCCAAAACTGTGAATTTGTCTATTTCTCATTTCCATACTATCAGTTTTTTGCTCTGCATATGTTTGTAGCTCCACTGTTGGGTGCCTACATATTTAGGATTGCTATGTCTTGGGAGGATTGACTCTTTTACCATTATATAATAACCTTCTCTGTATTTAGTCACATTCTCTGCTCTTAATTTGATCGTAGCCTAGCCATTCTTCTTTCCTTTGTTTTCATGGTGTCTTTTCCATCCCTTTGCTTTCAACCTACTTACATTGTTTTACTTGAAGTGAATTTCTGGCAGGCGTCATCCAGATGATAGGTCATAAAAGGATATTAAAATTATTTCATTTGAATCCTTTAAATTATTAATGAGTCAGAACATTATTTTCTCATGATTGCTGGCCATTTGCCTTTCTTCATTTTTGAACTGTTCATGCATTTTGTCCATTTTGCTATTTTGATGTAGGTGCTCTTCATGCATTAAGGCAAATACCTTTCACTGATCCATGGATTTGTGGTTCCACCTAATATTTATTGGTGAATATTATTTGCCAGACTCTGGCCAAAATCTATAACCAGGTAATCTCTTCTGAGATCTAGGATCTCATGTATAGTGAAGACGTCCACTTGGAGAAAGAAAATATCAATATCTGTTCATAAATGCATGAGGTTTTCAAGGACAACATGCATGGACAGTTCAAAAACACTTATTCCTAAACCCTGCATTGCCACAAAGTGTAAAGTCTACATTTTTTTTTTTTACTTTACTTTTTAGTTTGAAGAGAGTACCAGTTTAGCATTAGGATTTCTATAATAAATTTACCAATGACAAGAAAATTATATACTATTTCTGAGGTTGCCATCCTTCATCTGTAAATCGAGAATAATTATATTCATTTCAGACAGTTACTATGAGGAGCAAAACATTTCAAGTCAATCTGGCATTTGATACCTATAGTACTCGATGGATGTTGGTCCCATTTCTAATCCATACTTGTCCTTCCTTAAAAGGAGATTCCCTTGACATGATCCAAATAGCACGATTATAAGTCAACCATGTGGAAGTGTTAAACAGTGTGGAAATGTACAAGTTTCCATTACGTATAAATTTTGGTGCCATTTCTCTGGGAGGGAGTAATTTCTCAGGTAATTTAGGAAAAAGGAAAGCGGTCTCTGGACCATTTCCATTGAGTTTGAGAAAGAAAACCATTGGTCCATTTCACATTATTTCACAAGCTTTCCCCTTTTTAGCCTCTAGGTTAGCTGCCTTGGAACAATATGTGTATTGTAATTCAGCAAGACTAGGCTTTGCAGAACACTGCAATAAATTACTGGGGGTTGGGCACATCATAGGTTCTTGGGTAAGTCGTTTCCCCTGTGCTGGCCAAGGTTTGGGATAAAAACTTCTAAAATGGGTGTAGGGAGTAATGAGATCCCACCCGGGAAAGCACTTTTGAGTCCTGAGATGGGAAGGAAGGAACAGTGATTTCCCAGTAATTATTTTTCAGTCTCCATCACAGGTATTATCATACGCTGTATTCAATGAACTCAGCAAGAATAAGTTATTGTATTACTTTGTGCTGGAATGTCCATTTGTGAATAGTCTTAGGGTGGTTGGAACTTAAAGAGTCCTATATGAGGATAAGGCTCCTGACTCAGAAAACTGTGGGGGCTTAACTTTAGTGAATGTACGCCTTCTTCACGCTCACGAATTTTTGACAGCATTCCTAGGAGGCAGATAACATGATCTGTACAACATTTTGTAGCGGGGGAAACAATGATGGATGGAGATTAAGAAACCCGGGTGGGAGTCATTCTTCTCTCAAGTGGAAAAGCAGAAACTGGCACCCTGTATGTCCCAATGCAGACTGCATGACGCTCAGCTGTGCATCACATCATAATCAAGTAGGTCTTGCCTTCCTGCTGACCTGTGTCCCTTCTGAAATCTGTATCTTCACATCTGAAGCCAGGTTGCTAGTCCTGCCTGTATTTCTGCATATTACTGCACATCCTTGTGCCTCAATTTCAATTTCCTGGTCCGTAAAAACAAGAGAATATGTTTAGGTCATTATTTTTGAAAGTGAAGTACCAGAAAACACAAGGAAGATACACTCTGTAATGGAGGGACCTGAGTTATGCTGAGGATGAATACTTGCAGGAGCAAGCCCCCAATACAGGAAGATTGAAAATGCCTGGGGGCGCCTGGGTGGTTCAGTGGGTTAAAGCCTCTGCCTTCGGCTCAGGTCATGATCTCGGGGTCCTGGGATCGAGCCCCGCATCGGGCTCTCTGCTCAGCGGGGAGCCTGCTTCCCCTCTCTCTGCCTGCCTCTCTGCCTACTTGTGATCTCTGTCTGTCAAATAAATAAATAAAATCTTAAAAAAAAAAAAAAAGAAAATGCCTGGAGTCTTTAAGGGACATTGACAAACCCGTCTGCAAAAAGGTTTGCTAATTGACAGACATCCCCACCAGCAGTATCAGAGTGTATAGGATTCCCCATGTGCACACCTATGGTGAGAATTTTCAGTAGCTGATTGTGACACTTTGAAAACATGAAAGATAGAAGTTCTCCTCATGTTATCATATTTAATTGGGTGGCGAGGTAATTTTAAAACATTCCTTGATATGTAAAATACATTGTTAAATCATAATTGTCATTAGCTATTAATGCAAAAAGGTTTGGTTTCTCCTAGTGTTACTGCCAGCATGCCTTCCAGGTTGTCACGTGTGCACGCATGTACACACATGCACCAACCAAAAAGGTTAAGATATCTCTTTGCGACATATAGAGAGGATTCAGATCTCCACTTTCTTGAGTCCCTTCAAATGACACAAGAGCTGGAACACAGCGTACTTGTGAGCAGACAATAATCCCATCACCTGCTACAGGAAAGCAGTCCTGTTTGTGAACTCATCTGCTCCAGGATGTAAGGTGTGGTGGTCTGCCTAAATCTGCTTCTGAACACTGAAGGTGTGGGCTCCCCAGGCTCCCATCTTGCAGCCTTTACTTGCAGAGTCCTGGGAGATGGCATTTTCTCAACCACCCAACACCATGGGTCCAGTCATCTGCATGAGGAACTCTACTCTAGGACATAAAAATCCATGAATTCCCAGTACACTTTTTGACACCCCCTGCATCCATCCATCCATCCATCCATCCATCCATTTATACGTCTAACAGGCACTAAGACAAAACTCTACCATTTCTGGGGTTAAATTTTAACCTTCTCCAGAATTGAAACAAGTGGGCAAAGGGTGATGTGGTTAAATGTTAAACAGTTGGGTGTTAAATCTAAGAAGAGGTGGCTCCTTCCTGTTCATAGTTCAACCTGGTCAGGTATCTTATAATGGATGATTTTAGACTATCACTTAATACCATGGACCTCTCTCCACATCTCTAGTTACTGTCCTCTTTACATATAAATTCTGCGCTTTGAAATCCAAGGTCTACAGTGAATTCTTGACACTCAATTCAAATTTCCTGACCTTCCCTCAATTAGTCTTCATCCCTCATCTAATGGGGAAGTCCCCCCACTCCTCCACTGAAATTTCATCTTGCCAAAGTCAACAACCACCTTTTTGGCATGTTATAGATCACGAGTGTTGTGAAATGAACGTTCAAATGGGGACCAACTTTTTCCTCTCCAGGACACAATTCGTTCAGACAAGGATTACTTTGCAATCCAATACTACCCCTTACCTAAAAGCCAGTATTGCAAAATGCCTTCCATAGAGACAGAGTAAGATAATGGAGAACTATGGGCTATTGGCAATGAACTCTATTTTTCTAATTTAAATTCAAGTTAGTTAACATACAGTGTATTATTAGTTTCAGGGAAGACGTTAGTGATTCATCAGTTGCATATAACACCTGAAAGACCCGCGGATCCCCTTACCCAAGAATTCAACACTGCCACAGGATGCAAACAGCAAGAGGTTCTTTATTGTTATGCAGGCGCCTGCGGGTGGTCAGCAGCTCCTGCTAGCTGAGCACACCAGGCTGGGGTGGTGCAGGATTTTTATAGACAGGTACATACAAGTCCCGGATGGGATGGGGCCGATTGGCTGACAATTTGAACATTTGAAAAAAAAGCATACTTGGTGTTAGTGGATTGGCCCTGGAAGACCCCCTCGCGCGAAGAGAAAGGCGGGAAGGGGAAACAAAGAGGGGAAGTTTGACCTTATTACTCAGCAGAAAGACATCCTGCCTACCTGACTATGCAGCCCCCTGTCTACGTGACCTACATGACCATGCAGCCCCCTTGCCTACGTGACCATGCCCCGGCTATTAGGAGAGGGTATCTTGTTCAAACAGGAGTCAAGTGTCATGCCCTAAAAGCCAAGGGGTTACAGAAAGGCAAAAGAGCAGTTACATTGAATTCAACCCTGGGGGAAGGGTCTTTTCATTGCAAGGGGAGGAGGGGTACTTTTACACAACAAAAGAGCAGTTAATTAGTTAACGACGGGGGGGGGGTGTCTTTCACACCCAGGGCTCACTACAACATGTGTCCTCCTCAATACCCATCACCCAATTGCCCTATCCCCCCCACCTCCCTTCCAGCAACGCTTCAGTTTGTTGTCCCCTTTTGCTTTCCCCCTCTCTATGTTTTTTACCTTATTTCCTTTCCCCTATATTCTCTGTTTTGTTTCTTAAATTCTACAGATGAGTACTTATCTTTCTCTGACTGGTTTATTTTGCTAAGCTCAATACACTTTAGTTCCAAACACATCATGAAAAATGGCAGGATTTCATTCCTTTTGATGGCTGAGTAATATACACAATAAACCACATCTTTTTTAAAAAAAGACATTTATTTATTTATTTGACACTTATCTATCTATCTATCTATCTATTTATTTATTTATTTATTGAGCAAGAGGGCGGGAGAGGGAGTGCATGCAAGCAGGGGAGCAGTAGGCAGAGGGAGAGGGAGAAGCAGGCTCCCCACTGAGCAGAGAGCCCCATGCAGGGCTCAATCCCAGGACCCTGCGGTCATGACCTGAGCAGAAGGCAGATGCTTAAAGGACTGAGCCACTCAGGCACCTCAAACCACATCTTCTTCATCCATTCATATGTCGATGGGCATTTGATCTCTTTCTATGTTTTGGTAATTGTGGATATTGCTGCCATAAAGATTGGGGTGCATGTGTTCATTCAAATCACTATTTTTTGTGTTCTTTGGGTAAATGCCTAGAAGTGCAATTGCTTACTCATAGGGTGGTCTTATTTTCAATTTTTCGATGAACCTCCATACTGTTTTCTAGAGTGGCTGCACCAGTTTTAATTTCTACCAACACTTCATGAGGATACCCCTTTCTCTGCACCCTTGCCAATATCCGTTGTTTCCTGAATTGTTAATTTTAGCAATTCTGACCAGTGTGAGGTGGTATGTTATTGTGGTTTTGATTTATATTTCCATGATGCCAAATGGTGTGAACCATTTTTTTTTCATGTGTTTGTTAGCCATTTGTATGTGTTCTTTGGAGAAATGTCTGTTCACGTCTTCTGCGCACTCCTTGACTGGATCGTTTGTTTTTTGGGTGTTGAGTTTGATAAGTTCTTTATGGATTTTGGATAGTAGCCTTTTATCTGATGTGTCATTTGTAAATACCTTCTCCCATTCCATAGTTGACTTTTAGTTTAGTTGATTGTTTCCTTTGCTATGCAAAAGCTTTTTATCCTGAAGGCATCTCAATAGTTCATTTTCGCTTTTGTTTCCCTTGCCTCTGGAGATGTGTCTAGCGAGGAGTTGCTGTGGTCAAGGTCACAGAAGTGCTACTTGTGTTCTCCTCTAGGATTCTGATGGATTCCTGTCCCACATTTAGGTATTTCATCCATTTTGAATTTAATTTGTGTATGCTGTAAGAAAGTGGTCCAATTTCATTCTTCTTCATGGGACTGTCCAATTTTCCCAATAGCAAATTTGTTGAAGAGACTGTCTTTTTTCCATTAGATAGTTTTTCTTGCTTTGTCGAAGGTTAGTTGACCATAGAGTTGAGGGTCCATTTCTGGGTTCTCTATTCTGTTCCATTGATCAATGTGTCTGTTTTTGTGCCAGTACCATGCTGTCTTGGTAATCACAGCTTTGTACTATAGCTTGAAGTCCAGAATTGTGATGCCTCCAGCTTTGCTTTTCTTTTTCAACATTCCTTTGGATCTTTGGGGTCTTTTCTGGTCCCATACAAATTTTAGAATTGTTTGTTCCAGCTCTGTGAAAAATGCTGGTATTATTTTGATAGGGATTTCTTTGGATATGCCTTGGGTAGTATAGACATTTTAGCAATATTTGTTCTTCAATCCATGAGCATGGAGTCTTTTTCCATTTTGTTGTGTCTTCCTCAATTTCTTTCCTAAGTGTCCTATAGTTTTCAGAGTACAGCTCTTTTACTTCTTTGGTTAGGTTCACTTCTAGGTATCTTATGGCTTTTGGTGCAATTGTAAGTGGGATCAGTCTCTTTCTGCTGCCTCCTCATTGGTGTATACAAACACAACAGACTTCTGTGTGTTGATTTTATATCCTGCAACTTTGCTTAATTCCTGTATCTGTTCTAGCCATTTTTTTTTTTTTTTTGGTGAAGCCTTTCAGGTTCTCTACATAGAGTATCATGTTGTCTCTGAATAGTGCAAGACTGACTTCTTCTCAGGCGATGCACTTTCAAATAAAGCACAAAAATTCCCAAGTTACTAGTTTTGAATCACTGAAAGGTATTTTACAAATAGGTTTACAGCATGGTGACAACATTTTTTAAGGTCACTTCAGTAGATTCCTCATTACCTGTTTCTTTCTTTTTTCCTTTTTTCTAAGTATGGAATAAAATAATTTGAAATTGTGAAGCTTTCTCACATATTGAAGTGCCGCATGACTTAGAAATGCCACTGCTAGTTACCTAGACATTTAAGAAAAATGAAAACATATTTGTACTAAAGAACTTGTACCCCCAAATTCATAGCACTATTATTCATAATAGAAAAAAGTGGAAACAACCCAAATGTCCAACCGTCAATGAACGGATAATCAAAATGTTTGCACATCCATACAATGGAATGTTATTTGGCCATGAAATGAATGAAGCATTGATATGTGTATAGCATCTACGATTTTTAAAATTTTCTTAAATTCATTTTTTATTTATTTTCAGCATAACAATATTCATTATTTTTGTACCACACCCAGTGCTCCATGCAATCCGTGCCCTCTATAATACCCACTACCTGGTATCCCAACCTCCCACCCCCCCCCCACCACTTCAAACCCCTCAGATTGTTTTTCAGAGTCCATAGTCTCTCATGGTTCACCTCCCCTTCCAATTTCCCCCAACTCCCTTCTCCTCTCTAACTCCCCATGTCCTCCATGCTATTTGTTATGCTCCACAAATAAGTGAAACCATATGAGAATTGACTCTCTCTGCTTGATTTATTTCACTCAGCATCTATGGTATTTAAAACCATTATGCTAAGTGAACAAGACAGATGCAAAATTACCAAGGACTATATGATTCAGTTTATATAAAATGTTCAAAATAGGCAGATTCATAGAGACAGGAATAGAATCAATGGTTGCCTGAGGCTAGGTATGGGTACAGGTTTGAACTGCTTTCAAGCGCTATGGAAATTTGGGGGGGGTGATGGAAATGTTTAAAACTCAATTATGGTGATGGTTGCATAACTCCATACATTTGGTAATAATTGCCAAACTGTTCCTGTCAAATGTGTGAATTTTATTATCTGTAAGTTATACCCCCCAAAAGTGGTTTAAAACACGACATTGGCTTGATCTTCCACTGTACTACAGTGACAACCAAACTTTTAATTAAAAAGACCTCCATGCACGTGTTTTATGTAAAAATGAATCTATATAAAACTGTCGCTGTATACTAGGCCTACTGGCTTGACATGCTGTGTTCCTCCAAGCAAAACCCTTCCTTCTATGCATGCCACATCAGGTTGCTCTTGTGTGCAAAGTGTGATTTATTACTGATCACTTCCACATCTTCTGACCTTGGCAGTGGCTCGAGAGTGGGTCCAGGGCAGAGTCCAGGGCCTGGCCTGTGTGACATGACCTCAGCATTACTACTTTCTCTATTGCTCTGTGGTCTTTCTCATGTGACTCCACTTTGGGGGTACTAAGTGGGAACTATCTTTCCAAATGTCAGTGTGGCAGGACTTCTCAAAGGGCTAGATAGTTGTATACCCTTCACACCAACAATTCCTTGTTAGAAGTTTATCTTCAGGACATAGTTGAGGATGGTGGTAGTATTTGGTTATAAGGATTGCCATCTTGATAATTCCCTACCAGTTTCTCTCACAAGCTAGACCTCTCCCAAGGCACTGTGCTGAGCGTGAAGGGAACACATTCAGCTCACCAGTGCAATAGCCAAGTGAACTGTTCCCTGAACTCTGCCCTTCAGCACAAATGCCATCCACCCAGTGTTGATAATTGGGGATATAAGAAACACTCTGAATTCCAAACAACAGGGCGTTGTGACAGTTGACTCTGTCCCATTGATAGGACAGGATTCTTTACAGACAGCAAAGAGGAGTTCTAATGAAAACAACCAGGAGGGACGTTTGTTGCCTATCAGATGAACAACGATCCACATTTCTAATGTATGGGGAAACAGGCACGTTCAAGCAGCCTTGTTAGAAATATAAAATAGTAATAGTTTTTTTCCTCAAAATTGTGTCATAGAAAACATAATTTTCATGGTCTTGAAAGAAGACTTCAGGAACTTATTAAGAGAAATGCTCACTGAGACATCTGCATGCATATGAAGAAGAATGTTAAGAGGCTTCTGGGGAAGATGGTGGGGTAGGGAAACTCTAAGTTCACCTCATCCCATCCCATTGATACAACCAGATAACATTAATATGGGTATAAATAACCCAGACAACAATGCAAAGTCTGGCAGAAGAAACTCTGCACAGCTAAATACACAGGAGAGGCTGATTGAAGAAGGTAGGAAGGATGGAGATGCAGTCAGGAACTAAACGGACCTGCAAGACTATTCTCCGGAGGGAAGGATGCCCTTCCCAGAGAGGGGGAGAGAAGAAGACTCTCACGCCATGGAGCCCACATGGGGAAGATAAATCCCCATAACATTTGGCTTCAAAAACAAGAAGGGCTGAATTTCACAAGTTTGTACAACCAGTGAGATTTAAAACCTAGAACTTTAAAAATCAGTGCTCCGCTCTGGGAGAGCCAGGAGGGTGAGAGGAAACCAAGTCCCTGCCCTTAAAGACATAGCAAAACAAATAGCCCTGTAGAGATACAGCACAGAGGAGCAGTTTGAAAATCACGTGGGGGTACACAGGAGGGGGATTGATTTACTAATCTCAGTGCATGAGCTGGAAGGGCAGGGACCTATGGGGACTTCTCCAGGAACAAAGGAGCTGGTGGGCTCCATTTCCCAGCCCCAAACCCCTGCATAAGCACACAGTCACGGGTGGGAACCAACCAGGAACCAGTGAGGGGCTGACATCCCCTACGTAACTTGCTATCAGCACACCCAGCCTTCCTGTTTCCCTGTGGACATGCCCTTTGTACCAGAGCCTTGGCTCCAGGTCTTCTCCCACAGAAGACCAATGCAAACCTTGCTAACACTGCACATCCAGCGCCATCAAGCCCCCACACTTCTGCAGATCCAACCCCTCCTATACACTCTTGGGTGGAGCACATGGAAAGTGGTGCCACAAGCCTGGCAGTTTGCAAGAAGCCCCAGTAGGGGCCAGCACCATTCCAAAGTGACTTCTGGCATGGGGCGAGGGAATGGTAACCACACAAGACAATCAGACTGTGGCCCCAGCAGTGGGCTGGAGGCAGACAGCAGGCCTCACCCATCAAGGAAAGCTTCTCAGGGGACAAAACAAGGGCAGCACCCTCTAGTTTGGTGCTACTACATCTCATGGAAATGCTGGATCTGACTCAAACCAAGCCCAAGGTGGTTCCAGACTGGCCACACTAACACCACAGGGACCAAACCCTGCCCACAATAGGCAAAGAGAGCCTTTGTGGACAACTGGACCGAAGGAAAATGTGGCTCAGCCACAGAAGTCAGGTGCATGCAGCACACATAGGAGACACTGCCAAAGCACCAGGTTCTGGTAAACAGGGGACACTGCACTTCAGGGCACATCAGGATACTTCCTTCATAAGGCCACACTTTCAAGAGCAGGAGGCATAGTTGACTTTCCTAACACAGAGAAACAGACCCAGAGAGTCAGACAAAATGAGGAGACAGAGGAATATGTCCCAAATGAAGGAACAGGAAAAAATCATAGCCAGGGACCTAAGTGAAATGGGGTTAAGTAATATGTCTGGTGGAGAATTTAAAGTAATGGTCATAAGGATACTCATGGGATGTGAGAGGACCTCAGGACCTTTGTTATCTCTTAACAAAGAGATAGAAAACATAAGAAGGAACCATTCAGAGATGAAGACGTCAATAACTGAAATAAGAAATACACAGGATACAATGAGTTGTAGATTAGACAAAGAGGAAGAATGGGTTAGCAACCTGAAGGACAGAATAATGGAAAGCAACCAAACTGAACGGGTGATAGAAAACAAAACACAAAATGGAAGCAGACTTAGGGAACTCAGTGACACCATCAAGCATAATAATATTTGCATTATAGAGATCCCAGAAGGAAAGGAGAGAGAAGAGTGGACAGGAAACTTATTTGAAGGAATAATAGCTGAAGGATATCTGGGGAAGGAGACAGAAATCCAGATCCAGGAGGCACAGAATCAACCCAAAGATGTCCATACCAAGACACATAATAATTAAAATGGCAAAAAGAGGTGATAATGAGAGGATTTCAAAAGCAGCAAGAGGAAAGTAAACAATTACATACAAGGGAAACCTCATTAGGCTATCAGCAGATTTTTCAGCAAAAACTTAGCAGGCCAGAACAGAGTGACATTAAAAGAGAGAGAGGGAAAGAGAGAGAGAGAGAAGGGAGTGGCATGATATATTCAAAGTGATGAAAGTAATAAACCCTACAGCCAAGAATATTCTACCCAGCAAAGCTATCATTCAGAATGGAAGGAGAAATAGAGTTTCCCAGACAAAAGCTTAAGGAATTCATGACCACTAAACCAGCTCTACAGGGAATGTTGGAGGGGATGCTTTGAGTGGAAAGGAAAGACCTTAAGTAGGGCGAGGAAATGTAGGGAGCACAAAAGCAATAAACACAAGTATATATGTAAGAACCAGTCAAGGGACTCTTACAATGAAAGAATGTAAAGTATGGTAGCATATACATAAAACTTGGGGTGGGGAGGAAGAGAAGTAAAGCATGGGTTCGAGGGGTGCCTGGGTGGCTCAGTGGATTGGGTCTCTGCCTTTGGCTCAGGTCACAATCTCAGGGTCCTGGGATCGATCCCTGCATCGGGCTCTCTGCTCAGCAGGGAGCATGCTTCCCCCTCTCTCTCTGCCTACTTGTGATCTCTCTCTGTCAAATAAATAGATAAGATCTTAAAAAAAAAAGAATGGGTTTGAAATTTAAGTGACCATCAACTATAAGCACAAGATGTTACATGCAAATTAAATGGTAACCAGAAATTTTTAAAAAACCAGTAGGGAGGGAGACAAACCATAAGTGACTCTTAATCTCACAAAACAAACTGAGGGTTGCTGGGGGGAGGGGGTTTGGGAGAAGGGGGTGGGATTATGGACATTGGGGAGGGCATGTGCTTTGGTGAGTGCTGTGAAGTGTGTAAACCTGGTGATTCACAGACCTGTATCCCTGGGGATAAAAATATATGTTTATAAAAAATAAAAAATTTTAAAAAAAAAACCAGTAACAGGTATCCAAAAAATAAAGAGAAAGGAAACCAAGTAAATCACTAAATAAAGCCCACTAACTGTGAATGAGGAGAGTAAGAGAAGAAAGGAACAGAGAAGAACCACAAAAACAACCATAAAATGGGTAACAAAATGGCAATAAGTACATACCTATCTCTAGATTTAATGTAAATGGACTAAATGCTCCAATCAAAGGACACAGGGTGACAGAAATGTAAAACAGCAAGACACACCTATATGCTGCCTATAAGAGACTCACTTCAGACTTAAAGACACATGCAGATTGAAAGTGAAGTGATGGAGAACCATTTATCATGCAAATGATATGAAAACAAAGCAAGGCCCGCAATACTTATATTGGACAAATTAGACTTAGGCAAGCACTGTCAGAAGGGACAAAGAAGGACATTATATAATCATAAAGAAAAGAATACAAGAAGATATAACAATTGTAAATAGTTATGCACCCAACATAGGAACACCCAAATACATAAAGCAGCTAATAACAAAACATAAAGAAATCAATTGATAATAATACAATAATAGCAGTGGGCTTTAACACTCTGCTTACATCAATGGATGGGTCACCTGAACAGAAAATCAACATGGTGATAATGTCTTTGAGTGACATATTGGACCAGATGTATTCAGATATATTCAGATATATTCAGATACATTCAGAACATTCCACCCAAAAGCAGCGGAATACTCATTTTTTTTCCAGGTGCACATGGAATGTTCTTCAAAATAGATCACATATTAGGCCACAAAACAGTCTCAACAAATTCAAAAAGATCCAAGTCATGTCACTGCATTTTTTCCCAGCCACAATGCTATGAAACTAGAGATTAACCACAGGAAAAAATCTGGAACTAGCAGAAATTCATGGAGGTTAAGTAAATAATGCTACTAAACAATGAATGGGTCAACCAAGAAATCAAAGAGGAAATAAAAAAATACACAGAGACAAATTAAAAAGAAAACACAGCAATCCAAAATCTTTGGCATGCAGCAAAAGCTCTTCGAAGGAGGAAGTTTATAGCAATACGGTCCTACCTCAAGAAGCAAGAAAAACCTTAAAGTAAAGAATCTAACCTTAAACCTACAGGAACTAGAAAAAGAAGAGCAAACAAAACCCCAAAACCAGTAGAAGGAAGGAAATAATAATGATTAGAGCAGTAAATAGAAATAGTAACTAAACCAACAAACAGACAAACAAACAAAATTACCCAATAGAACAGATTAATGAACCTGGGACTTGGCACTTTGAAAAGATCAACAAAAGTGGTAAGTCTTTAGCCAGACTTATCAAAGAAAAGAGGTAAGTCAAAATAAACAAAATCACAAATGAAAGAGGAGAAATAACAACAGACACCACAAACATGCAAAGGATTATAAGATAATATTATGAAAAATTACATTACATCTCAACAAATTGGACAACCTGGAAGACATGGATAAATACCTAGGAATATATAACCTCCCAAAACAGAATCAGGAAGAAATAGAAAATGTGAACAGACCAATTAGACAGATTAACAACAATGAAATGGAATCAGTAATCAAAAAACTCCCAACAAACAAAAGTCCAGGACCAGATGGCTTCACAAGTGAATTCTATCAAACATTTAAAGAAGAATTAGTACCTGATCTTCTCAAACTATTCCAAAAAAAAAAAAAAATTAGAAGAGGAAGGAAAGTTTCCAAATTAATTCTAGGAGGCCATCATTACCCTGATACCCAAACCAGATAAAGACATTACCAAAAAAGAGAACTACAGGTCAATGTCTCTAATGAACATAGGTGCAAAAATCCTCAACAAAATATTATCAAAGTGAATCCAACAAATACATTTAAAAAAGAAATCATTCACCACAGTCAAGTGGGATTCATTCCAGGGCAGCAAGAGTGGTTCAATATTTGCAAATCAGTCAACGTGATGCACCACATTAATAGAAGAAAGGATAAGAACCAAGCGATCAGAATTGCTCATAGTAACCACATTGGCCATGAGTTTATTGCAGCAGGCTTTGGCCACTGCAGTGGCTGCTCTCTTTGGCCTCTTGCTTAGCACTCAGCATCACTTCAGCATCTGACTCTTGATTTTGGATCAGGTCATGATCTCAGGGTTGTGAGATCGAGCCCCATGATGGGCTCTGTGCTCAGTGTGGAGTCTGCTTGAAATTCTCTCTCTCCTTCTTCCTCCGTACCTCTCCCCTCCTTCCCTCTCAAAAAACATTTGTCATGTTAAAAAAAAAAAAACTTGGACAAATAGGAATTTGTGGACTCCTATAGGTGTAACTTTGAAAATATAATGTTTTATTTGTTTGTTATTTGGAAGTTAGGGAAGTCTAGTGGTGCTCAATGTCAGGCAATACAGTAGTTTACATACCCGTGCCTGTATTGTTGATACGTAGATCATTCACAGAAAATTCAGAATTTCAAATTACATAGATATTGCACTAACTATATAAACCATTAACATCTTAATAAATAAATTTTCAGTGAAAAAAAGAGAGAGAGAGAGAGAACCATATGATCATTTCATTGGATGCAAAGAAAGCATCTGACAAAGTACAAGATCCATTCATGATTAAAACATTCAACAAAGTTGGGTTAGAGGGAAGATGCCTCAACATAATAAAAGCCACATATGTAAAACCCATAAAGAACATCATACTCAATATGGAAAAACTGGGAGCTTTCCCATTAGGGTCAGAAATAAGGCAAGAATGACCACTCTCACCACTCTTATTCAGTTTAGTAGTAGAAGTCTTAGCTGCAGCCATCAGACAAGAAAACGGGATACACAGTACTGGAAGCCCTAGCTGCAGCCATCAGATGAGAAAAGGGAATGCAAGGTACCCAGGTTGGTAAGAAAGAAGTAAGACATTCACTATTTGCAGATAACATTATACTGTATATAGAAAGCCCCGGGGTGCCCAGTGGCTCAGTTGGTTAAGCCACTGCTTTCGGCTCAGGTCCTGATTCCAGAGTCTCGGGATAAAGTCCTGCATCGGGCTCCCAGCTCCATGGGGAGTCTGCGTCTCCCTCTGACCTTCTCCCCTCTTACATTCTCTCTCTTACACAAATAAATAAAATCTTAAAAAAAAAAAAAGGAAATCCTCAAAGACTCTACCAAAATGCTTCTAGAAATGACAAATGAATTCAGTGAGGTCTCAGGATACAAAATCAATGCACAGAAATCTGTTGCATTTCTATACACCAATAATGACACAGCAGAAAGAGAAATTAAGAAAACAATCCCATTTACAACTGCACCAAAAAATAGTAAAATACCTAAGAATAAACTTAACCAAGGAGATGAAAGACCTGTACTCTGAAAACTATAAAACACTGATGAAAGAAATTGAAGACGACACAAACAAATGGGAAAACATTCCATGCTCAGGGATAGGAAGAACAAATATTGTTAAATTGTCCATACTATCCAAAGCAATCTACAGATTTAATGCAATGGCTGTGAAAATACCAACAATATTTTTTGCAGAACTCAAGCAAACAATCCTAGAATTTTTATGGAACCACAAAAGACTCAGAATAGCTGAAACAATCTTGAAAAGAAAAACAGAGCTGGAGGTATCATAATTCCAGACTTCAACTTATACTACAAAGGTGCAGTAGTCAAAATAGCATGGTACTGGCACAAAAATAGACACATAGATCAGAGGCACAGAATAGAGAGCCCAGAAGTAATCCCATGACTATATGGCCAACTGATCTTTGATGAAGGAGGCAAGAGTATCCAGTGGGAAAATATCCACTGGGAAATATCCAGTGGGGGGGGAAATTTTGTTTCCTGACAAATGGTGTTGGAAAACTGGACAACTACATGCAAAAGAATAAAACCAGACAACAATCTTACATCATACACGATGACAAACTCAAGATGGATTAAGGACCTAAATGTGAAACCTGAAATTGTAAAAGCCTTAGAAAAGAGCACAGACAGTAATTTCTCTGACACCAGCTGTAACATCTTTTTTTCTTTTCTCCCCCCCCCTATGTCTCTTGAGGCAAGGGAAACAAAAGCAAATATAAACTATTGGGACTACATCAAAACAAAATGTTCCTACACAGCAAAGGAAACAGCAAAACTAAAAGACAACCTACTGAATGGGAGAAGATATTTCCAAATGACATATCTGGTAAGGACTTAGTTTCCAAAATACATAAAGAACTCATATAACTCAACACCTGAGAGACAAATAATCCAATTAAAAATGGGCGGAAGATATGAACAGATGTTTCTTCAAAGAAGACATACAGAGGACCAATAGACACGTGAAAAGATGCTCAGAAATGCAAATCGAAACCACAGTGAGAGAGCACCTCACACCTGTCAGAATGGTTAAAAAAACAAAAACAAAAACAAAAACAAACCACAAGAAATGACAAGTGTTGGCAAGGAGGTGGAGAGAAAGGAACCCTTCTGCACTGCTGGTGGGAATGCAAACTGGTGCAGCCAGTGTGGAAGACAGTATGGAGGTTTGTAAAAAAAATTAAATTAAATTAAAAAGTACTACCATATGACCCAGTAATTCCACTGCTGGTTGTTTGCCTCAAAGAATACAAAAACATTAATTAAAAAAAGATACATGCACCCTGATGCTTATTGATGCATTATTTACTATAGCCAAATTATGGCAGCAGCCTGTGTCCATCGATAGATGAATAGATGAGAAGTTACACACACGCCAGCGTGTGCACACGCGTGCGCGCACACACACACACACACAGGGATATTACTCAGCCATAAATGTGAATGAAATCTTGCCATTTGCAGCGACATGGATAGATCTAGAGAGTATAATGCCAAGCAAAATGAGTCAGTCAGCAAAAGAGAAATGCTGTATGATTTCACTCCTATAGGGAATTCAAGAAATAAAACAAATTAGCAAAGGGAAAGAGAGCGAGAGCAAGAGAGAGAGAGAGAGAGAGAGAGAGGAGAGACAAACCGAGAAACAGACTCTTAATTATGGAAAACAGAAGCTTACCAGAGGGGAGGTGAGTGAAGGAGATGAAGGGGATTAAGAGCACACTTATTATGGGGGCGCCTGGGTGGCTCAGTGGGTCCTGGGATTTAACCCCAAATCAGGCTCTCTGCTCAGTGGGGAGCCTGCTTCCTCCTCTCTCTCTCTGCCTGCCTTAAAAAAAAAAGAGCACACTTACCATGATGAGCATTGACTAATGTACAGAATTGTTGAATCACTATATTGTACACCTGAAACTAAGAGAACACTACATGTTAACTGTACTGGATTTAAAATTACAAAAAGAGAATGTTTGTGAACGGTTGTTTGTAATAGAATACTTGGTAAAAAGAACTCTATTTATATTGCTAATACTGGAGATGCCACAACTGGTCTTTATAAAAAAGAAAAAGTGAATTTTCGTTGTAAAGTAATTGAAAATGTTATCATAGAATTGCATTTACATAGAAAGATGGTAGCGATATGGGCAAAAACAGATTACAAGGACCATTAAGGGCACAGATCCACTTTTTTTTTTTGCTTATATAGGCATATACCTGTTTATCCAGAGGTCTCAAAGCATAAAAAAGAAAATTATCTCGTTGTTCCAGTCATCTAGAGCTTTTTACTCTTCATAGAAAGAGGCTGCACTTTCTGCCTGGATACCTCGCACAGATACCCTTGGGAATGACCCCTTTCCTTTTTTTTTTTTTCTTCAACTTTTTAGTTCTTAATCTTTGTTATTATGTTCAGTTACCCAGTGTATACTACGTCATTTATTTTTTGATGTAGTGTTCAACGATTCATTAAGTGTGTATAACACCCAGTGCTCATCACAACAGGTGCCCTGCTTAATACCCATCAGCAGGTTACCCCATGCCCCTCCTCCTCCCCCTCCCCTCTGTAGCCCTCAGTTTGTTTCCCGGAGTCGAGAGTCTCTCATGGTTTGTCTCTCTCTCTCTCTGATTTCTCCCCACTTTCTACTCAGATGCCCCAAAAGCTCTCTGGTGGGTTTCCACCACAGCCCCTCCCTCCCATTTTCCTGCTCAGCGCTGTTCAAGCTGCAGTTTAGACTTTTGTCACCAGGTGGCACCAACTACTTCCCCCGTCAATTTCTCCTCAAAGAGGTCTGTTTATTCAAGAAACAAGAAAATACAACACCTTCCTTTAAGACCCCGCTTGTGAACCAATGAATAGAATATTTTAAATTCTGCCTGATAGAACTGATGGGTGTAAAACCAATGAATAGAATATTTTAAATTCTGTCTGATAGAACTGACGGGTGTGAAAGAAGACTGTAAAACAAAACAAAACAAAACAAAACAAAACACACCTATACTCTAGGACATGTATAAGATGAAACACAAGTGACAGTAGTGCACCATGGCAGTAGGTGGCAGGTGGGCTAAGGGCAGGGCAGGACAGGTGGGAGGTGTCTGAGAAGGATGGGGAGCTGGAGTAGTGCCTGGGCAGCCTGTACAGGAGTGGGGTGGTGGAGGGTGAAAGCCCTGATCTCTGGGAGGGACACGCCACAGTGTGGGCATGTCAGCCTGCACTGAGGAGAGAAGAAATACATCGATAAACAAGACATAGATTTGGGGCCCACAGCAAATGGAACTGCTTTAATGCACATGTGAATTTTCTCAACAGAATCTATGTATCTCAGTAAACCAAGGATTCCAAGAATTTTCTCATTCTTCGCAAACTGTGCTGGGTTCATCTGAGAAAGAAAAATGGAGATGGATGCCACTTGGTGGTCAGAGCTTGGATTGCAATTCTGAGGCATGGACCAGGGGGTTTCAGCAAGGAGGAGGGAAAGATCAAGTTTGTGATCTTGGCTGAATGGTTTCAGCCAGAGTTTTTGGGAATTTTTCGCTTCATGGCAGTAATTCCTCAGTGTGTATCATTTTCTGGGGTATTTAAATCTGAGATCAGAATCCATCCCCTGTGTGAACTGAATATAGAGCCACACTTGTGAGGTCGGCGTGATTGAGCCAGAGGAGGCATAGAAACACACACACAGAGTCAATTCAACTTTGAAATCGACTTCATTCTCCTATAAAATTGAATATAATGAATACTTATGAAGTGAGGAATGTATGTGCACATACATGTGCAAAACTGTCTTCATTGTTGAAAGGAACTTTGGGGTGAATACCCACGGGGCCACAGTATCAGGGGAGTGTAAAATGCCCAATTCTCAAGCCTTGGAAACCCATCTTCTAAAAGCAGTCCTGTTCTGTGTCCTCTAGAGAGGGTGAAGGATGGGAACTCATTCCCATCCTGCCATTTATCTGGAGAGGTGATGTATATAGGTTCTGTGAACCTGAGATTTGCCATCTGAGAAGTGGGACCCAGGAGACATTTGTCACATAACTGTCCCAAGTGGGGGGGGGGTGAGAGAACCTGATCAGAGTTAAATGGCAAGTAGTGGGACTTCAGGGGTCCTTTCAAAGTTGAGATGCAGCAGTAGGGGCTGGCTGAGCTTCAGGGATAAGGCAGGCATGGTGAAAAGGTATTTTTCATTGTTTCTCCTGATGAAAATATAGATATTTTTATGAAGGAAGCAAATATTTCTATGATATGCCTTGAGCTTAAAGTCTTAGAGACAGAAGGATCCCTAGCTTCTTGGGTGAATCAGAAGCTTATAAGCAATACTCAACATCAGGCTCCTCAGCAGACCCTAAAGCAGTTCCCCATGCTGGGAAGATGGGCCTGCTTATTTGTTTATTGTTTTTTTGTTACTTTGCTTGTTTTTTATTGAAGTGCAAGTGATACACAATATTGTAGTAGTTTTAGATGTACAATATAGTGATTCAGCAATTACATACATTACAAAATGCTCAGTACTATAAGTGTAGTCACCATCTGTCACCACACAATGTTATCCCAATATCATTGACTATATTCCCTATGCAACACTTTTCACCCCTGTGACTTACTTATTTTATAACTGCAAATTTGTATCTCTTAATCATCTTCATGTATTTTGCCCATCCTCTCACTCCTCCCCACCTGGCAACCACCAGTTTTTTCTCTGTATTGTTGAGTCTGTTTCTGTTTTGTTTTGTTCATTTGTTTTCATCTTTTAGATTCTAAATATAAGTGAAATTGTAAGGCATCTATTTTTCTGACTTGTTTTACTTAGTATAATGCCTTCTAAGTCCATCCATGTTATTGTGAATGGCAAGATTTCATTCCTTTTTATGGCCGAGTAATATTCCATTGTGTGGGTGTTACATGCATTATGTACACACACACACACACACACACACACACACACACACACACGTCACCCCTTCTTTATCCATTCATCAATCAATGGACACTTGGGTTGCTTCCATACCTTGCCTGTTACAATTAGTGATATAGTAAGACAGACCTCAGTGATAGAGCACATCAGGGCAGCAAGGTTCGGTGTTTGCCTAAACTGCTGTTCCTGGACTGCTCCATCGATTAATACATTCTACAGGAGTATTCTAGACTAGTCCTGGAGTCACCATCACAGGAGTCTTCAGATCATGCATTACCCCAACCATGTCACACTTGAATTTCAGCCAATAGCTATCTCCCTGAGAGGGAGAAAACCAAGATTTACTAACATTTCTTCAACATACCATGTTCATACCATCTTCACTTTTGACTACATATATATTTGGGCTTCAAACCCACACTGTCCATCCAAAGCATTTCACTAATTTTATAGTTTAATAAGAGGGGAAATCTGGAAAATTCAAGGGTTAAATTCAAAACAAAGTAACTTCTTCACCTTAACTTTTAAGCTTGCTCAAACTTCAGGGCATTGAAGATTAAAATATAATCCCTCCTCTGACCCCTAATTCCCATGCAGGCTTAAGCCTCTCACTCTGTCTCTCCATCTCCCCATCTCTCTGTCTCTTTCTCGCCTTCAAAATCAAAGTTTCAGAAAGAGATTTTTACATTCCCTTGTAACACATTCTTTACTTCCCACTGAATTCTTTTTTTAAAAAACTTATTTATATATTTTTCAAAATATCAATCAATTAATTAATTAATTAACTTTTTGTATTAATTTCTTTTAATTTTTAATTTTTTTTAGTTTTATTTTTAATAAACATATAATGTATTTTTATCCCCAGGGGTACAGGTCTGTGAATCACCAGGTTTACACACTTCACAGCACTCACCATAGCACATACCCTCCCCAATGTCCATAACCACACCCTCTTCTCCCAAACCCCCTTCCCCCAGCAACCCTCAGTTTGTTATGTGATATTAAGAGTCGCTTATGGTTTGTCCCCCTCCCAATCCCATCTTGTTTCATTCATTCTTCTCTTACCCCCTTAACCCCCATGTAGCATCTCCGCTTACTCATATCAGGGAGATCATATGATAGTTGTCTTTCTCCGAATGACTTATTTCACTAAGCATGATACCCTCTAGTTCCAACCACGTCATCGCAAATGGCAAGATTTCATTTCTTTTGATGGCTGCATAGTATTCCATTGTGTATATATACCACTTCTTCTTTATCCATTCATCTGTTGATGGACATTTAGGTTCTCTCCATAGTTTGGCTATTGTAGACATTGCTGCTATAAACATTCGGGTGCATGTGCCCCTTTGGATTACTGCGTTCGTATCTTTAGGGTAAATACCCAGTAGTACTATTGCTGGGTCATAGGGTAGTTCTATTTTCAACATTTTGAGGAACCTCCAAGCTGTTTTCCAGAGTGGTTGCAACAGCTTGCATTCCCACCAACTGTGTAGGAGGGTTCCCCTTTCTCCGCATCCTCGCCAATCCCTGTTGTTTTCTAACTTGTTAATTTTAGCTATTCTGACTGGTGTGAGGGTGATATCTCATTGTGGTTTTGATTTGTATTTCCCTGATGCCGAGTGATGTGGAGCACTTTTTCATGTGTCTGCTGGCCATCTGGATGTCTTCTTTGCAGAAATGTCTGTTCATGTCCTCTGCCCATTTCTTGATTGGATTATTTGTTCTTTGGGTGTTGAGTTTGAGAAGTTCTTTATAGATTTTGGACACTAGCCCTTTATCTGATATGTCGTTTGCAAATATCTTCTCCCATTCTGTCAATTGTCTTTTGGTTTTGTTAACTGTTTCCTTTGCTGTGCAAAAGCTTTTGATCTTGATGAAATCCCAATACTTCATTTTTGTCCTTTCTTCCCTTGCCTTTGGCGATGTTCCTAGGAAGATGTTGCTGCGGCTGAGGTCAAAGAGGTTGCTGCCTGTGTTCTCCTCAAGGATTTTGATGGATTCCTTTCTCACATTGAGGTCCTTTATCCGTTTTGAGTCTATTTTTGTGTGTGGTGTAAGGAAATGGTCCAATTTCATTTTTCTGCATGTGGCTGTCCAATTTTCCCAACACCATTTATTGAAGAGGCTGTCTTTTTTCCATTGGACATTCTTTCCTACTTTGTCGAAGATTAGTTGACCATAGAGTTGAGGGTCTATTTCTGGTCTCTCTATTCTGTTCCATTGATCTATGTGTCTGTTTTTGTGCCAGTACCATGCTGTCTTGATGATGACAGCTTTGTAATAGAGCTTGAAGTCCGGAATTGTGATGCCACCAACTTTGGCTTTCTTTTTCAATATTCCTTTGGCTATTCGAGGTTTTTTCTAGTTCCATATAAACTTTAGGGTTATTTGTTTCATTTCTTTGAAAAAAATGGATGGTATTTTGATAGGAATTGCATTAAATCTGTAGATTGCTTTAGGTAGCATAGACATTTTCACAATATTTGTTCTTCCAATCCATGAGCATGGAACATTTTTCCATTTCTTTGTGTCTTCCTCAATTTCTTTCATGAGTACTTTATAGTTTTCTGAGTATAGATTCTTAGCCTCTTTGATGGTAGGTTTATTCCTAGGTATCTGATAGTTTTGGGTGCAATTGTAAATGGGATTGACTCTTCAATCTCTCTTTCTTCTGTCTTTTTGTTGGTGTAGAGAAATGCAACTGATTTCTGTGCATTGATTTTATATCCTGACACTTTACTGAATTCCTGTATAAGTTCTAGCCATTTTGGAGTAGTGTCTTTTGGGTTTTCCACATATAGTATCATATCATCTGCGAAGAGTGATAGCTTGACTTATTCTTTGCCGATTTGGATGCCTTTAATTTCCTTTTGTTGTCTGATTGCTGAGGCTAGGACTTCTAGTACTATGTTGAATAGCAGTGATGATAATGGATGTCCCTGCCATGTTCCTGACTTTAGTGGAAAAGCTTTCAGTTTTTCTCCATTGAGAATGATATTTATGGTGGGTTTTTCATAGATGGCTTTGATAGTATTGGGGTATGTGCCCTCTATCCCTACACTTTGAAGAGTTTTGATCAGGAAGGGATGCTGTACTTTGTCAAATGCTTTTTCAGCATCTATTGAGAGTATCATATGGTTTTTGTTCTTTCTTTTATTGATGTGTTGTATCACATTGACTGATTTGAGTATGTTGAACCAACCTTGCATCCCTGGAATAAATCCCACTTGGTTGTGGTAAATAATCTTTTTAATGTACTGTTGAATCCTATTGGCTAGTATTTTGGTGAGAATTTTCGCATCCGTGTTCATCAAGGATATTGGTCTGTCGTTCTCTTTTTTGATGAGATCCTTGTCCTGTTTGGGGATCAAGGTAATGCTGGCCTCATAAAATGAGTTTTTGTTTGTCCTGGAAGCTTTTTATCTTCTTCTATGTTCAGTGGTAGCCTAGCTGGATATAGTATTCTTGGCTGCATGTTTTTCTCATTTAGTCTTCTGAATATATCATGCCAGTTCTTTCTGGCCTGCAGGTCTTGTGTGGATAAGTCTGCTGCCAATCTAATATTTTTACCATTGTATGTTACAGACTTCTTTTCCCGGGATGCTTTCAGGATTTTCTCTTTGTCACTAAGACTTGTAAATTTTACTATTAGGTGATGGGGTGTGGACCTATTCTTGTTGATTTTTAAGAGGGTTCTCTGCGCCTCCTGGATTTTGATGCTTGTTCCCTTTGTCATATTAGGGAAATTCTCTCCAATAATTCTCTCCAATATCACTCTCTGAGCTCACTGAGCCTGCGACCGGTTCAAGGTAACCCCGAGCTGAGAGCTCACTTCTTGGCTCTGTCTCAGTAACCAGCTTCCCTTTTTTAATACCTGCAAGCTCTGCAACACTCAGACACCCCTGATCCTTCTGTGACCCTGCAGGACCTGAGGCCAAGCCGACCCCGCATGGGCTACACCCTGGTTTCGCCTCTGGAGCGTTGTCCCTCAGCGGAACAGACTTATAAAAGTCCTGATTTTTCTGCTCCATTGCTCCGCCACTTGCCGGGAGCCAGCCCCTTCCCCGACACTGCAGTCTATCTTCCCATCGCTTTGGATTCACTTCTCTGCCAGTCCTACCTTTCAGAAAGTGGTTGATTTTCTGTTTCTGGAATTGCTGTTCTTCTTCTCTTCGATCTCCCATTGGATTTGTGGGTGTTTGCAATGTTTAGATAAGCTATCTAGCTGATCTCCTGCTACCTGATGTAGCCTCAGCCTGCTACTTCTCCGCCATCTTGACTCCTCCATAATTTATTTATTTTTTTCAGCGTAACAGTATTCATTGTTTTTGCACTACACCCAGTACTCCGTGCAATCCGTGCCCTCTCTAATATCCACCACCTGGTTCCCCCAATCTCCCACCCGCTGTCCCTTCAAAACCCTCAGAATTCTCACTGAATTCTTATCTGACTGCTTCTGTCTTCATGGTTGCAATGATGTGCTCTCACCAAGGTCACAAGCCACCATATTCTCACTAGATCCAGATTATTGTATAAGTATATTAACATACTGAATATTAATTTTACTGACCTCCTCATAATGGTGCTGTGTGCACTGGCTTTGACAAGACATTTAAAAAATTCTTGGTAATAAGAAATTTTAGCTGTATTTGTTTCATTTCAGGTATGTTTATTGACTTTACTATATCCATAGGCATGAAGAAAAAAATAGGATATCGTCTGCGGATTATTCACAATGGCATGTGGGATATGGTATAGTGAGTATATTAGATGCCTAGGGTCCCATAAGAAATCTCCAGAAATTCCATGGTTTGAGATATCAAAAATGTGTTCTCTCATAGTTCTGAAGACCAGAAGCCTCAAATCAGGGTGTCAGGGAGGGCCATGATCCCTCTGAACACTCTAGGGCAAAATTCATCCTTGACTCTTCCAGTGTCTGGTGACTCCTGGCTTCCCGTGGTCTGTGGCAGCAGACATTCTTCAAATGGTCTTCTTCACTGTGTGTGAAATCTCTCTCTTGTTTCTAAGGACAACAGTCATTGGACTTAGGGACCACTCTAAATCGAAGATGATTTTATCTCAAGATCCTTTAACTACATGTGCACAGACAGTTCAGGGGTTGGACATATCTGGTTCAGGACATAAATCAATTCACTACAGTGATATCCAGGTTGAAACAGCAAACTTGAGATATTACCTTTTGTATATAAATGTGCAAATACATGCATACATGCATAAACATATACATACCTGTGTAAGAAAGACTATAATGCATTCTTGAAGAATATAATGCAGATTAAAATATTCAGGGACTGTCTTTGGGTTGCATGTTTTGGGGTAATGCTTTTACCCCACCTTTATATTATCTACTTTACCTAAAATAAATGCTAATTGCTCTTGCAACTATATATTCAAATAAATAAATAAATAAAATGACAGGGAAACAAGTGCATTCTTAGCCCACCCACAGGAAAACCTATAGAATGACCACCCTGCCCTAAGTGTGTGGGGGTGGAGTATCACTCTGCCCTAAGCATGTGGGGTGGAGGATCACCCTGCCATAGACATGTGGGGTGGGTCCGTGGGCTGGATGTCTTTACGATAATCACCTATGACCAACAAAGAATAAACATACCCTATGAATGAAGTAAGTCTTTGAAGGTATTATCAATAGAGAATTTTTTAAACATCTTAATTTAATTTTGTTTTTTTTCAGTGTTCCAAGATTTATCGTTCATGCACCACACCCAGTGCTCCCTCAATATGTGCCCTCCTTCATACCCACCACCGGGCTCACCCATCCTCCCACCCTTCTCCCCTCCAAAACCCTCAGTTTTTTTTCTCAAAGTCCACAGTCTCTCATGCTTCCTCTCCCCCTCCGATTTCCCCCAATTCACTTTTCCTTTCCTCCATGTCATGTTCCACAAGTAATTGAGACCATATGATAATTGACTTTCTCTGCTTGACTTATTTCACTCAGCATAATCTCCTCAGTCCCACTCATGTTGATGCAAAAGTTGGGTATTCATCCTTTCTGATGGCTGTGTAATAGTCCATTGTATATATGGATGTAAGTTCCCTGGTTAGCTTTTCTTTCTATTCTTTCTTTTCTTTCTTTCAACTGTATTATGTTAGTCACCATACAGTACATCATTAGGTTTTGGTACAGTGACTAACTCTGAAGGCCCTCGTTGTTGGCAACCCTGTTGGGACCCCTCTCACTTCCTGAAAGCTTTTTCTGTATCCTTGCTTAATAAATTTTATCACTTTACTCAAAAAAAAGTCAAACCTTTCAAATGGGAAGGCCCTCAAGGGACAGTAAGGAAGACAAAGTGTCAGGGAAGCCCCTTTCTCAATATAACAAGATAATTTCCTTTCAAATTTCACCAACATTGGTTGTTATCAATATTTTAAATTCCTACCTATTAAACTGGGGGGGATTCTATTTCAGTTTGATTTTTTTTTCTTTTTTGCTGTGCCTTAAGAAACAGTGAGGTTGAGGGTCTTATCAGATGAGAAACAGTAGTGTACACTGAAGAGATGTGGAGTTGAGCAGTCACACTGAATCTGTTCAAATCTCTGTCTTATGACTTGCTAGCCTGCCCTCACTGTGCCTCAGTTTCCTAAAGTTTAAAATCAGGCAACAATAACATCCTCTTAGGCTCTGCTGAGGATGAAATGAGTAAGTACAGGGTTAACACATGCAACACGGTGAGGTGCAGAGGGAGCCAGTAATAATATTACCTGTTCTTATTATTATGATCATACCAGAATGCACCAGTAGTGTTTTTACTTGTGAGTAACCACCTTGGGTATTTAACAGAGGAAAGTTCCAGACAAAGTGTTGAAATATGCACTGGTTTCTCCTTACTGCTAGTAACAAAATGTGAGAGAAGAGATAAATCCAATGAACTGTTGAGGAAAACAAAGAAACGTGCCTTGAAGATTTGGAAAACCTGAGCCTATCTATATTATAAAAAGCAAGAACACATGATCAGGAAAGAATACCAAGGGTATGGCTGGGAAATCACTCCAGGAAGAGATTACTTATGGATTTAATCAGCCATCTCAGCTGAAGCCTGAAAAAGAGATGTAGAGAACCTGAACTGACCCATAACCAGCAAGGAAATTGGAGCAGTAATAAAAAATCTCCCAACAAACAAGAGTCCAGGGCTGGATGACTTCCCAGGGGAATTCTACCAAACATTTAGAGAAGAATTAATGCCTGTTTTTCTGATGCTGTTTAAAAAAAAAAAAAAGTTCTGATCAAATGGCAGTGTGTAAGTGGTGATCTGACTGTATTTATTAATGAACGCTTAGGTGACTGAGGTCCAACTCTTGCACACTGAATTTGGTCAGCAATGCCAAATTCATCACATATTAAATAATGTTAAATTAAATTAAATAATCAGTCTGTTCATGAGCTTTCTGGAGTTCTTTTATATTGTGCATCAACCACGTTATCCAACAGTTACAAAATCATAGATTCTTGGGAAATTCTTGGGAAAGAACACCCAGCAAAGGGGCCCCCATCCCTGTTTATTCACCCTTTGGCTGGGGGGTATGAATAATAAGAATAAACAATGCAAAAGACACCAATAATGATAACCAGTTAATCTACATAGTAGATTAACAGATGAAACTCTTGGTTAATTTCATACAACCAGCGAGTAATGAATCCCAGGGTTAAATCCTGGTCATTTCTGATCCCACATTCAATGCCCCAATGCCTTTTTATATATTGAGTGTTCTTCTGTGTTAGGCTGGAGGCCAGCACAGGGGAACAGAGTCACCCAATATCCCGTGAGTCAGGCAACCGAGATGCATGTTTGATGTCTCCCATCTTCTGTCTAGCTGACCTGTTCCTATTCTATGCTCTTCCATACTTTTTCTTCTTCATGGAACACAGTGAGAAATTGCTTCTAGAAATTGCTTTCAAGCTTGGAGGAAAATAGGGAGACAGGAAAGCACGTGGAGAAAAAGAAATGATAAGATGGAACAAAAATTTACTTCTTGCTGCTACATTTCCAGATGTGGTCTTGTTTCAAATCTTCTATCTAATGGGACAGAAGAGGCAGGGTGGACTGGGAGTAACACTTATCAAAGCCATACTATGTACCAGACATTCTTGGGGGAGTTTCTCCATTTTTTTCTTACCACAAATCTGTGAAGAAGGCACCCTTAGTCCCATTTTAGAGATGAACAACCTCAGACTCACAGAGCTATGTAAATGTTCCTCAGTCAAACAGGCCAACTGGAAGCCTCTCATTTAGATGATGGATTTCCAGGGCTTAAGTCCCCATAGTGGGAAATTCCTTGAAACGGAAACTGGGTGGTGTCATGTCATAACATAGTGTCATGGCAAGACATTGGGCATGAAGATGATGGTGGGCACAAAATCCTGCCCCGTGGGCCAATAGGCCTTGGCATGGGGACACATAGACTGGCTGATTCCTTAGATGTTTAAGTGGACCCCAGGAAGCAGCACAAACTGTTGCCCTTTGGAAAGGGAACCTGAATGGTAAAATATTAACAGGTACAAAACTATCATATGCATGTTTTTTCTTCCTGCTCAATCTCTTGTAATCCTAATAGTTCCTTTCAAGGGAAATAATTATCCCTGTTACTCAGACAACGGAACTAAAATTAGAAGAGTAAGTAACGTGACCTAAGAAACTACCTTATAAATTACGTCTCCAGAACTCAAAACCTGGAATGGCATGGACTAAGATTTTTGTTACTCTGTCCTGAAGGGCTGATATTTGATATACCTCAAAGCATTACTATTCAGTTGTTCTTTTTTTTTTTTTTAAAGATTTTATTTATTTGACAGAGAGAAATCACAAGTAGATGGAGAGACAGCCAGAGAGAGAGAGAGAGATAAGGAAGCAGGCTCCCTACTGAACAGAGAGCCCGATGTGGGACTCGATCCCAGGACCCTGAGATCATGACCTGAGCTGAAGGCAGCGGCTTAACCCACTGAGCCACCCAGGTGCCCTCAGTTGTTCTTTTAAAACAATGTGCTAAAGTAATCTTCAAATGCTAAAAATCATTATAAATTGCAGAAAGGCCATCTGTGTAGCAAAAATTAAAAATCACATTTTATGTGGAAAGCAGTGAGAAATTATTTAGAACTTATATTCAGATGTAGTGTTTATATTCTCAGTGTATAAAATACTCTTCAACAGTAGAGATGGGACAATATTATCAAGAGAGAATGTACATATAAAGCAATATAAATCTCCAATAAGCACTTGTAAATATGCCCCATGAAACAAATTAAACAAAATGAAAATGAATCATATTAAGCAAAACAGAGGTTGTTAAGTGTTATGTAGAATATAATTGTATTTTGCAAAATAATGTATAGCAACATGAGTATACCTTTGTGTGTGTGATTATAAATAGGTGCATTACACACAGAGAAAAAAATCTGGGACACAGGCCCAAATAAATTAACAGAGACCGTCTTTGTATCGTGGTGAGCAGAAGGTGGGAGAGTAGGGAAGGGCAGAATAATTTCAATATCTAAATAAACATTTATGTTGTTTCCTACTCAATGAACAATGAAAGTTATTAATTGGTAATCTGACAATGTAAATGATGTAAGGTTAAGTAAAATGGGAACATTTGTACATTGAGCCACAAAATGGTAGTGAAGGAATACATTTATTGACTTGGATATATGTTCATACACTTGCAAAAAATAGCACATTAAAAGATTTCTTTGAAACTAATTTAAATAATTCAATGTGTGCATGCTGGTGAGAGGTAGAACATATTTTTATTTTAAGTTTGAGTTTCTGTAGGGTTTAAAATATGAAAACTTAGTGGAATAAAAGATTGGAAATATAAGATGATGGTGTAATGATAATAAATACAATGCTTCTATATCCAAATCAATAAGAGAAGAGAGAAGAATTACATGGTCCTTTCAGTTGATGCTGGGAAAGCATTTCACAATATAAAGCATTCATTCCTAATTAAAATGCTTCAAAATAGGGATAGAGGGAACATTTCACAACTTGATAAAATCTATCTATGTAAAACCCACAGTGAAGATCATCATCAATGGGGATAAGCTGACAGCCTTCCCTTTAAGATCAGAAACATGACAAGGATGTCCACTCCAATCACTCTAGTTCAACACAGTAAAAGAAGTGCTAGCAACAGCAGTCAGACAACAAAGAGAAGTAAAAGGTATTCAAATTGGCAATGAAAAAGTCAAACTCTCTCTCTTCGCACTTGACATGATACATTATATGGGAAACCCAAAAGACTCCAGCCCTGAACCACTAGAACTCATACAGCAATTCAGTAATGTGGCAGGATACAAAGCCAACATAGAGAAATCAGTTGCTTTCTTATGCATGAACAATGAAAATACAGAAAGGGACATCAGAGAATCGATGCCCTTTACTCTAACACCAAGAACCATAAGATACCTGGGAATACACCTAACCAAAGAGGCAAAGGATCTGTACTCGAGGAACAGCAGAACACTCATGAAAGAAAGTGAAGAAGACCCTGAAAGATGGAAGAGCATTCCATGCTCACGGATCAGAAGAATAAACATAGTTTAGATGTCTATACTGCCTAGAGCAATCTATACTTTCAATGCCATCCCGATCAAAATTCCACCGGCATTTTTCAAAGAGCTGGAGCAAACAATCCTCTATCCATTGCTTTGGAAATATCTTCCCAGGATCGGTTTCATGGGTAAAGGCACAGGTTAGAACAATCTATTTGATAAGCTTCTGCATGCGCATGTGTGTGCATCAGTGTGCATGTGACTGTACGCATGTTTCTATGGCTCCAACTTATTCACAGTTAGTTGTACACAATAAGTCGTGCAGCTTTCTCTTCAGTTTACTTAGAGGCTGGACTTCCAGTCCCAGGGCTTGAAGATCCCAAGATGGACATTTATAAAGAAGGAAGGACATGTGCATCTGTGTGGAAGAGTCCAGAAAGCTTTGGCCTATACAATGGAATCAGTGCGTTTCCCACACTCCCCCTACATCCCCCACGCCCATTTGGGGACATCTATCTCCATTTTCTCAGGGTTATCACTTTCCCACTGTAAAGGCATAGTTTTCTTAGAAACAGAAACAAAATGCTTCCTTCAGGGTAGAGTGTGAAACAGTAAGTACACTCTGGTCCCAACTCTCTCTGAAGAAGTCACATGTTGAGGGAAAGTCTGAAAGGACAGATACCTAGTTGTGTTTCCTGCTTACTCCTGCATCTATATCTCCTTAGTTTGTTAATGTGTATTGGGTGTTTACTGTCTTCCAGGCACTGTTGTCCATTCCTTATCTGCATTCCAGCCTTCCCTCCCTTGATCTTTAGACCTGCATAACTGGAACTTGTTCACCTGGAGCAAGATGGATGTTAGTGCCCACCCCCACCATGGGATAATGACGTATGACCTCAGATGGACTCCATCCCCAACAAGGCTAGTCCAAGCTTGACCCTGACTCCTGGAATCCCAGCATCAGAATGGGAAATGACACAACTGAGTTGGGACAAGTTGCAAAGTTGGGAAACTGAGGCAACTTGTAGCCCAAACATTTGTTCTCTGGTATAGAGCTGACAGTGTGTTCCCTCTTCCTGATGGTATCTCTATTAATCGAGAGTGAAGGACAAGGCAACCGTCATGTGGTTTCACTCTTGCTTCTTCTTGTGGGCCTAAGCCATAGATTTTCCTTTCCCAATTTCCACCCCCGCCCCCCCCTTTTTTTTTAACTTCAAAGTGGTAGGTTTCTGAACTGTTTAGCTGCCTGCTAACTGCTAGGAGGATGGTTTTTCCCATGTAGTCCATGAAAGGGTCCATCTGAGATGATGTGAAGTTTCTGCTACATGTAACGACCCCTCTCCCAGTTAAGGGGGCCTGCCTGTGCCTGGCTTCCTCTTGCTGTTCAGGGCTCAGCTCACGTATCACTTCTTGAGAAAGAGCTTCACTGAGAACCGCATCTATAATATTCTCTGTTCCAGTCATTTTCTACTCTACTTATGTATTTATTCTCTTCAAAGCACAATTCCTCATATGAAATTATTGTGCTTATTAATTTCTTTGGCTACCAACTGCCCGCTTTCCCTAATTAGAATGAAAACTCCTGGGACCCCTCCTGTCATGTTCCCTGTGCTGAGTCACCAGCAACACATAAATCATTTGTAAAATATTACTGAAATGAGGGAACTGTTATCTATTTGACACAGTGGAGCAGATAGGCATTTAAAGGTGAGTGGCAGGAACAATTGATGACAAAATTAGATATCACAGGATTCAAAAATTTTAAGTCTCTGCTGCAAACCTAACAGCAACACTTTTCAAACTTGGATGACTACCGGAATCAAATGAAGAAATTACTCAGAGGGCAAACACTTCCCATCTCACCTCCCTGGTGTCAATTTAGCGGAGCTAGGGTGGGCCTAGGTTCTAGAGGTTTAGTGAGCAGTCCCTGGCGATTTTGATGAACGGGTCCATGGACCACAATTGGAAAAATCCTGACCTAAATAGGTCACAGTTGTGTATCATTCATTCACTGTCTACCATGCAGAATTAGGTGATTTCTGGGTTGTCACAATTCATATAATTATTTAAAAGTGCCCTGGTATTTCTTTCCCACCTAAGGACACAGATTGCTTTACCAGATGGGATCACACTTAACACTCCGCAACATTCTTGGGTGGTCAGCAGGGTTGGGTGTTGTTATCCTACTGTATAGATGAGACAGTATATTATTCCCAGGTATCTTATGGTTCTTGGTGCTATAGTAAATGGAATCGATTCTCTAACTTCCCATTCTGTATTTCCATTATTAGTGTATATGAACACCACTGATTTCTGTACATTGACTTTGTATCCTGTCACGTTGCTGAATTGTTGTATGAGTTCTAGTAGTTTGGGGGTGGAGTCTTTTGGGTTTTCCACATAAAGAATCATGTCGTCTGCAAAGAGAAGAGTTTGACTTCTTCATTACCAATTTGGATACGTTTTATTTCTCTTTGTTTTCTGATTGCTGTTGCTAGGACTTCTAATAATATGTTGAACAAGAGTGGTGAGAGTGGGCATTGTTGTCGTATTCCTGATCTCAATGGGAAGGTTGAAAACGTTTTCCCATTGAGGATGATATTTGCCCTGGGTCTTTCATAGATAGATTTGATGAAGTTCAGGAGTGTTCCCTCTATCCCTATACTTTGAAGCGTTTTAATCAGGAACGGATGCTGGATTTTTTCATATGCTTTTTCTGCATCAATTGAGAGGACCATGTGGTTCTTCTCTCTTCTCTTATTAATATCTTCTATCACATTGATTGTTTTGCGAATGTTGAACCATCCTTGTAGCCCAGGGATGAATCCCACCTGGTAAGGGTAGATGATCTTTTTAATGTGCTGATGAGACAGTATATTAAACATGAATTTTTATTTATATTCTTTGACGTCTGAGACCTTGTTGCCACTGGAAGGACTGTCCCTCCGAGGGATAACTGATCGCTCTAGATAGTAAACAATGGGGCCATAGGCCAACCAACGATCTAGGACCACACTCCCACCCCCACCTCCTCTGCTGGGCTCTCAAACAAATCACCAATATCCCACTGCCCTAACCACCACATGGACTTGTACCAGATGACGAGGGACAAAACGTTATGTCGCAGAACCCACTGAAATAATCCCAAACAACTAATCCCATGCTTACCCTGCCTGGCCTCTTCCTACTTAGAAAAACCCCAGTGAAAATTCTTGCCCTCTCATTTCTTTTTCTCTCTCTGCCCCCTAGGAAACCTGGTGCTTCCCCATGGGGTTGGGCTCTGTGAGGCATGGCATGACCCTTCCTCTTAGGAAAGGTGAATTACAAACTATATTGCCATTGGCAATCATCTCTTTTTAAAAAAAAATTTTAAATATTTTATTTATTTACTTGATAGACAGAGATCACAAGTAGGTAGTGTGCTATCCAGATGGGGGGGGGGAAGCAGACTCAGCGCCAAGCAGATAGCCCAATGTGGGGCTCGATCCCAGGACCCTGGGGTCATGACCTGAGCCTAAGGCAGAGGTTTTAACCCACTGAGCCACCCAGGTGCCCCACTTTTTTTTTTTTAAATAATTTTTATTGTGTTAGCTTAGTCACTCTAAAATACATCATCAGTCTGACACAGTGATCCAAGATTCGTTGTTCATGTACAACATCCAGTGCTCCATGCATTACATGCCCTCCTCAACACCCACCACCAGGCTCACCCATCCTCCAACCCCCACCCCTCTAAAACCCTCAGTTTGTTTCTGGGCCTCCACAGTATCTCATGGTTCATCTCCTCCTCCAATTTCACTCCCCCGACGCCTTCACTTTGCCTCTCCTTCTCCTAATGTCCTCCATGTTATTCCTTATGTACCACAAGTAAGTGAGACCATATGATAACTGACTCTCTCTGCTTGACGAGATGCCCTTCAACAGACAAATGGAAAAAGAAGATGTGTTCCATATACACCATGGACTACTATACAGCCATCTGAAAGGATGAGTACCCAACTTTTGCATCAATAGGGATGGGACTGGAGCATATTATGCTGATTGTAGTGAAACCAACATTTTAAAGTAAACATGTGGAATGGTAGCAACTTACTTAACCTGTTTCGATGATGAAACCCTCCTCTCCTCATTCTTGCTTCAGTAACATGTCTGGGAAACTCAACGTCACCCTTGCTTTTTCTTTATCATTCCCTGTTCCTGGGGCACAGAATCCACATCCTTCTCTGATGTTATACCAAGAATATGTTTATGAGGATAAGAAAGTACATGAAGAATTCCCACTCTCACCACTCTTGTTCAGCACAGTGCCAGAAGTCCTAGCAACAGCAATTGGACAACAAAGAGAAGTAAAAGGTATTTAAATTGGCAATGAAAAAGTCAAACTTTCTCTCTTCGCACTTGACATGATACGTTATATGGGAAACCCAAAAGTCTCCAGCCCTGAACCACTAGAACTCATACAGCAATTCAGTAATGTGGCAGGATACAAAGCCAACGTAGAGAAATCAGTTGCTTTCTTATACACGAACAATGAAAATACAGAAAGGGACATCAGAGAATCGATGCCCTTTACTCTAGCTAGCACCAAGAAACGTAAGATACCTGGGAATATACCTAACCCAAGAGGCAAAGGATCTGTACTTGAGGAACAGCAGAACACTCATGAAAGAAAGTGAAGAAGACCCAGAAATATGGAAGAGCATTCCATGCTCACGGATCAGAAGAATAAACATTGTTAAGTTGTCTATACTGCCTAGAGCAAACTATACTTTCAATACCAGCCCGATCAAAATTCAACCGGCATTTTTCAAAGAGCTGGAGCAAACAATCCTCTATCCATTGTTTTGGAAATATCTTCCCAGGATAGGTTTCATGGGTAAAGTCACATGTTAGAACAATCTATTTGATAAGCTTCTGCATGCGCATGTGTGTGCATCTGTGTGCATGTGACTGTACCCATGTTTCTATGTCTCCAACTTATTCACAGTTAGTTGTACACAATAAGTCATGAAGCTTTCTCTTCAGTTCACTTAGAGGCTGGACTTCCAGTCCCAGGGCTTGAAGATCCCAAGATGGACATATATACAGAAGGAAGGACATGTGCTTCTGTGTGGAAGAGCCAGAAAGCTTTGGCCTATACAATGGAATCAGTGCGTTTCCCACACTCCCCCTAAATCCCCCACGCCCATTTGGGGACATCTATCTCCATTTTCTCAGGGTTATCTCTTTCCTACTGTAAAGGCATAGTTTTCTTAGAAACTGAAAGAAAATCTTCCTTCAGGGTATAGTGTGAAACAGCAAGTACACTCTGGTCACAACTCTCTCTGAAGAAGTCACATGTTGAGGAAAATCTGAGAGGTCAGATACCTAGTTGTGTATACTGCTTACTCCTGCATCTATATCTCCTTAGTTTGTTAATGTGTATTGTGTGTTTACTGTCTTCCAGGCACTGTTGTCTATTCCTTATCTGCATTCCAGCCTTCCCTCTCTTGATCTTTAGACCTGCATAACTGGAACTTGTTCACAGGGACTAAGATGGATGTTAGTGCCCACTCCCACCATGGGATAATGACGTATGACCTCAGATGGACTCCATCCCCAACAAGGCTAGTCCAAGCTTGACCCTGACTCCTGGAATCCCAGCATCAGAATGGGAAATGACACAACTGAGTTGGGAGAAGTTGCAAAGTTGGGAAACTGAGGCAACTTGTAGCCCAAACATTTGTTCTCTGCTATAGAGCTAACAGTGCGTTGCCTCTTTCTGATGGGAAGATGAGCCTGGTGGTAGGTATTATGGAGGGCATGTGTTGTATGGAACATTCAGTGTGGTGCATAAACAATGAATCTTGGAACACTGAAGAATTAAAATAAAAATTAAAAGATAAAGAATGGCTAAAGTAAAAAAACACAGGAAACAACAGGTGTTGTTGGGGATGTGGAGAAAAAGAAACCCTCGTGCACTCTTGGTGGGAATGCAAACTGGTGCATCCACTGTGGTAAACAGTATGGATGTGTCTTAAAAAAATTAAAATTGAATTACTTTTTCATCCAGTAATTCAAATACTGGGTGTTTATCCAGAGAATAGAAAAACAGGAACTGGAAAAGATATATGTATCCCTATGTTTATTTTTACATTATTTTCCATAGCCAAGCTTTAGAAGCAACCCAGGTGTCCATTGATAGATGAAAGGATAAAGAATAAGGGATACAAATGCACACACATGTGCACATACACACAGTGGAATATTATTCAGCCTTGAAATAGAGTGAGAGCTTGCCATTTCTAACAACATGGATGGCCCAAGTACGTATATTGCTAAGTGAAGTAAGTCATTCAGAGAAAGACAAATCACATTAGGTTTCATTAATAGGTGGAATTGAAGCAGAACAAAGGAGTAAATAAAGAAGAAAGAGATAGGAAAATACAAACAAGCAGACCCTTAAATAGAGAGAACAAACAGATGGTTGCTAGAGGGGAGGTTGGAGGATAGATGGGTGAACTAGGTCATGGGGATTAAGATTACATTTACCTTGATGAGCACTGAGAAATATATGGAATTGGTAAATCATTACATTGTGCATCTTAGACTACCATGACACTGTAGCACAATCATATGTCAGGTTTTAATGGCATTTTATTTGCAGAAATAAAAAGAAACCATTCTAAAATTTATATGGCATTTCAAAAGATCCCCAATAGTTTAAACAGTCTTGAAACAGTTGTACAAAGCTGGAGGGCTCACATTTCCTGATTACATAGTATCTGACAAAGACACAGTAATCAAAATAAAATGGTAACTGCATGAAGAAAATAGAACAGAATAGATAACCCAAAACAAACCCTCATGTGTTTGATGAAATGATCACTGACAAGTTTACTACAGCTATGTCACTTCAGTGCACGGTGTGGAGCAAACTGGGTGTCCACATACAAAAGACTGAAGTTGGACCTGTACCTTCCTTTCACCATACACAAAATTAACTTTAAAATGGGTTAAAGACTGAAATCTAAGATTTGAAATTATAAAAGTCTTAGAAGAAAACATAGGGGAGAATCTTCATGACATTTGATTTGGCATCGGAATCAAAAGCAAAAATTGTGAAATATAACTACATCAAAATTAAAAGCTTTTGCACAGCAAAGGAAACAATCAAGGGATTGATGAGGCAAGCTATGGAAATGAGAGAAAATATTGGCAACCCATATACAAGAGGCTAATATCCATAAAGATACCCTACATGTGAACAGCAACAGCAGTGAAAACTTAAATGGTCCAATTAAAGCATGGGCAAAGTATTTGTACAGACATTACTCTTATGCGGATGTACAAATGGACAAGAAGCATATGAAAATATGTGTAGCACCTCTGATCACGAGGGAAATGCAAACCAAAACTGAATGTGGTATCACTTCACAACAGTTAGGATGGCCAATATCACATAAAACAGAAAATAACCAGTGTAGGTATGGATGCAAAGAAAATGGAATCTTTGTGCACTGTTGGTGGGAATGTAAACTGTTGCAGCTGCTATGGAAAACCACATGGAGGTGCCTCAACAAACTAAAAATAGAAGGATCATGTGATCCAGAAATCTCACTTCTGGTATATACCCAAAGGAATTGGAAGTGTGATCTCAAAGAGATATTGGCACACCCATGTTCATCACAGCATTAGTCTCAATAACAAAGAAGTGGGAGCAACCCAAATGGTCATCACAGGATGGAATGGATTAAACAAGTGGGATATACCTACACTGTATTATTTTTTCTTTTAAAGATTTTATGTATTTATTTGACACAGAGAAATCACAAGTAGATGGAGAGGTAGGCAGAGAGAGAGAGAGGGAAGCAGGCTCCCCGCTGAGCAGAGAGCCCGATGCGGGACTTGATCCCAGGACCCTGAGATCATGACCTGAGCCGAAGGCAGTGGCTTAACCCACTGAGCCACCCAGGCGCCCCCCTACACTGTATTATTATTCAGCCTTAAAAAAAGGAAGTTCTGTCGTGTCATATGCTACAACACAGGTGGACCTTGAGGGCATTATGTTAAGTTAAATACGTCAGTCACAAAAGGACAAGTCCCTGATTCCATTGGTATGATGCATCTAAAGTCGTCAAACTCTTAGACACAGGAAGTAGAATGGCGGTTGCATGGAGGTTAGGGAGGGAGAAAAGAGAAGTTGTTCAACGGACATAGAGTTGTAGTCTTGCAAGATGAAAAATTTAAGAGGCCTGTTGCACAACAAGATTCATATGGTCAACAGTATTGTACGGTACCGTTAAAATGAAAAGACAGTAATTTTAAGTTATGGTTTTATACTACAATTTAACAAATGTCTACAAGAAAGAGACAGTTCAATAAATAAATGGACAAGAGATTTGAGTATACTCCATCAAAGAAGACATATGAATAACAAGCTCATGAAAATATATGCAACATTCTTAGTCATTAGGGAAATATAAGTTAAAACTGCAATGAGATGCCATTACAACCTCTTGTAAATGGCTACAGTAAAAAAAGCCTGACCATAGGAAACATCAGCAAAGTTGTGGAGGATAGACCTCTCATATGCTGCTTGTAGAATGAAAAATGGTAGAGCCACTTTGGAGAAACTGTTTGGCAGTTTCTTATGATGTTAGTCTTGCATCTACCATATTATCAAGCCATTGCACTTCTAGCATTTATCCTCGAGAAAGAAAGCATATGTCCATGTAAAGACCCACACACGAATCCTAGCAGTGTTTCATCTAGGAGCTTTATTTATTTATTTATTTGTTTGTTTGTTTATTTTACCAGAGCCCCAAATGGGACACCACGAAATATCTATCAACAAGTGAATGGATACAACAATTTCTGGTATATTCGTATTCTTGAATATGACTGAGCTCTAAAAATGAAGGAACTACTGTCACATACAATAATACAGACAAATCTAAAAACAAATAGGCTGAAGGAGAGAAGGAAGATCTCCCCTAATAAAATAATACAACTTTTGTGGTTCCATTGATTCCATTTGAACAGAATTCTAGGTAATGGAGAATAATCTACAGCAGCAGAAGATCAGTGGTTGCCTGGGGACAGAGCAAGGTGTGAGGTGGGGTGGAGGGGTAAGGCGAGGAAGCCTAACAGTACAGAACTGAAAATGTTATACCTTGGGAAAATAATCATAATGCTCTTTAAGACTGCCTGGTTATTTTAGGGAATGTGGCTGAGTATTACCACGTTCTATGGTACTTACTATTTTAGAAATTATTGAATTCTTCTGACAATTCCTAAGTTGTGGAGTTATGCTTAGAAAATATATTGTAAACCTTAAGGAGTGATTGTGGAAGCAGCTGAAAACTCAGCAGCCTTCCTGTTCTGGGGCTATTGAACACAATGCTCCAGTAGGAGCAGGGTCCCATGATCTCCAGGGGCAAGGCATAGGTTCAGAGAAAATATATTGCGAACCCTAAGGAGTGATTGTAGAAGCAGCTGAAAACTCAGCAGCATTGTTGTTCTGGGGCTATTGAACACAACGGTCTGGTAGGAGCAAGATCCCATGATGCGCAAGGGCAGGGCATAAAGTTAGGAGCTATGAAAGAAAGTAACCCTCAGTCTCCCATTTCTGCACCTGGCGATTCTAGCCTAAACATCCCGCTCCTCCCTTGTCCCATGACTGACACCCTGTGTGCCTATGCGTAGGAGGAAATGCAAGCCTGCTCCAAGATATTTGCCATCCCTTTGTACTCCTTTCCCACACTTGAAGGCATCTGTCCTTGCTTTTGTGATAAAACAAAATAAAAGCTACGTGCAGTATTCAGCTGCTGCTGCTTGGCCTTGCAGAGGCAGCCCTGCATGGCTGCTCAGATTGGTGTCTGAGAAATTTATTTCAGTGTGCCATGACACTAAATAATGCTTGAAAATTTTCCAGATTTAAAAAATTGATTGTAAAATGGATAAAATGTGGCTGCCATGCCAAAATCTCAATTTGCCAGGAAGAACTTCTAACCAACTGCATGTATCTATATCCATCTGAGAGAAGCATGGGAATCTCTGAATAATATTTATAAAGTGAGACTAATTCAGGTATATTTATTCCAAATGCATACTGAAGATCAAGTTCCTTCTTCAAGTGGGACAATTCATTGCTTTCATCAAAAGATGGTACCTCTAAGGTGGGGCTCAAGGGCAACTACATAGCCTGTAGCTGCTGGTGGAATGAAATTCCACCTGCTAAACTTCTTCTCCCATGATGAGATCAAAGTAGCTTCTCTACTTTTAGGCTAGTGTGTGAACCTCACAGGAGCTATTCCACAACATGCTTTTTTCAGATCTATGAACTCACTTGAGCTGGGCATCATATCCCAATAAACATGTGAGGTGTTGGTGTCTCCTGAGGACTGCTGCCCTTGAATCTGGAGTAGAAACCTCAGCAGCCATCAGGACACAGAACCTCAGGACCTGCCTCCTCTGGGCTCTTCATATTATCTTGGCCACCGACACAAAGTGCTGCACTGGGAGTGACATATCTAGCAATCACCATGCTTTACGGATGTAACTCCGTCCTGGGAGCCATGTGAAGCACTGGGCTAGTGACAATGACACTGATACAACATAACGGCAATGTTATAATGGACTTCTTATGGGGTCTTTTTCTTCTCCTTGGCCCATCTCCTAACAACAAAGGTGAAGAGGAATAAGAAGTGGCTTAAATTCATACAGGCATTCATAATCCTGCAATAACCACAGGTCTATGGGCTTGCTCACATGTATCACTGACCGTTCTCAGCCATCCTGTGGGTGA